>NC_086320.1:58831605-59473852 GCF_036172605.1 Pelobates fuscus | reverse complement strand
ACTGTTTAATTCCAAATTATTATTCATTTTAATCTAGGAGAGATATGGCTTAGTACAAATATGAAAATGGAGCTATAGTTTGAGCTGCCATCACACTTAGTTATAAGAAAAAAATAAATAAATATATATTATTATTATTATTTTTTAAATAAAATCGTGTGTTAAGGATTTTTTTTAGTGATTTGTAAGCTAAATCTGTTTGCTTTTTTTTGTTTAGTTTTTTTACATAACTATACAAATTTTGCATTTTGTGAATTATTTTAGCTCAGTGCCCAATTATTTCAGGCTCAGTATTTGTGAAAGAATTTAATTGTGATTTTATGTACTTTTTTTTAACCTCATTATTTTAATGAAAGAACTCATAGGAATAATTTAACACCAAACATTTTTTTTACCTAGAATGTTATATGAATAATACCGCAAAGGATAAGTATGTCTTTAACTTTTGCTAAAACTTTTAATATTGCTTATGGACACTGTATCTCGAAAACTTGTATCATTATGAAGCTTTGTCAACATCAATAGAGCACACTCTGTTACTCATGTAGTGCAAGTTGCCTGTTGTATTGTTTATTTATATATAGATATAGATATAGATATAGATATAGATATAGATATAGATATAGATATAGATAGATTCCTGCCATGCATTTGGACTTTTTCTCTAATGGCAATCACTTCTTGCAAAAGTCTTTAAGTTACCTGCTTTTCTCTGGCTTCTGTTTCCATAGTAATAGCACAATACTGAGCTACTCCAGTAGCATTGATGGCTAGCTTAGACAATGCTGAGACAGATTAATATATTTCCCATGATGCATAACCACCAAGGGAAACCTCCACACATGTCAGCACTAGTGAAGGTTATCCATCATTGTCTTAAAGACCTGCTTTTACTAGGTTACTCCCCATCCCCCCCAGTGCATATGTCAGTCATTGAACTATTAAGGAAATAATTATAAATGAATTAATACATTTCTAACCTAAAATGTTGGCAAGTTGTATTTTCATGTAGAAATGTAAAGGTTCTTTTTTTTTTTTTTTTTTAAACACTCTGCGTTGACCCCCAGTGATACAGAATGCCCATTGCAATGTTATATGTTCTAACAGGTCTTCAATAATAAATCATAAATAAAATAATTGTAAAAGCAATAAAGGCTATGAAAGTCAATTGGCCCATGCAAGTAAAATAAATGATCAATTGGCAGAAAATCAAATGTATTGGTACTTAAAGGGTTTTATCCAGTAAATAAAAAAAATATTTTCATAACTCACTGTTTTTTTAAATTAAAGAAATCCTTGCAATTAGAAATTCGTGCAATTTTGCAGGTAGAAGGCATGTATTTTTTGGCATTTAGACAGTTTCTCTAAAATACATAATCATAATTTTAAATTCCTCTCTAAATTTAAGGTGTGTATAATAGAAGGTCTGGGGAAAACTGAGGGGTTAAAAAAACAATACTAGAATTGATTTTATATATTTTTTTCTGCTAACGCCAGTATATTTTATATTTTTTAACAGTCACCCTTTCCTGTTAATTATATCTTCTATAAATAACATTCTATAAATGTTAAATATTTGGCATCCGTACCAAATTTCCGTGGTTATATCATCTGTTGTCTTCATATTACTAGAAATAAACCGGAAGAAGTACTGATGAAAGGGCAAACATGAACAATTATTACACTTGTTTTTTTTTTGTTTTGTTTTTTTTTAATGATTTTTAACTTTCGTAGCTATGCCAAAGATATATATTCAATAAAGGCATGGTTGAAACATGTAAGTAAGTAATCTGTGATAATTGTTTCGGAAGAGGCTTTTATCTAAAAAAAAGTCAGGTTGTAATTAAAACATAAAAAATAAGCAACAAAATTACCATAGTTAAAAAATAAATAAAATAGGGGCGTGGCTTGGACGTCGACCGGGATGGAAGCTTAAGCTGTGAGCTCTGCTCTGCCGGTCCTTAAAAAGCCCTAATAACCAGCTAATATCAGCTCTCATGGGACAGAATCGACGAGGTGATCCTCCCGGGACCCCCAGGGGATTCCAACCCGGCCAGTCGTTCGGTCCGATGGACTGTTTTCTGCAGATGCCAGCAGACACACGCAACGAGGCCGGAGGCCCCAAGATGGCGGCCAACTCCTCAGTGCCTGGAGACACTCCTACCTCTACTTTAGAGGGAATCTTAGAAGAACTCCACACAATAACGGCCTCTATGGCCACGAAGGTGGACCTCCTGGTCCTTACCACCACTATCCAGGACGCACTGCGGGCAGAAATGGCTGGAATCCGAACGGAGGTAGCAGCACAAGGTAGCCGCGTGCAGGAGCTAGAACACTCCCACGAGGCCCACACGGCCAGGTTGGCGGCGACCGATACAGCTCTAGCGCGGCAAGGTGACGTACTACTACAGCTAAGAAGGTCGGTCGAAGATCTAGACAACCGCGGCCGTAGGTGCAACATCATGGTACGCGGCATGCCGGAGACGGAAGGCGAAGAGGACATAGAGGAAACCCTGATGGCACTTTTCCGCCTGATTTTGCCCGGTGACACCCCGCTAGAACTCCGGTATGACAGAGCGCATAGGGATCAATCGAGGAAGGCCCGAGAGACATAATTTGCTGCATCCATTCGTTTGCAACAAAGGATGCCATCATGAAAGCAGCCAGAGCCCAACCCACATGGGACTACCGTGGAGCGCATATTTTGCTGTTTAATGACCTGTCCCCAACTACCTTGGAGGCTAGAAGAGCATTGCGGCCTATTACAGCGTTACTCAGAGACCGCAATATTCCCTTCAAATGGTGCTTTACGTTCGCCTTGTCGAGGAGGCCCCCGGTTTCCTGGAAGAATTGGGGCTACCACCTGTACCAATACCAGACTGGATCCTGGGAACGCTGGGGGCAGGCCAGAGGCCGCAACGCGCACCCCGCCAACACAGAGGACGGTCACCGCTGGGACCAGCACACCGCCACCGTGAGGTACAAGACGGCTAAGAATAGCGACCACCACCCTGATGCGGCTTACCTGCCAGCAAGGTACTGTCCTCACCACCCCGCAGCAGACTGGGACTTGACACTAGCCCATTGCCTTTCTTGGACCGTTTCTCCCTGCTCAGAAGCATTCCCTAACCTTGACTCACACGGCTGCCAGGACAGGGGGGAGTAACGGCATATGGAACTTGGTAACGACGCCGGGTGACTTGCAACACCCCCTTTCAGCTACCCGGGTTACACGAAAAGGCACTACACCCGCACATGAAGCACTCATTGATAGTGGACAGATTGGGACGTATTATTCCTCTATTAGAATGGTTGACTGCTGTTACCCACCTCTTTCCCCCTTTTATCTTTTTGTATTTTTGGTTGCCAAATCCTCCTCCCAGATGCCCGGTATGGGGTTCCCAGCTAAAGCCTTGGGGAGGTGGGGTTGAGGGATGCGGTGGACATGTCCCCCCTCACCGAATATGAGAACACGGCTAATCCCCTATGACTGAGCACGCAGTGACACTATGGGATAAGGCCCTTTGTTCTGCATAACGAGACTTTGAAGGTCTACTGCACTGAGAAGCTCAGTTCCTAGAGCCCCCTCATCTCGAGAAGTATCACTCATTATCGTTATGTATGGCATTTGATTACTGTGTGGGAACACATGGAGTGCTGTAAATATAGAAATATAGCCATATAGCGACAAGGGGCATCGTGGGAATGTTAGTAGAGAACTGCAGACCAGCATGGAATGAAAACAGGGAGAAAGGGCTGAGGGAAAGGGGGGAGGGGAGGCAGGAACAAGGTGTATATCTGTATCATGCGGGGAGGGGGAGGAGGGAGTTTATTATAGAACATTTTTTTTTTTTTAAATCCATGATATGTGGGACGTACGGCATGTGAGAGGATACTACTGTGGTTGCCAGGAGGTCACAGTTCATACCCCCAGGATGCATCTATGAGGCAATACATAGGTCTCACTTCAACCCAGAACCCACCCTAGTGAGATAATGGGGATGGGGACGGGGATATTGCTCTTATATGCTGTGACTAGCCCGAGCACCCATAACACCATGAGTCTTTAAGGTTTTAGGGAACAATTGGAGGGGTGGAGAGAGGATATATATACTACCCAGGACCTGTTTTGGGGAATGGGACTAAGAGGGAAACGACGGCGGGAAAGCGCAAGGGGGGGTGGTAAGAGTTGTATAACTGCTCACTGTTCTTTTTTTTTTTCCATGTTTAAATCTTTATTTTACTTTTTCAAATTACAGAAAAAACAACACTGTGCATCAGTGAAAAAAATAAATAAATAAATAAAAGACGTAAATAAATAAAATAAATAAATAAATAATATACGGAAATAGAGAGATACCAGTCACAATACAAAATATTCTATTACCCTCTTTTACTTTTATACATTTTACAATCTCTTCTAACTTATTTTTAGCTTCAGTAACACTTTTTTTTTTCCTTTTTTTTTTTTATACATCTTTACACTGAATTCTTTTTTACATTAGACAAAAATATATAGATAAAGAAAAAAAAAAGTACAATTATAGTAATTCTTTCTTTTATGAGTCTGTATTTCCAATTTTTTTTTTCATTTATGGAGTTTCATATTAAACGTCTATATCAATCTGTTTTTTTTTTTCCTGTTCTCGTTCTCTTTCCCTCGTCTCCCTTCGTTTGTTTTGTACCGCCTAACTTTTATTAGCCATCTGTATTAATGAGGCTATTTTGCTTATTTCTTTCCCCTTATTTTCTTTTAATTTACTCTCATTTCATTTCCACCTCACCCAAATTTTTTCATAAATGTGGTGTTTGCCTTTTAGCCTATATGCCATTTCCTCGTAGATTTTGGTAGTAGAGATCTTTTCTCTTATTATACTTACTGATGGCACCTGTTTTGTTTTCCATAAACTAGCTATAGCATTTTTTGTAGCCATCAAAATATGTATAATTAACACTTTTTCTTGTGGCAATATTCTCTCTGGCATAATGTGTAGTAGGAATATTTCTGGTTGCAGGGGTATCAATGTGTTTGTAACTCTAAAAATTAATTGTTGAATGTGTTTCCATACATGAATAATTTTTTTACACTGCCAAAATATATGGGTCATAGATCCTTCCATTTCCCCACATCTCCAACATGTCCCCACATTCTCTGGGTATATTTGCGCCAATGTTTGTGGTGTCATGTACCACCGTAGCCACATTTTGTATGTTGCTTCTATGTGTTGTATATTATGTGTGGCAGCCTTAGTTGATCTCATAGCCCTATACCATTGAAAGGGCTCCCACTCATTATTTAGCTCCTTCTCCCACTTTAACATAAAAGGCAGTTTATCTGGTTTTGCTAGATTTAATATTCCTCTGTAGCTTATTGATAGAGGTTTATCTTGGGGTCGTCTCCCCAAACATAGCTTTCCAAAGTCATTCACCCTAGAATTTTCCACCTCCTTCACTTGAAGTTTCATTAAAATATGTTTCACTCTGAGATATGTATAGAGTTCCCTGTTATGAAGATCGTATTTAATTTGTATATCTGGGAATTGATGTATAGCTGAGCCTGCTATTAGATGTCGCGTTTTTGTTAATCCTTTCTTTCTCCATGTTGTTATATTTAAATCTTTTGTATAATAAGTTCAGCTTTGCAGAGTTCCATAGTAAAAATAATTGCCTTTCCCCAGAAGTTTAGGGGCCCAGTAACTCCACAACCTCAGAGCTATTTGTGTTGTGGATAGGAAATTGTAGTTTCTAAGATGAGCGCGATGTGTTGTCCAAATGAGATCCAATATCTCATATTGTGGGACAATAGATTGTTCTAATATATGCCATAGGGGTATACTAGATGTATCTATTAGTGCTGCTGTTTGTGCCAGTATGGAAGCTATATAATATTTTTGAATATTCGGTACTCCCATTCCACCCTCTGTCATTTTGCAGCTCATTGTATTCAGTGATATTCTTGGGGGTTTGCGTTTCCAAATATGAGCATTTATTGTTTTCTGAAAATTTGTTATAATTGATTTGGGGATCATTATTGGTATGGATCTAAAAAGAAATAAAATCTGTGGTACTATGCACATTTTAATAGAATTAATCCGTCCTACCCATGATCTGGTGCTCTTGTCCCAGTGTTTTAGTGTATCTTGTACTTCTCTTAGTAATTTGCTATGGTTATTTTTTATCATTTCCTGTTTCGAAACTGAAAGATGAATACCAAGATATTTTATAGATTTATTTCTCCATTCGAATGGGTATTCATCTTTCAGCTTTCGAATAGTTTATTCTTGCGTATTAATAGGTAAGGCTTAAATTTTAATATTATTTTTATAATACGACACTGTGCCATATTCCTTCAATAAATCCATCAGCGGCATTATTGTTTTGTCTGGATTTGTTAGTATTATCAGGACATCGTCCGCAAATAAAGCCACTTTTTGAGGTCCTATGTGAGTATTTAGCCCTGTTATTTGTTCTTGTTTATTTATCTTATATACTAGAGGTTCAAGGGTCATAATAAAAATCAATGGAGAGAGGGGACAGCCCTGTCTTGTTCCATTAGAAAGGCGCAATTTACGAGACACAAAACCTGAATTGATAACTCTAGCCGTTGGGTTTGTATATAATGAGAGCATACCTTGTTTAAATTTGTTTGGGAGTTGAAATTTGTCTAGCACCTTCTCAATGTATTGCCAATGTAGGCGATCAAACGCCTTTTCCGCGTCAAGTGCCAACAATAATCCCTCAGTTTTCTGTCTTTTCATTATTTCCAGTACATCTATAAATCTACGGGTATTATCCCCCACCTGTCTACCTGGCACAAAGCCTGCTTGTTCTGCCCCTATCAATTTGGGCAGTAGTGGTTTCAGTCTTAGTGCCATTACTTTTGCAAACAATTTTATATCTACATTAAGTAGGGATATAGGTCTTAGATTTACACAGCTGGTCGGTGGCTTTCCTGGTTTTGGTAATGTTATTATAATAGCTTCCAGCATTTCCGGGTGTACCTCACCTGAATCTAAAATGCTGTTAAAAAGTATTGTTAGATTTGGGATCAGTTCCTTTGCAAATTTAAAATAATAATAATTAGAAAACCCGTCTGGGCCTGGTGCTTTATGTTTTGAAGTTGTTTTTATAGCTTCCCAGACCTCCTCCTCTGTAAAAGGTTTGTTCAAGATCTCCGCCTCTTCCCGAGTCACACAGGGTAGTTCAACATCTCTTAGAAAAGTGGAAATCATATTTAATGTGGGTTGGGTTGTATTTGAATCCTCCTTCAAATTATATAAATATTCATAATATAATGCTAACTCATTAACAATTTGATTTGGATCTATCAATTTTGCACCTTTTGGGTTTACCAAGTATGGAATTTTTGATTGTGTTAACTTCTGTTTAATTTGAGATGCCAATAGTTTGCTCGCTTTATTACCCTGTGTATAATATTTAAATTTGGATTTTCTCAAATTACGTTCCGTTACCTTCAATTCAAAATTTTCTAATTGTTTTTTAAGTTTAAAAAGTTTATTTCGTAGGCAATTATTTAGTTTGTTTATATTGTTTCTCTATTTCTCCTATAGATTTAAGGAGTTTTTGCTTTTCCTCTTCAAATTTACGTTTTGCCCTTGCGCCTTGTTTTATAAGTATTCCCCTCACTGTGGCCTTATGAGCTAACCATGTAACTGCTATAGATGTATCATGATTAGTGTTTTCTTTGAAAAACTGATTAATTGTATTCCTAATCTCTCTTTCTCCCATTTTATTATCTAATAATGCTTCATTCAGACGCCATGGGCCCTTGGCTCTTGCCTGATATGTAGTATCAAATGTGGAACATACTGGGCCATGCATGGTCTGACCATGTTATTGGATCTATAGTTACCTTTACTAGAGATTGGAGTGTAGATGCATCTGTCAAACACATATCTATCCTTGAGTACTTTAAATATACCGCTGAATAAAACGTATAGTCTCTAAGTTGAGGGTATTTAGCCCTCCAAGTATCATATAGACTGTGAGTTAGCATTAATTTTGCTAATCTGGCACTTAAAGCAGCCTTTCTCGTGGTTGGTGTCTCATCTCCTGAAACATCAAACTCTGGATCCAACGTGCAATTATAGTCACCGCACATATATAATTTGCCTTGTTTATATTTCTCGATGTGTTTTATTGCTTTCTGTAAAAAGCTTATTTGATTTCTATTTGGTGTGTATATGTTTGCTATTGTTACTTTTTCCTCACCTAAGGAACCCACCAAAATAAGTAATCTGCCTTCCTTATCTTTATATTCTCTATCACATTTAAATGGCCAGTCTGCATGAAACCGCGTACTCACTCCCTTTGTTTTATTTTGGGCATATGCATGATAACTAAGCGGATATCTAGGTGAGGTAAGAACTGGGGGTCTCTGAGCACTAAAGTGTGTTTCCTGCAAACACGCAACCGCCGCCTGTGATTTATACAGTTGCTGGAACAACAATCTCCTTTTATGGGGCGTATTAAGGCCATTCACATTGAATGTTAGGATATTAAAGTAATGAACCATATTATAGCACTATTTGACCTCATTCCTAACTCTATAGTGCTCTATAATCTTTATATTTACTCTGTTTAGCCATGAGAAATCCTTTAATTTAGTTTTAATCTTATTTGCATACATAATTAAGAAATTAATGATATAGAAAAGTCTCATATGCTCATAGGTACCTGAAACAAAACAACGATCTATATATTTAAAAAAAAAAGAAAAAGTTAGACAAAACGTCTTAATCTTGCAGGTCTGCCCTGCAACATAAAACATCAGTGGTTAATTAACCCCCTTAGGGTATTGCCACCAAATTGAAAATGAAAATGCGGGTGCCAAGCCATATCCTGCTTATATATTTATATACCACTGCCTGGTTTTTAAAACTGTAGCATAATTACAAAAAAATATATATATATATATAATTTTACCTTTCCTTTAAATTCCCTTCCCCTCCTCTCCTCCTCCTCTTGGGATGGGATCAGAGGAATCTGAGCAGTCAGAGGAATCAGAGGAGGTAGAGGGAAGGAGGAAGAGGATGAAGAGAAAAAACGCACACAAAAAAAATAAAATAATATATACTCACACACATATATACATATATATACATACATATACATACATATATATATATATATATATATACATACATATACATACACATACACATACACATACATATACACATACATAAAAATACACATATGCCCTCCTCTTCAACACCCCTCCTCTCCCTCCCACCCAGCTTTGAAAGAGTAAATCATTAAGTATAATACAATGGAGTCTTTCTAACTCCTATCCTCCTTTTTATCATCCGACCATCTAATGCCTTCCCTTGCCACCATTTTACATTGTATACAATTTTTCATCAAGACTGTTTTGCCTCAATTAAGTTCAATCCTTTATATATTTTTCAGTTCAATCATAAATTAATAAGCTGTCTCCACTTCTTTTCTTTGCATTATATGACCAGCTATTTTCCCTTACGTACTGCCGTCCATTCTGGTAGCATTTCTCTCACATGTGAACTGTCCACCTTTTCTGAAGGAGTTCCTATTAGACCCCATTTATGTAGTATTTGTAGTCCTTCTTCACTGTTCTTAATGTTATTTATGTTCATGTTTCAATCTTCTTGCTTGATATAACAATGTTTAACTTCTGGTACATTTGCACCTCCCATGTTCAAACACACCTGGGCTAGGACCTAGCTGGACACACTATTCAGTAATGCATGATCGATACTCCCAAATTGACTACGTGCTAATTAGACAAGAAGGGCTATCTCAATTGAGAACAGCATCTATAGAACCTGCCATGTGGTCGGACCATGGCTCGGTCCAGATAGAACTGGAATCCCCGCTGTTTAAACCAGCAACTTGGACATGGCGCCTGAACGAATCCCTGCTCCAAGACCTTGCAGTAAGAGGCGAGATCTCCCTAGCACTGGAAAACTACTTTGATGAAAATGGGACGGATGAAATGTCCCCGGTGTCAGTGTGGGAAGCCCACAAGAGTGTCATACACGGCACTCTTATTGGTATTGCAACCCGCAAAAGGAAGGAAGCAACCCGCGCGATGACTGAAATATACGGCTCCATATCGCGCCTAGAACTCCAGCACAAACATTCTCAGCTAGTCGAAATGTATGGTGAATTAATGGAAGCCAGATGTAACTTGAAAGCCCTCCTCACACAAAGACACCTACGCTCGCTTAAAGATCAAAAAACTTTTTCTACACACACGTGAACAAGGGAGGGAAGTTTCTTGCACGCCTTCTGCGAGGAGATATGATGCGCACACAAGTACGACGGATTCGCCTACCATCGGGCAGGATATCTCCATACCCAGAAGTAATAGCAGGGGAATTTCGAGAATACTATATAACCTATATAACCTTCGCCAACAAGGGGACCCTGCTCAAAGGCGAGACTCGTCATTACACATACGAACATACCTACAAGACACTGTGCGGACGCGGGTAAACCCAGAGGCGGCATCCATGCTTGACAAACTGATTACCACAGAGGATCTAGCAGCAGCGCTCAAAAACACGAAAACAGGAAAAGCTCCGGGACCGGATGGGTTCTCCACGGGCTACTACAAACACTTTGACCAGATAATACTACCATGG
Source organism: Pelobates fuscus (assembly GCF_036172605.1). Lineage (NCBI taxonomy): Eukaryota > Metazoa > Chordata > Amphibia > Anura > Pelobatidae > Pelobates > Pelobates fuscus. The sequence goes on along the minus strand of NC_086320.1, from coordinate 59,463,206 downwards.
CTGACAAAGGCTGTCAACGGGGTGATGGATGGGGGGGCGCTTTGGTATGGAATCCCTCACTGCGACTATAACTGTCCTACTCAAACCCAGGAAGGACCCGGAACAATGCAGCAGTTACTGCCCAATCTCCCTGCTGAATGTGGACACAAAGCTCCTAACAAAAGTTCTGATGACCAGACTTCAACGGATATTGCCGAACCTAGTTCATGTGGACCAGACGGGATTTATTCCGGGCCGAGAGGCACGGGAGAGTACATTACGCCTGTTTTCTATACAACATCACGCACAGAAATACCAGAAGCACCTCCTGCTGTTATCCACGGACGCGGAAAAAGGCTTTTGAGCATACGCTCCAATGTATGGGTATAGGACAGAGGACCATGGTGTGGATATCTGCCCTATACAGCTCGCCGAGGGCGTCGGTACATGTTAATGGAGCACTGACTACAAGTTTTGGAATCGCAAATGGTACCAGGCAGGGATGCCCTCTGTCGCCACTCTTGTTCACCCTCTCCCTGGAGCCACTCCTACAGGCAATTCGGGAGCGTCCAGACATTCACGGCTACTCATGGCAAGGCACAGAACATAAGGTGGCCGCATATGCGGACGACTTCATGTTCTTTATCTCCCAGCCGCGGATCACGACAAATTTGGCCAGATATCGGGGTTTAAGCTAAACCTAGCGAAATGTGAGGCGCTGAATATCACTGTACCCGTGGTAGAATACGAGACCCTGGGCCGCTCTTCCCATTTCGCTGGTGCACAGGAGCGATGAAGTATCTCGGCATCTGGATTCCCACCAACCCACAAGAAATATACCGGCTTAACTTCGCACCACTCTTGCAGAAAATTGAATTGGATCTGAAAAGATGGGCCTACCCGCACATAACGTGGCACGGCCGCATAGCGGTACTTAAAATGAACATTCTCCCAAGAGTTCTTTACCTATTTCAGACCATACCGGTAGCATTGCCGGCGATATTTTTCTCGACCCTAAAGTCGGCGGTTATTCAATATACATGGAGAGGGGAAAGATCCAGAATACGTCACAATTTGTTATGCATGCCCAGGCACAGAGGGGGCCTAGCGCTGCCGGACTTTAAAAAATATCACCAAGCCGCGACGCTACAACGTATCCTGGAATGGCACGAAACGGACACGATCAAGCAATGGGTGACTCTAGATCAGGAAGGGGACATGGCAAAACTAAAGGCGACTGTGTGGAGGAGACGGGCAACTAGGGGCAGCAGGAGACAGGAGGAGGGCCCTCTAGCACAAACACTACTCATGTGTGAGACTCTCTGGGAGACACAGTTTCCCCGACCCGGTGTCCTTTACTGCCGATTACAAACAATCCCAGTGTAGAAGGCGGGCTGCCTGCGGAAGCCTGGACATTTCTGGGAGATGCAGAGTATATCCCAATATACAAAGTCACCCGGGACGGCAATCTGAAGACACTGGACACGCTGTTGGAGGACCGACAGGACCACGGTCCCCAATGGTGGTTTTTCGATATATGCAACTAAAACATTATTATAACTCACTCCCACATAAGGATAAACTACGGAGAGACCTAACGTGGTTTGAGGACCTCTGCTCCCTTGGCACATCACTTGGTAAAACTATCTCGAACCTCTATCAATACTTGTTGACCAATTCCACATCGGAAAACAACACCTTCCAGCGATGCTGGGAGAGAGCCATGGACAAAACATTCACACCGACACAATGGGACAAAGCCTTGATATGGCAACATAAAAGCTCCTCTAGCTCCCGCTATCAAGAGGTAAATTACAAACTGCTCTCCATGTGGTATAGAACACCGGTATTGCTACACAAGATCTTTCCCACTACCCCACCAACATGCTGGAGATGCCAGGAAGACAATGGGACTCTATTGCACATCTGGTGGGAATGCAGGCTTATCGCCCCGTTTTGGAATCGGATCAAATCTGACGTTCTCCTAATCCTCGGAGAAGATACCGAATGGTCGGAAGAATTGGCCTTACTGCACATTTCCTCACAACCATTGTCCGCATACAAAAAATCTATTCTGCGCCACCTTTTAAACGCAGCCAAATCACTCATACCAGTATATTGGAAGAAAGCAGATATCCCCACAAGAGAGGAGTGGATACATAAGGTTGAGGATATCAGGGCGGCAGAGGCGCTTCAGGCAGAATTGACGGGCAGGGAAGCAAAATACGCAGATATATGGGCGCCGTGGTTTACCTTCCGCGCGATGCCGTAGGGGCGATGCCGATGGGGGGGGGGGGGCTTGGAGTAGGGGGACGGTGCAGCCCTTGCAACATACCTATATCATACATTGCGACCTATGACAGCCCTATGGCGCTAATGGAAGCAGACACCACACCTCACGCACTGACCACACCACCCTGACTAGATAGGGAATTAACACGGATGGTCCGAACTAACAAAGACTCCCTCAGAGGTCATACACACACACAATCAGCCAGACTGTGCTCAACCATTGTCACTACACAGGCTATGCGACAAGATACCGGGACACGTATCCTCACAGAATAAGGTAGCGGATCTCGGACCCCCACTGTCCCCACGGATGAAGGCGGATGAAACAAGACGGGTCTGACACTACTGTGGCGATCATGGCAGGTCGGTTGCCTGGTAACTGTCGACATGACCTAGTCTCCATAGGGACTCTGACCATACAACACAAGACAATAACGACTGACTAGGACCCTGACGGACACACAAAACACATGATTGTAGGGGTGACACTGAATTAACCGACAAACATATATGGGAACCCCCTGACTCCACGCCCCTTACCCACGTACGGCAAAACATTATTCCGATTATGATTAAAACTGGACAGCACACATCTTATATCTCCCCCAATACATGCTATCTACTAAGCAGCTTCCTTTGCGCACCATTCACGACACACACAATCTGGGGACACATAGACCAGCCAGGGACACAGACTGGTCGTTAGTAGGACCAGTTGGGCCGCGGGGACTCCACAAAATGGCAAGGGGGATGGTCCCGACAGGATAAGCCCAGCAATTTCCCACACTGGATCCGTCACACTAAATATAGGCGGCCACAGTATGAACGTGGGCAACACAATCGGTAGATCATGCCACTGGAGGGAATATTTAATACGCTATAATTAGATTTCATTAAACCCGTACCATTCTCTTCTCTTTCCATCTACAATGGATGTCCTGTGCCGTGCCAATTCACTGCCACCACCTATCACCGGACCCCCTCTGGGTCATGCTTTACTTCAACACAACACATCACACTTTCACAGTTATCGACAAGAACTGATGGCACTAATCGTTCGTTGACACACACCTTTCAGGAAATACTACACATTAATATGCCCACATTGCTCTAGCTCTTGATGGACTTGTTTGGTTAACCAAGGTCTTGACAAGACATAGCGATATATCTCCTGCTGGGGAACGCAGTGGAAACTGAAACATGTGATTTCATGTAAATTGTTATTGAAACTGTAACTGATTCTGTCTCCGAATGTACCTTGTACTTGGATATATGATGCCTTTACATTGTACTCTTGCATTCTGTTATTACTGCGGGCCTGCGAGCCTAAACTTTGATACACACTTCAATAAAAACTGATTAATCAAAAAAAAAATTTGTACAATGATATTTTCTCCAGCCTTTTATTCCAACAAATATTTGTTTTTCCCATTAGCATACAGGAGTGCTCTCTGTATTCTTGTATTCAATCCCATAGAGACTAGGTTTTTCCCATTTTCTCTGCGAGACTAAAGCCATTTCGTTACATTTATAGTGTTCACCCATATATTTTTGCTCTTATTAGTTAAGTGCATCCATACATAATATATTTATATATTTTAAGGATAGATGAGAATTTATTTTGGATTTTCTATATTAATATATAACACATTTTTAAATGCGAAATCAATTATAAACATTGGGGGAAAAAAAATACAAAGAAATATTTATTTTTGTCTTGAGTTTGAGAATACTTCATATATCTAGGATTTCAATCTATTTCAGGTCAGGTAGTAGAAGGAGAGAATTACTGTGTTAAAGCTAAATGTTTTCCACCGAATCCAACAGTGGTACATAAAATCATAGATTTATAGAAAATCAATAGCACCAGATTTTTTTACTTAAAATAATTACACAAAAAGTATCAAAATCATCCTATAACCGACCATTGTCAAAATATTTATTTTTTTCCGCATAGAAAAACAAACAAAAAAATTACAAAATTAAAAACAAAAATCACATGCACATCCACACTATATTGTGTGAATATGGTAATCCTAATGTGGGCCAATGCCAAGAAATACTATAGGTTCAGGTACATACAATGAAAATAGCAATACCCACAACTCAGGTATGATACTTTTGTTGGGAAGTTCATAGTTTCAATCTAGAACCTCATCTAGTGAAGAACCCCCCTGCCCAAGTTACATATTGATAAAGTAATAAGCTTGCATATTAGAGACATACCTATTTCAGAAATCAGACTTGCAGTTTTGATTGTTACTAGGTGTATATCACATTTAGAGCCTCAGAAAAGCAATGACATGCAGTTAGCAAAAGAAGATGCTCAGGACTACTATATAATGAATATTCTGATCGTGAATTTGATTTGGCAATTGCTCAAATTAATAGAAGTAATTTTTTGCCTGCTTTTTTCCCCACACACATTATTTTCATATAAAATGTCATGTGCTTTATTTATTCTACTTCTGTAAATATGCCAGATATGCATTCTTCTACATTCTCTGAGCATATCACGGATACCTTTAGGGTGGTAGAAAATTCTACAGTCAGTGAAATTACAGTCATGCCTTAAATTTTGATGAAGTGACACGCAGAGCCTATGCCAAATTCAAATTACACCAATCATGATATATATTTTACAAATGTCCCCCTGCCCAGTCTTTCACTTGGAGCATTTCAGTCTTTTTATGAAGTTATTTAATCATCAGTTCCTGCCAAAAAAAAAAAGCAGAAATATATATATTTTTTTTTGCATCATTTTCACACATATATTAATTTTTATGTGAATTTTATTAAGGCTACTTTCACTGGTTATACCGATTCCTCTTTTTTTTTTTTTTTATTATTATTATTATTATTATTATTATTATTTTTTTTTTCATGGTTTGTTTTATACCAATAAAAATGGAAACATACTGACACGTTTTACCTGAATAATGTTTCGAACTATCAAGAGAAATACAAATCTCATTCTAATCCATAATATCTGTTTTACCCTTATTCTAAATCCTATCCTGATTCTAATGCTTATTCTATAGCTAACCATAATTCTAAAACTTAATCCCAGTTATATACTGGGAATTTAGGCGGAGTGATCACTCAGCCATTTACAGTATTAGCATGTGTAAGCTTTCTGTTACGGTATTAGGCTCACTATGATTGGCTCCCACAATGATCACAGTGGAAGCAGGGCCGGTGCTTGGAATTTTAGGTACAGAGGCGAAGATGCATTTTTCCAACCTCCCCCCCCCACCCCAAAAAAAAAAACATCTTCACCTATGTGCCTCTTAACCAGCCCCTCTCCCCTCCCCTTTTCCCTGTCTCTTGGTGTTTCTCTCCCATTCCCTCCCTGTCCCTTGGTGCACCCCACACCCCTTTAGTGGTCACACTCCCCTTCCTGGTGTGCCTCCTACCTCTATTATTGCATTGTCGAGCGGAGCAGATCCCCCTAAAGGAGCTTCAGTTTTCTGTACCCGGCCGGACTGACAGGGAGTGCTCTCTCTGTGAGCACCTCCTGTCAGTCTGGCCAGGTACAGGAAACAGAAGCTCCTGTACCGCGCTCCACTCCGCTACACTCTGTACACACTGACAGTCACACACTCAATCACAAACACACAGACGTCACTGACAGTCACACACTCATTGATCTGACACTCATTCATTGACACTGAGAGACCCACACTGATTGACACTCATTGACAGACACACTGATAGTCACACACACTCTATGACAAACATACTCTCACTGATTTGACAGACACACACTCTTACACTGACAAACACACTCATCATATACTGACAGATACACTCACATACAGACACACACACTGTCACTCACAGACCCACACACTGTCACTCACAGACCCACACACTGTCACTCACAGACCCACACACTGTCACTCACAGACCCACACACTGTCACTCACAGACCCACACACTGTCACTCACAGACCCACACACTGTCACTCACAGACCCACACACTGTCACTCACAGACCCACACACTGTCACTCACAGACCCACACACTGTCACTCACAGACCCACACACTGTCACTCACAGACCCACACACTGTCACTCACAGACCCACACACTGTCACTCACAGACCCACACACTGTCACTCACAGACCCACACACTGTCACTCACAGACCCACACACTGTCACTCACAGACCCCCACACTGTCACTCACAGACCCCCACACTGTCACTCACAGACCCCCACACTGTCACTCACAGACCCCCACACTGTCACTCACAGACCCCCACACTGTCACTCACAGACCCCCACACTGTCACTCACAGACCCCCACACTGTCACTCACAGACCCACACACTGTCACTCACAGACCCACACACTGTCACTCACAGACCCACCACACTGTCACTCACAGACCCACCACACTGTCACTCACAGACCCACCACACTGTCACTCACAGACCCACCACACTGTCACTCACAGACCCACCACACTGTCACTCACAGACCCACCACACTGTCACTCACAGACCCACCACACTGTCACTCACAGACCCACCACACTGTCACTCACAGACCCACCACACTGTCACTCACAGACCCACCACACTGTCACTCACAGACCCACCACACTGTCACTCACAGACCCACCACACTGTCACTCACAGACCCACCACACTGTCACTCACAGACCCACCACACTGTCACTCACAGACCCACCACACTGTCACTCACAGACCCACCACACTGTCACTCACAGACCCACCACACTGTCACTCACAGACCCACCACACTGTCACTCACAGACCCACCACACTGTCACTCACAGACCCACCACACTGTCACTCACAGACCCACCACACTGTCACTCACAGACCCACCACACTGTCACTCACAGACACACATCACATATATTCACTAATTATTTTATAAATACACATTTTCCACCCAGCCTCTGTACCTGGAGACCTGGTGTGGATGATGAATCATTCCCTGGGGTCCAGTGGGGCTGCTGGGCGGTGTGCAGCAGTGCTGTGATCAGACGCGGCGAGGGAGCTCTAATCTCCACGCTCTGCTCCCTCGCGGTCTGTCTACTGACGCCGTGGGAGCCGGTATATGACGTCATATTCCGGCCCCCGCGGCATCGGCAGACAGCGCGCGAGGGAGCAGAGAGGTTAGAGGTCCCTCGCCGCGCCTGATCACAGCACTGCCGCACCGGGGGTCGAGATGGTGGCCTGGCAGGAGGGAGAGCTTCCCTCCTGCCAGTCACTGAAAGATTGCGCCCCCAGAGCCCGTGCGCCCTAAGGCGACCGCCTGTGCCGCCTTATGCACGCGCCGGCCCTGAGTGGAAGTTAGTTTACAGGTGAAATACTTCCCTTGTGTGACTCCATTTATTAGCCTGGCACATGCCAATCCTAACGTATTCTATGTACAGATGCTTCCTCCAGATCTGCAGCATGCAGTGAGGCATGCACTTGCTGTGACCATTAATTGGAGACAGGAGCAGCCTCCAATCTCATATTGCTGTACTGTCTCAAAGCTGAAGCATTGAGAAATTACTCTCACAATTCCAGGGTTTGGTGGGACAATCCCTATTTCATTGTCCTTTCCCTTAGATGCACTTTCCCTATACTCAGAGTACTAGGACCATGCGCAGAGTGCTCAAACTGTGCTCTCTGCATGGTCTGCCCTTAATGGGATGGATGATTGGCAGGCAACCTTGCTGATGTTAGGCAGTATTCTGTTGCAATGATTGGATGCTTGCAGCATCCACTGGGGACTATTGCTGGAAATCTTCACCGGAGAAGCATCCAGCAATAGCTGAGTGTTTTTTGTTATCAGTCAGACCCAGAGATGTACAAATCCCACATGCAGAGTACATTTCCAGCAAACACCCTGTACATAAACCATCAGTAAGGGGTTAAAACTGCCACTTGTGCTTTTAGGACAAGTGCCTGCCCTCCCTAGTTCTTTTGATGCTTGCTTTAGATGAGAGGAAAAAAATGCCAAATCCAGAAAAAAGTCCAGATATCTGTTTAGTGATAATGTCAGTTTCTATCCAGACTTCACACTCATGATGCTAAGCTGTTTAATAAACTATATTGAAATCTTGTCATCTCACATCCTTGAAGATTATAAACAAAAGAATAGTATTGAAGTTCAATTGATTTGCTTTTTCCTTGAGCTGAGATCATGTTGATTTGATCAGAGATAGTCCATCTGTTTCAGGGCGTTTCTTTGTAAGTTCATTGAGAAAATTCACATAAAAAAAATCTTAGAACAAAAAAGTTGTGGCAGACAGATGGGGTCTATTCACTAAATGCCAAATGGCAACTAAATATCAGCTGAATATGGTTTGCTTAAATGTAGAAAATTGATGGAAGTGCACTCCACACCTTGCCAAGGAATCCAGGGTGCTTCACTGGATATGTCCCAGTACCCAAATGGACCAAATATAATAGTAAAAATAGAAAATGAATCCAGGCACTCCAAATGAATTCCAAGAGAAAAGCAATTTATTGGAACCAGCAGCTACAAAGCGACGTTTCAACCCCTAAGGGTCTTTATCAAGCTTGATGAAGACCCTTAGGGGTTGAAACGTCGCTTTGTAGCTGCTGGTTCCAATAAATTGCCTTTCTCTTGGAATTCATTTGGAATATGGTTTGCTTGTCATAATTACACAATTTTAACAATTTAGCTATTCACAAAATAAAATCTGGTTATTTTAAATACATTTGCTCTATCATTTGGCTGCGGTTTGATTGTCTGGGTGATTTGGCTATTCACAAGCACCTGAACTGAAACCACATTCCAATTGAATTTATTTTATTCAGTTCCAATTCGTCTGATACATATGAGGGGAATTATACCTAAAATGTTAAACCTCCCTAATCCAAAGTCACTATAATGCTTCCCCAAACCCCACTTAACGTATGTCCGAGCCCTAACCTGTACCCCAAAAAACCCTACTCTAACATTAGAGATGTTGTTATTATTATTATTATTATTATTATGAGGGGTGGGGGGCGGTTGTAGCTGGGAAGGTCTGGTACAATTCAGCTGAAACTGAAATTTAGAACTTAATTGCAGTTCAAATAAGCAATTTTATGATGAAATTTACTCCACCTGTGAGATCCATTTAAAATTAGCAGCAATCTATTTTCTCAGCATTCAGTTGTTAATGAACACATTAAACCACTGATTAATTTTAACTGAATTTTAACTGAAAATTGAGCCAAACGTAATTGGCCAAATTTTCAAATTTGACTTTAGGAAATGCACCCTAAATGGAACCATTTGAGAGTTTGTAATTTAGGATGGCTGAGTATTAAGAGTTTCAGCACATCCAATAAGTCTGACCTTACATTCTTAAGACACTCCATGCACCCACATTTAGTAGGTGTAATGTATGTGCTAGGTTGAAGGGATACTCTAAACACCAATTTCACACTAAAACTGCTTCGATAAGTTATAGATCATGGCCCAATTGTCTGCGATTATTGTTTGCCCAATTGTCTGCCATTATTGTTACATAGTTACATAACTGAAAAGATATGTGTCTATCAATTTCTGCATTTCTCAAATTTGTTTTTGCTTTTGGTCCAAAAGAAGGCAAAAAAAAAAAACCAACAGTCTGAAACGCATTTGATTATGCAACCAACTAGGAATATATTCAGATTCAGAATGGCAGTCAGATATCTCCTTGAATCAAGAAGCCATTACCCCACCAAATAAAATTATATCCCTGTATGTTATGTTTTTGCAAGTATTTATCTAATTGCTGTTTAAACATCTGTATGGACTCTGATAAAACCACCTCTTCAGGCAGAGATTTCCTTATTGTCCTTACAGTAAAAAAAAAAAAAACCTTTCCTTTGCTTTAGACTAAATCACTTTTCTTCCCGTCTAAATGTGTGAAATTGTGTTATATGTAAAGTCCTGTTTATGAACAGATTTCCAGACAACGGTTTGTTTTGGTCCTAAATACTGCATCATTTCTAAAGTGTACCCACAAATATTAAGTCACTTGAAAAGCTTTTCCAAAAAGATTAAATCAAGGCCTATGTAATGAGTGGTACCCTACATCTAAGAATGAACAGTGCGTTATATCATGATATGAGTGGTACCCTACATCTAAGAATGAACAGTGCGTTATATCATGATATGAGTAGTACCCTTCATCTAAGAATGAACAGTGCGTTATATCATGATATGAGTGGTACCCTACATCTAAGAATGAACAGTGCGTTATATCATGATATGAGTAGTACCCTTCATCTAGGACTGAACAGTGCGTTATATCATGATATGAGTAGTACCCTTCATCTAGGAATGAACATTTGCTCTATATCGTTGAATTAAGAGTACACTATATATTTGATCATTTTACGTTACATTATATAGTCTGGGAAAGAAAAAGGTACCTTCAAGAAGACCTAACGGTTCCTGCATTATCATTCTGTATATACCACAAAGGTAAAGTAACATTTAGTTATACTCGCATAAAATTCCTCATGGTTTTCCCATATTAATGCAGAAACTGGAACAAGCAGTGCAGTATGTTCTGAAGTTCAATGTATAGCTCTAATGACATTGACTCACTTGACAAACCTCCACACTTCACTGAAATCATTCAAAAGTATAATAAGATTCGGAAAATATAGTGTGAACTTCATTTATGCGGGGAAGCAGTACCATTTAAATTCATCTCCATAAAATCATGTCACAGTTAATGAATTCTTTTTTTAAATAGGCCTAACTCAAAATTCTAAAGAATGCATGAATCATGAAGTATGGTTGTTATTGGAAGCATTGCAATCTGCTGGACATACTGATACATTGAAATGAATGCATTTCTTAGTAAATACATTTCAAGGTTTGGATACTTGTGTCCCTTTTAATGGCTAACTAGGAAGGTGAAGTGTGGGACAACAGGTTACATTAGTTCATGATAGATTAAAATAAATTAATGTTTTAAGACAGGGGTAGATATCACTCCAGATGTTGTGGACTACATCCCCTTAATGCTTTGCCAGTATTACGGCTGTAAGAGCATTTTGGGAGATGTTGTCCACAACATCTGGAGTGCCGAAGGTTGCCTATCCCTGCTTTAGGAAGAAGACTATTTTATGAAAATCAACAAAAAGTTGGAGGTAGAACACTAAGCTGTATGGTGAAATCACTTCTCAGTTTCTGGCCTATTTTTTTAAAGGATTCTTTTTGAAATCTTTTTTCTTTTTTTCGTTACTGGATTAATAAATAAATAAACTGACTTCCTTTTTTTGGTACATTTTGATGCTTCAACCTGAACATTTTTGTAGCAACACCACCTGCACTTTTAATAACTTCTCGGGAAAGTGGTGTGTGAGCTGCATGGGTCTGGTCTAAACCCTCTAGGCTTAACAGTTGATTGCAGAAAGAAAAAAATTCTGTAGTTCACCTTGTCCGACAGTCGTCCATGTAGCGGTTGAATATTGTCCATGCAAAAAAATTCAGGAAAATGGTTCAGTCAAGAAAAAAAGGTGGCCAGTGTATTGGAAAGTATAAATATTATGTATATATTTTGCAGTACACTGATAGGTGCATTTTCACACCATTTGGTTCACAGATCAAGTGAGAAAAGGTAATCAATAGAGGGGAAAAAAGGAGGAACGGTAAAAAAATCTATATTTAATTATATATTGTATATATAATATACACATATAGATTTTTTTTAATTTATTTTTTACTGCTTCTATTTCCCTTGTGGCTGTCCCCTAACCATCTATCATCTTTTTTACCCAATCATATCTTTTTGGTTCTATGGACGGAATGCAAACAAACCAATATGCTCATCCATGGAGTGAGTCGTTTCTCTGGTCATTATCCCTATGGTTCATTGGAGTTACAGAATTCGGGTGACCGCCAATTAGTCTAAATTTGGACTAATTGCAATTCTGCCAAAAATGAATGTACCAGTCTAATTGCAATTTATTTCTTATCATTCTCCGGTCCTCAATGACCCAATCATTAGTTTCCACTTGTCAGATGTCAGAAATGCAAACAAAAGACGTGTTAAAGTAAGGGTTAATTAAAGCACAATATGCGTAATCCAGTCGTCCATGTACATAACAGCCTTGGTATGCACTTACATATTTGTGTATAATTTACAAGGATTGCTTATAGTATGTACATTTTACTCATTTAAAATAATGCTTATATACATAGGGAATATTACAATAATGTGCTTTGCATTTTAAACTCTGTCTTAAAGAGGACGGAAATATCTGGTTACGTATATCTGGAAAAAAGCTAACCACTAACAACTTAATTTTCTCTTAAAGTTATATTTTGGATGTTTGCTTCCCATGTTTTTATAAATTCTATTTGAGCTTTACTTTAGAAAATATGACAAACGACTGGATTTGTGTCACGTTTACATATCCCAACAACCTTAACAAAATATTTGTCTAAGTGAAAGGGAGACAAAATGTTCTTCTGGTGTAGAGTGGTTTCATAATATTATTTTACAGTTCAATGAGAGAAACTGCTTTGCTAAAAATTGCATTCAGACCCATTCCGTCATGTTTCCTGAACAGATATGAGTTTTTTTTTATTTATCTTGAGTTGACTCATGAAGCTAAGATTTTTTTTAAAAAGCCTGGCTTCGAGTACCAGAATAATAATAATAACATGTATTAAATATAATAGTTTTGATGTGTTTGTGCACACAGAAATCCAGGTAAATACATTTCAGTCACACAACTTGGGCTTTTATTACGATGTAGATGAAAAGGGCAAACTACGAGATTCTAAATGATCACTTTATTTAGTGAATTTCAAGGATCCAAACACAGCTCCAGCACATTTATCCTGGATAGATGGGGAGATTTATCAAAGTGTTTTAAAAAGTGTGTTTTATTTCTGATTTGTAATCTGTTCATATTTATTAAATTATTCTAAAAGTTATCAATAAGGGTTTGTCCAGAAAAGACTGACAAGTTTCGAATAGTGGAAAAAATGGTGCAAAGATGTCTGCAACACTGATAAATAACCCCCAGCAAATCAATTTTTCATGGAATGAAATAGAAAAGAAATGAATGCAATATGTTTTGAAGATTATAAACCGTAGTTCAATTCATGGAAAATGCATTTCCCCTTGACGAAAGCCTATTTAAAAGACTACTGAACACTCATAAAGCACTTCAGCATCCCTTAATAATGATTTCTATTAGAAACCGGCACCTTTATGAATAATTAAACACCCCCTGGCTGTCAACCAAACAGCTAGAGGGGTTCTTCCTGCTGCCGTTGGCTCCCCCGAGCTTCTAGATAATTTACATAATTTCATCAAACTGTTATCAACAATACATTCAATTCAATTTAGTATAATTAAAGGGAAACTATAGTGCCACAAAAACAAACTAGTTTTCCTGGCACTATAGCTTCCCTCTCTGTCAAGGCCCCCTCTGACGGCACTGACGCGGTTAATAACCCCTTCAGTCACTTAACTGGGTCCAGCGCCGATGTTCCTCGGTGCTGGCTCAGCTCTGCCCACGCTCCTTCCCTGCCGCCATCTGCCGGCGGGGGAGACCTAATGCACATGCGTGGCAATGGCTGCGCTCGCATTTGGATTTCCCCATAGGAAAGCATTATTCAGGGGGGAAAATCTGATGCTTCAAGTCCTCATGCATAGCGTGAGGACGTCCAGCGTCAGATAACGGACCAAAGGTCCATTTCAATTCCGGAAGTCCCTCTAGTGGCTGTCTGGCAGACAGCCACTAGAGGAGGAGTTAACCCTCAGAGGTAATTATTGCATTTTATAAAAAACTGCAGTAATTACATGCTGAGGGTTAAGGGTGATGGGACATTGCACCCAGACCACTTCAATGAGCTGGAGTGGTCTGGGTGCCTACAGTGTCCCTTTAAATATGTTGTGATTAAGCCACCTTTATAAATCTGCTTCAATTTATAAAGCATGCACACATGTATAGAATTGAATTATTTATTTATTTATTATTGCCATTTATATAGCGCCAACAGATTCCGTAGCGCTTACATTACACCTATGAAACTTAAATCTTGCCATACATTATATCAGAGACTTTAAATTAACGCAGTAATAGCCACACAATGTGGCTAAATAGCCACGCTTACCACTTTTATATATCCCAGACAGAACTCTGTTGTGTCCTGGTTGGGGCCTTTTATCATTGTATAGTACTACCTTATATTGCTGTTTTTCCTGTATTTTCCATACAATGCCATTATAAAAAGTTAAATGCTTTTAGGATGTTCAGTTCAGCATACTCTGAAAATGCAAAAATAATCAGTGCAAATACACACAACACAACTCACAAATGCAGTGAATGTAGTTGCCTGTTTTCATTTTTTTCCACAGAATTTTTGTTCATGTGTCCCCTGATGTTTCCTCTCTTCTGGACCAACAACAGGGCCGGACTGGCCTACCGGTATACCGGGAAATTTCCTGGGTGGCCGCCTGCCCTGGGGCAGCTATGAGCTGTATTAAATTGGGGAGGAGAAGGTTATATTAAATTTGGGGAGGGAGAAATAAGGGCAGTGTATTAAATTGGGTGAGGCGGGGGGAGGGCAGGGTATTAAATTGGGGAAGGGCAGTGTATGGAATTGGGGGAGGAGGGGAGGCAGGGCAGTGTATTAAATTGGGGGAGGAGGGGAGGGCAGTTTATTAAATTGGGGGAGGGCAGTGTATGAAATTGGGGGAGAGTGAGAGTATATTAAATTGGGGTTAGGGGAGGGGGAGTGTATTAAATTAGGTGAAAGCAGTGGTGAAGAAGGGCAGTGTATTAAATGTGTTGTGCTAATAGTCTTTAAACTCTTTAAAATCATTTTTTTTCTTGGTATGGTTTCATTCTTTTTAATTGTATTATTTGTTTCCCTCTACAGCCTGAACCCTTATGCCCCCCTACACAACAGCTCCATAAATACATACTAAAGACCCTAATACACACACAGCAGCCCTAATGCAAACTCACTGTAGCCCCATACACACACTACAGTCCATACACATTACAGTCCATACACAACATTAGATACACGTATATGCACACTACAGCCCTTAGATGCACACACACCCTCTAGACATACACTTCACCCTCTAGACTCACAAACACTCTCTATAGCCCCTAGACTCACACACTACAGCCCATATACAAACACAAACTACCCTGAAACACAAACTACAACCATATACATACAAAACACACATTACAGCTCCTGTAACATGCTACAGCCCCTAGATACACCCACACAACAGTCCCGATACACATACATGCACACTACAGCCTTTAGACGTACTACAAATACACACATGCTTTCTCTCTCTCTCTACAACCGCTAGACAGAGACAAACAATCTCTACAGACCCTAGACGCACACACTTTACGTCCAGTGGAAATACACTACAGTCCCAAGCCACACATAGTACACCACATACTCCTTTACACGCGCACACACACACAACACAAACAGTCATTTCTATGCACACGCAATCTCACAATCAGCCTCCAACCACATACAGTGCCACAGAGAGCCTATCCACACATGCACAACACCTTTTACTGGTCACACCCCACGTTTGTCCTCTATTATCCCTCTGGTAGGGACACCAGAAACAAGTCACCAGCAATCGCAGAGCTTTGCTGCCTAAAATAAACACAGGGCATTGGTGCAAGTGCTCTTCAGCAGGGCTCTGCGCATTAAATGCCTTGAAGGTACAGCCAACTAGCATATTCACTTTGAGGTGGCGTGCATGTCATAGTTGAAGACATGAAATGCCCACTTTCTGTCCCCGCCCCCTCCAACTGGGCTGCTCTGCCTTTAAAGTCCCAGGCTGCATTTTATTTTCCCAGTCCGACCCTGCATAGCAATAAGACCTTCCTGTGGCTGTTATGCTCACAAATTTAAATATTCACTTAAATATGTTTCTTTCACTAAAGTTCCAGCAGCAGACTGTATGTGTTTCTAAGGCCAAGCAATAATCAGTATTTATCCTTTCTTTGAATTCTTTTTGTTTCCTCTCTTGGGCACATTTGATATCTGGATAATCCATTATTAATGGACATCCATATAATATAAGGGTCGCTTTGAGTGTCCCTTTAACAAAAAAAAAAACCAAACACAAAGTGTGTGTAACTGTTGAAATTAAATGATGTGTTACTAATATTCCAGTGGGTTTTACAACCTTCAAATCTGCTCCATTTAGAGAGGCAACAGTAGATTTTAATCTTGTAAATAGAAACACTGCTTTACAAAAATATTGATTTATAGAATGCATAGTCACAGCATCCTGCTTGCCTATTTTCTGTCAACCAAGATGAAACGGAAATTGTGGGTTGTTAATTGAATAACTCAAAACAGCCATATTTGTTGTATTTTATTTTGGTGTATGCCAGAGCCCCCAAGAAAAGAAAATTAATTTGCAATTGTTGACAACTGTATTTATATAGTTAGAACATTGTTAATTTATACAGTTCTAACATTGTATGTGTTATATCACTTCACAGAAAATGTGTTTCAAATAATTTAATTTAAAAAACAGTCACATTATTACTTTTAAAGGCAGTTATTGGTGAACAGACAATTTCTATAAACAAAAGCAGATTACGTCATAACATGTTAATACAAGCATACTGCAAAATGATATTATGTTTCAGAACATTCTATAGAATATGTGAAGTATCTATTTTATCTAAATAGGAAATAAAAGGGTTTTTTTATGCTATATTTTGGTCTGAAGACAATATTCAGTAATGTTTCTTATAAGGTGAAATAATATACTTTTAAATTACTTTACTTTCTGTTTCATACGGAGTAGATCTTTCTCTGGATCAGAATATCTAGAAAGATTTCAAAAATGGGTGATGTTGAATAATAAAGATTTAAATATCTCTCACGTTAACATTCCCATTCTAAAAAAAAAAAAAAGTTATTTTTTTTGCAAAAGCCCTAAATCATTGTTTTACAATTACGCGAATCAAGTCAAAATGTACTATATTAAATACTAGTTTTTTTCATATTTTGCACTGCCTTACAATTGAGGAATAACAAAACGGGAACTTGCCCCACAGCTCTTGGGGTTTACCATACAGAATCTAACATGAATCGCCTTGTGATGCTTGTGTCTATAGCATATTTTCAACCTGGTCTTTGCAGTGACACATTGTAGTTACATGGAAATGGTGATGCAGCTCTGTGATCTGTGATACAGGTTTCTCTTTCATGTTATTGGGTTCATGGGAAAGCACCCATTGGTTAAAGGACCACTATAGGCACCCAGACCACCTCAGCTCAATGAAGTGGTCTGGGTGCCAGGTCCATCTAGGATTAACCCTGCCTGCTGTAAACATAGCACTTTCAGAGAAACTGCTATGTTTACAATAGGGTTAATCCAGCCTCTAGTGGCTGTCTCATTGACAGCCGCTAGAGGCCCTTCCACGCTTCTCACTGTGATTTTACCAGTGAGAAGATGCCAGCGTCCATAGGAAAGCATTGAGAATGCTTTCCTATGGACTGACTGAATGCGCGCGTGGCTCTTGCCGCCCATGCGCATTCAGCCGATGATGACCGAAAGAGGAGGAGAGTCCCCAGCACCGAGGGAGCCCAGCGCTGGAGAAAGGTGAGTGTTTAACCCCCTTTCTTCCCCTTCAGCCCGGTGGGAGTGGGACCCTGAGGGTGGGGGGACCCTCAGGGCACTAAAGTGCCAGGAAAACGAGTTTGTTTTCCTGGCACTATAGTGGTCCTTTAACCCCTTAAGGACCAAACTTCTGGAATAAAAGGGAATCATGACATGTCACACATGTCATGTGTCCTTAAGGGGTTAAACCTTAATTAATATGCAGCAATCACCAGTCACCCTCAAAGTACCGATTTTAAACACATTGGCCATCAAATGCCACACACTTCACATATTGGTTATTTCCATAATACTTGTATATATTATATAGCCACTTCTATGCATCACCACGTAACACATCGTAACAATGTACAATAAAACACATATTGGGCTTCTGAAGTCCTTTAATAAACATTGACCTTTGGTGTTGTATTTAATTATGATATCTCCATAACTTCCTGATGACATTATTTTCATATTTAACATGCGTCACCATTTTATATTCTCTTTCTAATATGTTCTCTTATGTTCTCCCTGTCTCTCTTGCTCTCTGTCTCTTTCATGCTGTCTCTGTTGCCCTATCATGCTGCCTCTGTTTTGATATATTCCAACATTTCCTGGCATGCACACCAAAATCTATAACAATATCTCTGTGGAAAAGTCACGTTCGATGCAAGATGATCTTTTAATAGCAATGTAATTCCATAAAATCTAAGAACTTTTACTAAATCGTATATTAAATTATATATCTGTTTTTACTTCCATTTCCGCCCCCCCCAAAAAATTGAGACAATGAACAGGAGAATTAATGATTTCAGAATTATTGTGAAGGCTGATATTAAAAAATGTAATGCTAGTGAGCATTCGTTATACAAGAAGAAAAGAAAAAAGTACCATTTACAATATATGAAACCATAGGCAATGCAATATGTATATGAATACTTACAGAATATTAAGACTTAAATATTCCTTTATCTACAGGTAAAATAATTGCTGATTAACATCAATAATTATTTTGTCCGTAGTAAAAAATTAAGTATTAAATGACTCCATATCTGATTAGAAAATCACGTTTTATTGTCAGAATAGTCGTTGGTCTCCGAATGGTGGCTAATCTCTAATGACCTTCGGTTTGAATTGCCAACTGGCTGCTCTAGAAGTTTCTTAATTACAAGAGATTTGAGTAGTTTAGTGAAACACAAAATTTGCATCTCTTGCAATTATTTCTGAAATTGTTGAACATCACTACATGTTTGTTTTAATAATTACGGGGGAATTATGAAAGCTTAGAATTATTGTGACGGTATCAACATGGAAACATCTAATGCTAAAGAACATCTATTGTGCAAGGAACCAGGAAAAAAGAAACTTACATAATATGACACAAAGTGCACTGCAACATGTAATAATAAAAAGAAATATCATTTCTATCGTAAATGATACATTAGTTTTGTGCTTTTAATCTCCAGTATAGCCAGGAAACATAAGAGGGAAACAAAATGCTATTTCACTCCCCTCCCCCCCCCCCCCTCATTTTCTGATAGTAAAGGGATTTGCCATGTGGAACCAATATTGCTTGATTTAATACCTTGTTTGAATTTTAGTATTTTTAACCCCTTAAGGACACATGGAAATATTCCGTCATGATTCCCATTTATTCCAGAAGTTGTGTCCTTAAAGGGTTAATCCAAGGCATATTAGTTTAGTGCGTTCCAAATGTAGTATGACTGACCTAGGAATTCAGTTTTATAAATATCGGGGGCTTTCTGTGCTAAGGGTCTTTTTGCCTATTTGTATTTTAATTTATAACAATTTGTCACCATGTGTCCTACTGTTTGATATAGTCTAGGAGAGACCCTTGTTTCACAGCATCGTTTTGTTTTTTTGTCCAAACTACATGGATAATTTTTATTCGCTTTTATAAGCTGTTGAAAGTATACTATAGACAGTGATGCATAGAGCTTTTCTGGTAATGTGGCAGGGCAGCAACTACTGAAATTGGTTGTGTGTTATAAGCAGTATACCCAAATACACAGGAAGTAGGAGCCACAACAGGTTGAACAGAGATAGATGTATTACCGGACCTTAGAGTGGCAAGGCTTAACGTAATAAAGAGAGAGACATAGTCCATAAACTAGCCAAGTTTAGGAATAAAGATAGATGGTGATCAGTATAACAAGCAGAGTCAGCATAACAGCGGTACATTAAAATTCCTATAAACAAGCCAATGTCAAAATCCAGAAATACACGAGAGACTCAAGGAACTCACTAATTCGGTACTAAGGAAGAAACCATGATAGGGCACTAAATTAGGGACAAAATAGGATTACATGGGGTTACCTGTGCTCTGATTGGTCCACATCACCCCTGCAACTACAAAAAGTGCAGAAACAAGGTTGCCTGGGTGACGTGAGCAATCTCGAACCAGAAATGGCATTCTGTGAATGTTTGGCATTTGAGGACACGTCCGTATCACCATGTGGAAGCAGGCAAGAGACCGAACAGTGCATTCAATCCTCACGACCTGTTAGGGGTGTGTGCAATGGCTTTTCAAACCCCCTTATTTGATCAATTTTTAAAGAGGTGGACAAACACATGATCATCCCACTTTTTTATAAATCTATTATTAAATAAATATATATACCATCAGCTCCACCATGCAGGCTCGCTGCCTAGGTGTTCTCTTTGACTCCGACCTCTCCTTCAAGCCTCATGTTCAATCTATCGCCAAATCCTGTCATTTCCATCTCAAAAACATTGCGCATCCGCCCCTACTTAACGCCAGATGCGACTAAGGTGTTGGTCCATTCCACTGTCATCTCACCTTGACTACTGTAATTCGCTTCTCAGTGGTCTTACGTGCTCCCAACCTGCGCCGTTACAGTCCATAATGAATGCGGCAGCGAGGCTCATCTTCCTGTCCGCCCGCACCTCCCATGCCGCACCCTTCTGTCAGTTCCTACATTGGCTTCCTATAAAATATAGAGCTCAATTTAAAATTCTGGTTCTTGCTTTCAAATCTCTACATAATGCCGCTCCCACCTATCTATCCTCCCTTATACACAAGTATGTCCCGTCTAGGCCCTTACGATCTGCTGAAGACGTCTATCTTCTGTCCGTACTCCCACCTCTGATGCTCGCCTTCAAGATTTCTCGAGGGCTGCACCATTCCTGTGGAACTCGCTTCCCTCCTCCGTTAGATGCTCACCCAGTCTCCACTCCTTCAAAAAATAGTTGAAAATCCACTTTTTCATAAAAGCGTATCAATTAAACTGTTAATAGCTCCTGACTGATTCCTCTTCTGCAACTGTCACTAGTCTAATACTATCCTTACCTTTTAGTGTCATTTTACCCCACTCCCTCTAGCATGTAAGCTCATTGAGCAGGGCCCTCAACCCCTCTGTTCCTGTGTGTCCAACTTGTCTGGTTACAACTACATATCTGTTCGTCCACCCATTGTAAAACGCTGCGGAATTTGATGGCGCTATATAAATACCATAATAATAATAATAAATAATATAAATATATATATATATATATATATATATATATATATATATATATATCAAAGAGTGCTAGAAAAATAAAACCTCAAGTGGGGAAAAAAAAAGAATTCAAAAGATTGTAGGTCTCATAGAAAGAATATCTTTAATAAGGAGGAGTATTTAGAAGTGATATTACTTAGCGTAGTTTATTTTTATGCTGAGTTCTGATGATTATGATCGTTAAAATAGCAAGAGACTAATTTTCACATAAAAGCACATAGTCTGTGTCAAACTGTCAACATAAATATTTGATTCTTAGTGAAAGGATTGTGGGAGTGATTGACTCCTACAAATGAAAGCGAATTAGGTCAACATTCTAATACAGAAAAAGAATATCTGTCACCCGAGAGATATAAAAGGCAGGTGAGATCCAGCAAATTAGATCACCAGGTATTCTCCGTAGTAAACATTAGTAGATCTGGGGACTTAAGTCAATTTGAACGTTTAATGGAAAATAATCACGCAGCGTTTTATATTTCCCTCTAGGATATTTTGTTTTTAAAGGTTAAATCACGTGGATGAAAGTGTTATGATTTAGGTTTCTCTAATCATTAGATGCTACACAGTGTAGCAATAAATAAATATCAGTTTTGTTTGTTATTGCCTCCTTAAGGTTAAATTATCAATGGGAAAATAGAACATATAAGACTGTATTCAATTTACATGTTTAAATGGATGTCACTTATAATTTCAAACAACTTGATATCAGACTTCTCTGTGGGTATTTGGGCATCAGCTAGACAACCTTCTATTCCCTAAATATCCAAATCTCTAAAAGGATAATTAGTCAATGTTAAAGGGATACTCCTACAGACCAAGTCAAGAAACAAATACCTATAATAATTACAATATAAAGAAACCAAAATATTATTATTGTAATAAGTTGAATTCCGCAGGGTTTTCTGAAACATTGATCATGTCAAATAAATTTAATTGCGTTCTACAAGTAAAGAAGTAAATAGAAGTATAGATTAGTGTATTGCAGTGGATGTGTTCTACTTGGATTTTTCCAAGGTACTTGATACGACTCTAGACACTAGGTTAATGTTCAAATTAAAGAAATTAGTCTAGATGAAAAGTCTTGTTCTTGGGTAGAACATTGGCTCAAAGTTAGAGGAGAGAGTTTTCATTAATGGAACATTTTCAAGATGGACAAAAGTGGTATGTGGCATCCCTCAGTATCCAGTTCAAGAACCACTTCTATTTAACATATTTACAAATAATCTTGAAATAGGCAATGAAAGTCATGTGTTTGCATATGACACAAAACTAGGAAAAGAAATATAATGTGAGTGGGATATTAGTTCACTGCAGAGGGCTTTAGATAGATTCGGGGACTGGGCACTGAAGTGGCAGATAATAATTAATGTAGATACATGCAAAGTTATGCACATTGTGGTTACGTATCACAAGCAACTTGTACCCTAGATCAGTGGTTCCCAACCCAGTCCTCAAGTACCCCCTTACAGTCCAGTATTTACCCAGTTGTTTTTAGAAAAAGAAGAAAAAAACACTTTACACTCAACAGGATAATCCCTAAATCCTGGACTGGGATGGGATACTTGAGGACTGGATTGCGAACCCCTGTCCTAGATTATAGTGGATTATGGAAAACACATGATAATGATTTGGGAGTTGTTCTAGACAACAAACTAGGCAACAATGTCAATCAGAATTTGGTAAAGCCAGTAAGGTATTGTCATGTATAAAAAGAGGCATTCATTCTCTGGGTGAAAATATAACTTTGCCCCTCTATAAATCATAGGTAAGACCACACTTTAAATATGCTGTGCATAAAGAAGGGTATTATGGCACTAGAAAGAATGCAGATATGGGGTACAAAATAACAAGGGGAATTGAATACTTTAGTTATGAGGAAAGTCTAACAAATGTATATCTGTTTAGTTTAGAAAAATGGTGCCTCAGAGGGAATCTGATGACATTATTCAGATATAGTTGGAGCCAATAGAAACTGTCTGGAAATCTATCCATAAATAGAATTATACATAGGGCACAAGGTCACCCATTTAGACTGAAATAAAGGAGATTTAGTCTAAGGTACATGAAATCAACCTTACACTAGGAACAGTAAATATTTGAATTATCTGCTTGAATGTTGGAGTAATTCTTGCAAAAGCATTATATTCAAGGATATAATATTTAATATGTGGGGTAACAACTTCTTGATCCATGGAGAGATCTGATTATCATTTTGGGGTCAAGAACAATTTGAAAAAGCTTCAAACATTTTATTTTTTTTGCCTTTTTTTTTTTTATTAATAGCTGAAACAGATACTAGAAAGGCTTAATGAATGCAAGTCTTTCCAGCCTATGTAACTATGTGACGATTTTAAATAAATATTTAAATTAAAATACAAATTTTAAATACAAAATCTTATGAAAAAAATTACCTGTCTATTTAAAAAATATGTCTGAAAGGGCTAATGTAAACATTTAAGTTGTAATTTTACTATTACAGGTATATTTTGAGATGATCTATCTATATTGTACACAGGCAGATTTTTCCTATAACTATTTGTTTTATAACTTTATACCCTTTTATATGCTGATCAGCCACTCACAGGTGAAGTGAAAATGTATATTGGTACAATGGCATCTGTCAAGAGGCAGAATATATTAGGCAGCAAGTGAGCAATCAGTTGGTGGATTTCATGTGTTGGAAGCAGGAAAAATGAGCAAGCAAAAAGATCTGAGTGATTCTGGCGAGGGCCAAATAGTAATAGTTAGACGGCTAGGTCAGAGCATATCCAAAATGGCAAGTCTTGTGAGGTGCACCTGGTATGCAGTGGTTAGAACCTACCAAAAGTTGTGCAAGGAAGAACTGGTGCATCAACGTCATGGTCATTGGCACCCAAGGCCTATTGATACACGTGGGAAGCAGAGGCTAGCCCATCTGGTGCAATCAAACAGAAAAGCCACTGAGACTAAAATAGCCGAAAACTTAATGCTGGCTATGATATAAATGTGTCAGAACACACAGTGCATTGCTGTTTGATGCATATGGGACTTCATACTCACAGACTGGTCAGAGTGCTCAAGATGACCCTTGTCAACTGCCGAATGAGCCTTCAATGGGGAATTGAGTGTCTAAACTAGACCACGAGCAAAGGAAGAAGGTTGCCTCATCAGATGGATCACATTCTAGTGTTGTGCTCTATTAAATGTTCTGCTGGAAAACTTTGGGTCCTGGCATTCATGTGGATGTTTGTTTATCAGATATCACCTACCTAGAGATTGTTGCACATCACATACACCCCTTCAATCAATGGCGTTCCCTGATGGCAGTGGCCTCTTTCAGCAGGATAATGCACCCTGCCACACTGCCAAAAATGTTCAGAGATGGTTTGAGGAACATGACAAAGAGTTTATGTTGTTGCCCTGGACTCCATATTTCTCTGGTCTCAATCCCATTGAACATCTGTAGGATGTGGTGAACCAACAAATCCAATCCATAGAGGCCACTCAATTTGCAGGACTTAAAGGATCTGTTGCTGATGTCATGTTGCCAGATATTACAGGACATGTTCAGAGGTCTTGTGGAGTCCATGCCTCAACACATCAGAGCTGCTTTGGCTGCACGAGGGGGACCTACATTATATTAGGCTTGTAATTTTATTGATGTCGCTGATCATTGTATAGTTGTTTGTATTTCCATTTTTTTTCATGATTTAATCTGATTTATATATAACCAATTTATGTTATTACATTCTATTTGTTTCACTTTGATATTTGTTTGTTTTGTCTCACCTGAATCAGTATTTATTTAATGGTTCATACAATAGTTGGCATGCAGGCTTAGTCCCTATAATCTGTAGCAAGTTCTAATATTGTAGAACAATTTCTTTTACACATCAGTGAACTCTAACCTCAGTTCAATTGTTCATGTAAAAGAAGAAAAAAGTACAACATGGCGCGACCTTTCTTATTGGGAGGATACACACTGTGGGTCGTAGAGTAAAACTTGTGTTTGAAAAGTTTTCTAAGACTATGCTCCTGTGGTGAAAAGATGTAGTCTTGACAGCAATGAACAATATTGCTATAGAGTGCCTAAAGGCAAAGGGAAACAATTCTAGAGTAGTAATTTATCTATAAATGACAAGTGGAGGCTTCCTTAAAATACCTATAGAAGGAAATAGACACCAGAATAATGCTTTTACATCAACAGGAATATTCAATTGGTTACCAGGATGACTGCTCCAGTTTTAGAATTATGCCCCAGAATTAGTCTATATACTTTTAATATTCCACTAGTTTTATTATTTTATATGCTGTCCGAGTACATCTCTCATTCAGCTATTTTTCAGTTAGTTTCCAACTTTTGGACTAAATTCTACAATTTTATTTTCATGTCGCTACCTTTTGTTTATATGCCTTTTCCCAATATACTTTGCCAGTTTTACCACGTCCGTCTCAAACAGTATATTCTGTTTTGCAAAGCGTATGAGTCAATGTTGTTTTCTTTTCCAGTAACAAGGTGACTGTGTAATGATCAGTGTATTTATTAACAGATGTGTATGATGATACAATAATGTTGTCCGGCTTCTTTGCAGAAGGATCGTATTCTGATTGAGAGCAAATGTAATCAATGGATTGCTGGGCTGATTTCTAACCAAGATAATTGTAACAGTTTATGCAGACACATAGCTATCTTCCTGTCTGTTTCATTATATTCATTACCCCATCACATCCTCATGAATAATTAAAGTCACTGTGACAGCTGTATATATGCCATTCCCCATATCTCTTCCCTGCTTCTATGTTTCTTTGTTAATTCATATAAAGCGAACATTTCCTTTAATTATGCGTGAAAACTTACTTTTGGATGACTACTAAATCACTATTGCAATTGGTTTCTGTATTTTCAGGTCTTTTTTTCTTTGACTTTGAGGGCTATACTTTATGGGCTTCAGTTGGGCCAAAGATAATCCATTGACAGAGGACGGGCAATGTGTGGCCTAAGGGGCAAAAACTATTTAGTGGCCTATAGTGCAATTTTACCATCAGTGATAGACACAATGACATAAACAAAATAGATGTGTTGATAGGCATTCAATTTAATTGAATACAAAGAATTAATTAAAGTGCTATGAGCTTGGACAGTTAGATGCGAAGAGTGGATAGAGAGCAACCCGAGAGGCAATCGCCCTTCCTACTGACACTTGGACATCACTAACCAATAAGGGAGATCTTCCCAATTAGGCAAGCATTTAGTAAAGGAGTTCTGAAAGATTTTCATAAACTTTGTATACCAAGCCAATTAGTAATGAATGCATAAACCTTGTACATCATGCCAATGAGCAGTAAATTCATAAACCTTGTATATCAAGCCAATAGGCAATAAATACATAAACTTGATATATTATGCCAATGAAAAGTAAATGCATAAACTTGATATATCATGCCAATCAGCCATATCTGCCTCCAAAAATGCTGCCAGTGCCATCTGTGCCTCCAAACAACCTGCCAGTACCATCTCTGTCACCAGTTTCACCATGGCATCTCTTTTCCATCTCTCTGTCCCCAGCATCTCTGTGCTATTGCTCTGCAGCATCACCTCTGTGCCATCTCTCTGCCCCCAGCCGCTCTGTACCATCTCTCTGCCCCCAGGATATTTGTGCCATGTCTGTGCCCACAGTCTCTTGCTCAGGTACCCTGATTTCATCCCCAGCAACTTGTTCAGGCATCCTGATTGCATCCTCAGCACTTGCTCTGCACCAAGATGGCACCCCCTGCACTTGCTCAGCATCCACATGGCATCCCCTGCACTTACTCCAGGACCCAAATGGCATTCTTATGGACCTTCCTCGTGTCCAGTGGGAGGAAGGTGCCTGTGCATTTTATATGTATCTTTTGCTCTCCGCACATTTGGTGAAGTCAGAGATTGTGGTCATATTACTCACGGGAGCATTAAGGGCAGACAAACAGTATATCTGTGTACATACACAGTGCACAGGTACGGCACTTCCCTCCCTCCCAGCAGTGGCGGGTAACTGGCTAATTGCCAGCCTCAAAATATACTGGCAATGTTGCCTATATATTCCTAATGCCTTGCCCCCTGACACCCAGTCTGTAGGGCAGGGACATTTTAGCCGCGAGGCAAACAAGGCATTTGCCTTGGGTGGCATTTTCCAGGGGGCGGCAAAAAAAGCCACCCCCAAATGCCCAGGGCAAATGTCTTGTTACAAAATAAAGTGAAAGATGGGTGGAATGCAGGCAAGCCTATGTGAGGAGGCCACTCCAACCATAAATATATACACCAAAAAACAGAAACCACAGGGCGCCACAGTCACTATATCGGCAATATAAAATGGGGGTATGAAAAAGGAATATAGAAACAAAGATTAAAAAAATTGCGAGAATTTATTGATAACAAAGTATCCACATTTAACAGCACAAAATGTGCAATAAAAGTATATAAAAAGGCCACAATAGGCCAAAGACCCTTGGGTACAGCAGCTTAACACAATATAATACTGGGCTGTATGACCAAAGTGCAAGTGCCAAAGTGCAAGTAAAGTTAGAATTTAAAATGCACAAAGTCAACCACTTTCAAGTTCAATATATACTGAACTAAAGGCAAAGTATTGCACAAACAGTAAAAAACAGCAAATATGCAAATAAAACTGCTGATACCAAACTGCAGGGTCACTGGATATGCTCCAGCATATCCAGTGACCCTGCAGTTTGGTATCAGCAGTTTTATTTGCATATTTGCTGTTTTTTTACCGTTTACTGTTTTTACTGTTAAAGTGGTTGACTTTGTGCACTTTAAATTCTAACTTTACTTGCACTTTGGCACTTGCACTTTGGTCATACAGCCCAGTATTATATTGTGTTAAGCTGCTGTACCTAAGGGTCTTTGGCCTATTGTGGCCATTGTTTCTATATTCCTTTTTTGTACCCCTATTTTATATTGCCGATATAGTGACTGTGGCGCCCTGTGGTTTCTGTTTTTTGGTGCAAATGTCTTGTTAGCCTTGCGGCTAACTGACAAGCCAGACGGGCTGCTGGGCGGGTGGCGCTGGCGGGCTGCTGGCAAGGGAGCACTTTCCACTGAGCGCTCTGCTCAGCTCCCTCGTGCGCCACAGAGTGATGCTGGGAGCCGGAATATGACGTCATCACACTGCGGCACGCGAGGTAGCTGAGTAGAGCGCTCAGGGGAAAGTGCTCCCTTGCCAGCGCCGCCCACCCGACCGACCGGCAGCCCCACGGAGAGGGAGAACCCTCCAGTATTCCTAAAGGTAAAGAGGCTGGGGGAGTTAAATTAAAAAAATAAAATAAGTGAGTGTGTGTCTGTGTTTTTCTGCTAGTGTGTGCCTGTTAGTGTGTGCCTGTTAGTGTGTGCCTGTTAGTGTGTGTCTGTTAGTGTGTGTGTCTGTTAGTGTGTGTGAGTGCATCTGTCTATGTGTGTTGTCTGTTAGTGAGTGTGTGTGTGTTGTTTGTTAGTGAGTGTGTGTGTATTTGTCTGTTAGTGAGTGTGTGTGTGTGTGTGTGTCTGTCAGTGGGTGTGTTTCTGTCAGTGAATGTGTGTGTGTATTTAGAATGCGGGGCAGGGGGGAAGGGTTGGGTGGGGGTGGCGCGTGGGGGAGGAGGGGGTGGGCGCCTGAGTTTTTTCCTGCCTAGGGCAGCACAAAACCAGGATACACCACTGTTGTAGGGCTGGAATTTTGGGAGGCCCAGGGGTTAATTGCCCCTGACCCAGCCCACCCCTGTCCATTGATCATAATTTAAACAAACATCGCATGAAGGTATTCACTTAAAAGGGAGCTGTCCCTTCTCTAGAAACTACATCTATATATAACAAACAAAATTTTTTTTTTTTTAAAAACAACCCTATAACCTACCCAAACTCCATAACTTTAAAGTGCCATATAGATGTAGCACAAAACAACCAGAGCTGACCATAGATAAACAGTTTTGTTTGTTTTATGATTTGAAGTTTCATCCATGGCACCAAAAAAGAGAGATGATTGATGAGAAAATAGGTGATTGATAGCTAGAGGACAGTCACAAATGTCAATTTTATTCACAGATCAAATGAGAATAGAGGGGAAAAAAATAAGTAGCAGAGAAAAAAAATCTATTTATGTATTCTATATTTATTAAATATAACCTATATAAATATCTAAATATTGATTTTTCTTTTATTTTTACAGCTTCTCCTTTTTTTCCTCTATTGGCAACATCTTCTCACTTGTTCTGTGAACCTATTTCCGTGAATATACGACAACCTGTGTACAACAAAATATATATACATATTTTTTTAGTTTTAGTTCCTATTTGAATCGTCTGAACAGTTTTTCCAAAAATACATGAACAAAATGTTTTTTTTTTGACAACTTGATTTGACCGAACAGAATTGTTATACTATAAACAAGTCTATAAAGCTAATCTTAAGTCTTGTTTCCTAAATACTCCTATCTCGTAACTACCTCACCTGCCCGGAACAGCCACAAGCAATACCAATACTGTGCCATCAGGTCCTCTATCTGGTCGGAGCATTCTCATCTACACTTTATTACATTTTCAGCCAAATCTCAAAAATCATAAATATTTTCTTTAAATTTATCCAGTTTACGATAATTCTTTTTTCGGAAATTAACTTCATTCTTTATAATCACAGTCCTACAGTGCTCATTTGCTTCTTGTCTTTTTATAGAACATTCCATTTGTGTAGGGTCACTGCTTGAAGTAGGTCCTTTTATACGAATAGCAAGCTCAGTGGAAAAAACTGCACTGATGTCTGTCAAGCTCCCATAATGATATTTTTGTGGTGCTTACAGAAAATGATGTAATGGTACTCTGAAACGTATATTTTTGTGGCATACTGTTCGGCAGACATGCCCATATTTAACCGTCTCCCATGGTAAAATAATAATTATCTTCTTTGTCTTGGCAAGGAAATAGTGCATTAAATAACAGTGCCCATGTCTCACATTCTCATGGATGAAATGTGGGTTTTTATATTTTTCCAGACAATTTTGTCTTGCTACAGAGCTTGGATGACGCTACTCAACCTAAAAACAACAGGAACTTCACACAAAGTATTATCATTGTATTGCTGAATATTGTAATTTGGGGGGGTGAGGGGAGGGGGAATGTACATTTTTTTTGTTTTGTTTTCTGCATAGGATTTTACTTTTTTTTTAACACTGTTTTAACAGATTTGAGTCTAGGAAAAAAGTCACGCTTACTTTCACTGTAATTTTTGTGTATTGGTACTGAATTCAGTAATGTCCTATATACATATACAGGTTGTTTGAAAAAAAAAAATGACTTTATTATTATTATTATTATTAGCCAGCAGCTCCAACATATTCGTCAGCACTTAAAAATTCTGAAATGGGGATATGATAACTAGCAATTTACATACAGAATATAACTGAGACGAGAGGCAAAAAAAAAACATGCTTTAAACAAGCTTACAATCTACGAGGAGTGGGCAAAGACACACAAGAGAAAAACAAGTATTAAACTAGTAAGTCATATGTGACTAGAACAAATTATGACATAATTTGATGTTGTAAGTAGTGCAAATGAGGACAAGCCAATCTTCTAGTCAGTCAGATAGTCAAAAGGAAATAGTGTGTGTGTTTGTTTGTTTGTTTGTTTAGTTTAAGGGAGGGGGGTTTGTATTTTCTTTTCTAAAAAAAATGTTAAAGGGACACTCCAGAAATCAACATTTCTTTTGAATGCAAAAAAATTAACAGGATTTTTGCATGTTTTTTCCCAAAAAACTTTAACAAGAGGAGATACACAGATGGGGGTTAACAAGAGGAGGTACTGATACCGGAGAAACTGACGGAAGCCAAGCACAGAGAAGTGGACACAGGTTTCTTCAGGAAGGAAGAGATTCTTTATTCGATTCACCGACTGGGGCTCAGAGGGACTAATGTCCCCAAAAAACAGCAAAGTCTGAGCCCAGAACTGACTGTGTAAATGCATGATATAGACATATAGCTCCTCCTATAGTTAACTCTACCCACATATACTCTTTACCCAATCAGCTGAACAAAGCCTAACTTCCCTTACCTGTTAGACCACATGGCTCACCCAGAACAATGGAGGAGGGGGAAGTGTTTTCAGTTTCTGCATTCCTGCACTTGCTCAGTACATTGTTGATTGTATCTTGGCTACGTGTAACTGACTAACTGATACACCAATATTTACACATATGCACGTGGAAATCTCTGATGGGGGATAACAAGAGGAGAGGCACAGATGGGGGCCACCAGGTAGAGAGGCACAGATGGGGGCCACCAGGTAGAGAGGCAAAATAGGTGAGAGAGAAACAATGAATTAGTGAGCAACGTTTTATTTTCAAGAAGGTAGGAAGCAGAACCCTGTCGTAGTTGCATTTAACGTGTCGCTCTGGTGCATGACTGTGGAAAACGCATTAACAGTGCACATTAGTTACGCTGTATACTGGTGAATTTTGGATATTATTTTTACAACAGTACTAAGCGCATGTTGAAACATAAAGATCTGTAAAATAAAGTGTAAATTTGTTCCACAATGCTTAACAATATAATTAAGGGATAATTTAACAAAAAAGTTGATAAACTATAACACGTTTTGGCAGGAACAATATGTAGATGAGGACAACACAACACTGACAAATTTCCCCAGATAACTTATATGCCAGCATCCTCTAACTTCAGATCAATCAAGCATCAGTCCACAGCACCCATCAAATGACTCAAAAATGTGTATCAGCACCACATTACACATCAATAAACAGCAACCACTTATCGGCAATTGTCAACCATATTGCACCCATATATCAATCTACAACATGTATATTTCACCAACACAATACCTAAACATTAGTATGTACCAATCAACCACCTAATGCCCAGATACTGGAACCCAATAATTCTGGATCATGTGTCTGCACCACAGCACCCAAGAATCCTATTACATTTATAAATCGACAACTAAAAAAACAAAAAACAGAACAACCACTAGCAAGCAAGACCAATTTAGAACTAGTTTATGACACAAAGGAAATAAATATAATAATATATTTAAGGGGATCAGTCCCTTGTATGTTTATAAGATTATTTTATGTTATAGTTTCATAAAATGAATTAGCATTCTAGACACCAATAGAAACTCTGTATTTATCTCATATAGTTATTAATGGCAAATACATATAACCTTTATTCTTTCCCCAGTATTATTAATTTCACTTTAAGCATGAGGGAATTCAATACTCATCATTAAAAATGCCAAATTACTGATTATTTCACCTGATCTGAGATAAGGATACACTGTAAATATGCACCAATAAGGGTTTTAGAGCACAGGACCTGAAAACTACTGACATATGACACTGCTTAATTCCAAATCCCAGAACAATGAAATCAACCCGATCGTGAATTCATAACAATGATTCAGGGGATTAAATAGAATGAAAAGCAGTTCCCACGTGTTATTTAATATAATATTACAAATGAGATATGCACATCTACCCATAGGTAAAAATAAGACCAGAAATGTGACCCAAAAAGTGCTATGCGGTGCATAAACAAAAATAATTGTGGGGCAGAAACTTTAAACAGTTATATATAAACCTCTCCAAAATACACCAATCAAAATAGTGCAAATAACAAAAAAGTGGAGCACCTCAAATAAACTATAGTGATACCGATATATCAATGACTCAGACATCTACATAAAAAATAGCATATAACACATAGAAAAAAGTCTTGGGCATTCATATTCGTACAAATTGATTTTCAGGTGAAAATCTGCATTTCGTCTGAATAACAAATGGGGAGCCGAATGAAAGAACAAATTAATGGGTGCCGAACAAAATTCTTGTACCCTCCGTGTATTTGTTAATTTACTGCCAGGTTTGTGCCTTTTGTATTACACTGTCTGTAATTCAAAAGGAGGAACGCTTCATCCAAATGCACAAATGGCTTATTCTTTCGGAGTGCCTTCGCTCTTTCTGCCCATGATATCTGATGGTAGTGAGCTGAAGTAACGAATGCACACCAAATGAATGAGCCATTCATTCAGATTACCCATTTGGCTTTTTGAATTACTTAGAGACAGTGTACTCTCTGTTCCTGTATGTATTGCAAACTGCCGAATGAGTCATCCGAATGCACAAATGGCTCTGCTCGGTGCTCATTCATTAGTTTTGCTCACTCTCATATATTTATTATTACGGTATTACGGTATGATGGTAGTTAACCAAATGACCGTTTGCTCTCCGAACTAATGAGCCATTCGTGCATTTTGATGAAGCGTTTGGCCTTTTTCAATACATTGCTATAGAATAGGGACATGGGAGAGTGACCTAAATTAACTAATGGGTTCTCCGAAATCACAATAATGTCTGAATTTTGTCTGAAAATGAATGAGTCAATCGACGAAATTCAGTCCTGACAAAACTAAATTTTGTTTCTCCCGATTAAACCAACATTTATCTAGTGCCCATGTCTACATAGCACTATATAGCACAACACTACATATTTTTTTTTTATTTTATAATGTTTATGTTTTAGACTGAGCCCAAAATGTATTACCTGACTACTATGTGATGCTGTTGGTTGGGATTGTGGACAGTGCTTCATTAACTGCAGCTAGCATAATGTCTAGATACTGTTTACAGTGATTTTTGGTAATCTTGTCCAGTAGTCAGGGACTGCTACTATGCTAATCCTTTTTATATCTGTTGCTATGCCATCTTGGGCAGATATTCTGGTTGGCAACCCTCTGTAAGTATAGGTGTGGGTATGGGAATTTCTTGCTCCTCATGGCTCATGTATAATGTTTTGTGTAGTCCATCTAATTCTAGTTCTAACACTGTCCAAAAGCTGCGTTACTAGTTTAATCTAGCTGTTTTGGTAGATGAAGGTGTCTTACTTATCCGTAGTTCCCACATGCATTTCATGTAGCTAATCTCATTGGGTTTGATGTTGTAGTGGCAGTCAAGCAGGTTTAGGTTCTCACTTCGAGTCCAGGAATGGTTTGTTCCAGTACTCTACTTTTCATCAGATTGCCCTGCTTCCCTAACATCTGACGTACACCTTGTTAATCCGGGTGACGTCCAAGGCGGCGTGACTCTCTTGGTTAGTATTAGTCCCATATTACTGATGTGAGCAAGGTATATATAATTTTAAATAATAATATAATATATATATTTTATATAATATAGAATATATATATTTAATAAAAATATAATTTAAATTAAAAAAAGACACGTTTTGGGAGAACCTCCCTTACTCAACTCTAAAGCATTTCTGAGCAAAAACACATATAATTCAAATTTAAATTGTGATACTGGGGTTTAAGCAGCATGAGTGCAGATAAGACACAGGTCTGATACAAAATAGATCCCAATCTTACAGTGATGTAAAAAAGTATATATTATATTATATTTATAACAGCCCAGCAGAAATACCAGATAATTTAATTTACCAGCCCTGTATTTGACCCTGCAACTTACCAAAACCCCCTAAAGTATGCACATACTTTTGGGACATCACTGTATACATATATGTCTGTTTTATTGCAGTAAAAGCTAACATTTTGTATTCTGAAATTCAGTTAAAATGCCACGCAGAACTTGGAAAATACCACTTTTCTCACACTTCTTTATATTTTATTAATATTAAATTGTTTCACGTATACATATTTGAAGTGAAATGAAAGCAGCTTTTCTCTTGAACAAAATTATCTATAAAAAGTGTGGGTGCACTTAATACGAAAGAGGTAAATTATGTTTGAACAGACATATAGTTAATTCCAGGTATTGTTTTGATTCAGAACTTGGGCAATGGCCTCCATCTTTAAGGAGTTGAAGAGTGCTGAGGATCTTAATTTGTTTTGGTTGATTACCGGGATCTAGGTGAGCAGAGATCCTACTATCTAGCTCCGGAACACAAATGTGGTATCCGTACAGGAGTGTTTATCACCAATTGACTTATTTTTTTAAATCCACTGTTAGGAGGTACATAGAACTATAAAAGTAACATTACTTTTCAACTTATCACTTGTTACTTATCAAGACTTTGCAGGATCAAATGTAAATTGACTGTTTCCATCTTTCAGGACAAACTTGATTTTATGTGAAATGTTCAGGTCAAATGTTATGTTATTGTTAACCTTCACGTATAACTATTAACAATATTCTCCATTTGTCCATATGAACTCTTTTCCATGTTTCTCATTAAAAAGTACTTAAAGTACTTAAAGTGCTTATATAAATCTCTTGATTGAATCCTGGCTCATTTATAAAATTAGACTAGCTGATTGTGAGGAGAAAGATATTCATGATAGTGATTAATGATATTCAGGTGCTATTCACTAGACTGCTATTGTGTTATACATTGAAATTCAGCAGGAGATGTCTGGACTTTTCACATTGCTAAAACATTTAGTAAACTCATTCTATAATAATCTAAATTCAGTGACTGAATCCTATTGTAGTGAAAGAAAGCTGGAGCCTAAAGTGTGTGCCATTTACAACCGGGAACCAATACGATAAATACACATATTCAAACACCTGATCTCATTTCATTTTAGTCACAACTGCATGAGTTCTTAAGAGCAGTCCCCAGAGCAAGCTTACTACATATTTACCATGCATGTATGTATACATAAATTTGTCATTTAAATAATGCATCAAAAATAATTTGCCCTTAACATTTTCTGTTTGCAGCAATCATTGATCTATGATTTATCTTTGACGGTGACTGCTGAGACCAGGAACTCTTGGAGAAATTTCTGCCAATCAGTGGTCTCCATTCCATGCTCAGTAAAGCTACCATATGTCCTTAGTAATGCCACGTTCAAGTCAATGGTGGTGGCTTATGACAGTCATACATATGTGATCATCTATCGCAGTGATCCTCAACCCTCTCCTCAAGGCATACCTAATAGTCCAGGATTTAGGGATTACCCAGGTGTATCTACGGTGTTTTTTTCTCTTTCTTTTTCTAAACACCTTAGACATATCTAGGTAATCCCTAAATTCTGCACTGCTAGGTGTGCCTTGAGGAGAGGGTTAAGGAGCAATGATCTATCATATTTTAGTTCTTAGAATTATTGGGGACACAAGTGAAAAATAAACTCTTTGCAGTAAACATCATGCAGTACACTCCTCAAAAGGACTTTAACAATTCATATTACTATTATTATTTATAAAGCACCAACATATTCAGCAGCATTGTACAATAGGAGGACTAACAGACCTGTATTTATAACCAGACAAGTTGGACACACAGGAACAGAGGTGATGAGGGCCATGCTCTTACATGCTAGAGGGAGTGGGGTATAGTGACACAAAAGGTAAGGGTAGGGTAGAAAAGTGTGATGTATGGGTGTGTGTGAGTGTGTGAGTGTATGAGTGTATGTATTGTGATGTATGGGCATTGGGCAGTTGGGCTATTTGGCTGTGAATGATGCACTTCCTTTCTTGTGGTTCTTTACTTCCTGTTCCTGTTGGCAGTTGGTGGAATGTTCGAGGGATTTGAAATGGCGGCTGCAGAAACCCTGTGTAACAAGGTTGCAATATGAAGATCCTGTTATATATGTATTAATAAAGTGAGTACTTCGTTATACAGGAATTATTGGCTAATTTGTACAAAACATCACAAAAAGTACTCACTTGGGGCTATGGGTGTTTTTTTATTTATTTTTTTATGACAGTTGCAGGGCAGGAAACAGGGTGCAGGGAGGGAAAGCTGTTTAATTGAAATGCTTTCCTGAAGAAGTTAGTTTTCAATGCTTTTTTGAAGGAATGAAGACTGGGTAAAAGTCTAATAGAGATGGTAAGGGAGTTCCACAAGAACAGTGCAGCACCTGATTAGTCTTGAAGGCAAGCATCAAAGATAGGAGTACGGGGCAGAGGATAGGCGTAAGTGTTCGGCAGAGCATAGGGGCCTAGACGGGACATACTTGTGTATTAGGGAGGATAGCTAGGTTGGAGCAGCATTATTCAGAGATTTAAAAGAAAGTACCAGAATTTGAAATTGAGCCCTGTATCTTACGGGAAGCCAATGCAGAGACTGACGGAAGGGTGGCGTGGGCGTACAGGAAGATGAATAATGCCTTGATTTCTCATCCAATTTTGATTTTGTGAGGACTTGCAATTTTGAAGGTGTTAAAGAGAATAAATAAAGCCACATTGTTGGCCTATAATCCTAAATTGTGAAAGATTTTCATAATCACATGAGAATTCCCAACTTATGGTGGATCTATATGAACAATGGGAATGGTTACTGTGGTTCATTGGACATAATATTATTTTGCCATCCATCTACCCAAATAAATGACAATCCCAGGGGGATTCCCAAGACCCATCTACATTTCTGTACCTAGAAGTGCTATATTAATCAGTCCTGTAAGTGTTTAAGTAATGCTTAAAAGGGCTGAAGTATTGAGGAGCTGTCCCTTTAAGAGAAGCAATAGTTTTCATGACAACATTCATGTTTAAAGGTATACACAAATTAAAAACAGCCATTAATGTATATATAGGCACTATGACTTTGTTATGCTTTAGAAATTTAGTAAACAGAAAACTTCATGTGCTTTTTATTAACTTTGTGAATGTGTGTGGTTTTGATGTGCTTCTCTGTAAGACATATAAATGTTTTGTGAATAAACAAACACTTGACTAAACTTTGTTCTTCTAATGAACTGTCTTTCTATATAAAACAAACAAACAGCGCCATGGTCTATTTACATATATATACCTTATGTCATTGAGCTCAAAGATCATGTTAGGCCGTTGGATGTTTTTTTACTCACTCAGAACTTTGTGTTTTTGTTTCAACATATTTGGGATGATTTGCTAAACTGTGAGTTGTGGCATAATTAGAACCAAATTGCGCCATTTAAGTAAAAAGACAAACAAAAATGGATTACGGCCTTGCGGTCAATAGTGCTGGGACTCTGAGAGGATGCCTTTGTAAGGGATCCCAAGATTTCTGAAGGAATGCCTGGAGTGTCCATTTAATATTTATCTGATGTGCTGTAACCTATTTCAATATGTAGGTTATTTCAGGATAATTAATTGTAATGTCAGGCTCTGCTAATTACCATGTTTCATTAAAGGAATATTCCAAGCACCATAATTGATACAATTGATTGCTCCCAGCCAATAAGCTATACACTATACTCCCAACAAGAAACCACTGGGCCCCTTTGTGAAAATTGCCTAGGTCCCCCCCCATCTATCTCTCCCCCCCTGCCTCACAGCCCCTCAATGTGTTTCATTCCCCCCCACAAATCCTCAATGTATCTCATTCCCAAACAGCCCCTCGATTTGTCTCATTCTCCTCCCAGCCCCTCCATGTATCTTATTCTCCCCCTCAGCCTATTAATATGTCTCATTTTTGCCCTAGCCCCTCCATCTGTCTCATTCTCCCACCAGCCTCTCCATGTCTCATTCACCTCCCTCCCCCCGCATCTCTCATGTATCTCATTTTCCTTCCCAGACCCACATTTAGCGTTATTATTTAATTGTGTGTGAAAAATGCAAAAAACCTAATTTGAACGCAAATTTTGGCCAGTGTTTGTGACTAAGTGGCTACTAAAAGAGACTGGACATACCCCATTTGCAATTCCTTGGGTTGTCTACTTTTGCAAATGGTATGCCATCATGGTGGTAATTCTCATTCCTGGGCTACCATATGGTCTCAAAGGCAACGTAACCAATCTGGCGAATTTTAATGTGAAAAAACTGAAACACAAGCCTAATATTTGACTCTGCACCTTTTGAAAACACCATAAAACCAGGGCCAGATTAAGAGCCCAGTGGGCCTGGTGCTGACAATTATGATGGGCCTAATTACAGGATCATATCGACCAAAAACAGTAAAACACTCCCAAGCGTCATGTATCTGATGGAGATGGTGCTGGAGAGAAAGAAAACAGCAGCTATAAGAAAACACATACCCTAGGCTAATCTCTCACTAATTTATGTTTTCATCTTTCAAGCAAATCCATAACCCCTAACAGCAGTGTTCAGTCAAGCAGGAAGTCAATGGGCACGGTAAAAGGGTGTGCCACTGACACAAATCACGTAACCTGCCAAAAGGGGCGAACATGCCCAAAAAGAGGACATGTCTGCCCAAAGAATTAGGCCAGCCTGGCATGAATGCATGTCAGGCTGCCTGACAATCATGCAGCTGGCCAACTAAGGGCATACTCTGCAGACAGCACCCGAGCTTGGCATAAATGCATCTAATGATGCGCTCGCTCAACGCTTTCTAGAGACTGTCCCCTAGCACTCGCTGGTCCACTTGTCTCCTTACCTTCTTACTAGCAGGTAGAAGCTCCTGGTATATAGTCTGGGACAGAGAAAAGCTGTATGTAGTGAAAGGGAACATGCCACAGTGTTAGAGAGACCAACGTCTGCATTACCTTAAAGGATCACTATAGGGTCAGGAACACAAACATGAATTCATGACCCTATAGTGTTAACACCACCATCTAGCCCCCCTGAGCCCCTCATGCCTCCATTAATATAGCAAAATCTTACTGTATTCAAGCCTGAAGCTGTAACTCTGCATGCTGTTAGACTCAGAAAAACAAGCAGTCTGCTGACATCATTAGAAGTGGTGGCCTGATCCAATCACAGTGCTTCACCATAGGATTGACTGACAAAGAGGCAGATCCGGGGCAGAGCCAGCATGATTCAAACACAGCCCTGGCCAATCAGTATCTTCTCATAGAGATTAATTGAATCAATGAATCTCTATGAGGAAAGTTCAGTGTCTGCATGCAGTGGGAGGAGATACTGAATGTTTGGATACATTTTAGGCAGCCATGACCCAGGAAGGATCTCTAACAGCCATCTAAGGAGTGGCCAGTGAAGTTATCACTAGGCTGTAATGTAAACACTGCATTTTCTCTAAAAAGACAGTGTTTACAGCAAAAAGCCTGACGGTAATGATTCTACTCAACAGAACAAATTCAATAAATTATAGTTGTTCTGGTGACTATAGTGTCCCTTTAACTATATTCATTGTCAGCCAGTCCACACAAGTTTTGTTCCCATGCATCCCTCTTAAGTTTCCATACTTAAGTAAGAGTATGTGAAAAGTAGTTAGGGTTGCCACCTTGGAAAAACATACCGGCCTTGCTAATTTGCATAATTAAATATGTATGGGTGACATCACATGATGTAAATCACAAGGAGTGACATAAGAGAAAATGCTGTAAAATCACCAAAAAAACTACTTAGTTTGATTCTGCTGTTTAGATGGATACCTCCCAGTGCCCCTATGTCTCCCAGTGCCCCCATGTGTCGATTACTCCAGGTCTCAGTGTTCCTATGTATCAGTGTCTCAGTGCCCCATGTCTCCCAGTGTCCCTAGTGTCGTGTCCCCAGGTCTGCCAGTGATCCTATGTATCACAGTGTCTCAATGCCCCATGTCTCCCTGTGTCCCCATGTATCCCAGGGTCCCCATGTCACTAGGACACTAGGAAGACGGGGAGACCTGGGGACACGGGGGGACCAAGGGACACGGAGACACCAGTGACACTGGGAGACTAGGGGACTCTGGCTGGGACACATGGGGACACTGGGAAAATAGGGGATACTTGAAGACATGGGGACACAGACACCAGGGACACAGACACTAGAGACACTGGCTGGGGGACATGGGGACATTGAGACATGGGGGCACTGGGAGACATGGGGACACTGAGACACCAGGGCCACAGACACTAGGGACACTAGCTTGGAGACATGGGGACATTGAGACACTTGAGGCACTGGGAGACATGGAGGCACTAGGAGACATGGGGACAGTGAGACACTGGCAGACTGGGGGCACTGGGAGACTAGGGGTCACTGAGACGCCAGGGACACTGGCTGGGAGACATGGGGACACTGAGAGACATGGGGACTCTGTGTCCCCATGTGTCTCTGTGTCATAATGTCTCCCAATGTCCCTTAGTGTCTCAGTGTATGTCTCCTTGCAGCCTTTCCCCCCATCCCTTACTTCCCTGAGCTGTAGGCTGTCTCTGCAGGGTGGGAGCTGCTGTCTGGACTCTCTGTAGCTGCTCCCCTGATCAGTGATTAGAGATAGGCAGGGCGGGATATGCTGGAACTTCCTATCCCTGCCTCTCTCCATAAACAGCGACCCCTACTGGCCAGTGCTGGTTTTGCATAGTAATCTCTTGTTTATACTGAGAAAAATACCAGCATTTGTATTGCCAGTATCACTGTAATATTGGAACCAGCCAGGCAGCCTCAAATACTGGCTGTGCCAATAAAATAAAAGCCAGGTGGAATCCCTAAGAGTAGTGTGCAAAAAAAAAAAAAAAAAAAAAAAAGTAAAATTTTTTTTTTTTTTTTTTAAATCAATGGGCCTATTCCATGGGCCTGGGCCTGGAGCTGCAGCTCCATCAGCCCCTATGTTAATCCGGCCCTGCATAAAACATGTACATGAGGGGTACTGTTATGCTCTGGACACCTCGCTGAACACAAATATTAGTGTTTCTGTCACAGCTTACCTTAGTTGGAAGTCCGGTAGGAAGAGATTTATGCTCACCCTTGCAATTAAACACAGGCCAAGGTGGTCAGGTACAAATTCACCTACCCTGTGAGTCTGTGCACAGGGGCTGTGCATGATATTGCTCCAAGTCGCGGTACAGGTAAGGACACAAGCAGGAGAATCGTCAAGGTAAGCCAAAGTCAGAGGATGCCAGAAGTCAGGATATACGGTAAGAAAGCCAAGGTCAGGAGCCAACTGGAGAACATTGGAATCACGAATACTAAAACAGGAACCAGAGTCAAGGAACTGACACAGTTCCCAGGGCAAGGCAGTGCTTGAATACCCAGCTAATGCTGAACTGATTCAGGTGGGCTAGATAGGCAGGTGAGAGCCACTGGTGAATTCCAGCCCCCTAGTGCTGCAGATAAGACAGGATTGGAC
Source organism: Pelobates fuscus (assembly GCF_036172605.1). NCBI lineage: Eukaryota > Metazoa > Chordata > Amphibia > Anura > Pelobatidae > Pelobates > Pelobates fuscus. Next base: position 59,420,852 of record NC_086320.1, on the reverse strand, counting down.
GTCAGGCTGATACATGAGCTGAAATAGTGGCTTAGAGGCAAGAAGGCAGGCTTGGGGTACATAAGGACTCAGGTTTAAATCCCTTGTTGGGCATTTCTAGGGTGACCATTTCTGGCTCTCTGGAATTCACAGCAAGAACTGTGACAGTTTCAAAACTGTAAAACGTATCACAGGAATTATATAGTCAGTGTAAGCGCTGTTTGTGTGTGAAAAATGCAAAAAAACATAACTTTCACTGATGATATCATCGTTGTAATACATTTTACTGTTTTGAAACACTAATATTTGGGTTCAGCAATGTCTCCTGAGTAAAACAGTACCACCATGTACAGGCTTTATGGTGTCTTGGAAAGTTACAGGGTCAAATATAGTGCTAGCAAATTAAATTCTCTGGACTTTCTGCCTGGGTAATCAGGCAGGTCCTGCAAATTGTAATTAATATTATTACTTAATTATGTAAAAATATTATATAAATATATACGTATAATTAAAATATATATATGTATTTATATATATATTTTTATTATATATAGGTATATATAGTGATATGTACATATAGATTTATGTATATAGATGTATATATTATTTCGTTCTAAGTGTATTTTGATGAGATATATATATTAATATCAATATTTGATATTAATGAATGAATATATATTAAATCAAAATACAGTAAGAACCAAATTAAACATATATATATATATATATATTATTTTTTTAATTTATTTTTTAACGTATTTATAGATTTATTTATTATATATATATATTTAATATCAATCTATGTGTATTTTGATAATATATATATATATATATATATATATAATTAAAATACACTTAGTGTATGTGTATGTATGTGTGTGATCTAAGCATGACTACCTGTCATTCTAGGCACTCCCCCTGCTGGCACTGCTATGAACGGCTATTCCGTCCGTGGGTTTGTGAGGTCCTCGGAGGGCCTTATGGGCAGCAGGGGGACTCCCTGGGATGTCAGGTAAGTCCCCCCCATCGCAATCGCCGGAGTGGGATCGCCGGCAAGCAGATATGTGGGAAGGACAACGTGAACGTACTATAGCACCCTCTCCGTCCTTAAGGGGTTACCCTGTCGTGTCTAAAATGTTTTCTTTTCTTTATAAATGCACCGTAGACACAAGTGGGTAATCCCTAAATCCTGGACTGGTAGGGGGCACTTGAGGACTGAGTTGGGAACCCCTGCATTTAAGAACCAAAGACAATCAATAGCATGACTATTACAGAGTCTATTCTGGCATTCATTCCCATTCCTATTAAAATCAGCAAGGAGCTGTTGACAACAAATGCACAGATTATAACATGCCATGCCAAATTGGGCTGATGGTCTGGAACATTGTTGGTCCTTGTGGTGTTAATTAGTATAACTGCAGAATAATGCAAAATACAGATTAAGAGAACAGTGCACACACAAAAAAATAATAATAATCTTATCAGGCTACTTAAAATCCACTAACTTGGCAAACAAATATGGGGATATAGTTGCACCATATAGCCATACCATGTTAAGCCCACCACTTTGTCCAAGTACTCCAATATCGGTGTGTACTACGCTAACTTTAACATAGGAGATAACACTGCTAACCGCTAAACTTAAACTATAATCTTTTCAAATATATGCTTTCCTGTGGTTAAGAAAGCACAGTGATGCTGCTATCTCTAACAGTGGAAAAAATATTGTGTCACTGTGGAATAACGCAGTCTCGGATGGAACTCTAAAAAATAGAAATCCAACCTTACTGTGGTTTCTCTAGAAATACTGAATTGGTGTATGATTAGAATATTTATTTGTTTCGTTCATCACAGCAGGCCCGGACTGGCCATCGGGCACACCGGGCAAATGCCCGGTGGGCCGCGATGGCCGTGGGGCCGAGGCCGGCAGGGGAAGGTCCCAGGACTTCCCCTGCCGGTTTATGCAGGGCCGGCACTATCCGACGCCGGCCCCGATGTATTCCATGTTGGGCCGGTGGGGAGATCAAAGATCTCCCTCACCGGCCCACATGCTATCCAATGCGGCCGCCGGCGGGGAGAGAGGGAGGGAGACAGCCTGCCCGGAGAGAGGACCCGGCGGAGCTCTAACTTGCAGCTCCGCCGGGTTCCTCTCGCGAGATCCGGAGCGTTGCCATGGCAACGACCGGATCTCGCGAGAGTGAGCTCTAGCCTGCAGGCTAGAGTTCACTCACCACGAGAACCACCAGGGAACACTGCCACTCTGCCTCCCAGTCCCAGGAACCAGTCCCCCCCTCCCAGGCTAAAGGTAAGAAGGGAGGGGGGGACATAATGCCTGTTATTTTATTTGTTTACCCCCCCCCTACACACAAAATCCATTCTAACATTTATACATCACTCACACCCATCACACTCAGCACTCTCACACTCATCACTCACACCCATCACACTCAGCACTCTCACACCCATCACACTCAGCACTCTCACACCCATCACACTCAGCACACCCATCACCCCCAGCACTCTCACACCCATCACCCCCAGCACTCTCACCCACAGCACTCTCACCCACAGCACTCTCACCCACAGCACTCTCACCCACAGCACTCTCACCACTCTCACACCCATCACACACAGCACTCTCACACCCATCACACACAGCACTCTCACACCCATCACACACAGCACTCTCACCCACATCACACACAGCACTCTCACACCATCACACACAGCACTCTCACACCATCACACACAGCACTCACACCCATCACACACAGCACTCACACCCATCACACACAGCACTCTCACACCCATCACACACAGCACTCTCACACTCAGCACTCACACCCATCACACTCAGCACTCACACCCATCACACTCAGCACTCTTACACTCAGCACTCTCACCCACATAACACACAGCACTCTCACACCCAGCACTCTCACACCCATCACACTCAGCACTCTCACACCCATCACACTCAGCACTCTCACACCCATCACACTCAGCACTCTCACACCCATCACACTCAGCACTCACACACCCATCACACTCAGCACTCACACACCCATCACACTCAGCACTCACACACCCAGTACTCTTACACACATCACACTCAGCACTCGCACATTCAGCACTCTCACACACAGCACTATCACACTCGGCTCTCACACCCATCACACACAGCACTCTCACACCCATCACACACAGCACTCACACCCATCACACTCAGCACTCACACCCATCACACTCAGCACTCTTACACTCAGCACTCTCACCCACATAACACACAGCACTCTCACACACAGCACTCTCACACCCAGCACTCTCACACCCATCACACTCAGCACTCTCACACCCATCACACTCAGCACTCTCACACCCATCACACTCAGCACTCTCACACCCATCACACTCAGCACTCTCACACCCATCACACTCAGCACTCTCACACCCATCACACTCAGCACTCACACACCCATCACACCCATCACACTCAGCACTCACACACCCATCACACACAGTACTCTTACACACATCACACTCAGCACTCGCACATTCAGCACTCTCACACACAGCACTATCACACTCGGCTCTCACACCCATCACACACAGCACTCTCACACCCATCACACACAGCACTTACACCCATCACACTCAGCACTCACACCCATCACACTCAGCACTCACTCAGCACTCTCACCCACATAACACACATCACTCTCACAACTAGCACACACAGCATTCTCACACACAGCATTCTCACACACAGCATTCTCACACACAGCACTCTCACACACAGCACTCTCACACACATCACTCTCACACACATCACTCTCACACACAGCACTCTCACACACAGCACTCTCACACACAGCACTCTCACACACAGCACTCTCACACACAGCACTCTCTAACCCATCACACACAGCACTCTCACACCCATCACACAAAGCATTCTCACACACAGCACTCTCACACACATCATACACAGCACTCTCACACTCAGCACTCACACCCATCACACTCAGCACTCACACCCATCACACTCAGCACTCTTACACTCAGCACTCTCACCCACATAACACACAGCACTCTCACACCCAGCACTCTCACACCCAGCACTCTCACACCCATCACACTCAGCACTCTCACACCCATCACACTCAGCACTCTCACACCCATCACACTCAGCACTCTCACACCCATCACACTCAGCACTCACACACCCATCACACTCAGCACTCACACACCCATCACACTCAGCACTCTTACACACATCACACTCAGCACTCGCACATTCAGCACTCTCACACACAGCACTATCACACTCGGCTCTCACACCCATCACACACAGCACTCTCACACCCATCACACACAGCACTCTCACACCCATCACACACAGCACTCACACCCATCACACTCAGCACTCACACCCATCACACTCAGCACTCACTCAGCACTCTCACCCACATAACACACATCACTCTCACAACTAGCACACACAGCATTCTCACACACAGCACTCTCACACACAGCACTCTCACACACAGCACTCTCACACACAGCACTCTCACACACAGCACTCTCACACACAGCACTCTCACACACAGCACTCTCTAACCCATCACACACAGCACTCTCACACCCATCACACACAGCACTCTCACACACATCACTCTCACACACATCATACACAGCACTCTCACACACAGCACTCTCTAACCCATCACACACAGCACTCTCACACACATCGTACACAGTACTCTTACACACATCACACTCAGCACTCTCACACACAGCACTATCACACTCAGCACTCTCACACCCATCATACACAGCACTATCATACACAGCACTCTCACACACATTACACACAGCACTCTCACACACCACATTCTTACACACATCACACACAGCATTCTCACACACACCACTTACCGCACCCTCACATACCACTTACCGCACCCTCACATACCACTTACCGCACCCTCACACACAGCACCCCTCACACACAGCATCCATCACGCACACATACTGCACCCCTCACATACACACAGAACCCCCCCAACACACTGCACCACACACATACACAATAGTTCCAAACACACACATGTATATACATACACACACACACACAGCACCCCTCACACATACTGCACCCCTAAACACATTACATTCCAGACACACACTAGATCCCTTACCCAACTCTGGATCATCTACACACATATAAACACTAGATCCCTATATACACTCTGAATCCGTTATAAACACACACTCACTAGATCTCCTACACATTCTGGGTCCTTCAAACACACACTAGACTCCTATACACATACACACACACACACACACACACTACACTCTTAACATATACACTCTGAATCCCCTATACACACACACACACACACACACACACACACACTAGATTCCTTGTAAGCAAACACATACTACACCCCTAAACACACACTTTCTACAAACACTACATCACCTATACACACACTCTATAGCCTGTTTGCACACATGCTACATCCCCTTTACATACATTCTCTACAGCCCCTAGCCACATATGCATCACATTACACCACAGGCACAACATGTCTAAAACTAACCTTATTACACAATACCACACCACAATCAGCTCACTCTACACACACGCAATACCACAAGCAGACTCCAAACACATGCACAATACTCTTTCCTGGCATTTTTGTCTCCTGGTATCCAGTTATAGAGACACCAGAGACAAGTTGCAAGGAAACACAGTGCAATCATGTTATTAAATTTGCTTGCACTGTGCAGAACAAATACAGTTTTTTTTTCTCATGCTAGAGCTCTTCAGCAGAGCTCTGCGCATGGTCTGCCCTGGAAGAGCATTGAACCAACATGCTCACTTTGAGAGGGGGCGTGCTTGTCATTAGTGATGACAAAACACACCTCCTCTGACCCGCCCCCTTCTTAGTGGGCCGCTGGGATAAAAAAATGCCCGGGCCGAATTTTTCTCCCAGTCCGGCCCTGCATCACAGTGTTGCTATGTGATAAGTCATACAGAAAAGAAGGAAAAGACATTCTTAAGCTATTGTCTAAGGACATGGGGACCACATAATGCTGTTTGTATTTAGCATACTTTATTCAGGGAATAACCAAACAATCTAAGCACAATATGATTCTTGGAATTGTTCTTTCCCAGACTATTTTGTCTAATGATTCACTTTGAATAGATCTGTCATAATTTAGCTTTTATGAAAAAAAATTGTGTGAAAGGCTTGATATCCTGGAGTCTTCTCAGTCTGTATTACTGTGTAAATATGTCTATAAGTGATGCGTAGTAAAATTCCTTTATCAACTGTGGTCTTATATTCAATGAGAATATTGTCGTCTAGGGCACATTCCCAGATAAGATATTTTAATACGAACAGTGAGTTCTTGTGCACATATATTTTATACTGTTTGTATATTTGACCTTGAAGCAACGTTGATACACATTCTTTATACAAATTAATCGATGCTGATATTTCTTCTTAAATAAAATATCACATCTTGAAAAAAAATATATATATATTTAAACGGATGCCCTAGATCACTAAAGCGCTTTAGCTTGCTTTAGTACTTAATGTGTGAAGATGGTGGTTGTGTTTTTTGTAAAAGGTAAAATAAAAAAAAATGACCATAGAGTTTCAAAAATGAACCTTGTTACACCCCCCTGGCTGTCAATCAGACAACCGGTCCTGTTACTTGCTGGTTGTTTAGCTTAGTTGCTATGCTGGGCTGTAGTGGGAGACGTGGCTTGTCATTGTCACTTTCATTTTGCATCCTGCGCTTCAGTGGTGGTAGTAGAGGTAATACTGTTCTAATTGTAATGCATCAACAATATTGTATGCACGTTTTATTATATACTATGTATTTAATAAAATAAACTCTGCAAGTTGCAACTCCATACACTTAGTAAGATGTATCTTTAATACCTTTGGTTATATGAGTAATAATTTGTGGTATTCTTAAAAGTGATTAGAGTGACATAGTTGTGGGTCAATAAGGCTTTCTAAGACAGGGCTGTGTTATTTGTTGCATAATGGAAAAGTTGATTCTGGACTTAATAAACCTTATTCCAGATCATGGCTTCTCAATCTGTTGTGTATATGCTACATAGAATTCTTACATGAATATATACCTCCCCAAATTGGGAGGCGTGGAATCAGGATGGGTGGGCATGCTGTTAGGGGGAGTCACAAGCGACACAAGTTGTGTTGCTGACGATGCAAATATTGGATGAGCTTGCCCATGGGCCTGGCATCAATCAACCTCCTGATCGGCCCCTAGCATATGCAGAGAGAGCAATGCTGAAGTGCTCGCTACATAGTACTACTTCCAGTTCCAGCACATCTAATGACATCTTACACTGTCTTGCCGGAGAATAGTTCCCTGGTATCTCTGGATCTGAAACTCCAGGGAACTATAGGACAGCAGGACGGGACCATAAAACAGAGACTGTACAGTTAAAAACAGATCAGTTGGGAGCTACCTATATTTATGGTACTTATAATGGAGCTGTAGCTTAACAGAATTTTGAATATTGATTTTACTTATCTCTGTTTAATAGATTTGTTTTGTTAGGCATGAAAAATAAAGTGAAATGTTATATCCACACCTCTTTTTTCCTGCAACTAGGCAGCACCATCTTTGCTCCCTGTCAATCATTCCTGTAACTACATATCTGGCAATATGAACAGAGAAAGGATGCAGAAAAGAGAATAAATGAAGCAATGAAATAGCTAATCATCAGTAGAATCTGTTCAACCCTTGGGGCTAGCAGGTTCAAACCCCCGGCTGGGTTGACTCAGCCCTTCACCTTTCTGAGGTAGATAAAATGAGTACCATTAAATTGGTTGATAGTAACAACCCCTGGGTTGTTTGGCAAAAGTAACATCCCCAGGACGTACTTGGAAACCAGAGTAATTTGAATGTACCTTTTTCTGTCATATGGTGGCAGTCACATATGGGTTTTGCTCCTCCCTGTGGACAAGACTTTTAACAAGCTTATTAAAAAGGATCCTCCCCCTTTGGGTATAAAGGCTCAGACCGCAAAACCTACCCCAGTCTTCTTTCTTGTCCCGATAGGGATGGACAGGACTTCGTCGTTGGTGAGACACACAGGTTGCTGTCTGGGGGATCCGGTCCGAGAGCTGCCCGGGTGGTAAGCTGAGTGGCCCATGCTCCGTTTTCTTAATCGTTACGGAGCATACTGAGGTCTGTAATTTATGCCGAGAAAGTTTCCGGCAAATACTTCCGGGAGTCGGAGCTCGCTCTGAGCAAGCGCACAGCGGTGGAACGCACGCCCGGGTGGTGTTTGCGTTCCACCTAAGCTTCCGGGTGCGCAAAGACGCATGCGCAAACGGAAGCTTAAAGAGATATTGCAAAAAAAAAAAAAAAAAAACGCGAAAATTTGAATTTAAAAGCTGTGCTAGTACCCACTGACAGCATGATGCAGATCAGAAGAGGTACGCCGTGTCACCTGCCCCCCCACACGGCTCAGAGGTATTTTGAGGTAAGATTTACAGAAAATAGATCTTTACTTTGAAATACTTTCTGAAGGAGAAAATACTTTCTAAGGAGTATCCGTTTAATTTTTTCAGATATGCAATCTTTCCTATCCTGGTTCCAGGAGAGTTTGTCCCAGACCTTGGACACGATTAAGGATTCTAAGAGGGTAGAAGCCCCCAGTCAACGAAAGATCAATAAAAGAAAAAGAGATTCCTCATCTGGATCATCTTCAGGGGAATGTTCTTCTTCTGTCGAATCGGAAGATTCGGGTTCCTCATCCAGTGAACCAGTGGGTTTTCCATCAGAGGCAATCCGTAAATTTGTTAAAGAAGTGAATCTGACCATCCTACCTCAGGGAGCAGAAAATCCTAAGAGAGGTTTTTTTGTACAACAGAGCCTAGTTGATTCTATTTTTAGGGAATGGAAAAACCCGGAAAAACGTGCCTTTATTTCCAGACACTTCAAGGACATCTTTAAGCTGGCTAGCGACGTTATGTGGGAAGATCTCCCAAAAGTTGATGTTCAGGTGGCACAGATTGCCAAGAGAACCACGATCCCTATTGGAGAAACTGCAGCATTAAAAAATCCCATGGATAAGAGAGCCGAAACCTCGTGTAGGCGAGCTTATCAGACAGCCGGTTTCCAATGTAAAGCCCTTCTGGCAGGGGCAGCAGCAGCCAGAGCGAATGAAGTTTGGCTAAATCTAGTACAAGAAAATTTTTCATCTGGCCAGGTCGTTGATCTTAGTCACATGTTTCAGAACATGCATTTAGCGAATGAATTCCTTTTGGATATGTCAGTAGAAGTGATAAAATTGGCCTCCAGGATCATGGGTTTGACTTCGGTGGCAAGACGTGCCCTATGGTTGAGGTCTTGGTCGGCAGATACGGCGTCCAAGGCAGTCCTTTGTGAACTTCCTCTGGAAAAGGCTAAATTGTTCGGCGCTCCCTTAGAGGAAATCATACGTCAGATGTCTGAAACCAAGAAGGCACTTCCTCAGGATCGAAAAATTTCCTGGAGAGCAGGCTACAGGAATTATCAATCCAGGGGTAGACGACCCTTTCAGGAAAGACCACACTATTTTCAAAGAAAAGAAAAAAACCGAAAATTTGAACAGAGTAACGAAGTCAAGAGAAGCTTCAGAGACAAAGGGAAGCGTTTTTGACGCCAGAGGTGTAGGAGGACGACTCCAATATTTTTTACCGACATGGGAACAGACCACAAAGGATCCTTGGGTTCTAAGGATTATCCGAAAGGGACACAAGATTGTTTTTCTGGAAAAGCCAAGATCAAGGTTTCTACTTTCATCCTACCAGTCCAGAAAGAAATCTCGAGCTCTAGATTGTCAGACCAGGATGCTTCTTCACAAAAGGGTAATAGAAAGAGTGCCACAGAAACGGGAATTTCGAGGAGTCTATTCAAGACTGTTTCTCGTTCCAAAACCAGACCACTCATTTCGGCCCATTCTGGATCTGAAGAGGATAAATCAGTTTATCCCTTATCACAGATTCCGTATGGAATCAATCGCATCAATTTTTCCCCTATTGCAAAACGGAGACGTTATGGTAAAAATCGACTTAAAGGATGCCTATCTACATGTTCCGATAGCCACTACTTCAAGGAAATATCTAAGATTTGCAATAAGAAGAAGAAGTCACACCGTGCATTTCCAGTTCAGGGCTCTACCTTTTGGTCTGTCCTCCGCTCCAAGAATCTTTACCAAAATCCTGTCTCCTCTAACTGCTCATTTAAGGGAAAAGGGTGTTTCTATTGTCCCATATTTAGACGACTGGCTACTGGTGGCACATACCGAAGATCAACTGCACGAGGATCTGCGGATCACTATAAAGTTTCTTCAGGACCATGGTTGGATTTTGAATCTAAAAAAATCAGTTTGCATTCCAACAAGAGTAATAGAGTTTCTCGGGTTCAAGATCGATTCAACCACCATGTCTATTTTTCTGCCCAGACGGAAGAGAATAAAGATCCGAAGATCGATTTCCAACCTCCAGAGAATGAAAAGTTGTTCATTCAGAGAGGCCATGAGTGTGTTAGGGCTTCTTACGGCCACTTTTCCCGCAGTCAAATGGGCAAGATCAAAGGTCAGACCTTTACAGTGGAACATCCTGACGTCTTGGTCAAAGAAGGAGGAAGATCTAGACGAAAGATTCCTACTGTCCCCTCAGGTGAAAAAGCAGCTAGATTGGTGGATAACCTCAGAGTGCCTGTTAAAAGGCTTGTCCTTTCTACCAAAGGTCTGGCTGATAGTCACCACAGACGCTTCAAACTCAGGTTGGGGAGCCCACTTGGGTTCCACCATGTTCCAAGGAAAATGGTCTTCCAAAGAAGCAGAGGAATCCACAAATTTCAAAGAATTGTTGGCGGTTCTGTATGCTCTTCATCACCTCAGACCTTGGTTACTTCAAAGAGCGGTCAAGATACAGTCAGACAATCGTACGGTAGTCTCTTATATCAATCGACAGGGAGGAACCAGAGCGAGAAGGCTTTACAGTCTTTGTACAGCCGTTATGGAATGGGCGCAGAGAAATCTGGAAGACATTACGGCGGTCTACATAAGAGGCAGCGACAATGTTATAGCCGACGATTTGAGCAGGGGAAAGTGGGACCAAAAGGAATGGTCGCTAAACCCGGACGTATTCAGAATCCTAACTGTGAAATTCGACGTACCAGAAGTAGATTTGATGGCAAGAAGATCAAACAAGAAGGTTTACCACTTCGCCTCCCTATTCAGAACGGATCGACCCAGTTGGATAGACGCTCTATCAATAAGGTGGGATTTTCAGCTGGCTTACATCTTCCCACCTCTGCCCCTGATCCCAAAGGTTCTCATCAAGATACGAACAGACAGGGCAAGGATATTGGCAATAATCCATTATTGGCCAAACAGAGCCTGGTTTGCCGCCCTAAAAGAGATGACCATCAGCTATTGGGAACTTCCAATGTCAGCTCATCTCATTGTGAACAGGAACCTACCCTTGAAGGTACTAGAGATGTTCAGATTGACGGCTTGGCTACTGCAAGGCTGATCCTTCGAAACAAGGGATTGCAGGATGAGAGAATAGCTGTCTTACTCCGCGCCACTAGAGTATCGACTTCTAGGATATACTTTAGAATTTGGTCCAAGTTTCTGCACTGGTGTAGGGATCACCGGTTCCCGATCTTACAACCATCAATTGATAACATTCTTCAGTTTTTACAAGAAGGCTTTGACGCTGGCCTGGGAGTCTCAACTCTCAAGGTCCAAATATCTGCTTTGAATTTTTTTCTTCTAAAGGATCTGGCAGCAAATGTTTTTATCAGAAGGTTTTTTAGGTCTATCAGCCTCAGGAGGCCTCCTAAACGATCAGTGTTTCCATCATGGGACTTAGCCCTAGTCCTTCAAGCCCTTAGTGCTACCCCGTTTGAACCTTTGGAGGAAGTTCCTTTAAAAATTTTATCTCTTAAGGTTTTGTTTCTGGTGGCCATCACCTCAGCCAAAAGAGTGGGAGAACTTCACGCCCTATCCTCCTCAGACGAATTCACTATTTTCCATGAGGACAAGGTGGTTCTTTACCCGAGACCATCTTTTCTTCCTAAGGTTTTATCTTCAAAGAATGTGAATCAACCTATTATTTTACCTTCCTTTTTTAGTGCGCCCTCATCCCTTCAAGAACACAGATGGCAAAAGTTGGACGTAAGAAGAGCGTTACGTATATATTTAAACAGAACAAAGGAATTCAGAGTGTCGGATCACCTGTTTGTTAAATTTCAGGGTCACTTAAAGGGTAAGGTATCTTCCCGTGGTACTTTATCTCGTTGGCTTATTCAGGCTATCGATTTGGCATATTCTTCCTCAGGTCTTCAGTCGCCTGCTGCTATCAAGGCCCATTCTACTCGAGCTATGGCTACCTCATGGGCAGAAAGAGCACTTGCATCTCCAGAAATCATTTGCAAGGCAGCATGCTGGTCATCTTACAACACCTTTATCAAGCACTACCGGCTAGACATTTTCTCTGCCTCTGAAGCTGCCTTTGGGCGTAAGGTGTTACAAGCCGTCGTGGCATAGGTCCCGCCCAGAGGGATTCTTGCTATATCCCATATGTGACTGCCACCATATGACAGAAAAAACAGAAATTTTTACTTACCGTAAATTATTTTTTTCTTAATATGGTGGCAGTATTATAACCCTCCCTCTTTATTAAAGTAATTTTGCATTGGATATTGGATTTGTCTGGTTTCTTTACTTGTCACGTACTGGGGTAGGTTTTGCGGTCTGAGCCTTTATACCCAAAGGGGGAGGATCCTTTTTAATAAGCTTGTTAAAAGTCTTGTCCACAGGGAGGAGCAAAACCCATATGTGACTGCCACCATATTAAGAAAAAAAGAATTTACGGTAAGTAAAAATTTCTGTTTTCCTGGTTAAATACTTTATTATTATTTTCTCCTTGTCATTTCAAATGTTTGGATTATGATGCAATTCTGTGTTTTTAAACAATAATTGTTTTTAAACAATTATCATATGTTAATGAAATGTGATTATTTGCTAATGCTAATTGTAGGGTGTAAAATACTACTCTCGATAGTTTGCTCATGAAGACAAAAATCTAATTATTCTCATGTTTGTATTCTGTTAAATGTGCCCATGAAGATATTATTTCAGCACTTAAAAACCATAACATAACTGACAGAAGTCTATTAACGGTTTTGTCAATTATGATTTTATAGAGGAGTCCTTTCACAAAGTTTATCCTATAAGTTCTTAAAACAATGCACATAGTAATATCCATGCTGTCAGAAAAAATAAACTGTATACAACTCTTTATTGACATATCTATTACGTTTTATATTCTGTTACTCAGAAATATGTGTAAATGATTTATTTATAGTATTGATCTTGGGGAATGGAAAGATTAGTTGGTCAAGGAAATTCGATTTTACAACACCTGATCTTTATTACTTGAAGTTGAAGCAAGTTGCTTATATGAGATTATAGTTCCAACATCAATAGATGTAATATATTTTATATATAAATACATTTTGCAAAGATGCAACTCAATAAATGTACAACAACATTAACAGACTATAGAAAGCCATTTGCGATGGTGGGTAATGTGTAGACAAAGTTATAACAGAAACGTTTGACAAGGTTCTAAAAGTGGAACCGTTACTATGGAAACAGACAGCAGGTCCTGTTGATTTGCTCAGTGAAGCTAAACTCCAGAGGCAGGCATTTTGCTTAGAGTACTTACCTATCAGACTTCTTGTAGAGCTGGTTGTAATTGGACAGCTACAAAATTTCTGGGCTGGATTACAAAGGGAGGACTTGCGAAGAGGATGTTTTTTTAGATATACCCCAGTAAAATTTGAATTTTAAGGTTAAAATAAACAAAATAGTAAAATTATCTGTCAGCTATGCTTTCAGATACTCCTGTTTTAAATTAGAAATTCACTTTGAATTTTCACTTTAGTAAATAACCCGATTGGACTGCAAAATCAAGATGCTCTTCTAAAGGAATAGGGAGCACTAGATCAATATAGTGAGGGTAACACAACAATATATGTGCCTCCACATATCTACAATCAAACCATATCTGTATTAACTGTAATATATATATATATATATATATATATATATATATATATATATATATTGCAATTGTATTCCTTTAAGAAGCTCACTGCTCAACATTCTAAAAAGAGAGAAATGTATTTCTATGTAAACTGAACATAACTAATTAATCCATCTCTAGAAAAAACCTCAACTGATATCAGATTACCACTTAAAAGAAAAAATAATCAGCCATACTGAAAGGTTAATCTATTTTTAAATCAGTTGATATAAATTAAAAGTATACTTTGTATCACTGGGGAGTTTTTATTAGGTTGACTCACATATGTATTATTGTAACAGTCATTTAACCTAATTTAGTTTAAGTTAAAACAATACATCTGTTCGAATCACAAACTCAGTGAATCTTACGAAACATTTTATGGATGGAAGTTTCAAATGATTCCTTGGTAGTGATGTCGCGAACATAAAATTTTCGGTTCGCGAACGGCGAACACGAACTTCCGCAAATGTTCGCAAACCGGGCGAACCGCCATAGACTTCAATGGGCAGGAGAATTTTAAAACCCACAGGGACTCTTTCTGGCCACAATAGTGATGGAAAAGTTGTTTCAAGGGGACTAACACCTGGACTGTGGCATGCCGGAGGGGGATCCATGGCAAAACTCCCATGGAAAATTACATAGTTGATGCAGAGTCTGGTTTTAATCCATAAAGGGCATAAATCACCTAACATTCCTAAATTGCTTGGAATAACGTGCTTTAAAACATCAGGTATGATGTTGTATCGATCACAGTGACAGACCAAACTCCCCGTTTAACGCACCGCAAACAACCGCAAACAGTCCATTTACACAACCGCAAACTCCCCATTTGCACAAGGTTGGATACCAAGCTAGCCATGTCCCGTTCCTTGTCCTCACTGATGTCATTGAAGGTCTCTTCCTCCACCCAGGAAGCGGGAGATGGAAAAAGATGCTTGGTCGGTCCTCCTTCTTCAAATTTGGGGCACTGCGCGTGCAATCTAATGTGCCACCAGATAGGAGTGGTGTGTTAAGTAGTACTATTCTTATCAGTTTAATCCCTGTTACGTCCCCCATCAGGGGACTTGTATATAAGGCATTGATTTTAAGAAGCGGGAGATGGAAAAAGATGCTTGGTCGGTCCTCCTACTTCAAATTTGGGGCACTGCGCGTGCATTCTAATGTGCCACCAGATAGGAGTGGTGTGTTAAGTAGTACTATTCCTGTCAGTTTAATCCCTGTTACGTCCCCCATCAGGGGACTTGTATATAAGGCATTGATTTTAAGAAGCGGGAGATGGAAAAAGATGCTTGGTCGGTCCTCCTACTTCAAATTTGGGGCACTGCACGTGCATTCTAATGTGCCACCAGATAGAAGTGGTGTGTTAAGTAGTCCCCCTCATCAGGCCTTTTTTAGTGTAATGTATCGCCCACTGTCAGTCCCTTCGGGATCCATCCCTCATTCATCTTAATAAAGGTGAGGTAATTTAGACTTTTTTGACCTAGATGACTTCTCTTCTCAGTGACAATACCTCCTGCTGCACTGAAGGTCCTTTCTGACAGGACACTTGAAGCGGGGCAAGCCAGAAGTTCTATCGCAAATTGGGATAGCTCAGGCCACAGGTCAAGCCTGCACAAGGGGTTCATCGCTCCTCAGAGTGTTGATATCTGCAGTTAAGGCGAGGTAGTCTGCTACCTGTCGGTCGAGTCGTTCTCTGAGGGTGGCCCCCGAAGGGCTGTGGCGATGCGTAGGACTTAAAAAGCTCCGCATGTCCTCCATCAACAACACGTCTGTAAAGCGTCCTGTCCTTGCTGTCGTGGGAGGAGGTTGATTACTTTCACCTCTTCCCCTGTTAGATTCCCGTTGTGCTGTGACATCACCCTTATACGCTGTGTAAATCATACTTTTTAATTGATTTTGGAACTGCTGCATCCTTTCTGACTTGCCGTAATTCGGTAACATTTCAGGCACTTTCTGCTTATACCGGGGGTCTAGTAGCGTGGACACCCAGTACAGGTTGTTCTCCTTCAGCCTTTTTATACGAGGGTCCCTCAACAGGCACGACAGCATGAAAGACCCCATTTGCACAAGGTTGGATGCTGAGCTACTCATGTCCTGTTCCTCGTAAGGCTGTTTCTGGTGGTGATGATGACCACAACTCTTCCTCTTCACGCTCATCTACGGCCTGATCCAGCACTCTTCGCAGGGCACGCTCCAGGAAGAAAACAAATGGTATGATGTCGCTGATGGTGCCTTCGGTGCGACTGATTAGGTTTGTCACGTCCTCAAAAGGACGCATGAGCCTACAGGCATTGCGCATGAGCGTCCAGTAACGTGGCAAAAAAATTCCCAGCTCTGCAGAGGCTGTACTAGCACCCCGGTCATACAAATACTCGTTAACGTCTTTTTCTTGTTGGAGCACGGCACATGTGTCAACTTGCCCAAATGCAATGCCGCCAACAAATTTCTTCCGTTGTCACACACCACTTTGCCGATCTCCAGTTAGTGCGGAGTCAGCCACTGATCCACCTGTGCGTTCAGGGCGGACAGGAGTGCTGGTCCGGTGTGACTCTCTGCTTTCAGGCAAGTTAACCCCAAGACGACGTGACACTGCCGTATCCGGGATGTGGAACAGTACCTGGGGAGCTGGGGGGGTTGCCGTTGATGTGGAGCAAGACGCAGCAGCAGAAAGGGACTCAGCCGAGGAGGTTATGGAAGAGGATGGAGTAGGAGGAGTAGAGGAGGTGGCAGCAAGCCTGCCTGCAAGTCGTGGCGGTGTCACCAACTCCTCTGCAGAGCCACGCATTCCATGCTTGGCAGCCGTCAGCAGGTTTACCCAATGCGCAGTGTAGGTGATATACCTGCCCTGACCATGCTTTGCAGACCAGGTATCAGTGGTCAGATGGACCCTTGCCCCAACACTGTGTGCCAGACATGCCATTACTTCCTTTTGCACAATCGAGTACAGGTTGGGGATTGCCTTTTGTGCAAAGAAATTTCATCCGGGTACCTTCCACTGCGGTGTCCCAATAGCTACAAATTTTTTGAACGCCTCAGACTCCACCAGATTGTATGGTAAAAGCTGGCGGGCTAAGAGTTCAGTCAAGCCAGCTGTCAGACGCCGGGCCAGGGGCTGACTTTGTGACATTGGCTTCTTACGCTCAAACATGTCCTTGACAGACACCTAACTGTGGGCAGATGAGCAGGAACTGCTCAAGGTGAGAGACGGAGGGGCGGATGGTTGAGAGGGGGCAAGGAGGACAGTAGTGGTTAATGTGGCTGAAGATGCTGGACCAGGAGGAGGATGGCGGCTTTGAGTTTCCGTGCTGCTTGTACTCATGTGTTGATCCCATAGGCGTTTGATGTGCGATCATGTGCCTTCGCAAAGCAGTTGTACCTAGGTGGGTGTTGGACTTCCCACGACTCGGTTTCTTTTGGCACAGGTTGCAAATGGCATCGCTGTTGTCAGAGGCAGACGCACAAAAAAAGCCACACTGCTGAGCTCTGCAATGACGGCATTCTGGTGGTGGCAACAGCATGTGTTGATTGGCATGCTGTCTGGCTGACCCCGGGTGCCGATGCATGCTGTCTGACTGTGCCACTAGCTCCTTGCGACGACCTCCCCCTGCTTCCAACTCGTCTCCTCCTCCTCCTCCTCTCTGTCTCCCCATCTGAACTTTCCCCCTGTTCTTCTTCTCTTCTAGCAGGCACCCATGTGACATCCACGGACGCATCGTCATCATCAACCGCTTCACTTGTATCTGACAACTCAGCAAAGGAAGCAGCAGCGGGTACAACATCATCATCATCATCACACCGTACGTGTGTAATGCTGCCTGACTGAGACATATCCCTGTTATCTACATCCTCTGGCAATAATGGTTGCGCCTCACTCTTTTCTTCCAACTTATGTGTAAATAACTCCTCTGACATACCAAGTGAAGCGGCTGTGGTGCTAGTGTTGGTGGTGGCGGCAGGCGGGCGAGTGGTAACTTGAGAGGTGCCCAAAGCTAAGCTGGAGGAGGATGGTGGTGGTCAAGGTTCCGAGCGGAAGCTGTAGAAGATTGGGTGTCCTGTGCTAGCCAGTCAACTATGTCCTCAGAACTTTTCAAGTTCAGGGTACGTGGCCTCTGAACACTGGGCATTATTCTAGGGCCAAAGGGAATCACAGCACCACGACGGCCCCTGCGGGGTGGCCTGCCTCTGCCTGTCATTTTTTTTGCGATTAGTGATACTATGCGTGCAAGCTACTGTGACAACAGATATGAGTTGCACTGGTGTGACACTGTGCCCTGGCAGGCCCTGAAACGCACACTCGTGAAGGAAACTGACTGCTATTATATTACATTCCAAAAAGTTTTTTTTTGTTAAATGCAAGCTATTGTGACACCAGTGAGTGAGTGGTGGCACTAGGCAAGTGGGCACAGTATATGTTGTGAGCCTGACACACAGGCTGGCAGGCATGCAACTGCAATTACATTACACAGAAAAAAAAAGCAGACTGTTCTAGCCCTAAAAAGGGCTTTTTGGGGTGCTGTCCTTACAGCAGAGATCAGATGAGTCCTTCAGGACTGTAGTGGACACTGAATACACTAGCCTAGCTATCAATTTCCCTATCAAATCAGCAGCAGCTACACTGTCCCTATTCTCCCTAAGAATGCAGCTTCACAATGAATGTAAAATGTATGCTGTCCAGGAGGTGGGAGGGTCTGGGAGGGAGGGTCTGCTGTTGATTGGCTGGAATGTGTCTGCTGACTGTGAGGTACAGGCAGGGTCAAAGTTTACTCAATGATGACGAATAGGGGGCGGACCGAACAGCGCATGTGTTCACCGTCTGTGGCGAACAAGCGATGTTCGCCAGGAACTATTCGCCAGCGAACAGTTCGGGACATCACTATTCCTTGGATGTCTTCACTAGATAAATAAGTATATCTGCTATGTTTAGTTTATTTTAAGTAGGGGTCCATATATAAAGCACTGACAACCCATTCAAAGAAATTAGGAAATTCTAGTCTGCATTTTGCAAATTAGTTGTCAATTTAATAAAACTTTTTAGTATCTTAAATAGACCACTTAAGTTCGGTTTTCAGATATGAGTCCAACTTGAATGATTCTGAAACACTATAGCAATCTGGACGTCAAAGAATACTGATAAGCACTCGCCAGAGTTGTAATTCTGCAGTTTGGCAGTGCATAAGAGATAATCACAAAGCAAAAAAATCAGTTTATAGAATAACATCCAGTTTACTTTGATAATATGTATAAAAACAATTTAGTAAGTAGGCATTGGATGACAAATAGATTTAACGCTTATCTAAGTATTTGTTAGCACTACCTCAATAATTTCTTAAAGGGGGGGCGGAGCCTGACCGCCAAGCAGTAAAGACGTGGGCAACACGAGCTCTTGCCTGACGGGCCGAATTCGGGGCAAAATCAGCGGCCACATAGCCCGCAGACTCACCGGGTTGCGCTACCCATGTTGGTAAAACACCACGGAACCAAAGGACACCCCTCTGAAACCCGTCGGGACCGGGAGGACGAAACGCCGAGTGCGGCCTACTAAATTTGAAGCCGGGGAGAGATAGCCGCTCACCCCGACACCAGACGTACCAAGCAACTCTACAGGTCTCCTACCCCCCCACTCTGGACCGGTGGGGGTTATCCCAGTCCCCACTGGGAGAAAGGACTGAGGCATCAATCACTACCCCAACTGACTGAACACAGCAGACGACACAAGGTACTCCGACCTCACAAAATGGCGGAGGCCCTACCACAAACACCACAAACTCCCACACAGGCACTCTTGAATCCAGACTGGACGCATTGTTCCAGGCATTTTGGGACAAACTGCAGACCCGTGCCACTGCCGACCAATCCAACCAGAGTACAGAACGGGAGGCAGGAGATTCCCCTCTGGGTAATATACTCCTCATAATGCCTCATCGCACCAACGGCTGCCCGCCCGGGCTGATAGCCAACAGAGGCCTGGCCTCGAGACATCGACCACACAGGGAGAACAACACACGCCGCAGGCAGCGGATGTCACCACGATTTTCTAACTGCCCCTTGGGGGGCCAGGACCAGGCCGCACGTAGGTACCGAGTCCGTGGACAGCAGAAGGTGTCGGCTATTACAACAACCTGGGGCTGGAGGACAATCCCCTGCACCTGTTACTCATCGGTTGAACCCGACAATCACTATCTACAGCTAACAACCCATCAAGCTGCTTACCCTTCTGGGCTGAAAGCACCTCGAGGCACTGTCTCCCTGCAACCGCCACGCAAGCGGAAAATCGCCCGCCATGACTGCAGTCCCCCACGACCCTCCATACACTTACAGCAGGGGACGGACTTGATCCGCATGAACACCGGGGACAATGGACCAGCGATACTTACCCTTCTGCAGACCCGGAGCTGGAAGAGAGCCATGAAACGGCACACTGCGGTAGATAATCGATGGGACTCCCCTACACTTGTATCGCCTCTGCCACTACTGGGGATCGGATGACTGGGCACCCAAAATCTCACCCAGAGCTCCTGGTAACTCACTGAAGACACCGAGCGAAGGGACATGCCTGATAAGAGACTCCCCATTTATTGTTGAGGAAGTACTAGCTCATCTTTGTTTATTTAGTTGCTTATAATTTTGACCTAACCGGTTGCGCAATTTGCTATGCCTGGGCCCTGAACCCAGTGGTATAATGTTTCCATTGCATGCATGACTTAATGTTTAACTAGCCTGTTTATACACAGACACAACTGCCTAGCAATTTTCAGCCTGATGTCAATAGCCTGTATAGTCTCACGAAAAGTCCTAAGATTGTAACCAGCGGCTCTAACACGAGAATATAGCACATTTTGGATAAGCAGTCTATGTACATCATACGTACACTACTACTAACTAATCTTACCACACTAGCCTGCTTCAGTATCTAGCATGTTGTACCCACACTACCTATACTGTTACTAGAGCAGCTTAAGTATTGCCTTGATAATTGTACCTCACAGTTATGGATGTGTTAGCAATCTACTTGTTCTTTAAAAAAAGAGGTAGACGCTCCACAGAGACGGTACCAACTGTATTGTTATACCCCTTTTGAAATGTATCTTAACTGTCTCCCCTTCCTTTTTCTGTTCCCATACAACTATATGCCTCAATAAAAGAAAGATTGACAAAAAAAATAATAATTTCATAAAGAAATATGGAAAAATATATTAAAGGGCATTCATCTGAAAATATAGACCTGAATGTTATAACTGATAATGTTCACACATTCTAATATACACCTTATACACATGTAATTAACATAATTATTCTAGTTCTGGAAAATGTAAACCTGGTCGAGGGTTTATTGCAAGGGTGAAAGAGCACGTCTATGAATGTGGAAGTAGGAAAAACTGAAATTAAACCCTAGCAATGTATAGGATGTTCCTGAAGATGAATGAAGGAATGTTCTGCACATCCCTCTTCTAGAGAGGTTTTAATCTTGAGCTCCTTAGAGAGGGAATCTGGAAAAATGCCAGGTCGATGTAATACATTCCAGCCAAGAGCGCACATTTACTCCCTGTGGTAATGGTCACTCTAATGTGATTTGAAAAGTGGAGTCTAGAATTATTCTTAATTTTACTTTAATGTATTGGGGTACTTTTACACCAAAGATACTAATATGATTTTAGAGTATTTAATGCATCACTTATCACTTGATGGCCACCATCAGATGGCTTTCACCAGAGTAACAAACTACGTCACAAAGCTTATGTCATCTCAAGGTAGTTCCATAAACATGGCTGTATTTCAATGGCCTCGAGACTCACAATATCGCAGCCTAATAGAGGACTTTATTAGATGTGGAGCTTAACAACATGGATATGCAGCTGTGTAATTTGCAGAATTGTGTGATGCTATTCTATCCACATGTACCAGAAATGTGTACAGTGCTGCAAGATTTGTTAGCGCTTAATAATTAATAATATAATAATAATACTACAAAGATTAATTGTTGTTTTGTGTTAGAAAGGTGTAGCAAATAAATGACCACTAAGAGTATGTTTTAGGCTATAGAATTAAGAATTTATAAAGACATTGTATAGATTTAACAGCAGGAACTACATTATGTTATTTCATGTATCCATGCATAAATTGTGTCTTCAAATTGAGCATAACATTCATAAATCAAGTATAAAAATTATTTTCCAAGTGTGTTTAAGTGTATCCTGGCTTTAAATATGTTTCATTTTCAAATGCATAAAGTGAAATGTCATAGAGAAGTGGTAATTTTCTCGTGCAATTTAAATGAACGTGGTATTACACCATTATGCTTTTATTCAAGTATACATTTGGATCCTTTTAATCATAATATTTAGAACGGTAGAAGTGATTTTATAAAATGTATAACTTAACACTATTATTGAGATAGCTTTCTCTAAATAGTCTATGAAATAACATTTTGAGAAACGGCATTTAACATTTTAGCGATTCATGATGATAACCCGAAACTCATGCTAAAAAGTTAAATATTGCCAACGTCTCTAATATTACACTTTCTGTTGGAATATTAATATTTTTTTTTTTCATTCTTTATTTTTGTAGTGCGGGTGGGTACATAGTTACATCAGACGCCACAACAGCGTGTATCAACGTAAAACATCATATGCATGAGTTTGACAGTGGCATGTATCATCACACATTTTTTCTTTTATACACTCGCTACATTTACCAAGTTAGGAAGTTGCACTTTTGATATTTTAGATATATAACAGGCAAGTAACGTATAATTGGTGAAATGGAATATTAATATTAATGATGTCTACTATCATTGTGATATTAATATACCTGAATGAGAGGAAGCCTATTTATTTCAGAATGTAAAAGGTGGAAGGAAGGAGCTTTCTCTTGGCTAATTAACTCCATTATTCGCAGTGATGTACAGGTGTCTGATAGTTGAAGGGACACTCTGGGCACCAATATAATGTTAACAAATTTGATAGATTTCGGCTGTATTTTTTGCATGCCTAAATCTTTATAGTTTTTGCACACAAATAACAATACATTTTTTTGCTGGATGCTACATTATACGCCTGCCTCTTTAGCCACACCACACCCCCTGATGCTAAAACACTTCCTTATTAAATGCATGCATACAGTCCCAACCCCAACAGTACTGAGTGAGCTGCTTTTGACCCCTTAAGGACTGAGCCAAATGTACACGTTTTGATCAAAACAAAACGTAAACAAAGCTTGGAATTGGCGTTATATGTCTGTTCAACCATAATTCACCTCTTTTACATTGAGTGCACCCACACTTATTATATATCATTTTATTCAGGAGAAATAGGGCTTTCATTTAACATCAAATATTTAGCTATGAAACATAATTTAATATGAATAGCATGTAAAACAACCCGGAGGAAATAAGAAATGTTATTTTTCTAGTTCTGCATGACATTTTAACTGTGAATGGCATAATACGATTTTCTTTTACTGCAATACAGTACACACATTTGTATTCAGCGATGTCTCACATGTAAAACAGTACAGGTTCTATGGTGTTTTGGAAAGTGATAGGGTCAAATATAGCATGTTACATTTTTTCAGTTTTTTCACATTGAAATTTGCCAGATTGGTTACATTGTCTTTGAGACCGTATGGTAGCCCACAAATAAGACTAACCCCCATGATGACATACCATTTGCAATAGTAGACAACCCAAGATATTGCAAATGGGGTATGTCCAGTCTTTTTTAGTAGCCACTTAGTCACAAACACTGTGGCGCAGCATCCTTCCTGTATAACATTTAATTATTTTATGCAAAAACTGAAAAGATTTAAGCAATAAGTATAATGGTATGATGGATGTAATACATTTGAAGGGGTTACTCGAACATAAACATGCTGACACAGTTCCCCCAATGAAAACTGGAAAAAATAAACAAATTAAAGAAGTTACTCCTCCACTCTGAAGGTGAAGGGTGAGGAATATCTGGGAGAACTAGTTAAGGGGAAGACTTGGGTGGCACTGGGAGGCATGCTACCATTAGTTGTCTGTTTCCAGCATGTTGTGTGTGCTAACGACAATTGTCCAATATGCACAGAATTAGCATTAACCAGCTGAAACTCTTGTTCTTGGTTGACTAGTGACCTTAGTTAATCTGTCTAAGGTGGAGAGCTGTTGTACAGTGTTTTATAGTGAAACTCTAAGCACCATGATCCCTTCAAATCACTGAACCCTTTAAAAATCTAAATAATATTTAGCATTTTGAATTTCAAAGCAGTGAACTATCATCAGTGGTGCTTTTGGGACCTTTCGGTTGGCCCATGCACTTAGGGACATCCAATGGGCATTGCTGAACAAACATTGCTGTTCGTGCGTTGCAGCCTTTTAACAGCGTGATTGGGGCCCTGTAATTTCAGCAGGGCTAAGAGGAAGTGAGAGCCTGTACCTTCCTCCCAGCTACATACAGAGCACCATGGGAGAGGAAGGAGAAGGAGGCACTACAAGAGAGGAGGACAAGCAGAAAAAAACCTTGCTACAGTCAGCCCCGCATAAAGGTTCCACTTAACAGGAGGGTGGCTGACAATGTAACAATTATCAAATGTGTCTGTATCTTTGTATGTATGTATCAGTGTGTTTATATGTAGCACTGTATGTATATCTGTGTAAACCTGTATGTTTGTCAGTGTGTGTAAAGTATTTGATCCCCTGCTGATTTTGAACGTTTACCCACTGACAAAGAAATGATCAGTCTATAATTTTAATGGTAGGTGTATTTTAACAGTGAGAGACAGAATAACAAAAACAAATCCAGAAAAACGCATGTCAAAAAAGTTATAAATTGATTTGCATGTCAATGAGTGAAATAAGTATTTGACCCCTCCGACGTAGTACTTGGTGGCAAAACCCTTGTTGGCAATCACAGAGGTCAGAAGTTTCTTCCACCAGGTTTGCACACATTTAAGATTTTGCCTCACTCCTCTTTGCAGATCCTCTCCAAATCATTAAGGTTTCGAGGCTGACGTTTGGCAACTCGTACCTTCAACTCCCTACACAGATTTTCTATGGTATTAAATCTGGAGACTGGCTAGGCCACTCCAGGACCTTAATGTGCTTCTTCTTGAGCCACTCCTTTGTTGCCTTGGCTGCATTTCTTGGCTCATTGTCATGCTAGCTGAGGGAAGGAGGGTCTCACCATTGCCCTTGCGCTAGAAGGGGGCCTAACATTTTTTTCCTTTCAGATTAGAGGCAGTGCTTATACCACAGGGATATCCAATCTGGAGGGAAAAAACAGGCAGGCAAATCTCCAAACATTTTAATCCCTCCCTTAATTACCTCCTTTCCCATAAGTAGCAGCTCCTCCTGATCATCCCCAGTTCTTTGCCTGCCTTCGGCAGGGGAGGTTAGACAGGAGGTTCTCCAGGAAGTAGGTGAGAAGGGCTGAGGCTCTGGAGGCTCTGCTTCCTTGATGTCCGGTAAGTAGCCTTCAACACGCCGGCCGGCGTGGTCCCTCAAATTTTATTTTGCCGTCTTTTGCCGTGCCAGGTGCCGGTATGACGAAGGACGCAGGCGTGCGTCGGCTGGGAGGTCCTGTCGGTGGAACGCACGCACAGGTTGCGTTGCGTTCCACCAGGGAGTCGCAGAGCGCTATGCACATGCGCAATGCGAACCTGGATTCAGGCGCCAAATTTGAACTGGGCGTTTTCGTTTGGTTACAGGACTTATATGAGCATTTACCAGCAGCAACCTCTGTTTGCCAGGAGCTCTCAGAACGGTTGTAAAGTGTGTTTCTCACCTGCCCTCCAACACACTCTCAGGCCATTTAAGGTAAGACTGCTAAGTTTTCATTTTAAATGGTTCTTAGCCTGAATCCGTAAGGAGAAAATTTGGATTATTTTCCCTTTTCTTGTTTTCTTGTTTTCCCAGTATGTCTAATCCGGAAAATATGGATAAAGTTGCTGAGAAGGGGAAATGTGCATCTAAAACCAAGCATTTAATGTGCTCTGTGTGTGGCCAACCTATGCCTGATGGTTGTAAAAAGAAACTTTGCTCAGTATGTTCAAAAGTAGCTTCAGAGGAAGCAAAGAGAACAGAAATGTCCACTTTTCTCAGCTGGTTGCAGCAAAGTATGCAGCAAACATTTGTGGATATGCAGTCAGCTGCATTACATTCAGTCCAGGCTTCTGTTGCCCAAGATTCGCAGATTGTAAAACATGCTAAGAAAAGACTGAGATCTTGGGAAGCTTCTGATACTAGTTCGGGAACTAGTGGTTCTGAGTATGAAGATAATTCAGGCAGTGATTCCTCAGATGAGGAATTTGCCTTCCCAGATGAAGCCATTGGGAAATTGATTAAAGAAGTGCAGTGCATCTTTGATTTGAGGAAACAGGGAAAAAGTCCAAAGTGTTTCCTTTTCACCCACAGATTAAGGAATTGATTTTGAAAGAATGGAAGTTCCCTAGTCACAAGCCGTTTATTTCTAAGCATTTTAAAACTCTTTTTTCCATAGAAACGGAGCAAGACTGTAAGCTGGATACGGTCCCTGTAGTGGACGTCCCTATTGCTCAAATAGGTAAAAAGACTACATTACCAATTGGAGATTCAAGCGGGCTCAAGGATGTCATGGATAAACGCATGGACTCCTCTTTAAAGAAGTTGTTCATCTCTTCTGCAGCCCAAGCTAAAGCTTTGATTACGGGGTCATCCGTTGCCAAGGCCCAAAAACTTTGGTTGGAAGAACTAGAAAAGGTATATACGGGAGAAGCTAAGGAAGACCCGTTAAAGCTATTAAAAAATATCAAGATGGCATCTGATTTTTTTAGTGGATGCTTCTACAGAAAGCCTGAAATTATCGGCCAAGAATATAGGTATTTCAACAGTCGCCAGGAGAGCGCTTTGGCTTAGAAATTGGTCTGCAGATGCGGCATCTAAAAATTCACTGTGTGAACTATCTTTTGAACCAGGAAGACTTTTCGGTTCTAAACTGGATGAGCTGTTGAAACAGATGAAGGAAGGAAGGAAAGCTTTACCAGTATCATATAGGAAGCAGTCTAGAAGCCGTAACGCAGAGACACGTCCCTCATTTAGAAGTTCCTTTCGTAGAAACTATTTCAAGGGTCAACAGCAAAGAGCCTTTGATTATAGGAAGAAGGAAAGGTTTACTGCCAAGAGAAATAAAAAATTATGACGCCAGGCCTGTGGGTGGAAGGTTGAGTCACTTCCTAGAGCATTGGAAAGAGACGACATCAGATCGCTGGGTCCTTACAGTGATAGAGCACGGATACGCTCTAGAATTATCACAAGCCCCAATGAACAGGTTTCTATGTTCCAGGGTTCAGTCTCTAGATATGGAACTCTCTCTGATGCGAGAAGTGTCGACTCTGTTACTAAAAAGAGTGGTGGAAGAAGTTCCTATAAAGGAAAGACTTCAAGGCACCTATTCAAGACTTTTCTTGGTGCCAAAACCGGATGGTTCGTTCAGACCTATTCTAGACCTAAAAGCCGTAAACAAGCGGATTATCAAAAAGAAATTCCTCATGGAAACAGTAAAATCAGCGGCTCTGCTTATTCACCCAAAAAAATTGGTTTGCGTCCCTGGATTTGAAAGATGCCTATCTTCATGTACCCATAGCGGAATCCAGCAAAAGTTTTCTACGGTTTGCGGTATGCTGCCAATCGGTAACCAAACATTACCAATTCAGAGCACTGCCTTTCGGCCTATCATCAGCGCCCAGAGTATTCACAAAGCTTCTAGTAGTCGTTTCAGCTTTTCTAAGAGGTATGGGCATCGCTGTCATTCCGTATTTGGACGACTGGCTGTTGATTGCAGAGTCCCAGGTTCAACTACCGTTAGATCTGGGGACAGCCATCAAATCGCTGGAAAAGCATGGCTGGCTAATAAATTTCAACAAATCGGAACTAGTGCCAGTTCAAAGGATCCAGTTCTTGGGTCTAATTTTGGATTCTATCGCAATGAAGTTATTCCTGCCAGAAGAAAAGAAACTAAAGATCAAGCGGTTAATCCGGAATCTCAGAGTAAAGAGTGTGTTTTCAATCAGAGAAGCCATGTGCTTGCTCGGTCTGTTTACAGCCTCAATTCCGGCAGTCGGTTGGGCAAAAGCCAGAATGAGACCTCTACAAAGAAACATTCTGCTAGTCTGGAATCGACAGGAACTCGGCCTAGATGGGCTGATGAGGTTCAACAATCTAACTTTGAAAAGTCTGCAGTGGTGGACATCTTCTCGATTCCTCCACGAGGGTCTGTCGTTCCGGATGAAGTCCTTCACTATCATAACAACAGACGCCTCTGCGCTGGGCTGGGGGGCCCATCTGGGAGACATAAAGAAGCAGGGGTCCTGGCAAGAGAAGGATATGAGAAGTTCCTCGAACTTCAGGGAATTAAAGGCCGTATGGATGGCTCTCTTGGCGTTTCAGTTTCTCATCAAAAATCGACATATTCAAATTCGTTCAGACAATCGTACGACAGTGGCATATTTGAACAAACAGGGAGGTACGAGATCGACAAGATTAGAAAGCCTGTGTTCAATGATCATGCTGTGGGCAGAAGTGCACCTTATGTCCATCTCTGCAGTTCACATTTTAGGAAAGTTCAATGTGGTGGCAGATGCCCTGAGCAGGCATCATTTGAAACAAGCAGATTGGTCCCTGTCATGCAGAACTTTCAATTTCATCACAGACCGCTTCGGTGTTCCAGAGATAGACCTGATGGCATCCAGAATGAACAGGAAGACAAGACGGTTTGCATCCCTAAATCCAGCAGACAGGCCGGATTTCATAGATGCCCTGTCAGTTCCATGGAAGTTCAACCTGGCTTATATCTTTCCGCCAGTAGTGCTTATTCCCAGAATACTTCAAAAAGTAAGGCTGGAGAATGTAAGAATAATCCTTCCATGGTGGCCGAGAAGAAGTTGGTTCTCGGTTCTCCTGAACTTTCCAGGGGCCACCTTTTGGAAGTTGCCTCTTTCAGGAGAAATTCTAGAGGACGCCATGGTGCCTCTTCCGACCCTTCGGAAATTCCAGTTGACGGCTTGGTTTCTGAATTCCAGATTTTAGAGAGCAAAGGTCTGGATCCTGAAGTGATTAAAATCCTGTTGGCAACTAACAAGGAATCTACATCTAAGATCTACACTAGAATTTGGAAGATATTTTGTCAGTGGTGTTGTAGGTTTAAAGTCAACCCGGTTTCCGCGTCCATACAGAAGATCCTAAGTTTCCTTCAGATGGGATTTGCAAAAGGCCTTAAACCTGCATCATTGAAATTACAAGTTTCTGCTATCAGTTTCTTCTCCCTCAGATGCCTGGCCTCAAATATTCTGATTTCTAGGTTCTTCAGAGCTCTGACTCGTTTGGTGCCCTATGCTAGGGAAACCTGTCCTCCCTGGGATCTAAACTTAGTCCTTTCCGCACTTTGTGAGCCGCCCTTTGAACCATTGGAGGAAGCTTCCCTAAAGATCATTTCATTGAAAACTCTTTTTTTGGTGGCTATTACATCTGCTAAAAGAGTATGTGAGATCCAAGCTCTTAGGGCAAATTTTCCTTTTTTAGTTTTTTCATCAGGACAAGGTGGTTCTAAAGCTCGATCCTTCGTTCAGCCCGAAAGTTTTTTCTCTTTCAAATGTTAACCAGGAAGTGGTCTTACCAACTTTTTGTCAGAATCCGTCTAACGCTTTGGAAAGCAAATTTCACTGCCTAGACGTAAAGAGATGTCTTTTGCAATATCTAAAAGCGACAGAATCCTTCAGGAAGGATAACAGTCTTTTTGTCCTATTCAAGGGCACAAGGAAAGGCATGAAGGTTTCGAAGAGTTCTCTGGCTAGATGGCTGAAGGACTGCATTCAGTTGGCTTATTCCAAGAATGGCATGAATCATGCAGGCCCTTTAAAGGCTCATTCTACTAGAGCTATTTCAACGTCCTGGGCACTGCGAGCGGCTGCTTCTCCTTCTCAGATTTGTTCAGCGGCTACGTGGTCCTCTCTCCATACTTTCTCAAGACACTACAAGTTGGACATACTGGCCTCGGAGGATGCAGCTTTTGGGCGCAAGGTGCTTCAAGCAGTAGTGAAATGAACCCGCCCTCTGGATCTGCTTTATTATATCCCTGTGGTATAAGCACTGCCTCTAATCTGAAAGGAAAAACATAAATTTTGCTTACCGAAAATTTCTTTTTCCTGAAGATTAGAGGCAGTGCTACAATTCCCGCCCCTTTTTTCTAATAAACTAAGTAATTTTGCAGCTATTTGGCTTATGTATTGTCTGGGGATGATCAGGAGGAGCTGCTACTTATGGGAAAGGAGGTAATTAGGGGAGGGATTAAAATGTTTGGAGATTTGCCTGCCTGTTTTTTCCCTCCAGATTGGATATCCCTGTGGTATAAGCACTGCCTCTAATCTTCAGGAAAAATAAATTTTCGGTAAGCAAAATTTATGTTTTTCTTGCACAGAGCCCTCTCTACATTAGTTCCACCACTGACTACAGTTCAATTGTTTTTGTGAAAATGTATACAGAAACGATGTACAGAAAAGATGTAAATGAATCCATGTGGCTATTTCCTTAAGTGTACTTGAATGGAGTTGAATTTGATATTTAGAAGTACATTAGTAATGTAATAACTTCTCTAGCTCATTTGTTTTCACACCGTTTGAATGTTTGAAAGGTGATAATTAAATAGAACAAAAACATAATTTTCATGTGAAAGATACATTTATTACTAACTACACACCAGCAACAAGTATAGCATTTATGTTCCAGGTCAAGAACTACGAAAAACTAATTTAATAATTAGAAAAACTAACGCTCTAACCTTGTAAAAAAAGTCAGTAACTTTATATAAATAAAGCGGAGTGAAAAGTTATTTTGAATGATTTAACCATTACTTTTGATGAATAGGAAAGAAACAGTTTTATATCTTATTTAACATAACAATAACTGGTTGAATAAAATAGCATTATTGTCCTTCTCTAAGATTTGGGAAACTTGGGCAAACTTCCTTAACCCCTCCCCCCCTTTAACCGATAACTTGGAATTTGGAGAGGGCTAAGATCACGTCAATGAAACACATTCCATATATAGAATACATGCCAAGATATATATATATATAACTAGTCCACTTACACTACATCGAAACCGGAACTGCTGCAGTAGACCCAGATAACAACCCCACTGCAACTACGTCCTTGCCGAGGAGTCAATGGACTCAAAAAATTATACTAGGAACAATCAACGTCCAATCAACCCAGTTTCGGCTCAAAATAGAGCGCTCCTAGACGCCAATGGGCCAGCAAAATGGAACCTATTCGGATACATTAATTATAGTGAAAAGTCCAAAATTAGAGATGCCACCGAACCACACTTACTTATAAATAGACGAGTAGGAAGTTGACTCTGCAGAGAATTGATTGTTCTCCTTATAACTATGCCATTTTACATTCTGTAATTGTTGCACTAGACTACACACAAAGCTATGCAAACTACTGGGATCATATGCAATGTATGAAATGTAAACAATTGTAAAATTGCATTTTTGAAATTGTAAACACTATGTTACTCACACTTGTTTAATATGTCAATATGTAAAATAATTGTTACTACACTTGGTATACTATGCTACACACAACAGTTATGCAAACGAACGAGAAACTATGTAATTCCGTAATGTCACATTTGTATATGTTTCACCTTTTGGAAACTAAAAATAAAACACTTAAATAGTAAAACAAAAATAGCATTATTGTGCAGTGTTTTGGGGAAATGTTAATCTAAAATAACAATATTTCAGAGTTGTTTCCTAAAACTTTATTTGTTGACACTGAATATATACATTTGAAATAGTTGGACTAGGAAACGAGATGCAACTTTTTTTCAAAATGTGCAACAATGGGGATTTGTGACAAAGGAAAATGAAAAGCAAGATTGATCACATCTGAATTTTCAGGCAGGGCTCCAGGCTTGAAGTTAAACTCTTCATTCTTATCCCTTGGGTGCTGCTAGCCCGTGTAAGAATTTTATGTAAGTATATTTGTATTAAGATTTACAGGACAAGATGAGAGAATCAATTTAGTCAGTTAATCCAGAAGTAATCTTGGCTTTCTCATAGAAAGCTTACATTGCAAACGAAGCTTCGGTGCTGTTGTTATTGGATATAATAAAATAGTGCATGGAGATTCATTGTTTATGATCATCCAATCAGAATGACTTTTTGTAATATTGATGATGGCTGGATTCATTCCAGGATCCCAGGGTTCTGAAAATCAGTTTAAGACAAATGTCCTTTCATCATTTTCTCAGACGTGACTGCCAGTCACACCCAGACTATGCCACAAACGCCTAAAGGTTCATATGACTAAATACACAATTATTTTAACTTTTTAGGTTCTAAAAAAAAATGCTTTTGAGCGGTTAGATTTCAGAAAAGTTTATTATTTTTAGTCCTTATTTATTTTTTCAACCATTTTAACTTCCAGCAGTAATTTTTACACACAGATAAAGTATTTGAGTAGTTTAGGATCATAAATGTAAATATATAAAATGTTAACCATGTAATAATCCAATTCAAATTGCAATGTAGATTTAAACTGTAAACTTAATTGTGTAGTGATATATAGATTTCCAGTTATAATAAGGAAAAAGTGAGCTAGATTTTTGGAATAGAGGGAAATTGATTTATATTTGGTATATGTTATGGTAATAATACAAACCATTAAAAAGTGAAAATGTAACAAATGAATCACTGATTGCATTCTTTTACTGAAGGAATGGCATGATTTTATTCATGAGACTTGACCATTCAATTTTAAATGAATCGCAATTGATCCGAATTTTGGGAAATCGTCGAATCATTTGAGTTCTGCAACTGCAATCGCCATGTAAACAAATCACAAAGTAAACAAACCAGGCAATGAACGAGCAGTTTTCATGATTTGGAGTTTTGTCCATGATGCCAATAAAATAGATGAATGATTGGTGGTTAGGAGACACCCACTAAATGTTTACTAAATTTCATGATTAAATGAGAAATGACCAGTAGTAGGAAAAAAGCATGAGTTATATATTTATAATATATCTATATTGTATTATTATTTTTTTTAATATTATGTTGTACCTTATTGTAATAATGCAGTGTTTGTGGGCCCAGGACATACTTGAAAATTAGAGAAATCTCATTGTATCCTTCCTGGTAAAATATTTTAGAAATAAATCTTTTTTTTATTTTTATATTTAATATATAAATCTAGATTTATTTTCATTATTTATTTACTGCTTCTCCTCATTTTCCCTTCTATTGGTTACTTCTTCTCACTTGTTCTGAGAAACAAATTAGGAAAAAAAAAGTGTGTACCATTTTAGCAGTACACTATTAGGTGCATTTTTGCATCAATTTGGCTCGTCCGAATTCTTTTTCCCGAAAAAAATTGCATGGATGAAATTCAAATGTCACACAGATGAATCCTGAATCAAATTTTATTTTCCCCAGAAAAATTGTTTTGAACTATCTGAATTTTTCCGATGTGCCAAAGTCTATTAATCACCCATATAGTTCTGGCTACATTATACGTTCAGAAGATCTTTATACAAAGTTCCCAAATAGCAGCACTAGGATGGTACTTTGTAATTACATGTGTCCTTTGAAATACTGAAAAATGTGTATATGTGCAATAACCCTAAAGTGGTTTTAGAGAAGCTAGTCCAAACAGACAGAGCACACGAAATACAAAAAGCTCACTGGCAACAAAAAAAACCACAAAAAACATTTATTCCAAAATCAGACCCAAGCAAAGGACTGTCGAGTTGCCAAAAAGAGAATCTGTTGATATCTTTGTACTTTCCTTCGTCTTTACTCATATTCATCCTATAAATATTGTGTGGTGTGGGAAATTTTGAAAATATGCATTTTTTGTTTATTATTATTTATTTTTATTTTTTATTTTATGCTGATTTGGAACTTCAAAAGCAAGAAATAATGCATCTAATGATCACAACATATATAATTATGAACCACCAAGCTATTAAAAGCACATCATTTATTAACTAGGTTACCCATACAACTCAATGAACAAACTATTTGTTTTGTTACCTGTATATTAGAGACAGGGGTCCAGCTAATGCACAATATCAGAGCATCTTTATGAGTAACTGCTGAGTGAAAATAGGGATCAAGTTTACTATATAGTTTCCCTTTGATTATGGCTTAATTTACGGTTTGGCATGTGGTTTCAATCCTAAAACTTTTGTACTCTGTACAGATGGTAAATCAGGTAGGATTGTGACCCTTTAAAAGAACTGCGAGGTCAATGTGAGAATCAATTGGCTCCATTCCACATCTGTGTATTAAATGGTAAGACACAAAAAATAGTTATGAAAAAAAGTCTTATCTAGCAGTAAATCTATGTATTCAAAAATTAACTGTCTTGAGTGACTCCCCACAAATATTCTTTATACACGGGAAGAAAAAAAAACAAATGTTGGATGGTAAGTACTCAATAAATGTATATTTATTTTTGTATTTATTTGTCTTTGAAAAATATTTAATGCTGTGTTGATGAGTGAGTAAATTAGCTTTTGCCCAGCAAATTTTATAGGTGTCAACTTTTTCTGCTCCTTTTCAATATGCACAAACTACATTGTGGTACGTGTCCTTTAAGAAAAGGGACATCCTAAGCACAGAAACTACATATTAATGTAGTGGTGTTGGTGCATACATGCTACACTACAAGGCTTCACTCAGGAGAGCTAATAAAAAGCTCTAAAGTGGTAGCTTCCAGCATTCGGAAGGCCATAGAGGAGGCAAGACGTGTCGCTCAGTAGACCCCAAGTAAGTAATCAAACCTTACTTACACAGGTTGGCTACTTGCAATTGGCTGGTGCAAGGACACACATGCCACCATAACCACCACAGTTCACAGTAGTAGTTATGGTACTTTGAGTGTTTCTTTTATAGCATTGGTAATACTAATATTAGTATTCAATTAATTGGTTTTTTTTTCTGAGGTAGTGAAGGGTAGTATGCACATTCAAAACAGGCAGATGAGATATTCAAATCATTTACTTCTATGTTCAGCATCTCTGAAGCAAAAACCAAACAGTCATATCTGTTGAGACTGCATCCATTATGTTTGT
The DNA here is from genome assembly GCF_036172605.1 of Pelobates fuscus. NCBI lineage: Eukaryota > Metazoa > Chordata > Amphibia > Anura > Pelobatidae > Pelobates > Pelobates fuscus. The sequence goes on along the minus strand of NC_086320.1, from coordinate 59,385,620 downwards.
TCTTTGTAGTGATGCCAAAATTCTCCACATCGCTGAATGCATTACTTGAAAAAACAGACCACTTTACTTCACTGAGTACACAGATTTTTCTTTACCCCATTCTTACAACAGAAACATCAATTTACAATTCTTTAGGAAAATTATTTTTAAGAAATAGGAATTCCAGTGTTTTTCCCCCACATTTTTTTTATTTAATATTTAATTGCATTTATTTTTCTCAGATGAACTAGACTTCTATCATTTAAAGTATTTTCTTTAAAACATTCAGCCATTTTTCACATATTCTGGAGTTGCATTTATTGAAATATGTATTACACAACCCCTTACATCTTTGCCAGTTCTTTTTTTTTTTTTTTTTTTTTTGTAAATACGATTTTTATTTGTGATAACAAGGTTGAGCAATAACCATGGGACTCGCAGGTCCCCATCAGCGTAATACATATCATATAACTTGTACAAACTGTGCGTAAACAAAGTTATGCAATATTGAGTGTTTGTCCGAGCTTGCATGACCTTTGCTTAGTCTGATTCATGAAGGTCTTGTTACATTTGTAATTGCCATATGTGCATTTAGTGAGTGCGCCCTTTGTCAGGGATGGGCAGCTTCAAGACTCTCATTTCTATCAAAGCTTAATTTCTCCCATACCTCCCAATTCACCTGTGCAGGAGTAGCTTTTCCCCCTTTCTCTCTTTTTCTATCCCCTCTCTCTCTTCTTTCCCTCTTCTCTCTTCCTTCCCTTCTCTCCCCTTACCCTCCCTCCTTTCTCCCCTCCCTATGTTAATGCAAATGGTTATACAGGCTCACAGGCCCACAATGTTGACAGGCACACAGGTCCTACGTATCGTAAGTTAATTTAACTTTTGTAAAGACATTTCTCCTGGAAGATGAGTTTAGCCAAATATTTACGTAACTGACTGTTCCCCATTTGCTAGAGTTGTGTGTTCTAGTGTTTTTGGAGCTTGTGAGTGTGGAACACGTTAGTACTTTGCGTCGTGCGTGTATCTGCTTGAGGTAGGTCCCTCAGTGTTCGTACTTTGTCCTACAGTCTATCCTTTGTCCCCGCCCGTGGGAGTAACTTGGCAAATATCTATGAAGTCGTGAGTGGGTTTGTGTTATGTGGAGCTGGATAGCCTCCTTGGTCGTTTGGGGTCTGTTGCATTTGGGTCTCTGGGATATGTCTCGTGTCGAGCTTGTCTCCGTTCCCTTGCCCTATGTCTGGTGTGTTTACAGTTGTTGCGTCTAAGCATACGTATCGTCTCGGGTTTTTACTGTTTACGGTTGGGTGTTTATCGCTGTTGGAAGCTCCCTTCTGGGGTTGAATCAGATTCACTCAGGCGCCAGTTCTTTTATATATATATATATATATATATATATATATATATATATATATATATATATATATATATATATATATATATATATATATATATATATATATATATATATATATATATAAAAGAACCAAACTTAAAGAAGTGTAGTGGGTTTGACAGATTTTTGTTGCACTTACTGCAAAGGCCTGGATTGCTTTGTTAATACAACTATAAATCAGGGATATTCAGAATCTGTTGGTTCCAAGCTAGAATGCATTCATAAAGAAAATAAAGATAATTACTTAATTACACAGTAGTAGACGCTAATGGATAGAATTTTTGCATGAAAAAAAGAAACTCTGTGGAACATCTGGACATGTATTTAAGTCCCATTCTGTTTTTGAGATGTAATACGATATTGAAGCTATGGATCCTGTCTCAAGATTCTGGGCATGTGCATGAAAAGAAACACATCATTTTGTATGCTCAGGAACTTGAGTAAACTTGCCTCTACTGTCTAGAACTAGACAGGGTTGATACAAGGGTGACTAAGACCCTTGGCGAAAATCCAGTTTGCCACCCCTCCTTTTTCCCACATCTCCTTTCAGTCTTGTATGCCATCTTTTTTGCCTCCCTAATTTCTCCCTATGCTAATCTCTTCTTTCTTTCTTTCTTAGTCTGGATTTTTCAGTCTTTTTTTCCTTCTGTTTGAAGCAGCATGTGTCTATGTTCTCCAACTTTCTCTCGTTTCCGCTATTTTCCTTCTAGTGTCTTTGCTGTCTATCATTTTTATTTTAACTAGCATTTTCCACTGTCTCACCACCAGTCTGCCTGTGTTAAATGTTGCGTGTGAGGGCTTTTGCATGTGGGTGCACATAGCCCACACATATACAACACACACAGCCTATGTGTTGTGTTTATGGTCAGGCTGAGTTTGTTTAGTGTGTCTATGAGTGGGAAGGGGATATGTTGTGTGTGCAGACAGGTTATGTATGCTGTGTGTGAGTAGGTTGACTGAGTGTGTTGTGTGTGCGGAGGGTGGTTAACTGTTGTGTATTTGTGTGGAGAAGCTGAATATTGTAAAAACCAAGAGGGAGGTGCAGCACCTGGAATGTCCTCGGAGTGTGCATATATTACATAAAAAGGAGGAGAAATAGAAAACTGATAGTGAACTACGTAAAATGCAGTAAGGTATGGTTAAATAAAATTATATGCACTCACACTTTATAGGAGCTTAGGTACAGCTCCAACTTAGATGCTTGCTGAATATTGTGTGTGGGTGTGCGTGTGTTTGATTTGGCTGATGCTTGTGTTTAAGCACAAGTTGTGTGTGAGGAGACTGAGTAGGAGTCTTATGTGGAAGGCAGCAGAGATGCGTGTGGAGGTGACTGAGTATTGTGTGTGTGATGTTGCTAAGTTTTGTGTGTGTGATGTTGCTAAGTTTTGTGTGTGTGATGTTGCTAAGTTTTGTGTGTGTGACGTTGCTAAGTTTTGTGTGTGTGACATGACTGCATGTTTTGTATATTTTGGGAGGTTGAGTGTTGTGTATTAGCTGAATGTTGTCATTCAGAAATAAAAAAAAACATGTTTGCCCCCCTCCTGTTTACTTTTGAGCAGTAAGAGTTACAATCACTAGTCGTCCTGCAGAGATATAGGGTTCCCTGTTGGTCAAAGGGGCAGATGTTGTGGACTGCACCTACTCTGGGTACAGTTCACAGACAGATCTACATCTGGTCTGCACACAGTAAATGAGTCATAATGCAATGCTCTGAATCACTTCAAATAGCCATAACCTATTTTAAAGGGAGCCCTGGGTTGGTCAGGAAGACCTTCTGATCTCTTTGCCAGCCTGTGTACACACGGCATCCCCTTAGAGCTGACACTCCAGGCGAATGACTAATTTGCTGTGCAATGGTGATGTCCCTGGAGCCAGAATTAAATTTAATTAAAATAGGCAATGCCTATTTACAATAGAGCATGAATGAATCTACAAGTCGGATGTTTGTAGACGGCCAACTTGTTATACTTATATAATGAGCAGGTTATTCTTTTTTAATTGTATCTAACTTGAACAGGCTGGGCAATGTGAGTCACTTGTCCTATGTGACTTTGCAACAAACTACAATCATGTCTGAATAAACACATAGATTAATCAGACTTTGATAGTAAGGTAATCTGAGCAGGGCCTTCTTCACCTCTTGTCTCTTTATGTCAATTACCTGTTGTGAAATATCTCCTTTCTATAATTGTAAAGCCCTGGGGAATATGTTAGCATTATATAAATGCTAATAAGAATAATAATGATCATAATCATCACATTGAAAGTAACCCTTAAATTATATTATTATTCCTATCATTACTATTACTGGCATTTATAAAGTGCCAACATATTATGCAGCGCTGTACAATTGGGACAAAGACAATACAATATAAACAGATCAATACAAACATTAGAGGGCCCTGCCTATGAGCTTACAATCTAAAGGTTAAAATGGGGAGATGAGACAAGAGGTAGCAGAGGATTTTGGAGAGGATGGCAAAGAGAATTGATAGTATGATTGCAGTAACTGACAACATGTGAAGGGAATGAGGAGGTGATTGAATGTGATTCCAAACAGCTGTATCGGCATGCTTTATTGATAGAAGGAACCTAGTGGTGGGTAATGCAGTGTAGAAGTTAAGTGGCTTTGTTGCAGGTGGGTTGTGGAATTGGGCCTAAGGAATAGAGATACACTGTTATTCAAAGAGTTATTTGAAGGAATTTTACAGGTAGAAGTGGCTGGGGAAGGTTGGTGAGGGCCCGGGGTGGGTAGAGCAGAGTAGACACTCGTGTTCTACTGAAATATTTGCCAACTAAATTCTATCAGCCAAAATATTAATAAATACATGTAATATAAACCAAAAATGCCACGAATGTTATACGTGCAAGCATGCATTTTTAGATATTAGCCATAAACTATTAGAATAAATGTGTATTATTAGGTATGCACAATTTTCCTAGCATGATATATGGTTTAGAAATATTTGGATCTCCAGTCCCATACCACTCAGCCAGCTGGAGTGTTGGGGATTACCAAACAATGTGTTTTAATGCTAATGTAAGGTTTGTACTTGCAATCCTTTGTTTTATTTACATAGTGTATGAATGTGATATCATGTTCAATATATTTGTTCCAGATGATATGCACTATTATTGTTTATCTCAAGTATTATTGCATTATTTATTTAGCATACTGTTTTCTTATTTTGTATTCTATTCCTGGATTGCCCCTTACAACTTTCTCCGTAACGTTTGAGAAAAATATAGTCATTGTTGTTTCTATAATATGACAAACCAGCTAGCAATTATTAATATTTCAGCTCTATCTTTCATAGGTGTGGTCTCTCTCCTGTTAACCCATTTAGTTTTGGGCCGGCAAAGTTAATACAATGTATTAGTTGTGACAAATTGTCTTTAGCACAGTGTTAGGTATGGAATTGCAATACCGATGACCTGATTAAATAGTCTGGGGACAAGGAAAAAAGACAGAAAGGTCACAAAGCCCATAGGGCAAAGCATCCAATTACATTTTAATAAAATAAAATGTAAAAATACAACTGGCAAACTTGGAAGTGTGTTGGAAAATCTCACACCCTCTAATCAGATTTAATGCCACGTTAGTGTAGAATAAATCAGCCAGGAACAGTTTTGTACTACAGGGAAACAAAGGTTCACTGAGTATATTTAACTTTTTGCATCGTGAAATGTGCTCAATCTTTCTGAGTTACAAGCCATTAATCAATTTTTGCTGAGGCATTTAGTGCCTGTACTTTCTGTAAGGATGACTGGTGACTGAAAGGTGTGCAAAAGCATGATTTAAAACTGATGCAATTGGCATGGCTCGGAGGCTGAGGAAGATGGTTGCCTAATTCTCTTGCTCCCTAAAGGCTATCCACTCCAAAAGCACTCTTTAGCCACAAACATGGGAAAAACACATAGAGCATCATGCCCCAAAGCTTGCAGAAAACCACTGGGGGGTCCTCGCACTCATCCCTGTGCCAACCTGCTTTCCCCGGCCGTCCTTGATACGCACGACTCCATGGCCTCGAGCGGCCCACTCCCGCCCTCACCACAAAGAGAAGGGACTCCAGAGGACTTACCTGCTACCTCTCCAATAGCGGGGCAACCGTATTGGGTAGTGCTGCTGCAAGACCTGCTAACCAAAGCAGACCTCAAGGCGGCAAACAGCAAGCTGCCCACAACTATAACAACCGAGCTTCATGCTCCTGAGAGAAGACATATGTGGCCTACACCAAAAGGTATCCCAACTTAAAGTGGATTGCAAACAAATCTCATCGGCACAGACTGCTAACACGGATACCCTATGACTCTGCACGGCTCAACTGTGGCAGATGACCTACCACATGAAAGACCTCGACAACCGGGGAAAGAGGCAGAACATCAGAACTCGAGGGGTGCCGGAGGAGATAGACAATCTAACACCCATCCAAGTCACACTGACCAAATTCTTTAAGAAGCTCCTGGGTCGCTCCACAAATACCCCAATCGACTTTGTGAGAGCACACAGAGCACTCGGGTCTAAAGGCCTTCCAGGGAGCCCATCGCGAGATATAATTTGCTGCATGGTGCACTTTCAGCTAAAGGAGCATATACTCAGAAAGGCAAGGGACACAGACAGAATGGAGGGGACGGAAATACAGCACCACCCGAGCATACCATTGGGCCCTACACCCTTTCACTAGACAACTGCAAGCCAACAAGATCAGATACCGCTGATGCTTCCCCACAGGCCTACAATCCACACACCAAAAAGCCCCTTCATGATTAAGGAGAGGGAGGACTTGGACACCCTTGCATTGGAATTACAAATCACCCCTGCCCCCCTGTACTGGCTGGACCCCCTGACATTCTACACGCCCGACCCAGAGCCTCCAAGCAGGTCGTGAGGCCCCCATGGCTGTGGAACTTAAAATTATGATTTTACCGCACATTCTATACCTATTTTGAACACTCCCCATTTCTCTCACGAATACACTTCTTTAAAAAGTTTCAAATGCTCATTAACGCACACATTTGGAAGAAAAAGCCCCCAAGAATGCATCAACACCTATTATGGCTCCATCCCAAAAAGGGTGGCTTAGGAATCCCAAACATTACCTTGGACTATAAAGCCTCAATAATCTCCCAAGCTTTAACAGTATGTTAAACACGTAAACACTACAACTTCCAATGGGCAACCCAGAAAATCACTTTCTCCCACGCCTCTTATACCTGTTCCAGGCCATCCGTATAGCGATCCCTCACACCTCTTTCACCTCCTTGCGCATGGCTCTCGATCACTATATCTGGAATGGTAAAAGGCCCAGATTAAAACATACACTGTTAACACAAAAAAAAGACAAGGGTGGCATGGTAATGCCCGATCATCTCCTGTGGATCATGGTCCAAACAAAAGGTACACAAACTATGGAAACAAGCGGAGGAGAATTTGGCGACCATTCCCATTGCTTTGCTGCCATTGCTACCACCCGGGGCCACGGGGTGGCAGGAAACTGCTCCTCGTACACCAGAGCCACCCATCAGGTGTGGAACCGCACCATGGGAAAACATGCAATTTTGACATACCCATCCCCCCTACTCCCCTTGACTACAACACACACTTTCCACCAGAGCCAGACCCAAACACTTTTAAAACACTTGTGGATGACCCCCTACTCTGACTTGGGCATATATACTCTACAGAGGGACTAAAGACCCTAAAAGACATGAGAGGCGATGCAAACATAACCTTTCTCATGCAACTGAAGCATATACAATTACAGAACTCTTCCTCTTTCAGTATGTGTTCTTAATTTCATAATTTCTGATCTATTACTCTTTAAAACATAAGAGACTAGTTTGTCTTGTGTATTTATCCTACGCTCAACAATCTTGACAAAGAGTTGAGCTTAAGGTAAGCTCCCCTATCTTGATAAAGGGAATAGAGCTTGCCTTATGCCTTAAGCTCCCCCCTTTGTCAAAATTGCCAAGATTTAATTGCGGATAGTCTGAAACCAAAATGCGTAGGGAACTACCCCAAAAGTGAGCAGGGTTTTGTCATGCTACACAGAAATGTGCACCATGATTGGATATCTAATGTAGAACTGTAAGTGAATGGAAAGTGATTATTTAGCATTTTGTATTTTGGCAATCATTTCTACAGGACATAAAACTGCATATTTCATATATGGTTATTTCGCCTGTGAAAAAAACATCAGATTTATTATGATGAACTTACATTTTCCTTTTTATGAATATTTCCTCTGTGTGGCAATGTAAAAAATTGAAACCATGAAATTTAAGCTGGGAAACATTCTGTTATTTGCGATTTTATTACAGACATATGGAAAGGGGATTTGTGTGTATTAACATGTCTTTAAACCACTAACTGAATTCTCCACGTTATAAAATATCCATCAGTTGATATATTTTACGTAAATATGTATTTTTTTTTTTTTATATGTGCATATATAAAGATAAAGTTAATAGGATAAGAATTTGTGGGTTACAAATAAAAGCCCTGTTGACAGAAAGAAATTGCAGGGTGGTCTATAACCACAAGTTAACATGAGATCACCCGCTGCACTTAGATAACATGAGATCATGCATTAAACATTAGATCACCTTTTAAGTTTTTTTTTTTTTTAAAAGTGCCCCTAGCTTGCATGAAAACCCCACAGATTTTACTGTATTACATAATGGATTTAATAGCGACCAAACCCCAGGCTGTTTATTTAAAAATTAAATAAACTAGAATGAATTAACTCCAATAGTAAAACATGCAGGGAGCATAGTATTTCGGCTGAGGAACATATTAAGAATTCTAATAATTTGTTAACCGTGTCATTTATTTCTTAGCCCACACCACTCCATGTTTGGAGTCATAAAATTGCATTGTTATGCTCAAGACAAAAAAATAGCATATCATTTATGTAACTGAGCTTCCTGAACCCTGGTTGGGTACCTCTGCCGACGGATGTTCCTTGTGCTCACCGAGGACTCCACGCACTCCACCAGACACCATCAGCACTGCAGTCCCTATATCCAAAATTACAGCTTGGCTGGGAACTCGCCATCTCCTACCCACCCTGGACCTATGACAAGGCTCCAGGTTCCAGTGGGTGAACCTCTTTTCCTTCAGAGAGTCAAACAGGAACAGCTCTTAAAAGAGCTAAATGATTATAATCCCAGGGGAGTATAGTGATATAGCAATCCCCTGGGTAGATGCAGCATTTTCCCCCACACATGAGATGAGACTCTATGTTGAGGGTAAAACAGGAACTCCTGGTTTAATGGGACACACTGGCCTTTTATACAATTTTCCCAACAAGGTTGACACCCAGGTGGACCTTGTTGGGCACAGGACACAAAATAATACAAGCCAATCAAAACAATGTAACAATGAACGACACTCCCACATACAGTAAACAATCCCTCCCCTCTGCCTGTGATACAATTAAGGCAGATAATGCATTTACGTAATTATCACAGGCAGAAAAACACATTTTTACAAGTCCAATAAGTACCCGAAAACACAACATATCCCCATAAATCTTACATCCCCTGATAGCCCTGATCTGGGTCACCAACCCTGGGTGGCTAAGTCCCCCTGAAGTCTATTCACGGTTTTAGCCCATGCGAACAAGATGGCCACGACCACGTGTTCAAATGTCGAATGGCGACCATTTTGACTGTTCGGGATTTCGAAGAACCAATGTTTAAAGTCCCAATAGGCACAATTAGAGTCTCTCAGCCAAAATAAATTAAAGGGGCAATAGTCACAGGGTAAAAGGCTGGCAAGTAGTCCTCTCCAAATCCCAGTGGCGAAGTGGCTTTCGTCACAATTTAATTACATTAACTTAAGTACATGATCCTATTATATGCTAATAATCAGTAATCCAAGAGTTCAAAACTACTAGAGACCGTGTTTGTTCTATCACAATAAAAATATACTAGTCTATTTTGATTATTGAACTTGTGAACAGCAAGTACAGCCAAAGCATTTTTCCTGAAAATAGAACATTTTTCAGGATGTCCGAATATCGGTCAAATAGCTGTGCAGCTCAGCAGAATATCTCTACCGAAAACCAAACCCTAACCCTAATCGTTAGGGTTAGGGTTGGGGTTAGGGGTAAGAGGTAGGGGTAGGGTTGGGGTTAGGGGTTGGGTTATTGGTTGGTGTTGGGTAAGGGGTAGGGATGGGGTTAGGGATAGGGTTAAGGGTTGGGGTTAGCGAAGTGCCGATTTTCTGAATTGCCGAATTTCGAAGTGCTGAACTGAACCGCATTTTTTGCCCATGCACATCTCTAGGGGATATGATAGAAACTGTTAATAAATACATAAATGGAATCAACACAGTAAAGGAGGAGACTATATTTAAAAGAAGAAAAACTACCACAACAAGAGGACATAGTCTTAAATTAGAGGGATAAAGGTTTAAAAATAATATCAGGAAGTATTTCTTTACTGAGAGGGTAGTGGATGCATGGAATGCCTTCCAGCTGAAGTGGTAGAGGTTAACACAGTAAAGGAGTTTAAGCATGCGTGGGATAGCCATAAGGCTATCCTAACTATAAGATAAGGCCAGGGACTAACGAAAGTATTTAGAAAATTGGGCAGACTAGATGGGCCGAATGGTTCTTATCTGCTGTCACCAACTATGATTCTATGTTTCTGTTACTTCTTCTCCCTCTGTTGCTCTCTTCTCACTTAATCTATGAATCAATATTTAATGACTTCCCCTAATCATCAGTCATCTTTTATCCATCATCTCTTTTTTTGGCGCTATCAAAATGAACATGTTCGGCCATTGCGTGGCTTGTTTGGCTTCTGATTCATTTTGGCTCAGAGTTTGGAAATTCAACTGATTACTGGATGTGCCCAAATTCTCACTAACTGCAGTTCAGCCTGAAATTATTTTCCAAATTTTAATATTATTTTAATGTATTGCATTTTTCTAGGTGGAATGGCATTTCATTTGTGTGTTAGGGGTTGAATGAAAGGGGTTAGCAAACAATGCAGCTGTTTAGCTTCATAAATAGTAACTTCACTTAACCTCTTAATAGCCAATGATGTATCGTCTATCTCATGGTATAATAGTATTTGCCTAACTTATGTTTATTGATGAGGTTAAAAGTGAAATAAAATATTGGTTGACATATCTTTGTCCTTAGTGATGTATTTGGACTCACTAGAGCAACTTGAAGATAGAGCAATTAACGGCCTCCGAAATGTAGAAGATAGATTACATTACTACCTAGAGCAGATCCAGTTTTTAACCTTTTTTTTCTTTTTTTTTTTTTTTTTGATCTGAAAATGTATCCAGCTACTTTATGCATGGTTTATTCTGTTTATTACAGGATAAATGCAGCAATTTTCACAAATAGAGAAATAGATGATATTCATTTAGACAATTTCCCTAGAGTTCTCATCAAACAATGAAACCCTGCTGAGTGAAATAAGGTGCCCATCTCACTTTGGGTACGTGGACCCTACCTTGTCCTCTGATCCAGTGATGATGGTGACTTCCACACTGCTGTCATGGTATCTCTTCCAATGCCAACTCATCTCTGCCAGCAGGGCATCACACTCAGATCACCATAAGGCATTTTTTAACCTACATCCATTCTGCTGTAAGAGAGTAACTGACCCAACACCTATAATTGTTTTTCTTCTATTTCTTAGTAAGGTCAAGTACGTAATTCAAAGTCCCAGGGACTGTGTTCATCAATCACTAAGTTAATCAATCTCTGGAAAAGAACTTCTTGAGGCTTTTGCAGAACTAAAAAAAAAAAAGAAAAGCATGAATAGACATTACCTTTCAGGTTAGGTAGCTACAGAAGTCCTTAATTATTTAACAATAAATAGCACAATTGATCCTTTTAATTTATATTTGCTTTACTATTATTATTTATAAAGTGACAACAAATCCAACCGCGCTGTACAGTAGGTTGACTATCAGATAAGTATTTACAACAAGACGGATGCACAGGAACAGACAGGTGTATACCACGATGCTCAAACAAGCTTGCATTCTAGAGAGAGTGGGGTAAAGTGGCACAAGAGGTTAGGGAATGATATATTTAATATATGGTTAACAATGAAGGGTTAGATTTTTTGGATGACAATGTTGCAGGACAGGAAGCAGGGTGGTTTACCAAGTTGTGGTGATGTAGGGCTAAGCCTGGACTCCTTCCCTTCTGATGATAGTTGTCACATTAATACTGTAGGCAGGACTCAGGATGTAATCTAATATAAGATCTGCTTTATTTTATATACGTATATTAAAAAATGGTTAGTACATATAATAAGATGTAAACAGTATGGTCACCTCCTTGTAGATATGTCCCTCAGGAAGGGGCTGAATATTTATGGGATGTGGCTGCTAGTACCCAGGATACCATCAGGGATCCTTGCCCTCCTAGGCCCATTGTGCCACAATGCCCATTAGCTGATTCTCCAAGGGGGCAGAGGTGGAGAGTAGCACATGTAAGTAGTGCCTCGGAGGTTGTCACATGAAGCTGAAGAGTGAATTATGGAAAAGTGATGCTGTCTCAAGGTCAATGGGTCTTTTATCTCATGGTTTATTATATGTTCTCCAGAACCCCTTAAAGGGACACTCCAGGCACCCAGACCACTTCTGCCAATTGGAGTGTTCTGGGTGGGGTGCCAACTCCCATCATTCTTAACCCTGCAAGTGTAATTATTGCGGTTTTTATAAACTGTAATAATTACCTTGCAGTGTTAAGCCTCCTCTAGTGGCTGTCTACTAGAGGGATTTTCGGCTTCTTAGAACACGAAAAGTGTTTTAAATGACGCTGGACGTCCTCACACTATGTGAGCACCTCCAGCGTCGCCGGAATCTCCATAGGAAAGCACTGAATAGTGCTTTGTTATGGGGAGAGCCATTGCCGCGCATGCGCATTAGGTCTCCTCCGCCAGCTGACGTCGACGGAGGAGGAGCGTGGGTGGAGCCTGACCCAGCGCAGATGGACAGCGATGCTGGATTCTGATGTCACTGAAGGGGTTTTAACCCCTTCAGCAACATGGGATGGGGGTAGGAGGGAGGGGGGCACTGCAGGGTCCTGCAGTGCCAGGAAATGGGATTGTTTTCCTGACACTGGAGGGTCCCTTTAATTACATTTTCCCCTTTACACACACATTCCTGTTATGTTTCCTTTGTCTGTCTCTCTATAAATCTTAATTTCCTATTCCGGTTTGTTTGATTTGTAATTTAAAACATATAGTCAATGCAATATAAATTATCTGCATGGTTTGAAATCATTATTTGTGCCTGGTATTGTTTTCCATAATTCTTAGGAATTACTTTGTCCTGTTCCCTTGGCTTTTAATGCTTATTACAATCCTGCACAATGGAGCATTGGCATGTAAAAGACTAAGCACATGGGTTCATTTATCACAAGCTAAAGAGTGACCCAAAATGTCACTAAATGTCTGGATAAATTAATCCTTTGACTGTAATTTAAAATTATACCAATTTCATTGTATTTATCCATCAAGTGGAATATAATCTCTATTAAGTGCAACATAAGTGATACTCAACAACTGAAAATAATTACACACTAACAAATAGCATAATTCATGGAATGTTTGTATGAAGAACAAAAGACAAATCCCTAAAACCTATTTTTGTTTGTGTTCTCATTATCCCTTTAATATTGTGTGCATGTATAGAGATAAGAATTAAATGAATTGTGATGAGACCAGACATATTTTGTATTTAGTCTATCCACAACTTAGCTATATGCTGACAGAAAAACTTCAGTTCCTGGACTGTAACCATCACCATGATGGTCAATTTGTGGTGTGATGATTGGTTGTTTTTGAATCAAAATTCATGTTTTAGTTGAAAAAGTTGAGGGACAAATCCAAAATGCTATTGCCATAACAAGGTCTGTACGTCCTCGTAGCTGAAAGAAGCAGTATAACATTCCAAGACCCTTTCCCCACAGTTTCATAGACACATAGTTCTAGGAGTCAACTGAGTTTATTTTGGACACACTGTTTTATGCACTGAAACCTAGCATGGGGTCTCCATATGAAAATAACAGGGGGTTTTCTCCCAAGAGTATCTGTTTCTGAGAGATATTTGAGTGAGAAAACTAAAACTTAATTATCTCTCAGATACAGGAAATACATACAATTTGTAAAATTTTCCATAAAAAATACATTTTAATAACATAGGAACCCCACAAAAGTCATATCACCAAATAGCTTGGGTCTGAGCTCCCACTTTGTCGAAATAGCACTCATATCCCTTCGGTGGTTCAAGAGCGACTGACAAAGGCTCCCTCTGGTTATTAGGGAGTGAATGCTTCCCCTGTTCGGTAGTTCATGTCTGCCGAACGCCATTCTCATAACTGTTCGGGAAGCTGGATGGGCAGCGGTACTAATTTCCTGGTTGTTCGCTGGGTCGCGTATCCGAAAATAGTTCCAGGCCGTCGGCGGCCATGTACCGCTGCCTGCGTTCGGGAGACAAAACGGCCACCAGTTCTCAGAGCACGTGTGTTCGGTTATACGAACGGCAGCCTTACAGGGAAAATACTTGCACTGCATATCAAGAAGAGAGTGCGCTGCATCGAAGCAGATTGTGATTTCTTCATGGCCACCCAAGCTGCAACATGTGCCAAATTACAAGCTCACACTGAACACCTAAGGCAACCTGAGACTCCATGACCATCCTTTATACTTTGTCTGAGAAATGTTTAATGGCCTCCTAGGTCATGACAGATGGATATAGATTTTGTATGAGCACACGGGGCTCTGCATTCACAGGGTCAGACAGATTCTCCACTTTGAGACACAATTTGCTGCTTTTACCAATATAGACTCAAGAAGAAAATACTCAGAAGAGCCAGAGATATGGGCTATGTAGTCTATTCACAAACACCCTGCAGCTGTTCATTAATCTGAGCCCAGAAACACTAGCATACAGGAAATCCTTGACAAGTGTGCTACAAACTCAGAAAGCAAGATATCAATGGCAAATGCCGACAGATATATTAATATTTACTGACTGAACCACTGCTGATCCGCACTGATAGGGACCTTGTTGGCCTTGATACCACTCTTCAATGGCCTGCCATCAACATGAAATGGCCTGACCCACTAGACTTTAACAGTGCAACTCTCCTTGTTCCCTGTGCCTACACCACAGTGGAGGACCTAAAAGAGAACTATACATACCACTTTAACACTATTGTATGTGTCACGGCTTACCTTAGTTGGGAGTCCAGTAGGCAGAGATTTGTGCTCACCCTTGCAGATAAACACAGCCCATGGTAACCAGATCAGAAGCTACCTGGGCAGGAACAGTAACCGAGTATGAGGAAACAGGCAAGGGCAAATCCAGAAGAGTAGTCAGACACGGTTCCAAAAGTCAGGGCAGGCAGCAATCAGGCAATAACGAATAATCCAAACAGAAAGGGTCACAAGCCTTGTCAGTCTTAGGAAACCGGATACAAGAAACAACGAACTGACAATTTTCTTAGGGATGGGGAATGTTTTATGCCCAGCCAATGAGTGAACTGCCTCAGGTGAACTTAGATGGACAGGTAAGAGCCACTGGTGATGTCCAGCCCCCCTAGTGCTGCAGGCAATGTCAGGAAAACAAGGTTAGAACCAAAGTTAAGAAGTGGCTCAGAAGCAGGAACTCAGACTTAGGAGGCAGAAGGCCCCAGGTTTAAATCCCCTGTTGGGCACTTCTTGGGTGACCACGCCTTGCTGTCTGGATGCTCAAGCGCCGCACCTTTGCACCAATTACAGAGGCGCTGAGAAACGCAAATATCTTCTACAAGTGGGGCTTCCCCACAAAATTGCTAATTAAAAGAAACGGTGTGGACAGATCCATCACGACCCCAGAGGAGGGCCAAAAGGCGCTTCAAGAATGGAATGTACCCCTACTGACTACCAGCCCACGGAAAAAGCAAGCAACGGCCCAAGCACCAAAAACGATTTCCAAAGACTGGTCCCGAATCCACAGGGCCTCCCAAGCACACGCGGACCGGGACCAATCACCGACCTGAAGGCCCAGACCCGCCGTCGCTTTGCTTCCTCCTATGGACTTAACATACAGGTTCCACATGTTTATGCTTATGTTACCATTGCAGTTTACCCCCGATACCTACTAAGGGTTTAACAGTAGGCCACGGCCTAGCCGCACCGGGCGAGCGATGCACTACGCTCGACCCACGTTATTGCTGATCTCCTCTATACAGAGATCCAAGTACCACACTTCGTGTGATACACCCCCACGGCTCTTGTAGCCCACTTTCTCCGTTGCTCTAGGCAACATATGCCACCAAATGGTGACTTACGGAATATTGTATATAGTTTGCCCCCCTGTTTTCCCCCTCCCCTCCACACCACCCTCCCTCAGAGAGTACTGTGCAAGTTCAGAGTAATGGTTATGCCAAATTTCATGATTCTCAGGCCACCTAGGCTCACAATGTCGATGAACAAACCCTTGATACAGCACCCCCCAAGACAGCCAGATGGGGATTAAGCTCATGTCCCTAAATGTTAAGGGGCTTAACTCCCCTAATAAGCGGAGACTAGCCCTCCAAGAAGCGAAGAAATGCGGGGCCCAGGTTGCATTTTTTCAAGAGACCCACTTTCAGTGGAAGGTTCGGCCGAAATTTAACTCTAGATGGTATCCCCATGATTTCCACACATGTTATTCGGCTAAGAAAAGAGGAGTATCCACATTGATTGGCAAAGATGTGGCATTCTCCTTAATCAGGAAAATTAGCGATAAAAAAGGTCGATATTTGATTTTACAATGTATGTTGAATAATGCATTATATACTTTAATCAATATGTACAGCCCTAATGACAATCAAAATGAGTTTTTACAGATGATTTTAGCCTTAACTGATATGTACAAGCATGGGGATGTGATCATTGGAGGCGACATGAATTGTCTACTAGACAGTAAAATGGACTCTTCTTCTACCGCCCAACTCAAGAGTAGCACGCTCAGACACAAAAATGCACTAACCACAAAAATATGCTCCACGCTACAATCAGCTCACATAGTAGACCCATGGCGCATCTTACACCCAACTGACATAGACCACACATGCTACACTGCGGCCCACAACAGTTATTCTAGGATAGATCGATTCCTTATACCTGCCACATCAATGACTCAGATAGAAGGAGCAGCGATTGGGGTAATGACGTGGTCAGACCACGCTCCCATCACGCTCAGCGTTAAAGAAGCGTTTCCTAATCAGGGATCCGGCTCCTGGAGACTTAACGAGTCCCTTCTAACAGACCCGTCCATAACATCCCAGATAACGGAAGATCTCCAAAACTATATTAAGGAAAACATGACCGCTGATTCCACTATTGAACAGATTTGGTTAGCCCACAAAGCGGTTATAAGGGGCAGTTTCATAAAACATGCGAGCTATGCTAAAAAACGAAGAATAGCTGAATATACCAACCTATTAGACGAAATACACGCCCTGACTCACGCCAACAAACGAGACCCACACCCAAACACAAAATCAAAACTTCTCGTTCTCCAAAGCAAACTACACAACATCGAGCTAGCCAAAACCACATACCAACTTAGGAAACTTAAACACAACTTTTTCATGAACGGTAATAAAGCAGGTGCAATTCTAGCATCACAACTAAAAAAAAGAAATGTCGCCTCCAGGATCGCCTTCCTTAATGTTTCTATATGGTAAAAGGTAAAAAGGTGACGAACCCCCAAGACATTGTGGACCAATTCGCCCATTACTACGGCGAACTATATAATCTCAAACAAGATCCCAAGGTGACTGAACCAACCCCAGACAAAATAGACGAATTTCTAAAAGACTTAGACCTACCCCAACTGACAGAAGAAGACCTGGCGCCCCTGACAAAACCCTTCTCTCTAGATGAACTAACAAACGCAATCTCCCAACTCCCAGCGCACAAGTCACCAGGTCCTGATGGTTTATCCAACGCATATTACAAAACTTTCTCGCCTACTATAGCACCACTGTTCCTTCAATTAGTTAATAAATGCGCTGAAACGGGCGCACTCCCGAAGGAAATGCTGTTAGCTCATATCTCTACCCTTCCCAAACCTGGTAAACCCCCCACGTATTGTAAAAATTTTCGGCCTATATCCCTTCTGAATGGAGACGCCAAGCTCTATGCGAAGCTACTCAGTAATCGGATAGCACCCCTCCTTCATAAGATAGTTCACAACGACCAATCTGGGTTCGTCAGGGGACGCCAGGGCTCAGACAACACCAGGAAAATCTTAAATATGATCTCCACACTGGAGTCCAAAAGATCAACTGGCCTCCTCCTCGCCCTAGACGCGGAGAAGGCCTTTGATCGCTTACACTGGGCTTACATGGCTAAAGTCTTGGAGCGATTCAATTTCCCAATACCCATTATAAATAGCATAATGGCTCTGTACAACCACCCGGCAGCAAAGGTGTCACATGGAGGGTTCCTCTCAACTACTTTCTCCATCACCAATGGCACCCGTCAGGGATGCCCCCTTTCGCCCCTCTTATACATACTCGCCTTAGAACCCCTGGCCCAAAAGATCAGAACAAACCCCGAGATACCAGGAGTCAATATCCACAACAAAATATACAGCCTAGCGCTGTTTGCTGATGATATCTTTATAGCCCTATCGGACCCCAAACGATCTCACGCCCCTGCTAAATCTACTAAAGGAATTTGGCGATGTCTCTTATTACCGTCTAAACCAAGACAAAACTCAAGCCCTACCAATAAACATGCCAAAGCCCATGTTAGACACATTACAGACCTCCTACCAGTTCGACTGGAAACAACATTCTATAACGTATCTAGGAATAAAAATAGCACCCACGATCTCTGCCATCTCCCAACTAAATTACAAGCCCCTGCTAACGCTATGCAAAGTAGAAATGAATAAATGGAAGCACACAAAACTCTCATGGTTAGGCAGGATAAATTCTTACAAAATGATGATCCTCCCACGGATACTCTATATCTTCAGGATGATACCTTTAGGGATCACTCCCCAATTCTGTAAAGCCTTACAAAAATTATGTGGCACCTACATCTGGCAGGGGAAGAGACCACGAGTATCCCTGGCGCTCCTCCAGACCGCCCCACGACTCGGAGGAGTGGGCCTCCCTAATCTGCAGCAATATCACAGGGCAGCGATTCTATCCACAAGTGTACTCCTACATGCCCCCCCGGGCACTCTTCAATGGGTGGACATGGAGAGAACACAATTCCCAACCACATCTCTCACCGACTACTTATGGACACCAAGGAAGTTTAGGACCAAACGCACCGACCTTTTCCCGACCACACAGCTTACCATTTCCATATGGGACACTTTTATGGACACTTTAGGACACAGAGATACATTACACATCTAATCTCCACTCTCTGTGTTAAAGACGATAATACCTGACATCCCCCTCAGGGACTGGACTATGGCGGGAGTGACAAAAATCTCACAACTCCTAGATACCAAGGGAGTGATACCGTTTCCGATTTTACAGGAGCAATGGACACTTCCCAGTAGGGCTACTTTCTCTTACCTACAAATAAAAAGTGCGTTGCAGGTACATGCACCTACACCACCTCCAACACCTGACGCAGACAGACTTACCTCTCACCTACTCCTAAACAGATGCTGGACAGCACCCACAAAACCCAAATCACTTGCTATTTGCTACAAAGCATGGCAAGAACTCTCAACTACCACAGTGCATCCCCACAAACACCATTGGGAGACAGACTGCGGGACGGTGCTGACAGAAAGCGACTGGCTAAGCGCACTCAATAATCTCTCCAAGTGGACAAAGTGCTATACGCACATTGAGGCCCATAAAAAACTCCTCTACCGCTGGTACATGACCCCGCAGAAACTGCACCGCATATACCCCAACACGCCTGACACTTGTTGGAGGTGTGGGGCGTCTGTAGGCACGCTAGAGCATCTGTGGTGGTCGTGCGTCGGCATCCGACCGCTCTGGACTGCCGTTTCCCAGACACTAGACCAACTCCACATCCCCACATTCCGACTATCTAGGTCTTCATGTCTCCTTCTCCTGCTCCCACCGCACCTCACTCTAGCACAGAAACAAATTACAGCACTCACTATCTTGGCAGCAAGAAACCTACTAGCGCTGCATTGGAAATCTCAGATATGCCCATCCCTAGCCCAACTCCAAATTAAACTCACCCAATACAAAGTCTACGAAAGGATGGCAATAACCTCTCCACAAAAGAAACTAACGTTTGACCTGAATTGGGGGGACTGGGAAGGAGGGAGAGATGACACAGAAGGGACACAGGGATAAATCCCAAAACAGACGGTACGGCCACAAACTAG
Source organism: Pelobates fuscus (assembly GCF_036172605.1). Lineage (NCBI taxonomy): Eukaryota > Metazoa > Chordata > Amphibia > Anura > Pelobatidae > Pelobates > Pelobates fuscus. The sequence goes on along the minus strand of NC_086320.1, from coordinate 59,365,893 downwards.
ACAATCCCAACCTCTAATTGACGCGACCCATATACTACTACTGCTCTATGCTCTGACAGTGTTCTCACCCCCCACCACCCCTCCCTTGTCCACCCTGGACTACCTACCATCCTCCTCATCCCCTCGCCAAGTTCCTACCCCCCTAAGGTAGTTCCCACCTACACACCAGCTTACCCATTAGTCCAGGAATGCTCTAGCAATCCTCAATACACAGCTTGAACCTAAGCTGACGCAACACAATGAAATACCGAGAACTTCACAGCTCATAAGGATACTCAACCGACTATTTCAACCAAACACACCCACGGCCAGAGCTAAGGTCGATCCCCTGTACAGCACATACAGAAGAGTAATCAGCACTAAACCAATCTATGGTCGCGAATCGACTCAATATATGCTATATATGATGTATGCTGTAATACTCCACCCTGTATGACCTCAGCTGTTGTAAATATCAAATGGATGTGAAGATCGAATACAAGGCTGAAACAATGTGTCCCCCAATAACATTCCCTTTTTACTTCTGTACCCCCTCATGTTTTCAAAAACAATAAAATATAAATATTTAAAATATATTCTTACAAACATTCATCTTTTCTCTTATACTCAACTGTCAACTACGGACAATGATCATGATACATTTTTCCTTTTGGTGAAAGACCACAAAGATATTTTTGCTTCCCCGTAATTTGATGTTCTCAGCCTAGGACAGCTGGGGAGAAAGCAGTGTAGCAATGGAGAAATGTACAGTGAGGGAAAAAAGTATTTGATCCCCTGCTGATTTTGAACGTTTGCCCACTGACAAAGAAATGATCGGTCTATAATTTTAATGGTAAGTGTATTTTAAAAGTGAGAGACAGAACAACTTCGACTTAGTACTTGGTGGCAAAACCCTTGTTGTAAATCACAGAGGTCAGACATTTCTTGTAGTTGGCCACCAGGTTTGCACACATCTCAGGAGGGATTTTGTCCCACTCCTCTTTGCAGATCCTCTCCAAATCATTAAGCTTTTGATGCTGACATTTGGCAACTCGAACCTTCACCTACCTCCACATATTTTCTATGGGATTACCCACTCCAGACCTTAATGTGCTTATTCTTGAGCCACTCCTTTGTTGCCTTTTCTGTGTGTTTTGGGTCATTGTCATGCAGGAATACCCATCCACAACCCATTTTCAATGTCCCGGCTGAGGGAAGGAGGATCTCTCCCAAGATTTGACGGTACATTTACCCGTCCATTGTCCCTTTGATGCAGTGCAGTTGCCCTGTCCTCTTAGCATAAAAGCATAATGTTTCCACCTCCATGTTTGTCGGTGGGGATGGTGTTCTTAGGGTCATAGGCAGCATTCCTCCTCCTCCAAACATGGCAAGTTGAGTTGATGCCAAAGAGCTCAATTTTAGTCTCATCTGACCACAACACTTTCAACTAGTTCTCCTCTGAATCATTCAGATGTTAATTGGCAAACTTCAGACAGGCCTGTACATGTGCTTTCTTGAGCAGGGGGACCTTGTGGGTGCTGCAGGAGTTCAGTCCTTCACGGCGTAGTGTGTTACCATTTGTTTTCTTGGTGACTATGGTCCCAGCTGCCATGAAATCATTAACAAGATCCTCCCGTGTAGTTCTGGGCTGATTCCTTACAGTTCTCATGATCGTTGAAACTCCACGAGGTGAGATCTTGCATGGAGTACCAGACCGAGGGAGACTGACCGTTATTTTGTGTTTCTTCCATTTGCGATTGGAGAATGGTTTAACCCCTTAAGGGAAGAGTGCACAAGGGGGCTTCCTGGCACCATAACTACTTAATTTAGATGAAGTTGTTATGGTTCCTAAACGTTCCATTTAAGCTAAGGTTAAAAAGCATACTAATTAAATGTTACGTAATTTTACTTCTGTTTGTTCTATAATTGCAATTCTGTATTCCTATTAATTCAAGATCTCAAAACAAACAAATGATGTGATTTCATTATATTTCATTTTTTTTTTTTTTTTACTTTTTTGTTAAACGATGTAAGTGCAGCTGTGGTGATGAAATAATTCAGATTTAATATCTTCTAGTACAGCTGAAAGGCACAGCGTTAATCAACAATAATAAAATTACCATTATGTGCAGCAAATCCATTGCTGATTACATTCTTTGTCATTTTAATTAGTATGTTTCAGAATGCGTTCACATACATTGCTATGTTTCTAGATACTAATGCTAAAATGTCAAACTAAGTAATATGGCACAGTATATCTGCTGAATATCTAGTTGTATTTATATATCTTCAATGGATCTTTAAAAAATGGAAGTAAAATATAAAAATAGATAAACAGTTCTTTGTTTCCATTACATTTGTCATCACAATAGATGTCCCATCAAATAATTTCCTTAAAGTACAATAAATAGATCTGATATGTTATAAAAAATTCATTGTGGGATAAAATGCATGCTCAACTGCTATCTAGCAGCTATAACAACTGCTCCATCCAAGCTGAATAGGCTATTTCAAAAACCCACTTCTGCACCAGGTGGATAGAAGGCGTGGGCTGTATGTGTCAGATGAGTCTGGTTTCTTGCCAAACTGCTCAAAAGTGGTTTGAAAAAAACGGGTAGCTACGGTGCTCACAGATTCTTTGCACTAAGGGGTTATAGTGATTAAAACTGCCTTTAAAGATACAGCAACATGTTGGCTTCCATTCAGCGTGAGTAAAATAGAGTATATTTTGAAATATGGAACTAAGAGATGTACTTTTTAGAGTTGCACTGTTTCATTAAATGGTAATTGTATTGTAAATAGCACAACACCATTCATTTATTTTTAATTATTTTTAGATGTGCAGTTTATGGTAACTGTTCTTGATCATAATTCTACGCATATTGTAATTGGATGAAAATTAGCAAACCGCAAAAAAACATATTTAATGCTAAAATGAATCAGTTATTTGTATGGTAGGCAATATTTCGCATAAATAACTTAGACCACACAAAAAACACAAACGCAGTTTATTTATATTTCAATACCTAGCCCAGGCTGTGGTGTTTATTTAAAGTTTAAAATGGGGCATACCACTATAACTTGATAACGGTAACATATTTACATAAACTTTTAACTTTACTTCCAAAACATTTCACTTTCACCATCACTTAATTGCCAGTCAGTCATAGCTAACCTGGCCGCCTTTTATATACAACCATTTAACACCATGTCTTTCCTCAGAACCTGAACCTCAGGATGACTTTGCCCCAATGCTTTCTAACACCACAACATTAATTGTAAAGAAAGTTAGCAAGTAGGGGATGGAGGGCAGGGATCCGTCTGTGAAACAGCTGACATGGATTGCACTCGCGTTGTCACTTTTTATGCTTACCTGGCTTCCCGCGCTTGCGGCCTGCAACCAATCCTCAACCAGCTCTTGTCCCCAGCAACAGCTGTGTCACCAAATCTGCCCAGCTACCTGTCCCACTCTGCCCAACAACTTCACCAGGGATCATGAACTTTACTTACCTTTCCCTAACTGTAAAACCAGGACAGCGTAACCCTTTATTGCCACCATACATATATGCCACAGTGCTTAATGATTTGGCATATTTTTTATCTAATATGCCTCCCAGCTTTTCAAATGGTCAAGATGTAACATTTGTGCTTTTGAGGTGTGGCCTTAAGGCTGGACTAATTTATGAGTCTCTGTGGCCGGCCAATCGTCTTTTATGTTACGAAATGAAATGTTACGAAATATCAAAATAAAATAAATGTACCTATAAAAATTAATTTCTAAACTTGCATTCTAAACGTTGCTTCGAGTGCTGCAGTGTCAGGATCGGTACTGGGATCCAACACGCAGAGTACAAACAGGAGCTAGGTACGTATACCGGACCTTAGAATGGCCGGACTAACGTAAGGAATAAGCAAAGAATGGCCTTGAGCCCCCTGGGTAATGGCCAATCTAAAATAGACTGGAGTTTAACCGGATCCATCTTAAACCCGTCTCCAGAAATAACGTACCCAAGAAAGTTTATCTGAGATTGGTCAAAACTACATTTCTCCAATTTGCAGTACAATCCATGTTGTAGAAGTTTGCGCAATACCCTTCTGACTTGTCTGTGGTGAGTCTCAATTTCTCTAGAGTGTATTAGTATATCATCCAGATATACAATAACGCAATCATGTTGAAATTCCCTAAGAACCTCATTAATCAGGTCCTGAAATACTGCAGGTGCATTACAGAGCCCAAAGGGCATTACCGTGTACTCATAGTGCCCATAACGGGTATTGAAAGCTGTTTTCCATTCGTCTCCCTGTTGAATTCTCACCAAGTTATACGCCCCTCTGAGATCTAACTTGGTGAAAATCTTGGAGCCTTTTAGACGATCAAAGAGCTCAGTAATCAAAGGAATCGGGTATGCATTTCTAATAGTTATTTTATTCAAGCCCCGATAATCAATGCAAGGCCTTAGAGTACCATCTTTCTTATTCACAAAAAAGAACCCGGCCCCGGCAGGGGAGGAGGATCTCCTAATGAATCCCTTGTTTAGGTTCTCACGAATATACTCCTCTAAGACTAAGTTCTCCTTGGTGGATAAAGGATATACCGTACCCCTCGGGGGCATGGTACCAGGCAGGAGTCTGATCTTGCAGTCAAAGGGCCTGTGTGAAGGTAAAGTGTCAGCATTCTTTTTGTCAAAGACTGCCTTTAAATCCAGGTACAGAGGCGGTATTTGTAAGTCTGTAGATTGAGAAGAATTAACCGGTGCGTCAACTATGCAAACCGGTGAGACTTTCTGTAAGCACCTGCTCTGGCAACCCTGACCCCAAGAGACTATCTCACCCAGTTCCCAATCAATAATAGGGTTATGTTTCTTAAGCCAAGGATACCCCAAGACTATTGGAACTGAAGGAGATGAAATAAGCATTCCTTACCTTCCTCGTGTAAAATACCAACAGTTAAGTTAACAGGTATGGTTTCACGAAAAATAACAGGTTCAGATAATGGTCTACCATCTATGGCCTCAACGGCCAAGGGTGTATCCCTTAGCTGGGATGGGATAGAGTGGTTAGTGACAAAGGCTTGGTCAATAAAGCTTTCAGCTGCTCCGGAGTCTATCAATGCCATAGTATTTAGTACTCCCTTCTCCCAAGCTAAAGAAACAGGTAACAGAAGCCTATGATCTTTATAATCATGTATAGAGGACAAGATAGAAACACCCAAGGCCTGTCCTCTAGAGAAACTTAGGTGCGAGCGTTTCCCGGATGGTTAGGGCAGTTTAGGCGTAGGTGACCTCTTACTCCACAATACATACACAACCCCTCCCTTCTCCTGTACTGTCTCTCATCTTCTGAGAGACGAGTATTGCCTATCTGCATAGGTTCTGGAAGAGCTAAAGTTGTAGATTCAGGACTCTGAAATGAGGGAGCTAGTCGAAAGGAAGGTCTACGGGTTCTATCTCGAGTGTTCTGCCTCTGTCTTAAACGTTCATCAATTCGAGAAATAAAAGAAATTAAATCTTCCAAATTTTCAGGAAGCTCTCTTGTGGCAACCTCATCTAGAATTTCGTCTGATAGTCCGTTTAGAAATACGTCCATATAAGCCTGTTCATTCCACTTGACTTCTGCTGCCAAGGATCTGAACTCTAACGCATAATCCACAAGGGTTCGGTTATGTTGTCTAAGACGTAACAGTAGTCTAGCTGCATTGGCCTTTCTTCCTGGAGGGTCAAAATTCCTTCTAAAAGCAGCGACAAAGGCATTATAATTATAGACTAACGGGTTATCATTCTCCCAAAGAGGATTAGCCCATCTCAGAGCTTTATCAATGAGTAGTGTGATTATGAATCCAACCTTCGCCCTATCTGTAGGGTAGGAGCGGGGTTGTAATTCGAAATGAATGCCTATCTGGTTTAAAAAACCTCGACAGGTATCCGGAGAACCACCATAGCGTACAGGAGGAGTAATACGGGAGGAAGCACCTACTGTGGCTACCTCTAGGCCTGAACTTACAGGAGAGATGGATGTAGTACGCATCTCTTCTGATTGATTACTAGAACGAGATAGTAAAGCTTGCAGCGCTAGAGCCATCTGGTCCATTCTATGATCCATGGCCTCAAATCTAGAGTCAGGAGAACCGACCTGAGCGTTTGTACCTGCAGGATCCATTGGCCCTGTCGTAATGTCAGGATCGGGACTGGGATCCAAAACGCAGAGTACAAACAGGAGCTAGGTACGTATACCGGACCTTAGAATGGCCGGACTAACGTAAGGAATAAGCAAAGAATGGTCTAGAGACAAGCCGAGGTCGAGGGAACGAGAGGACAGGTAAGCGAGAGACAAGCCGAGTCAAAAGGATAATAGAGGTAAGCAGAGTAGAACAATACAAGCCGGGTCAGAACCAAAGAGACAAACAGTAATAAGAGCACTGAGTGACTAGACTAGCTAGAACCACGACAGGGCAATGAACCAATACACAAAACCCTATTTTATACCCTGGTTCTAAATTGATGATCCCGCCCCCGACGAGTCCTGATTCGTTGCTCGGGGTTTGATTGACAGGCCGGAACGGATAGTCGTCATGACGTCGGCTACAGGGCGCCGCGTCATAAAAGGAGGCGGATCAATCGCGGCCAGCGTGTAAACGGCCGAGAGGACTGCGAGGAACGAGTGAGTCAACCCCTCTCAGAGGACGAGCGTCTAAGTGTCTCACCTCCTCCGAGGTAGAGACAACAGGTACCCTGACATGCAGTTAGTGCCGTAGGTATGTAACTCTGTGGTACACATCAAATACTATACTGTACCATAATAACCTTAAAAAGGAGGACACGTGGTAAAAAAAGAAGCAGAGGGAATTGGGTTAAAAAAGAGGTACCGTCCTTCCTAAAACAATATATATATATATCAAAGGGTCTCTTTTGCAAAGACCCATGAGATTACATGCTCACAAGATTAATAAAGGCCCTGGTTAAAGGAAACAGCAGATACACTTACCTAAGCTCTCCCTCATGGATTATGCAATCTGTCTATTAGGTTCCACCTTTAGCTCATGGAGCTTCATTTATGTCCAAGTCTTTGACAAAAGTTGAGGGGATTGTTTTTACCTTTTTCAGCCTCGACTTTGCCCACATAGTTCCTACTTTCTATTATGTTATTGCATTTGTAAAAAAAAAATTAGGGTTAAATTATAATTATTTTTATTGAACAATTTTTATAAAAATACAACAAACAGTATTTTGAAACAAAATTATAGACAAATGCAATATGTTGTAAAGTAAGGGGGGGGGGACAATATTGGGGGAATGGGGGAATTCCATCCATATGTAATAAAGAAAAAAATGTCAATGGACACTCTAGAATGAAGCAACATTCACAGAGTATACAATAATAAAGGTAGAACAGTTACCACAAGATTATAAATATAGGGTGTGCGAAATTAATTATATACAATATTTTTTCTTCATAGCCTTCTCCCAAGTGTCCCAACGATACCTTAATAGTAGTAGTCTGATGGAAAGGCTGCCACAATATCAGTTTATACCTCTTCTAATGCAGTCAATAGGAGTATTTCATGAAGATTATATCTTAATGAAATACTCAAAACTGACAGAGCCACTGTGAGGCAATAATGATGCGTTATAGAAAAGACATACGGTACATTACGATATTTCTCTCCTTCAGGAAAAATATTTGACAGATCTTTCTCCAATGACATATGCTACCAGGAATATCTGTTAAATGCACTGAGCTATATTTTATTTCATTTAATAAATCTAAAGAAAAATGACATGGTGGGCCTATTTTTGTATGCTTCGCATGTGTAACACTGGCACTTTAGTAAAATCAGATAGGGTTATTATATCTGGGTTACCAGATGGATTGTGTATGGAAAGGAATAAATAAATATGGTACTTGGGGTATGGATTTCAGTTTTTCAGTTATGTAGAGTTCTATTAATATTAGCAGTTCTAGAATAAGTGCTGGTAATTCTACAGTCTACACAGGGGAGGGCTGGCAGCCTTAGGTCTGGGGGGCAAATCCAGTCAAGTGGCCCATTGCACAAGGAGTGTAAACCATTTTTACCATGTGATTGAAATGGGGGGCAGTCATACTGGCACACACACACAGTCAGACATAATAGCACACACATAGACAGACATACTTTCACACACATGCACAGACATACTGACACAGACAGACATCCTTGCACACACACAGACAGACATACTGGCACACACACACACACACACACACACAGACATATTGGCGCACACACACAGACATATTGACACTCACACACACACACAGGCATATTGAGACACACCTACTGACACACACACAGACATACTGACACACACAGACATACTCGTACACACACATACACCCAAACATTACACTTTTAGAGCCAATAAACAGGGGCTGAGTAAGGGGACTGGGCAGTAGTAGGGGGCTAGGGGCTGTAGTGCAGGATATGAGCTGTAATTGGGTGGTTTGGGCAGTGGGGTGTTCATTTAATTTTATATTGCTGGAGAGCTCCCCACCATTTTCTCCCCACCAGTTACTTGTCACCCAGCTCTATGTCATGCAAGTAAACAAAAAATGTGGACTTTGATGAAGGAGATCCAGCAGGTCGAACCCAATATCTGTAGTGGGTTGTTTGGTTCATTTCTATCCTAAATAATGCTTTGGCTATTTTTAAAACCTGAAAACTTCTAATGTTGTGTTATCTTGTTATATTCTAAGTTTTGGAACACTGTGGGAGAAATATTTCAGAGCCGGTTTGTAAACAATGAATTTAAAATCTATGACTTTTTTTTTTTTTTTTTTAACTGAAGCTTATTTTTTGTTCAGTCAGTCAATATTTAGAATTTAAAATCAGGAAGGTGTGGATAGGGCTTCATAAACAGAGTGATTTAACTTCTAAATGACAGAGAATTGAGCAGTGAGACCGCATGGGGCGTGATCTATACACCAAAACTGCTTCATTAAGCTGAAGTTGTTTTGGGGAGTATAGTGTCCCTTTAACGTAAAGTCATGTTTTAACATTAACTGTACTTATTATACCTATACAACTACGCAAGTATCTTGCTTACGTTATTTGGCATAGGGAAATAGATTAGACAATGGCATTTAATGTACAAAGAAATTATTATGGATGTTGCTTAATTCTTATTACCGAATAAATTGACACTTGTAAGTTCAGTGTTGTGATACCGTTACATAAGGATTTGTCTTGAAACCTTTCTGATTGCCTTTAAAGTTGCACTGCCATCCCAAAATTTACATTGTAAGAGTAACAAATACTTGTTCTTAAATTATTTCTTGCATTCCTAACACAATTATTCTGATATCATGTTGATCTTGCTAATGCAATAACAACCTTTTAAAAACAAACACCTGTGAGCTTAACTTCTGTGGCTGGTAACATATTTGAAAGGTTATTAAGTGATAATATTCAAGAATTCCTTGAGAAGAACATGGTTATCAGCAAAAATCAGCACGGTTTTATGAAGCACAGGTCATGTCAAACTATCTTGATTGCATTCTACAAAGAATTAGAAGTATAGATCAGGGTGTTGCAGTGGATGTGATCTATTTGGATTTTGCCAAGGCATTTGATACAGTTCCACACAGAATATTAGTGTTCAAACTCAAGGAAATCGGACTAGATGAAAATGCTTGTTCTTGGGTAGAACATTGGCTTAAAAAGAGTACAAAGAGTTGTCGTTAATGGTAAATTTTCAAGCTGGACAGAGGTGGCAAGTGGTGTCCCTCAGGGGTCTGTTCTGGGACCCCTTCTATTTAACATGTTTATAAATGATCTTGAAGACAGCATTAAAAGTCATGTTTCAGTGTTTGCAGATGACACACAACTTTGTAAAATAATACAATGTGGGCAAGATATTACTTTGCTGCAGATGGATTTAGATAGACTGGAGGACTGGGCACTCAAATGGCAGATGAAATTTAATGTTGAAAAATGCAAAGTTATGCACTTCGGCGTAAGGAATACACAAGCAACGTATACCCTTAATGGAAGCGAATTAGGGATAACAACACATGAAAAGGACTTGGGAATTGTTATAGACAACAAACTATGCAACAATGTGCAATGTCAATTAGCAGTGGCCAAGGCCAGTAAGGTATTGTCATGCATGAGGCTTTTCTGCAGCCTTTGCAAGCCCCACATTACTTCCCCAGCCCAGATTTTCTGTGCCTGTCCATTCACAGACTTCCCAATGCAGTTCAATGAGAAGTCTTTGCAAGGCAGGTGGTCTGGGCAATTGTTGCCTCTAGAGTTTAGCTCAACTGTGCTAAGCAAACCAGGAAGTAAAAGGACCTGTTGTCTGATTGAAAGCCAGTGGGTGTAACCAGTACTATTTATAAGAGTGTACATTTCTGTTAAGATCTGCACTTTTTGTAAAATAAAAAAATAGGACACACTCTTAACACATAGCATTTCAGGAAGCTAAAGTGCTTTAGGGGTCCAGAGTAAAACCTTAAAATAAAAACTGGACTAAAGTGGTTCTGATATACGTACTCAAACTCAGAAGGATACAAAACCTAATGCATAGTCTAAGAACTCGGATTCAGAAATCTTTTATCTGTCACCTGGTCAGCCTTTAGATGGTAAGCTCAGGATCTATGTAGCGAAGTACTATTTATAAAATAGCTACCTTTGTATTTGTCTGTGTACATTGTAGTGTCTTTTTTTTTTCCCCCCCAATTGTACAGCACTGCGGAATGTTTAGGAGATTTATAAATGCCGGTAATAATAATAACCAAGGTTTAAAGAACACACATGGTTAGACAGAGCAGGAGACGCAATAGACATGGCTGGGCTGAACAGGAGCAAAACTGAACAGTGACGGAAAACACAGATATTAAAAAAAATGACCAAATAGAATATGCTATGCACCACTTCCAGCCATGGAATGTCTGTTGGTGTCACAGAGACCAATATCAACAAAATCCAGTAATCTCACATGTGTAAGAGTGCATTAATGAGCCTCACAGCAGTAAAACTCACCATCCATGTGTGTTTGAATGAGCTTCTCAACGATAAAATCCTGCATTCGATGTGCATTATTTCTAAAAATTACACAGCCCTATATTTATACATTTCACAGTATCGAGGTGTATATAATAATCTTCAGGTGTATAAGTCACCGTTCTACTTGGTTAATTTGTCCATCAGTCAAATCCAGCATATTCTAAGAAACATAGCTGTTAAACAGACACATGCAGGAGGTTTGCGGCAATAAGGTTAAAAGAATTCTTGTTCATGAGCAACACACATAGCAGTGGCGTATGCAACTGCTCAATGCTTTAGGCAACAGCTGAATTTGTCAAAATGCTGTGGCATTTCTTGTAAACATGTATCCATGAACTTTCATGATGCCCACTCACATCATCCATGATTTTGTAAACTATATGCATTTATACATTTCTATGTTCATGTGGAATAGTCTATATATAGAGGGATCTAGCTATTTAAAAGCATTATGTGTGACACAATGTTGGCAATTTTATGACAGGTGCATTTTAGGGAAACAGAAATGTCTGTTGAGACCTGTTACCTGTGGTACATAGAAATGTTTGTTTCTAATCAGATTATAGAATAATCAATCAGCAGTCACGCTTTGTAAACATACGAGATGTTTTCACCAGTGTATCCAGTAAATCTAACACATTGAGGGGAATTTCATTTAACAGGTAAATTAAAAAAAAAAATTCATACTGACTTTTAATTGATTTTCTTCAGATCTAAAATAGAGTAACTTTGAGTCATGCAAGCAATTAAAAATGATTTCCTATTTTTGTGGTTGGTTGTTTATTCTTATGCAGTTAAAATAAAGGTAGCACATGCTTTCTATGACAGAACACATTCCAAAGTTTCTAATAGTTATACAGTATCAGTTTCATCAAGTTTGAAGTTTTCTTTTGTAAAAAACACAGAATTGACATGGATGTAGCACAGACTTGATGACTGGTTTACATGTATGTAGCACGTTGGAAGCACCTTACACACTTTGCAAGGAATATATTTTGGTCCCCAAGATTATGTGGTTACCTACAAAGCAGAATTAACCAAAAAGTGACCGTAGGCAGCTGCCTATGGACTAGGAGTTAGACAGGGTCCTCCAGACCATGAATTGTCTTGGCCACGTCCACCGTTTCATGTGTAGAATGGCAGGCGAGGCAACTGGTAACTTGCCTAGGCCCCTATCGGATCTTACTACTGGTTATCTGTCCATGAGTTTTGCTTCAAAATTGGGTGAATTGTTCATTGTGAGACATAGTTGCTGGAGCACGATAACTGGGCACAATGGGATTCTCTGGCACATGAAGTGAAAAGCAAGGTTGTATAGTGTATGGCTGTGAGAATGAACATGTGACTGATTTGTAATCTGGAGCACACATGCAGAGTACAATTGTGTAATAAAATAATATTTTCACATTTTCATTCTGCGTTGCTGTAGGAGATTGCATTGTGTTTTACTCAACATTTCACGTTTTTTTTTTTTTCCATTGAGAAATGTCATTTCAGGGCATCTGGGGTTTTTGTGAGCAATTTGCAAATTTGAAAGAAAATATAGTTAGATTCTTAACAGGCATTTCTAAACAAAGAAACAACATTAATCTCTAAATACAAATTCACTTGCAAAAAACATGCATTCATACTTTGTGTGCTCCATGCACAATTCGTAATTTTTCTGTCATATGGTGGCAGTCACATATGGGTTTTGCTCCTCCCTGTGGACAAGACTTTTAACAAGCTTAATTAAAAAAGGATCCTCCCCCTTTGGGTATAAAGGCTCAGACCGCAAAACCTACCCCACAGTCTTCTTTCTTGTCCCGATAGGGATGGACAGGACTTCGTCGTTGGTGAGACACACAGGTTGCTGTCTGGGGGATCCGGTCCGAGAGCTGCCCGGGTGGTAAGCTGAGTGGCCCATGCTCCGTTTTCTTAATCGTTACGGAGCATACTGAGGTCTGTAATTTATGCCGAGAAAGTTTCCGGCAAATACTTCCGGGAGGCGGAGCTTGCTCTGAGCAAGCGCACAGCGGTGGAACGCACGCCCGGGTGGTGTTTGCGTTCCACCTGAGCTTCCGGGTGCGCAAAGACGCATGCGCAAACGGAAGCTTAAAGAGATATTGCAAAAAAAAAAAAAAAAAAAAAAACAACGCGAAAATTTGATTTAAAAGCTGTGCTAGTACCCACTGACAGCATGGTGCAGATCAGAAGAGGTACGCCGTGTCACCTGCCCCCCCACACGGCTCAGAGGTATTTTGAGGTGAGATTTACAGAAAATAGATCTTTACTTTGAAATACTTTCTGAAGGAGAAACATGGGAACAGACCACAAAGGATCCTTGGGTTCTAAGGATTATCCGAAAGGGACACAAGATTGTTTTTCTGGAAAAGCCAAGATCAAGGTTTCTACTTTCATCCTACCAGTCCAGAAAGAAATCTCGAGCTCTAGATTGTCAGACCAGGCTGCTTCTTCACAAAAGTGTAATAGAAAGAGTGCCACAGAAACAGGAATTTCGAGGAGTCTATTCAAGACTGTTTCTCGTTCCAAAACCGGACCACTCATTTCGGCCCATTCTGGATCTGAAGAGGATAAATCAGTTTATCCCTTATCACAGATTCCGTATGGAATCAATCGCATCAGTTTTTCCCCTATTGCAAAACGGAGACGTTATGGTAAAAATCGACTTAAAGGATGCCTATCTTCATGTTCCGATAGCCCCTACTTCAAGGAAATATCTAAGATTTGCAATAAGAAGAAGAAGTCACACCGTGCATTTCCAGTTCAGGGCTCTACCTTTTGGTCTTTCCTCCGCTCCAAGGATCTTTACCAAAATCCTGTCTCCTCTAACTGCTCGTTTAAGGGAAAAGGGTGTTTCAATTGTCCCATATTTAGACGACTGGCTACTGGTGGCACATACCGAAGATCAACTGCACAAGGATCTGCAGATCACTATAAAGTTTCTTCAGGACCATGGTTGGATTTTGAATCTAAAAAAATCAGTTTGCATTCCAACAAGAGTAATAGAGTTTCTCGGGTTCAAGATCGATTCAACCACCATGTCAATTTTTCTGCCCAGACGGAAGAGAATAAAGATCCGAAGATCGATTTCCAACCTCCAGAGAATGAAAAGTTGTTCATTCAGAGAGGCCATGAGTGTGTTAGGGCTTCTTACGGCCACTTTTCCCGCAGTCAAATGGGCAAGATCAAAGGTCAGACCTTTACAGTGGAACATCCTGACGTCTTGGTCAAAGAAGGAGGAAGATCTAGACGAAAGATTCCTACTGTCCCCTCAGGTGAAAGAACAGCTAGATTGGTGGATAACCTCAGAGTGCCTGTTAAAAGGCTTGTCCTTTCTACCAAAGGTCTGGCTGATAGTCACCACAGACGCTTCAAACTCAGGTTGGGGAGCCCACTTGGGTTCCACCATGTTCCAAGGAAAATGGTCTTCCAAAGAAGCAGAGGAATCCACAAATTTCAAAGAATTGTTGGCGGTTCTGTATGCTCTTCATCACCTCAGACCTTGGTTACTTCAAAGAGCGGTCAAGATACAGTCAGACAATCGTACGGTAGTCTCTTATATCAATCGACAGGGAGGAACCAGAGCGAGAAGGCTTTACAGTCTTTGTACAGCCGTTATAGAATGGGCACAGAGAAATCTGGAAGACATTACGGCGGTCTACATAAGAGGCAGCGACAATGTTATAGCCGACGATTTGAGCAGGGGAAAGTGGGACGAAAAGGAATGGTCGCTAAACCCGGACGTATTCAGAATCCTAACTGGGAAATTCGACGTACCAGAAGTAGATTTGATGGCAAGAAGATCAAACAAGAAAGTTTACCACTTCACCTCCCTATTCAGAACGGATCAACAAAGTTGGATAGACGCTCTATCAATAAGGTGGGATTTTCAGCTGGCTTACATCTTCCCACCTCTGCCCCTGATCCCAAAGGTTCTCCTCAAGATACGAACAGACAGGGCAAGGATATTGGCAATAATCCCTTATTGGCCAAACAGAGTCTGGTTTGCCGCCCTAAAAGAGATGACCATCAGCTATTGGGAACTTCCCATGTCAGCTCATCTCATTGTGAACAGGAACCTACCCTTGAAAGTTCTAGAGATGTTCAGATTGACGGCTTGGCTACTGCAAGGCTGATCCTTCGAAGCAAGGGATTACAGGATGAGAGAATAGCTGTCTTACTCCGCGCCACTAGAGTATCGACTTCTAGGATATACTGTAGAATTTGGTCCAAGTTCCTGCACTGGTGTAGGGATCACCGGTTCCCGATCTTACAACCATCAATTGATAACATTCTTCAGTTTTTGCAAGAAGGCTTTGACGCTGGCCTGGGAGTCTCTACTCTCAAGGTCCAAATATCAGCTTTGAATTTTTTTCTTCTAAAGGATCTGGCAGCAAATGTTTTTATCAGAAGGTTTTTTAGGTCTATCAGCCTCAGGAGGCCTCCTAAACGATCAGTGTTTCCATCATGGGACTTAGCCCTAGTCCTTCAAGCCCTTAGTGCTACCCCGTTTGAACCTTTGGAGGAAGTTCCTTTAAAAATTTTATCTCTTAAGGTTTTGTTTCTGGTGGCCATCACCTCAGCCAAAAGAGTGGGAGAACTTCACGCCCTATCCTCTTCAGACGAATTCACTATTTTCCATGAGGACAAGGTGGTTCTTTACCCGAGACCTTCTTTTCTGCCTAAGGTTTTATCTTCAAAGAATGTGAATCGACCTATTATTTTACCTTCCTTTTTTACTGCGCCCTCATCCCTTCAAGAACACAGATGGCAAAAATTGGACGTAAGAAGAGCGTTACGTATATATTTAAACAGAACAAAGGAATTCAGAGTGTCGGATCACCTGTTTGTTAATTTTCAGGGTCACTTAAAGGGTAAGGTATCTTCCCGTGGTACTTTATCTCGTTGGCTTATTCAGGCTATCGATTTGGCATATTCTTCCTCAGGTCTTCAGTCGCCTGCTGCTATCAAGGCCCATTCTACTCGAGCTATGGCTACCTCATGGGCAGAAAGGGCACTTGCATCTCCAGAAATCATTTGCAAGGCAGCATGCTGGTCATCTTACAACACCTTTATCAAGCACTACCGGCTAGACATTTTCTCTGCCTCTGAAGCTGCCTTTGGGCGTAAGGTGTTACAAGCCGTCGTGGCTTAGGTCCCGCCCAGAGGGATTCTTGCTATATCCCATATGTGACTGCCACCATATGACAGAAAAAACAGAAATTTTTACTTACCGTAAATTCTTTTTTTCTTAATATGGTGGCAGTATTATAACCCTCCCTCTTTATTAAAGTAATTTTGCATTGGATATTGGATTTGTCTGGTTTTCTTTACTTGTCACGTACTGGGGTAGGTTTTGCGGTCTGAGCCTTTATACCCAAAGGGGGAGGATCCTTTTTTAATTAAGCTTGTTAAAAGTCTTGTCCACAGGGAGGAGCAAAACCCATATGTGACTGCCACCATATTAAGAAAAAAAGAATTTACGGTAAGTAAAAATTTCTGTTTTTTGCTACAAACTCTTAATTAAGCTGCACTTTTCTGCTGATACTGTAGTCGGATGAAGGTGCACAATTCTAATTTACAATTCAGTGGAATTACACCTATCTCAAACAGAACATTTTCTGTCTCTTTACGGAATGTTCCAATTCCAGTATGATGATGATTTTCTTGCAAATATTGGGCTGCCAGGAAATTGACACAATATAAATTGTTGCTCACAATTTGACAGAGAATAAAAAAAAGTATGTAATTTGTGTGTATAAAATATATTTTAACATAGATGAGGGCGTCCACCAAGGACCCACACTGATTACACCCTAGCTAGACCATGTCAGTTCGGGACAAACAACCGAGATATTAGCTATCAAAACCCTTCATTCGCGTTACACAGGAAAGCTGTGTGTTATTTACATTATGAGACAATACTTACCCAATATGTAAGCCACAACTAGCCTTACAACAACACTAGACACTAAACAAAAATTACAAAGTTTGATTGTTCGACTTTACTATAAAAATAAGTGCAATGTCTATTCTGATTTACTGTTTCAATGCTATGTGTTACAACTACTATTTTGTTACCTCGCAATCTATCAATAAAATGGCATGTACATCCTTCAATGCACTGCAAAAATAAAGAATTTAAAAATATATATGTATTTTAACATGTGATATGAATGAATGGTAACAAAAAACATAAATAGATAGAAATTGTAATGTATCTCTGTGTCTTACATTCGTAGGTTGTAATTGTCAGCGGACACCTGGACAGCTGGGATGTTGGACAAGGAGCAATGGATGATGGAGGTGGAGCCTTTATATCATGGGAAGCACTGTCTCTCATTAAAGATCTTGGTAAGTCAGTCATACTTTAAAAGTATTTATTTTAACCAGTCTATACACATCAACCCATCTCTATTAACTTTCAAAGACCCCAAGAGTTAACTTTAACCTTGCATCTATCCCATGGCCCGCTGCTCTGTCCAAGACTCGTCCCTCCTCTTTGGCTAATATCATCAAGATCAATGATCATCAAGATCAATTGTTTGGAGGCTAGTGTGCATGATCTGAGACCATCTTATAAAAATATCGGAGTTTTACTCCCCTATTCCGTGGAAGTACCACTATTTCATGGAAGTATCATACTGTCAAAAAATATATTAAAAATAGCATTTAACTCCTCTTTCTGCTAGCATATTCCAGGTCTCACAGTGGCCACTGCTCCTCCTTTTGCTCTTGGGCCAGTCAACTGCTTCTTTATAAACTGTGGATGGGTTGCATTTACCGTGCAGTGCCAATAGGCTTCTACTCATAGAAAGGCATTTCCTGTAATAAGCCTCATTTGAGTATTGCTGGTTAAGCTTTTCAAATTAATTTAAATATTTGAATAAACGTTTAATATTTTCAAAATATTAAAGAATGAAAAATATTTCCTAATGTAAAAAAAGAATCAATATATAAAAAAAAATATTAAAAATTTCAAATATTTTTCATTATTATTATTTTATTATTATTTTATTATTTATATAGCGCCAACAAATTCCGTAGCACTGTACAATGGGTGGACTAACAGACACATAATTGAGATCAGACCACTGGACGTACAGGAACAGAGGCGGTTGAGGGCCCTGCTCAATGAGCTTACATGCTAGAGGGAGTGGGGTATAGTGACACAAACGGGTTAAAGTAGGGGAATTAAATAGTTTGTTAGATAAGGGTTTATTGAGTGCTTGGTAGGTCATTTTTGACAGTTGCAGGAAAGGAGTCATGGGGTGGGGGATGAGAAGCTTGCTGACAGTTTAATTGATACGCTTTAACGAAGAAGTGAGTTTTCAAAGATTTTTTGAAGGAGTGGAGGCTGGGTGAAAGTCTGATTGAGGAGGGAAGTGAGTTCCACAGAATAGGTGCAGCCCTAGAGAAGTCTTGAAGGCGAGCGTCAGAGGTGGGGATCCGGGCAGAGGATAGGCGTAGGTCTTGGGATGAGCGCAGGGGTCTCGATGGGACATACTTGTGTATGAGGGAGGATAGGTATGTTGGAGCAGCATTATGTAGGGATTTGTAAGCAAGTGCCAGAATTTTGAATTGGGCCCTATATCTAACTGGAAGCCAATGCAGGGACTGACAGAGCGTGGAGGCGTGGGAGGTGCGACCGGACAGGAAAATAAGCCTCGCAGCCGCGTTCATTACAGATTGCAGCGGTGCAAGCTGGGAACATGTAAGACCGGTCAGAAGGGGATTGCAGTAGTCGAGGCGAGAGAGAACAACAGCATGAACAAATATCTTAGCCGCGTCCGGAGTTAGATATTGGCGGATGCGCGCTATGTTCTTGAGTTTGAAGCGACAGGATTTGACTATCGATTGGACATGGGGAGTAAAAGAGAGGTCAGAATCGAAAAGAACCCCTAGGCAGCGAGCCTGCGAGGTAGAGGTGATAGTAGCGCCGTTGACTTGGATGGAGACAACAGGAGTAGCAGCACTTGAGGGAGGAAAAACTAGAAGTTCTGTTTTGGACAGGTTGAGTTTAAGGAAGTGAGAAGCCATCCAGTTGGAAATAGCAGAGAGGCAGTCAGAAACACGAGTCAAGGTGGGCGGAGAGAGATCAGGGGAGGACAGGTAGATTTGCGTGTCATCTGCATATAAATGATATTGGAAACCAAAGGAGCTGATGAGTTTACCAAGGGAGGCAGTATAGATAGAGAACAATAGGGGGCCGAGGACAGATCCTTGGGGGACGCCGACAGAGAGGGGTTGGTGAGAAGAGGCAGAACCAGAGAAAGAAACACTGAAAGAGCGCTGGGAGAGGTAGGAGGAGCACCAGGAGAGAGCAGTATCCCGTAGACCAAAGTTACGAAGAATGTGAAGAAGCTGTTGATGATCAACAGTGTCAAATGCGGCAGAAAGATCAAGGAGGATTAGGATAGAGTATTGGCCGTGAGATTTAGCAGCAATTAAGTCGTTGGATACTTTGGTCACAGCAGTTTCGACAGAGTGACCAGCGCGGAATCCAGACTGAAGGGGGTCAAGCAGAGAGTTGGATTCGAGAAAGTCTGTCAATCTGGCGTACACAACTCTCTCGAGGATCTTGGAGGCAAATGGGAGTAGCGAGATAGGGCGGTAGTTGGATGGGGAGTTGGGATCAAGGTTGGGCTTTTTCAGAATCGGGGTTACGATTGCATGTTTGAAGGGTGAGGGAAATGTGCCAGAGGAAAGGGAGAGATTGAAAATGCTAGCGAGAGGAAGAGCAAGAGAGGGAGACAAAGTGCGGATGAGATGCGAGGGAATAGGATCGAGAGAGCAGGTGGTGGGGCGGGAGGACAAGAGCAGTGCAGAGACCTCTTGTGCTGTAGCAGGTGCAAATGTGGATAGGATGGCAGGGGGAGTGGGGTTGGGTGATATAATGATAGGGGAAGGAGAGAGATTAGAGATCTCTTTCCTAAAATAAATCATTTGAAAAATGTATTCAAAAATGTTAAATCGAGGCCATAATGTCAGGTTTATGCTGATTGTGAACAGCAAATTTAGGCATTCAAGGCGGAAGTGCTCCTAGTTGCTGTCTGACCGTTACTACAGGCAGTCTAACCGAGAAATGTAAACATTGATGTTTTCCTGAAATGGAAATGCTTTTCATTGTTAGATGGCAAGGACAACATCTAGGAACTAAGACCACTGCATTAAGCTGAATTGATTTCGAGGCTTAGCATGTCCCTTTTAAGAAGCATTGAAAGAGAGGTTGAATATTAAGAACACCAAAAAAACTATTTGAGAGAGAATTTTGGACGGATATCTGAAACATCAGGAATGTCCGATATAGGCAACAATTTAAGCTTATTTTTATTATTGAAATGTAGCAAAGAAGGATTGGGCAATCCAACCTAGCACTGATTGGAAGTATTACAATTGAATTATAGAATATACTTTTCTAAAAGGACAATGAAAGCAGGAGAGAAAGGCATTAAGGATGTTTTTAAATTGAAGACGTCCTGTTTTTCTTTTGACTCTACATGTGTATGAGGGTACAACCTACTGTTTTGCTCTTATAGCGCTCTCCGGGGAAGCGTTAGGAATGGCAATGTTATTTAAGTCACAGCTGGCTTGTCATACATAATTCTAAAAATTACACTAGTAGAATACCATTTCTAAATTTTAGGTAAAAAAAAAAACAAAAAAAACGGAAACCATGCATTTAAACTAGGAATATGCAGCTTTACGTTTTTGCAAACATCCAAAACAAATATTAGTGTTTCTATACATTCCAATAGGAGATAGCTATGTGTTATATACAGTATGTTATTGTTAGCACAGTGCATCCCTGTTGCTAAGCATAGTGATGTCTGCCCTTGTAAAATAGATTTCCCCCAATGTATAGCGAACCTTTTCTTTAAAATTTCTAATATAAATGATAAGGTTAGTTAGGAGTGGATTAGAATAAAGTTGTTGGTTTTTTGTTTTGCTATGCTATGTTTTGTTTTTACATTAATCCAATCACCCGGATACATTTTTTTTTTTGTTCCAGTCCTAAAACCAGAACTAGGCAAAATCTCTTTAAGGCTGAATATGTACAGTGTAAACTGTACATATGTAGGGATGGTTTCAAACATGGCTTCTATTATTATGAAAATAATAACATATTATTAATATCATAACATTGCCACCACTTCAAATGTATTGCTATGTATATTTATATTACCATACAAGCAAAACCCCTTATTAAATCCTAAAAATTATAGTAATGAACTTTAGAATTTTAGGGTTTGTGTGACTTTCTATGTACCAGATGTGAATATAAATCCTCAAAGGTCATGCAAGTGGAATATTTTCCAACATCAAAGATGAGTAAATAATTCCAGAAATACCTTTGTTAGTTGGAGGAGGAATGATAATAGAAGCATATGTTATTTGAAAAATTCCAATCTTATGAAATAAATGCATGTTTTTATTGTTGTTCATTCCGTGCTTTGACCTCAATTGCTGCTCAGAAAGAATATTTTCAGAGACTATTTACGGTAATTCATTGCACATTTGTTTGCAGCTTACACAAAAATATGGCTATTGTTTATTGTTTTCTCATCCATCATGTGGTCCTCTTCAAACCTCTGGAGGGAGGACTTACTCATAAACTGACTTTATAGACTATTAAGAGAAATTCAGAGGAAAATGTTGCAAATGCGAAATGTTCCCTTAAGTAGTTGCAAGTTGTCCTCTTTGTATGTTGTTTATTATTTCAATGAACAATTCAGTTATGAAAAGAGATTTCATATGCATCCCATAATATCAAAATAGAAAGACTATCATGTATGGCACTATTCTAGAATGCAGCATCTAACTAGTGAAAAAAAAAAAAAAAAGAAAAATTATGTGTCGTACCCTGAAGAGTACTCTTTTGTTTTACTAACTTAAAGGAACACTATAGGGTCAGGAACACAAACCTGTATTCCTGACCGTACAATGTTAAAAACACCATATAGCCTCCCTTGCCCACTTAAATATTGCAACCTTTTTACCTTTATTGCAGTCTGCTGCTGGCAGACAATGTAATAGAGCAGCAGGAAATGCTAGCCGAATGCTTGGTTCTATAGGGAGAGGTATTAGCAGTAGAAAGAGGGAAGTGCTCATGCCATTGTACAGAACACTGGTGAGACCTCACTTGGAGTATTGTACGCAGTACTGGAGACCGTATCTTCAGAAGGATATTGATACTTTAGAGAGAGTTCAGAGAAGGGCTACTAAACTGGTTCATGGATTGCAGGATAAAACTTACCAGGAAAGGTTAAAGGATCTTAACATGTATAGCTTGGAGGAAAGACGAGACAGGGGGATATGATAGAAACATTTAAATACATAAAGGGAATCAACACAGTAAAGGAGGAGACTATATTTAAAAGAAGAAAAACTACCACAACAAGAGGACATAGTCTTAAATTAGAGGGACAAAGGTTTAAAAATAATATCAGGAAGTATTACTTTACTGAGAGGGTAGTGGATGCATGGAATCGCCTTCCAGCTGAAGTGGTAGAGGTTAACACAGTAAAGGAGTTTAAGCATGCGTGGGATAGGCATAAGGCTATCCTAATTATAAGATAAGGCCAGAGACTAATGAAAGTATTTAGAAAATTGGGCAGACTAGATGGGCCGAATGGTTCTTATCTGCCGTCACATTCTGTGTTTCTATGTTTCTATGTAAAACAGCCATAGCCAAACAGCATCTCCTCACAGAGATACATTGAATCAATTCATCTCTATGAGGAAAGTTCATTGTCTCCATTGAGAGGGTGGAGACAATGTATGGTAGTCCTGCACAGTGTGCAGCACTGCTGCAGGAATCACCTCTAGTATCCATCTGTGGAGTGACATGTGTTATCCCTAGGCTGTAATGTAAACATTGCATTTTCTCTAAAAAGACTAAGTGTTTAGTGCAAAAAGCCTGAAGGGAATGATTCTACTTACTAGAACAAATAGAATAAGCGTAGTTGTTCTGGTGACTAAAGTGTTCCTTTAACTTTGACCAAGATTGACCAAGATTAGACACTTCTGAGTTTATTTCTCTAAAAGGCTCAGCTTGAATATTGCTTTCTATGATTCAAATGTCTACCCACTTAGGTGAATTAAGTACCCCTGATCGAGAGCCAAATCATTTTTAAAATTAACTCTCAGATGAAGGACTTTTTGTTACATATACTATTTTATCCTTTCACAGATAAGTCATTTCTTTCTAAATTATTCATCTAAAAATGTTGCTTTTCTACAGTGACATTATCTTTTTTGTTATATTACGGCAGTGTCTTTAATCCTCCCTCAAGGTATCCTCGTCTATTACAGAGGTGAAAGAAAAAGTATGTCAATCCAACGTATTCCTTCTAGATACCATTTTATCTAGTCTTTTAAAACCTGCCATTCCAACGCAAGTCAGCTTTTACCGCTCACAGCAGAACTTTCATTTCTGTATATCTTTCTAATTTTTTTTTATCTCACCTTTGCCTTCGCCTTCAAAGAAGGGAAGATTGCACATCTTTAATACTTACACTTCAACAAAAGACTTGGATGCAGTGATAAAATAAGACACAGTTTTTTTTTAGTTTTTTTGTCTTTTTAACAAGAACTAAATCGTATTATATTTTAATGCATCAGAAAATTGCATTATTTTTTCTTTCTGATATGTTGTTCTCTGTCTTTTAAGCTATTTCTGCTTTCAACAGTTTTGCTGTATGTTTTGCTAACTTAGATAAAGTGTAAATATTATATATATTTTTGTAATTTAAAATGTATATTTTTGTAATTTTAAATGTACAATTTATAGGATGATACAGAGGTAAATTCTAATCTATTCTTTGGTAATTATCAATATATTTAACAGCTTCCAGTGAACCATTAATAATGTCAAAGTGACATCAGCCTCAGAGTTCTGATTTTTGACCAGACTTATTCCATTATCAGTTTATTAGACTAAGTGAACCATCGGACACTTGGCTAATTCAACATTGAAAAGGACTAAGCCACTCAAAACAGCTTCTCACAATTAACTAATACCCGGAATATCCTGAAAAGGGATGACTGTTGTAAAAAGATATTATTCAGGAAAATGTTAAAGGGACACTATACTCACCAGAACAAATACAAAGCTGTAGTTGTTCTGGTGACTATAATCATTCCCTTCAGTCTTTTTGCTGTAAACAATGTATTTTCAGAGAAAACGCAGTGTTTACATTACAGCCTAGAGATAACTCCACTGGCCACTCCTTAGATGGCTACTAGAGGTGCTTCCTGCAGCGGTGCTGCACACTGTGCAGTACTGTTATTCAGTGTCTCTACCCTCTGCATGCAGACACTGAACTTTCCTCATAGAGGTGCATTGATTCAATGCATCTCTTTGAGGAGATGCTGATTGACTTGGGCTGTGTTTGACCTGTGCTGGCTCTGCCCATGATCTGCCTCCTTGACAGTTTTAGCCAATCATATTGGAAAGCATTGTGAATGGCTCACAGAAACACTTCTGATGTCATCCAAGCAGGCAGATTAGGCACAGAAAGCAGCACCAGCAGACTTGAATACAATTAAGATTATGCTATATTTAGGGTGGCAAGAGGGTCAGGGGGGGGGCTAGATGGTGGTTTTAACACTACAGGGTAAGGAATACATGTTTGTGTTCCTGACCCTATAGTGTTTCCTTGTTTTCCTAAAACTTTTTGGGGGATTTCTTAATGGCCCAGGAAACAAGGGGACACTGCAGGAAATGAGGTTCTATGATTGTAGTTCAAGCATGTCAAACACAAAGGCTCACACAGGCCAAATAAACAATGTTTAAGTTTATGTGAGCCGCAACAAAACAAAAACTTAATTTTTCATAGAAACATAGGTTGATTTAGAAAAGTACAGTATAAAAAATTGCCTAACTGACATTGGACGTTCTTACGCTCCTAGGGCTTCACAGTAAACAAAAGAGTGAATTTATTTTAAGGAAACATGCATTTCCATATAACCAATGTTTCTGTCCAATTACCTTGATATATTAAGAAAAGTTTGGTAATGGGACTGAAATTGTGAATGTTTGCTGTTACACAGCTGTAAAAAACAAATGATGTTATCTTGTTGATTTTGAAGTCCTATGAGTATGTTCTTCATTTTGGCTGAGATCATCAAACTTGATGATGTCAGCCAATCCAATGCTTTCCCATAGGAAAGCAATGGGAGGCTATTGGGTATGTGTGACAAAACGCTGCACGGGTAATCAGCATCGCCATGGGGAGTGTTCAGCGCCTCCATGCAGACCCAATCTAATACACTGTCCCTTTACCCCATTCTATTATACACTGCCTACCATCTAATACAATGCTCCCAAATCCAATACACGATCTCCAAATATAATACACTGCCCACCCTCCCTCCACTCTTATACATTGCCCTGTCCCTCCACTGTAAACACTGCCCTCCCTTCTAATACACTGGCCTCCCAATCTAATACACACCCTCACCCCCTTCTATAATACACTTTCCCACCTCCCTCCACTATGATACATGCCTCCCTGCCCCCAATGTAATACACTGTCCCCCTCCCTTCACACTAATTGAATACACTGCCCCCTGGCTCTCCCAATTTAATACCCTGCCTCTATTCCTCCCCCAATTAATACACTCCACCCCCCAATTTAACACAATATATGTATTGTGTTAAATTGGAGGGATGCGGGGGGAGTGTATTAATTGGGGAAGGTCCCCCAAAACCCTCTTACCCTACCTAAGATGAGTCACCCGTCCTCCAGTTCCAGCCCTGCTATTCTCTGTTCAAGCAGACTAGATGCTCCTGTGGCACTGCGAGCAGAAGGGAAGGAGAAGTGGATGGCCTGCTCTGCAGACAGACCGCTCCTCTGCGTGCCCAGGGGCGGACTGACCGGTCGGGCACTTCGGACATGGTCCGAGGGACCGGCCGGGAGGGGGGGCCCGCCATCAGGGGGCACGGCGGCACACTCTGAGGGGGCCGGCCGCCCCTTTAAATGCTGCAGCCGCCTGAGCCTCAGGCGGCTGCAGCTTCTCACCTCCCCTCCCCTGTAGCGTGGCCGAGCTGCTCTCCGGTCCACGGTGCCCGGCCGGAGTGATAGGAAGATGCACACTGAGTGTGCACCTTCCTGTCAGTCCGGCCGGGTACAGGAAACAGAAACTCCTGTTCCGCGCGGAGTTTCTGTTTCCTGTACCCGGACGGACTGAATGGAAGGTGCACACTCAGAAAGGGAGGGAGGGAGGGGGTAAGAAGAGAAAGGGAGGGAGGGGGTAAGAAGAGAAAGGGAGGGAGGGGGTAAGAAGAGAAAGGGAGGGAGGGGGTAAGAAGAGAAAGGGAGGGAGGGGGTAAGAAGAGAAAGGGAGGGAGGGGGTAAGAAGAGAAAGGGAGGGAGGGGGTAAGAAGCGAAAGGGAGGGAGGGGGTAATAAGCGAAAGGGAGGGAGGGGGTAATAAGCGAAAGGGAGGGAGGGGGTAATAAGCGAAAGGGAGGGAGGGGGTAATAAGCGAAAGGGAGGGAGGGGGTAATAAGCGAAAGGGAGGGAGGGGGTAATAAGCGAAAGGGAGGGAGGGGGTAATAAGCGAAAGGGAGGGAGGGGGTAATAAGCGAAAGGGAGGGAGGGGGTAATAAGCGAAAGGGAGGGAGGGGGTAATAAGCGAAAGGGAGGGAGGGGGTAATAAGAGAAAGGGAGGGAGGGGGTAATAAGAGAAAGGGAGGGAGGGGGTAATAAGAGAAAGGGAGGGAGGGGGTAATAAGAGAAAGGGAGGGAGGGGGTAATAAGAGAAAGGGAGGGGAGGGGGTAATAAGAGAAAGGGAGGGGAGGGGGTAATAAGAGGAGGGAGGGGGTAATAAGAGAAAGGGAGGGGAGGGGGTAATAAGAGAAAGGGAGGGGAGGGGGTAATAAGAGGGAGGGGAGGGGGTAATAAGAGAAAGGGGAGGGGGTAATAAGAGAAAGGGAGGGGAGGGGGTAATAAGAGAAAGGGAGGGGAGGGGGTAATAAGAGAAAGGGAGGGGAGGGGGTAATAAGAGAAAGGGAGGGGAGGGGGTAATAAGAGAAAGGGAGGGGAGGGGGTAATAAGAGGAGGGGAGGGGGTAATAAGAGGAGGGGAGGGGGTAATAAGAGGAGGGGAGGGGGTAATAAGAGAAAGGGAGGGGAGGGGGTAAGAAGAGAAAGGGAGGGGAGGGGGTAAGAAGAGAAAGGGAGGGGAGGGGGTAAGAAGAGAACGGGAGGGGAGGGGGTAAGAAGAGAAAGGGAGGGGAGGGGGTAAGAAGAGAAAGGGAGGGGAGGGGGTAAGAAGAGAAAGGGAGGGGAGGGGGTAAGAAGAGAAAGGGAGGGGAGGGGGTAAGAAGAGAAAGGGAGGGGAGGGGGTAAGAAGAGAAAGGGAGGGGAGGGGGTAAGAAGAGAAAGGGAGGGGAGGGGGTAAGAAGAGAAAGGGAGGGGAGGGGGTAAGAAGAGAAAGGGAGGGGAGGGGGTAAGAAGAGAAAGGGAGGGGAGGGGGTAAGAAGAGAAAGGGAGGGGAGGGGGTAAGAAGAGAAAGGGAGGGGAGGGGGTAAGAAGAGAAAGGGAGGGGAGGGGGTAAGAAGAGAAAGGGAGGGGAGGGGGTAAGAAGAGAAAGGGAGGGGAGGGGGTAAGAAGAGAAAGGGAGGGGAGGGGGTAAGAAGAGAAAGGGAGGGGAGGGGGTAAGAAGAGAAAGGGAGGGGAGGGGGTAAGAAGAGGAGGGGAGGGGGTAAGAAGAGAAAGGGAGGGGAGGGGGTAAGAAGAGAAAGGGAGGGGAGGGGGTAAGAAGAGGAGGGGAGGGGGTAAGAAGAGGAGGGGAGGGGGTAAGAAGAGAAAGGGAGGGGAGGGGTAAGAAGAGGAGGGGAGGGGGTAAGAAGAGAAAGGGAGGGGAGGGGGTAAGAAGAGAAAGGGAGGGGAGGGGGTAAGAAGAGAAAGGGAGGGGAGGGGGTAAGAAGAGAAAGGGAGGGGAGGGGGTAAGAAGAGAAAGGGAGGGGAGGGGGTAAGAAGAGAAAGGGAGGGGAGGGGGTAAGAAGAGAAAGGGAGGGGAGGGGGTAAGAAGAGAAAGGGAGGGGAGGGGGTAAGAAGAGAAAGGGAGGGGAGGGGGTAAGAAGAGAAAGGGAGGGGAGGGGGTAAGAAGAGAAAGGGAGGGGAGGGGGTAAGAAGAGAAAGGGAGGGGAGGGGGTAAGAAGAGAAAGGGAGGGGAGGGGGTAAGAAGAGAAAGGGAGGGGAGGGGGTAAGAAGAGAAAGGGAGGGGAGGGGGTAAGAAGAGAAAGGGAGGGGAGGGGGTAAGAAGAGAAAGGGAGGGGAGGGGGTGAGAAGAGAAAGGGAGGGGAGGGGGTGAGAAGAGAAAGGGAGGGGAGGGGGTGAGAAGAGAAAGGGAGGGGAGGGGGTGAGAAGAGAAAGGGAGGGGAGGGGGTGAGAAGAGAAAGGGAGGGGAGGGGGTGAGAAGAGAAAGGGAGGGGAGGGGGTGAGAAGAGAAAGGGAGGGGAGGGGGGGAGAAGAGAAAGGGAGGGGAGGGGGGGAGAAGAGAAAGGGAGGGGAGGGGGGGAGAAGAGAAAGGGAGGGGAGGGGGGGAGAAGAGAAAGGGAGGGGAGGGGGGGAGAAGAGAAAGGGAGGGGAGGGGGGGAGAAGAGAAAGGGAGGGGAGGGGGGGAGAAGAGAAAGGGAGGGGAGGGGGGGAGAAGAGAAAGGGAGGGGAGGGGGGGAGAAGAGAAAGGGAGGGGAGGGGGGGAGAAGAGAAAGGGAGGGGAGGGGGGGAGAAGAGAAAGGGAGGGGAGGGGGGGAGAAGAGAAAGGGAGGGGAGGGGGGGAGAAGAGAAAGGGAGGGGAGGGGGGGAGAAGAGAAAGGGAGGGGAGGGGGGGAGAAGAGAAAGGGAGGGGAGGGGGGGAGAAAGGGAGGGGAGGGGGGGAGAAGAGAAAGGGAGGGAGGGGGGGAGAAGAGAAAGGGAGGGGAGGGGGGGAGAAGAGAAAGGGAGGGGAGGGGGGGAGAAGAGAAAGGGAGGGGAGGGGGGGGAGAAGAGAAAGGGAGGGGAGGGGGGGAGAAGAGAAAGGGAGGGGAGGGGGGGAGAAGAGAAAGGGAGGGAGGGGGGGAGAAGAGAAAGGGAGGGGAGGGGGGGAGAAGAGAAAGGGAGGGGAGGGGGGGAGAAGAGAAAGGGAGGGGAGGGGGGGAGAAGAGAAAGGGAGGGGAGGGGGGGAGAAGAGAAAGGGAGGGGAGGGGGGGAGAAGAGAAAGGGAGGGGAGGGGGGGAGAAGAGAAAGGGAGGGGAGGGGGGGAGAAGAGAAAGGGAGGGGAGGGGGGGAGAAGAGAAAGGGAGGGGAGGGGGGAGAAGAGAAAGGGAGGGGAGGGGGGGAGAAGAGAAAGGGAGGGGAGGGGGGGAGAAGAGAAAGGGAGGGGAGGGGGGGAGAAGAGAAAGGGAGGGGAGGGGGGGAGGAGAGAAAGGGAGGGGAGGGGGGGAGGAGAGAAAGGGAGGGGAGGGGGGGAGGAGAGAAAGGGAGGGGAGGGGGGGAGGAGAGAAAGGGAGGGGAGGGGGGGAGGAGAGAAAGGGAGGGGAGGGGGGGAGGAGAGAAAGGGAGGGGAGGGGGGGAGGAGAGAAAGGGAGGGGAGGGGGGAGGAGAGAAAGGGAGGGGAGGGGGGGAGGAGAGAAAGGGAGGGGAGGGGGGGAGGAGAGAAAGGGAGGGGAGGGGGGGAGGAGAGAAAGGGAGGGGAGGGGGGGGAGGAGAGAAAGGGAGGGGAGGGGGGGAGGAGAGAAGGGAGGGGAGGGGGGGAGGAGAGAAAGGGAGGGGAGGGGGGGAGGAGAGAAAGGGAGGGGAGGGGGGGAGGAGAGAAAGGGAGGGGAGGGGGGAGGAAGAGAAAGGGAGGGGGAGGGGGGGAGGAAGAGAAAGGGAGGGGAGGGGGGGAGGAAGAGAAAGGGAGGGAGGGGGGGGAGGAAGAGAAAGGGAGGGGAGGGGGGGAGGAGAGAAAGGGAGGGGAGGGGGGGAGGAGAGAAAGGGAGGGGAGGGGGGGAGGAGAGAAAGGGAGGGGAGGGGGGGAGGAGAGAAAGGGAGGGGAGGGGGGGAGGAAGAGAAAGGGAGGGGAGGGGGGGAGGAAGAGAAAGGGAGGGGAGGGGGGGAGGAAGAGAAAGGGAGGGGAGGGGGGGAGGAAGAGAAAGGGAGGGGAGGGGGGGAGGAAGAGAAAGGGAGGGGAGGGGGGGAGGAGAGAAAGGGAGGGGAGGGGGGGAGGGAGAGAAAGGGAGGGGAGGGGGGGAGGAAGAGAAAGGGAGGGGAGGGGGGGAGGAAGAGAAAGGGAGGGGAGGGGGGGAGGAAGAGAAAGGGAGGGGAGGGGGGGAGGAAGAGAAAGGGAGGGGGGGGGGGAGGAAGAGAAAGGGAGGGGAGGGGGGGAGGAAGAGAAAGGGAGGGGAGGGGGGGAGGAAGAGAAAGGGAGGGGAGGGGGGGAGGAAGAGAAAGGGAGGGGGGGTAAGATTTATTTTGAGGGTTCTCAGTCCGCCCCTGTGCGTGCCGCTGTGCAGCTGCCGGATATGACTTCACACACTGTATACGCATATCTGGCGGCTGATGTGGACTAATGCTTAGCGCACTTGTGGCTGCCGGAGCATGCGATTGGCCGTGGCAGGGCAGACAGGAAAGATCTTTCCTGTCTTGCATCTGGTCACAGCCACAGCATAAAGCTGCCCCAGGGCAGGCGGGCTGCAATAAATAGACATTGCAGTCAGCATGGGGCCAATGGGCCGCACGTTTGACATGCTTGTTGTAGTTGGTTAATGCGAGTATGAGGAAGGCCAATGTGGAGTTACAATAGAACGCCATCCAGTTAGAGATGGCGGGGGTACAACAATTAGTGACACTGTACAGAAGAGGGAAGAAGAGGTAAATCAGAGTCATCAAATTCAGAGTGTTACTAAATTCCAAAGAAGTTACTAAGGTTAATAAGAAAGGGGATATAAAGAGAAAATAAAAATGGGGTTTGAACTGACACTTGAGGGTTAAATGAGCAGTCAGATCTTTCCAACATAGATCAGTTTTGTCTGTCATTATCCTCACATTTAATTATTGTCAAGCCTGAAGTTAAACACAATCATTACTTGATATGGGTTCCTAACATATTTTTAAATACGCTTTTCAAATGAATTCATATTTTTGGGTTAAATGTTTAAATTTTAATATATATATATACCTTGAAAAGAGATGCACTCTCCGGTTTTATGAACAAAATACTATTTTAATCCAAATGTCAGTTTACATTCAGTTTGATCGACGTTTCAACCCGTTCGGGTCTTTCTTAAGACTCTGATCGTGAGAAAGACCTGAACGGGTCGAAACAGTGATCAAGCTGAATGTAAACTTACATTTGGATTAAAATAGTATTTTGTTCATAAAAGACTGGAGAGTGCATCTCTTTTTAAGGTATATATATATATATATATATATATATATATATATCTGCTAATGTGGGATTGCACCAGGGCTTTAAACTACACAGCAGGAGAAAGGGTGAAAAGTTTTCAAAATATTAAATCATTTTAAACTTTCATCCAAAAATATTTAATTATTTGAAAAGCTCATCTAAAAATATTTAATCAAAACCTTGGGCAGAATTGCACACAGAAAAAGGGTCCACTGTGATTTGGGACCATTTTGGATTGTGATTGGGCTGAAAACACACACTGGATAGCAGATGAAAATCAGAATCCTTATCAATTGGCTACCAATGGCAAATTGCAATTTACTCCACAGGCTTTAAAGAATGGCACGTGTGAGCTGTGAAAGGAGGCAGGGGATAATCTGAACACCCCAGGCCAGTGGTAATATAATCTCTGTTATCTACTTCTTACCTATAGGAGACAACGCAGAATTCTATGCGCTGGTCTGGTCTTGACAAGAAGTTGTAAAAAAAAAAAAAAAACTATTTTAAAAGGTTCAGATATTCACATATATTTTAAAACATTGACATTTCAGTAAGAATATGTCAAATAATCTAGTAGAATAATAAAGATATATAAAATGTATTTACCTTTTTTTTTTCCTTGATAAACAAAAAACTGTTCATTTTCTTGTAGATGTAGATGTATTTGTATTTTTTATTTCAATTTTGTGAACATTTTTCAGGTTGATGAAATAGACTCTAGAATAAAATCTATATCTCATTCTTTTATACTCTAATTACACATATTCTAATGTTGTTTCTATAATTAAAAATGCAATAATAAGTAATGCATACTCTATAAGTGGTGTGTGTGTGTGTATTGCCATTTATACAGCGCCAACAGATTCCGTAGCGCTTTACAATATTATCAGAGGGGGGATGTAACTATAAATAGGACAATTACAAGAAAACTTACAAGACTTTTGAATTTAGTTTATTGCTCATCTTGAATCTTTGGCTGCCTGGTTAACAATCCTTTGAACTCTGTTAGTTTGACAGGTGCTCATTTGCAGCAGGGTACGTCTAAACTACAAACCTTTTTTTTTTTTATTGACAACAAGGAATAGTTAACTTAATATTTTATTATTTTTTTTCAAGAATTTTGTTTTTATTACTCAGATGCACTTCCAGTATAATTATTGGGTGTTTACTTTCAGATCATTTTTACCTTTCATGTTGTAATATATATGTTTTTGTTTTCGGCTGTAACAGTGCAGTGAGTTTTAGTTATAGAACATTTATTCCAAACAGTTCTGGTTTCTATTAGCAGTTGCAAAGAAAAATGCAACCGCTATGAGCTTATTCAAACACATAAACAGAGTAATTCAGTTTTTTGCAAATGTAGTCATTAGACCTAGGGAAATAAAGCCACGGTAACTAAGAAACCGACTCTCAGTCGCCAGTTTCTGTAAGCATTACATTCGTCAGACATAAACTCAAGCACTAGTTCCAAACATTTAGAGGAAAATTCAACAATGAAAAAAAGCTACACCTTATTGGCCCTTCTGCTTTCTTGAAGGGACAATCCAGGATAAGCGTCCCTACACATCTTATGTAGCAAATAAATACTACATTAAATATATGACATAATAAACTAGCAAAAAAATGTAAAATCAACACTGAATTTAATTGAATGTAAAATGCCACTTCTTAAAGGGCTAAAAAATAGCCAAACTTTGTTAGGCAATGCACAGCCCCCACACTAAATATATACCAGCAGGAGTTTATGGGATTTATATATCCTTTAGCAGTTGGCAGCAGTTAAATTCATGAAAAAGTATGAAAGAAACCACATCATAATTCATTAGCTTACTGCATGGGTCAATTCATATATTTTAATGAATTAAGCTAGGTGAAGCTGCACACTCTCTCATGGAGTTTTATGTTGCGTGCACATGTCATACAAACCCTAATGTTTGGGGAGAGACTTAACACACTTCTCAGTTTTTCTAACTATCCATCTTTTTACAGACCACTTTAAAATATGAAAAAAAAATTACAAATACTCCCCGCTTAATGTAAGCAAGCAAAATCTTTTCTGCTATTCCTATCCTTGCACTTACGACTAAAGATAACTATGAATTGGGCACTCATATATTTATATTGTGGAACCTTTTTGAGGACTCTTGTAGAATGAGTGGGTGCAAAATTAGTCACTGCGTGGGAAGATATAGTAGTCGTCATTAAGTCTAGAATGTTAAACCAGTAATTTGATTGTATTATTATATCAGTAGTTAAATGTATATAGAAACCATCAAAACTTTAACAAACACTGGTTTCAATCTACTCTCGTGAACTCGGCCTTCCGTAAGTCCGTTAATGAAAATAATTTTCTAAATAATAGGTTGCAATTATACAGATAGAGTAAAAAAAAACATTAAGCAGGAAATTCTCCAAGGAGGAAATTCAATATCGTTTATTACAAACTGTGTATCCGTTTCTCATTTTGTATTAATTAATTGGCTCTTACAGGTCATTCCTCTTTGCAATAAGAAAAAAAAAACATTTGATTGCATTCTTTCTCATTAGCCAATTCTAATTGGAAACTTAAATACTATGTTTTCGTTGTGCAGTCATTACATGAAATGTTTTAATTTTTAGAA
This sequence comes from Pelobates fuscus, assembly GCF_036172605.1. Classification (NCBI taxonomy): domain Eukaryota; kingdom Metazoa; phylum Chordata; class Amphibia; order Anura; family Pelobatidae; genus Pelobates; species Pelobates fuscus. Next base: position 59,331,868 of record NC_086320.1, on the reverse strand, counting down.
TTCAGGAAATAGGAGATTTGTTGTGAGTTATTTAATAGAGGTGATTAGGGGATTGCTTAACTAACGCAGCAGTGGATATTAAAATTGTCTTTGGCACATTGATTCCAAAATACTTGTTTGTTGATCTTTCCATAGACCAAAAGGGGGTGTTAATTTATCCTAAACTCCAGTTGTCTTATTCTTGTGTGATGCCAATTTAAAGAGACACTGTAGTCACCCAGACAACTTTATCTAAAGCAACATTGCATTCTTTTAGAATGTTTACATTGCAGGGATAAGTCCACCTCTGCTGACTGCAGGACTAATATCCACTAGAGGCCCTTCCACTGCAGTGACTGAGTAAGTTTGGGCGGAAGCCCATAGGAAAGCTTGCCGCACATGTGCATTAGATTCCCAAAGCTCCACCGTGATGTTGCTGGAGGTGGAGAGATGAGCAACAACAAGGGAGTCTAAAGGCTGGAAAAAGGGTAGTAAAACTATTATTTTTTTAATTGTTATTGCAAAGGTGGGGGGGGGGGTGAAATATAGATCTAGGGGTAGGGACACTACAGCATTATTAATACAGGTTTGCATTCCTAATGCTATAGTGTTCCTTTAATGATTTTTGCTAAAATAAGTAACACTTCAGCTACAACAATTTGCATCCCCCTCCCAAGAGGAAGTGGTGTGATATTTAGAAAGCATTGTACTATGATGGGATTCTTACAAATCCCTGTGCATTATATTATTTTAGGGTTTAAATGAGAAACACAGCAAGGAGAGTATAGGAGAGGTATGCATGTACATGGATGGGCAAAATAAACCACCATTGGCTTCTCATTTTAAGAAAAGGAACACTTGAGCAGATAATAGGAAGCCACAACCAGAGGAGCCGCCATTTTCTGACATATGTAGACATCACAGCAAATGAGTGATAAATGCAGCCTGGATAGTCCATTCAGACTTCATGCCGGCTCTGGTATGTTGCTTTACATGTGTTAACAAATTTCAAAAGTTGATGTTTATGCAAATTGAACATTTTTTATTATTTTTCCTAATGGGTTTTTAATTATTTTTTTTTTTTACATTTTGAATTCCATATTTTCATCAAATCCTACTTCTTTACAGCATTACTCATTGGCATATATTTAGTATATCCTTTCTTTCCCGCAATGAAAACATGTTTAACCCCTTAAGGACCAAACTTCTGGAATAAAAGGGAATCATGACATGTCACACAAGGGGTTAATTAATCATGCAAGTGTCATTCGCATTATGCCTTGTTAGTCATTCTAATGCCGCACATACATGTTAAACACATCACACTGAATTCCCAAAGTGACTATTGTAAGTTAAAAGCAAACATTTGGCTTTGCTTCCCATACTTTCCATTATAGATTGTAGATCTGTTTTTCAGTGACATGGAAATAACATACATACAGAACAGTTTTTAACAATTTAAATCTTAGGAGAGAAAAAACTCCAACCGATTGGTCATTGACAAATAAATAAGCTGAATTTAAATATTGAGCAACATCTGTCTGGCAGCTCATGGTAGTTCTAGATTGTTGTAATGTTTTGTTCTCAGGAAAAAAAAACGGCATGCAATTACTCAGGCTTTGCAGCTGTTCTTCTTGTATTTGTCCCACTGTAGAATAAAAATAATTTTCATACTTCCTAATATATGACAGTGGTGTGTTATATGTATTTACTACTAAGGGTTAAATCTGTTGCATATCTGCGAATTAAATGTTGGCACTGCTCGTTTACACTTGGATCTTGTGCACTCATTATATTCTTCCATCTAAATTGGAGCATGCCTAATATAATGGCAATTTCATCAAACAGTGGAAAGTGTAAAGACGCAATCATGGGCAAAGTTTACCGAGTGCCAGATCTACATAGGGGCTGTAGGAGCTACAGCTCCAGGCCCATGCTTTGAAATAGGCCCAAAGCAGCCACAATACAAGTGTTTAGCTATTGATTGGTTGTTTGTTTTTCTTCATTTATTTATGATGAATTAGTCTGCTGTCACTGTATTGACACTACACTTATCTTTATTCATTGCTTCCCAGTACTCAGCCTATACTGTGCATGGAGGTTGGATTTTACCTTGGGTGCATAGCCTCAGGGTCGGAAATGTGACATAGCAATCACACAGGAGGGAGAGTCCAGAGGTTATGTAGACCTCTGTGTCCAACATGTAGACAAGAACTACTATGACAATAGAAAAGTAAATTAATCTATTTTCATTAGTCCTATAAAGTTTTTAATCTCTAAGCCAATGAAAATAATTATTATTTATGAAGCTGCAACAAATTCTGTAGCAGTACTAAGTGAACAAATCATAAGATAGAAGTATGAGATGAGAAAAATATTTTGCAGTATCTTTACCAACTGGATAAAATACCTACTAATAAAAGAGAGCAGCTTTTTGTTTTTGAGGACACTGTTTGAGATAAGGCTCTGGTTGTGAAATCTTTGTTGGTTTTGTTGACTTTTTATATTTTAATAACTTAACTAATTATTTTCATAATTCATCTATAGCAAACAGTGCTCACTTTATGTATGTTTTAATGGAATGGACCTCTATGTTCCCGTGCAGTGGAATAATAGGACTCTGCTTACATAAGCATGTTATGAAGATTGAAGTCACTCAAAATTTTAAACTGTCGGATGGCGATTTATAGACAATACAAGAACAGAACTGTCTAAATTATCACAAGTTTTCAATGCATAATCTGAAAAATATTTGTAGAAAAAAAACACAAAAACATGAATTCTGTATCTGCTCGTATTCCTGAAAAAAACAATGTCTCAAATATATGGCATTTTTTGTACTAGCTGGAGAAATCTATATGTTACTGTATTCCTGTCACATTGCTAAATATAATTTGGCAGATACTTGCAATCAATCTAATGTGTTTGCTGTTACAGTGGAAAATATACTTGTGAAATAATCTCTATGCGACAGAATTAAAAATAAATATATCCAACCTTCTGTCAATTCCCATCCCTAATTTAATTAAAGATTTTCTTGTTTAGTGTCTTTTTGTATACAATGTATATTTACCAGAGGTCTTTTGTTACTTGGAGTAGGTGTATATGCTGTATATAATATATTAACATGGGGCGTGGTTTGGCGTTGGACTAACATGGTCACCTAATCTTACACCTCCGCTCCCAGCTGCAAATAATCGCCTCTAAATAGCACTATGTGGCAGGGCTCGACAAATCCCAGGCGCCTGGCATTTGCCAGCTCTTTAATGTGGCCGCCGAGGGAGCTTTGAAGGCAGCCGCCGCTGGATAGCATGGAGTAGCTCCTCTCTGCTCCTTCACGCCATTTAATTCAGAGTCTCATCTTCTGTTAATATTGGTTGTAGGTCTTTGATGATTTTCCGTATTTCCTCAAGAACTAGGTTGTAGGTGACCTCAAGTGGCACTCATGTAGATATTTTTTTTTCTCTCTGTACTGTAGCAGGCGCGTGCGTGGCGTTTTTACAGCAGAGTTTATTTGTTTGGTAATGGTCTTTGGTTTGTAGCCTTTCTGTCTCATAGATTGGGAGAGTACATTTAGATGGGAATTACGGTCATTAGGATCAGAGCATATGCGATAGTACCTAGTGGCTTGGCTGTAGATAATTCCCTGTTTAGTATGGGAGGGGTGGAACCTGGAGCTGTGTAGGTAACTGCACCTGTCTGTGGGTTTTCTGTAAACCGAGGTGTGGATTGTGCCATTGTTACATGTCACAGTGGTGTCCAGAAAATTCACAGATCTAGTGGAATATTCCATTTTTAGTTTGATTGATGGATGGAATGTGTTGAAAGAGTCATGGAACTGTATCAGTTTTTCTTCGCTTTCAGTCCAAATTATGAAGATATCATCGATATAGCGATAATATTTGTATAGTTCGGTGTGTTGCGTTTCTAGGAATCTCTGTTCAAGATCTGCCATAAACAGATTAGCATATTAGGGTGCAATCTTAGTGCCCATAGTAGTGCCCATGGTTTGTAGGTAAACCTCAATGTTAAAACTGAAGTAGTTATGTGTGAGGATAAATAGTGCCAGTTCTGTGATAATTCGGGTGCTGTATTTTTGGTTGTTGACATGAGGGTGAAAATGGAAGCAAGCATTGATGCCATCTGTATGTGGAATGTTACTGTATAGAGATTCCACATCCATGGTTACAAGGATGGTATTAGCAGGGAGATTGGTGATTTGGCTGAGTTTGTTGAGGAAGTCGGTTGTGTCTTTTATGAAGGGAACACAAAACTAAAACATCCTAGATCTGAATGAATTAAATATTCTTCTGAAATACTTTGTTCTTTATATAGTTGAATGTGCTGACAACAAAATCATACAACCATAGAGGGTACACCAATTCCTTTTGGTAAAATAAATTTATATATACAAATTATGGTTCTATTTTAAAAATACGACTATACCCTTGGTAATCCTAGCAATGCTTAGTTTAGCAAGCGATTTAGAAGATGGATGTCATTATTCTTCTGTTTTTTTTTTTTTTTTGTATTTTACTATAACCAATACACATTGTCACTTTAATTTTTGGCACTTCAGCACTTTGAAATCACTGGCACTTTATAACATTGGCACTTTATATATAACTACAGTTTACATAATATAAAATATATGTCCTTTGTGTCAGGATCGGGACAGGGATCCAACACGCAGAGTACAAACAGTAGCCAGATACGTATACCGGACCTTAGAATGGCCGGACTAACGTAAGTAGTACAGTATAGAATGGTCAAAGACAAGCCGAGGTCGAGGGTAACAGAAGACAGGTAAGCGAGAGACAAGCCGAATCAAGGGAAACAGAGATAAGCAGAGTAAGGTAAACAAGCCGGGTCAAAACCAAAAGGGATAATAGAAAACACAAGCACTGAGTGACTAGAACAAGCTAGAACCACGACAGGGCAATGAGCTAATGAAGGAAGCTCTGTTAAATACCCTGTTCAGAGCAGTAACCACACCTCCGAGACGTCCTGATTGGTCCTGCAGCAATTGACTGACAGGTCGATCCGGGGGAGTGTCCTGATGATGACTTCCTGCCTAGATGGTGTAAAAGGCAGTCACTCCCTCGCGGCCGGCCTTGCATGACCGGATATACCGCAGGGAAGGGAGTCATCAGACCGTCTGAATGGTGGAACAGCTAAGTCTCTACCTCTTTTGGAGGTAGAGACCACAGGTACCCTGACAGTACCCCCCCTCTCAGATACGCCCACCGGGCGGAATGAACCGGGACGAGATGGGAAGCGAGAGTGATACGCCCTGCGGAGACGGGGAGCATGAACATCCTCCTGAGGTACCCAACTCCTCTCCTCAGGACCATATCCCTTCCAATCAACCAGATATTGTACTCTCCCCCGGGAGATTCGAGAATCAATAATAGAGTTGACCTCATACTCCTCCTGACCCTCCACCTGAACGGAGCGAGGAGGGGCTATTGTGGAGGAAAATCTGTTACATATGAGTGGTTTCAGCAATGAAACGTGAAACGAGTTCGGAATGCGTAAGGTATTAGGAAGAGCTAAACGATACGCAACCGGATTGATACGGGTCAGCACCCTGTAGGGTCCAATATACCGAGGAGCGAACTTCATGGAGGGCACTTTTAAACGGATGTTCCTCGTGCTCAGCCATACCCTATCACCTGGAACAAAGACCGGAGCCGCCCTTCTACGTTTATCAGCGTGTTTCTTGACCAACATAGAGTTGTGCACAAGGATTTGTCGAGTTTGATCCCACAACTTCCTCAAATTGGCAACATGAACATCAACCGACGGCACCCCCTGGGAAGGAGAATCCGAAGGAAGAATAGACGGATGAAAACCATAATTCATGAAGAAGGGGCTTGAATGAGTAGAATCGCAAACGAGATTGTTGTGTGCAAACTCCGCCCAAGGAATCAAACCGACCCAATCATCCTGGTGTTCAGAAACAAAGCATCGTAAATATTGTTCAATTTTCTGGTTGGTACGTTCAGCAGCTCCGTTAGACTGAGGATGATAGGCAGAAGAAAAGTTTAATTTAATACCAAGTTGAGAGCAGAAGGACCTCCAAAAGCGGGAAACAAATTGGGAGCCTCTGTCCGATACAATTTGAGAGGGTATCCCATGTAGGCGAAAAATCTCCTTGGCGAATATCTCTGCCAATTCGGGAGAAGACGGAAGTTTAGGCAGGGGAATGAAGTGTGCCATCCTAGTAAACCTGTCAACCACGGTGAGGATAACAGTCTGTCTTTTAGAGATAGGTAGATCGACAATAAAGTCCATGGCCAAACAGGACCATGGTTTCTCTGGAACCTCCAAGGGTTGCAGGAGTCCACATGGAAGCGTATGGGGTTGTTTGGTTTTAGTACAAACTTCACATGCAGCGATGAACTCCTCAACATCCCTCCGTAAAGCAGGCCACCAGAAGTCCTTAGAGATCAACGCGTAAGTCTTGCGAATACCAGGATGTCCCGCCATCTTGCTATTATGTAAACACTGTAAAAGTTCCAGTTGAAGAGCAGGAGGAACGAAATGACGGCCCGCAGGAGTCTGTTTAGGTGCTAGATGTTGCAACTTAATGATCTCGGCCAATAATGGAGAATGAATCCTGAGATTCGTATTAGCAATGATATTGCATTTCGGAACTATAGAAGAAAGAACTGGTTCAGGTACAGTAGAAGGTTCATATTGGCGAGATAATGCATCGGCTTTAGAGTTTTTAGAACCAGGTCTGTAAGTCAGTACATAATTGAAGTGAGTCAGGAATAAGGACCAACGAGCTTGTCTAGAGGATAAGCGCTTAGCCTCCCCAATATAGGACAAGTTTTTGTGGTCCGTCAAAATCATAATAGGGTGTAGGGTCCCCTCCAACAAATGTCTCCACTCCTTTAAGGCTTTAATGACTGCTAACAGTTCCCTCTCCCCGATGTCATATCTGCTCTCAGGCCCAGAAAATTTCTTAGAGAAGAAACCACAAGGGTGTAACGGTTTATCCACCCCTAACCTTTGAGACAGAACAGCCCCAACTGCTGTCTCAGAGGCATCGACCTCGAGCAAGAAAGGCAGAGTCGTATCAGGATGGACTAGAATGGGAGCCGAGGCAAAAAGTTCCTTGAGAGTCTTGAAAGCACCCAGAGCCTCCTTAGACCAGAACTTAGTATCAGCCCCTTGTTTGGTCATATTGGTAATAGGCGCAATGATAGAGGAGTATCCTTTAATGAAGCGCCTATAGTAGTTGGAAAAACCAATAAACCTTTGGATAGCCTTGAGTCCTTTGGGCAAGGGCCAGTCTAAAATAGATTGAAGTTTTACAGGATCCATTTTAAAACCTTCCCCAGAAATCACGTATCCAAGAAAGTCTACCTGAGACTGATCAAAACTGCACTTCTCCAATTTGCAATATAGACCATGTTGCAGCAGCTTGTGTAATACCTTTCTGACCTGTCTATGGTGAGTCTCAATCTCCTTAGAGTGTATTAGTATGTCGTCCAGGTAAACGATAACACAATCATGCTGAAACTCCCTAAGTACCTCATTAATCAAATCTTGAAATACTGCAGGAGCATTGCATAGTCCAAATGGCATAACAGTGTATTCGTAATGGCCATACCGGGTATTGAATGCCGTCATCCACTCGTGACCTTGCTGGATTCTCACCAAATTGTAAGCCCCTCTGAGATCTAACTTGGTGAAGATTTTGGAGCCCTTAAGACGATCAAATAACTCGGTAATCAGTGGGATAGGATAGGCATTTCTGACAGTTATTTTATTCAAGCCTCGGTAATCGATACAAGGTCTCAGCGTGCCATCCTTCTTCTTAATGAAAAAGAACCCAGCCCCGGCCGGAGAAGAAGACCTCCTGATGAATCCCTTTTCTAAATTCTCCCGAATATACTCCTCTAGAACCGAGTTTTCCTGAACAGACAAAGGATATACATGGCCCCTCGGAGGCATAGTGCCGGGTAGAAGCTTAATCTTACAGTCAAATGACCTGTGTGGAGGCAAAGAATCGGCATTCTTCTTGTCAAACACTGCCCTTAAGTCTAGGTAAAGGTCTGGTATTTGTCTTTCTGTGGACTGAGTAGGATTCTCCGGTATGTTAATATTAGCTAATGGAGAAACCTTGCACAAACACCGATCCTGGCAGCCCTGGCCCCACGAGAGTATCTCTCCTAACTCCCAATCGATAATAGGGTTATGTTTTTTCAACCATGGGTACCCCAGAACTATGGGAACGGAAGGAGACGAAATGAGCAGAAGAGAGAAATTCTCCACGTGTAGGATACCAACATTTAAATTAATGGGTATGGTCTCACGAAAGATAACAGGGTCTAGTAGTGGTCTACCATCTATGGCCTCAACGGCCAAAGGTGTCTCCATTAGCTGGGATGGGAAATTGTTCTTACTAGCAAAGGCTTGGTCGATAAAATTCTCCGCAGCACCGGAATCTATCAATGCCATAGCCTTTACTACTTCCTTCCCCCAAGTTAAGGAAACTGGTAGCAGAAGCCTGTGATCTTTATAATCAGGAGTAGAGGACAAAATAGAAACACCCAAGGCCTGTCCTCTAGAGAGACTTGGGTGCGAGCGTTTCCCGGGCGGTTAGAACAGTTCGAGAGTAAATGACCCTTGGCTCCACAATACATACACAAACCCTCTCTTCTCCTGTGCTGTCTTTCCTCCTCAGAGAGGCGGGTATACCCTATCTGCATAGGTTCAGTAAGCAAAGATATCGTGGAGTCAGGACTTGGAACAGCGGGAGCTAACCTAAAAGAAGGTCTCTGGTTCCTCTCTCGAGTGTTCTGTCTCTCTCTTAGACGTTCATCTATACGAGAGATGAATGAAATTAAATCCTCTAAATTCTCAGGGAGTTCTCTGGTAGCAACCTCATCAAGGATTACATCAGATAGGCCATTCAAAAATACATCCATATACGCCTGCTCATTCCACTTGATTTCTGCCGCCAGAGACCTGAACTCTAGTGCATAATCCACCAGTGTTTGGTTCTCCTGTCTCAGGCGCAACAGTAATCTGGCTGCATTAACCTTTCTACCTGGAGGGTCAAATGTTCTTCTAAAAGCAGCTACAAATGCGTTATAGTTATAAACTAATGGATTATCGTTCTCCCATAGTGGGTTGGCCCATCTCAGAGCTTTCTCAATGAGTAGGGTGATAATAAATCCTACTTTTGCCCTATCTGTAGGATAAGAGCGAGGTTGCAATTCAAAGTGGATACTAATTTGGTTTAAAAAACCACGACACTTCTCAGGAGCCCCACCATAGCGTACTGGGGGGGTAATGTGAGAAGAAGCACCCACTGTGGCTACCTCTAGACCTGAACCGACAGGAGAAACAGGGGTATTACGTATCTCCTCTGGTGGGTTATTGGCACCAGCTAATAGAGCCTGTAGCGCAAGCGCCATCTGATCCATTCTGTGATCCATGGCTTCAAACCTAGGATCAGGAGCAGCCAGCTGACTGTTTGTACTTGCAGGATCCATTGGCCCTGTCGTAATGTCAGGATCGGGACAGGGATCCAACACGCAGAGTACAAACAGTAGCCAGATACGTATACCGGACCTTAGAATGGCCGGACTAACGTAAGTAGTACAGTATAGAATGGTCAAAGACAAGCCGAGGTCGAGGGTAACAGAAGACAGGTAAGCGAGAGACAAGCCGAATCAAGGGAAACAGAGATAAGCAGAGTAAGGTAAACAAGCCGGGTCAAAACCAAAAGGGATAATAGAAAACACAAGCACTGAGTGACTAGAACAAGCTAGAACCACGACAGGGCAATGAGCTAATGAAGGAAGCTCTGTTAAATACCCTGTTCAGAGCAGTAACCACACCTCCGAGACGTCCTGATTGGCCCTGCAGCAATTGACTGACAGGTCGATCCGGGGGAGTGTCCTGATGATGACTTCCTGCCTAGATGGTGTAAAAGGCAGTCACTCCCTCGCGGCCGGCCCTGCATGACCGGATATACCGCAGGGAAGGGAGTCATCAGACCGTCTGAATGGTGGAACAGCTAAGTCTCTACCTCTTTTGGAGGTAGAGACCACAGGTACCCTAACACTTTGATCACTTAACTCATTAAAGTGGTGCTTCAACAATAACTACAAACTATTTCCCATACTACCCACTTCATTTTAACACACACTTTTGCAGCTATTATGTCTTTGCACATGGTCTCCAGTACTTTATTGAATTAGATACGTGATATAGAGGATGTCCACTTCTATATTTACATGTTTCCATGGCAATTTACAAATACACCGCGTTACTATGGTAACGACGGCAGTTTAACGGGGTGACGTCACGATAGTGAGCGGAGCTATCTTTGCACATGCGCACAGGATCCGGCAGGACACCGGTTTCGACACACAGCACCTGGGGTGAGTCAAATTACATTTTATTGCAATCTACTGTATCCTATATATTCACTGTCATTTTCCATGCTTGTATGATCCTGATGAAAGTCCACAAGGGGGACTGAAACGTTGATCTTGTGTTAAACACTGTGAGTCTGTGAGTGCAGCCTGTGAGTGCAACTACTTCATTTACCTGGATACTGGAGCCCTGGTAATGCACCCGGTCATGCAATTTTGAAGCCAGAGTGCAAGGTACAGCTATTTTATATATATATATAAAAAAAATTAATTTTTTTATATATATATATATATATATATATATATATATATATATATACCGTATATACTCAAGTATAAGTCGAGTTTTTCAGCACATTTTTTGTGCTGAAAAATCCCAACTCGACTTATACTCGAGTCGATGTCTGTATTATGGCAATTTACATTTCCATAATACAGACCGGGGGCTGTGGGGGCTGCAGAGAGCGTTGACTTACCTCTCCTGCAGCTCCTGTCAGCTCCTGTCAGCTCCCTCCTCCTCCGCGCCGGTCCGGTCAGCTCCCTCTGCAAGTCCCAGTGTAAGTCTTGCGAGAGCTGCGCTATGACCCCACGGCTCTCGCGAGACTTAAACTGGGAGCTGACAGGGGAGCTGACCGGACCGGCACGGAGGAGAAGGGAGCTGACAGGAGCTGCAGGAGAGGTAAGTTACAGCTCACTGCCAGCCCCCCTCCACTGAACTGCCAATGCCACTGGACCACCAGGGAGTGAGAACCCTCCTTGCCATGTATCAAAAAGGAGATTATTTTGAAACTGAATGCACGAGTCTGATAAATACTACACACTATGCAACCGTAGTTTTTAGCTAGACAGTTTTATTGACACGATCCATCTCACTAACATATATTAAATGTCAATCAAAACACTATACGTTTGTCTCCCTAACTCAACATGTTTAAAATTGTTTGTTGGCATTAAAAACAAATATGAAATATTGGAAAACTTTGCTATAATTAAAACCTTTCTACTTTTTTCTGGAATAAAACAATTTCCTAATTGACAAATGTATTAAAAACCTGGAGTTGCCTCTCGAACCAATCCTTTTAGTTTCCAGGGACTAATATGTTTTGTGAGTGTCCTCTAACCTGAAAAGCCACTTGAAAACAAAGATCCACTCAAGCAGCTACATTACCCATTTGAATTGATGCTACATCATACTACACAGAGCAAAGAGGCACAGATCTGTATTCTTTTGCAGTCTAGCTAATTGTGCGTTTTCAGTTTATTCAGACCTACGATAAAAAAAAATGTTGGGAACCTGTAACTGGGAAATATCTAGAAGCAGCTTTTCCCGAACATAGATTAGCTTACTCGTAAATTAAATCCAGCTAATCTATGTTCGTGGAAAATTCCCTAAACATATTTTAGCAAATTAGTGACTAGGGCTTATTTTCGGGATAGGATTTATATTACGAGCATCCCCCAAAAATAAGCTAGGGCTTATTTTCGGGAGATGTCTTATTTTCTGGAAAACACAGTATAACATCATTTACAGGAACCCAATTGGAATATTTGTCCTTTGCTTCTTTCTTAACTCCATATCCACTATCAATTGTATTAACTGCCATGTTAAAATAACTTTTTGTAGTATTATTGCAGACATGTAAATAGGAGAGAAATAATAGAAAAAAAACAATGCATCTATTTCATGTCCTACTTGCAGGAGCTTACTCAGAATGATTATTATAAAACCTGTTCTAGTATTTTTCATACCAATATCTATTAAAGTTAATAAATCCAACGTTGAAAACGTACATGATTTGCTTATATCTTCTCTAACTTTTAACAGTATAATTCATCCAACAGCATGTTTATAGTTGGAATTCTGTGTTTTTTGAAATAGTTGGAATTCTGTGTTTCGTTTGTGGAAAAAAGTCACATGTAAAACATGAATCAAGAAGCAGATTGTAAGCAGTGATTGGCAGACAGAACAGACAATTTGTCTGCTCCTCCAGAAAGACTTAGATGCTATGAGAGATATTTCATCAGTGCTTTATGAAAGAATTTAGAGAACTTATTTGCAACAATTACTTCCTTTGTATTCTAATATATATCCTTTGCTGTACGTATTTTTGTTTTCTACACGCAATTTGCCAATTAAAATGTTACATAGTTACAAAGGCTGAAAAGAGACATGTGTTCATCAAGTTTAGTCTTTCTCACAACACTTTTTGCTGTTGATCCAAAAGAAGGCAAAACACCCAGTTTGAATCGCTGTTAAATTTTGCAACAAACTAGGGAAAAAATTCATTTTTAACCAAAGAATGTCAGTCAGATCTCTCCTGGGATCAAGTAGCTGTTACCCTACATATTAAATATTATAATCCATAATTATTGTTTTTAAAAGTATTTATCCAGTTTCTGTTAAACATCTGTACAGACTCTGATAAAACTACTCTTCAGGCAGAGAATTCCACATCCTTATTGTTCTTACTGTAAAAACCCTTTCCTTTGCCTTAGACTAAATCTCCTTTCTTCCAGCCTAAATACGTTAACTCCTGCTCTATCTTCATTTCTGTTTATGATTAGATTTGGAGACAATGGTTTGTATTGCCCCAAATATATTTGTGTAATGCTATCATATCCCATCTGAGGTACCGTTTTTAATTTGTTAACTTTTCGTCATAATTAAAATGTTCCATTCCTTTTATTAATTTTTTAACCCACCTCTGCACTTTTTCTAGTGTCATAATATCCTTCTTTAGAACAGGTGCTAAAAATTGCACAGCATATTCAAGGTGTGGTCTTATCATTGATTTATAAAGAGGCAAAATTATATTTTCAACACAAAAATTAGTGCCCCTATTTATACATGACAATGCATTACTGGCCTTAACTACTGTTGATTGACATTGCACGTTGCCTAGCTTGTTGTCTGTAACAATTTCCAAATCCTTCTCATGTTTTATCCTTAAATAAACACTAGAGTGTCAGTAATACAAATGTATTCCTGACACTATAGTTTCATAAATACCATATAGGTACCCAGCCCCCCTGCCCCCTCCCCCTGTTAAAATGGTGTTAAACTCACATTATTTCCAGCACTGCACAGGTCTTGTGGCAGCTAGCCCCACTAGCCCTGCTCCAACTTTTGGCTGTGATCATTAAACTTTAAGATCTCATCCCATCCAATGCTTTCCATAGGAAAGCACTGGGAGGATATTGTGTATATGTGGCAAAACGCACACTGGGCAGCAACTACCCTGCAAGCACCTCTAGTGGCTGTCTGAGTGGATGCCACTGGAGGTGTTACTAGGCAGTAATGTAAACACTGCCTTATCTCTAAAAAGGCATTACATTAAAATGCCTGCAGGGTCATACTGTACACACCAGAACAACTACCTTAAGCTGTTCTGGTGACTATAGTTTCCCTTTAATTTACCATTTTGGCCAGGATTTAGGGTTGTGTCTAAATCATGGCCAATTAACAAATACAATGTTTTTCATACCAGATCAATTTAACCATTCCTTCTCATCCAATAACCAATAAGAATAATTCTAACCGGATTTTACATTGCAGATGATTAACTTTCCTGATTAAAGATTGATTATCCCTAAATTCAGATAAGTCAATATCTCTGGATAATGGCTTGATATGCTAAACTTGGCAAATTACCAATAAATGTATTGTTCATTTATTCCACCTGCAGTAATGGAATGTATAACCATATATTTCCTTAGCTAATTATGATTTCATAATATTTGAAATCTGACCAGTTTTTATCCAGGTATATTTCTGCTTTTAGTAAAAATTTATTTTAATTAAATTTAACCAGCATATTTACCAGCTTTCTTGGTAGAAATGCTTTGGGCTTGGAGATATATTCCATGAATGGTGTATGCAAGTATTGGTAAATAATTTTATCAGAGTTCTGAGTATTAAGAATTCCAAAGTTTCAGTTGGAGTGTTAGATTTTTCAGAGTTCCAGAATTAGTTGGAATAGATACGGAGAGTTATGGGTGTCCAGCTTTTGGTTAGTGATCAAAGACCTCTTGTCTTCTTCTCCAGATCTCAGACTTAAGATCTCTCTCTTAGACTATCTTCGATTTTTAAAGGAAAAGCTTCCCTAAACTTTCTTTACGTCACTAATTGAAAGTGGTGAATTAAATCAAGTGGGTGGATCTTCTCTACAGGTTATCATCTAGACTTTGGTCAATAGATGGCGTTGTAACACCACAAGAACTTCTCGTCAGGAAGTCCAACTACCACTTTATATAAGGGGTTAATTGAATTTTGTCATGCATTTGACTTCATAATCTCTTATCTTTATGATCCCTGTCCATCACAGATTTGTCATTCTTCAAAGGATTTTTAATTATTTTCAGCAGACTTACCAAATGGGCTTTGGGCCATAAAGTAGATTTTGACACATCCGCCATTTCTTTTACCTTCTCTAATACAATGGAACTTTGTATCAGTCCATTAAATTTAAAAAGTAAAATTAATTACTTTTAGTATTTTCTATTTCTTGTAATCCTGTGTCTGTTTTTTGTGTGAAACTATGTGTATTAGTAATGTGACAGCATGTGACATATATATTTATTTTACATACATTCAGCTAATATTAGTTTAATAATAATGAATTTTCTTCATTGGGACTCTATCCATGAATATTAAATATTACTATTTATACATGGTTAAACATAATTATAGTTAGTCTATATGTATGTATATATATATATATATATATATATATATATATATATATATATATAGATATGTGTAACGTGTGTGTGTGTGTGTGTGTGTGTATATATATATATATATATATCAAAAGGTAGTAAAGGGAGCACACTAGGTCTTGAAAATTGTGCAAAAAGTATTTATTGCATTCAAAAGGAATACAACGCTGTGGTACAGCAAATCAACGTTTCGACCCTGCTGGGTCTTTATCAAGATCACAGTGCAAAACATAAAGTACTAACAATTTATACATAAACATATGTGGAACTTACCAATTAGGATGATCGGACAGCCTGTAGACTGAAACCCGGAAGTGAGGAACCACCACGTGATAGTGTGCGTATGACGTGTTACGTGTTACGTAGATAGCGTAGTTGCTAGGTGTTTACGTCAGAAGAGTGAAAATTGTGTTACATGTTACGTAAATGGCGTGGTCACCGAGTAACTACGTCCAAGAGTTAAAAACAAACGCCCGGACGGGGCAAATTGAAAATACAGAGGCTACCTCAGCCTGTCAGATTGTATACATAAAGCCCATAAGCCCCTTTCCTGAAAATCCCTTAATGTGCATCAATGTGTGTATAAAGATAAAGTGCCGTGAATAAGTGAAAAAAAGTACATAGAAAAACTTACAGTGCATAAATTGTGTACAAATCTACACATCAGAGGTTGAGAGCGGGGCTGGACCATATGGTAAACAATAAACTAGTAAGTATTATTGTGTTATCTACCCCTATGAGGTATATTGGCTTTCTACTAGCTGCCCCTGAAGGGGTATATCAGTTAGTCTTAGTTGCTATGTCAAACTGCAGGTATTGAGCTGGGGAAAAAATTGAATAGCTAGATATTAGTCTTATCGTATATATACACGGATAGAGATATATCTACACAAAAATTGATCAATAAAAAAATGGTACTTAAACAAATTATTAGATAAATAAATACATTTATATCTGATCCTCTCCCTGACTATCTAAACTGGCCCACTACGTTAGGGGCGTGTATTGCCTATACACATTAGACTCCATTTATAAATATATCTAACTGATGAGAATCAAAGACTACTAATTAAGGTGTTAATGGCAAGAGAAGAATTGGGTGCGATCTTCTCTTTATGGACTAATAGGTAGTTCCATATAATGAGGAGTAGAGAGTATCACTTGTTTATCAAGTGGGCACTGTATTGTAAAGTTGCAGCGATGATTTTTATCGTACTGAGTACTATAATGTATAACCATAATATAGATTATAGCAATAAAAGTCTCCTATCGGTCTCCTATCGGCTACCAGTTTCCATCCTCAACACATCAAGGACTCTCTACCCATCTCACAATTTTTAAGGGTGCTACGATTCAACAGCGACCCAAGTAAGTGTGAAGAGCAACTGCACGAAGTTCGTGACCGCTTCCTAGCAAGGGGATTTCATCCCAGAATATTGGATATTGCATTGGACAAAGCTCGAAGCAAATCCACACAAGTCAAAACTACTAAATCCAACACCAAGGACAGACTGTTTCTTCCTTTAACTTACAACACCGCAACTGCATCACTCAAAAGATCTATATTTAAAAACTGGAACATACTTCACGCGGATCATAACCTTCCTAAAAAATTTAAACAGAGTCCTATGATCAGCTATAGACGGGGCCGAAACCTAAGGGACCTATTGGTTCGAAACGACCCTCGGCATTGCTATGCGAAACCACCGCTCATTCATAAAAAAGGCTGCTTTAAATGTAGCGGATGTGTTACCTGCAGCCATATGCTTACGGGATCAACATTCGCTCATCCCCACAGTGGAAAAAGAATGGCAATTAAACACTACATTACATGCATGACCACACACGTCATATACATGATCACATGCCCCTGTGGACTCTCGTATGTCGGCAAAACCGATATGACTCTAAGGGACCGGATCAGGGGACACCGGTCAGGAATAATGACGGCATTTAGAGATAAACGAACCGAAAAACCCGTTGCAAAACATTTCCTAGCTAACAACCATCATCTACCCCTACTGCGATTCATCGCCATTGACCACGTCCCGGTACAACCGAGAGGAGGTGACAGATCCAAGTTACTTCTACAACGCGAGGCTTACTGGATTCATCATCTTAACACAGTGACTCCGAATGGACTGAATGAACACCTTGCATTGTCTATGTTCCTTTGAAACAGAACTTTTATTGCTATAATCTATATTATGGTTATACATTATAGTACTCAGTACGATAAAAATCATCGCTGCAACTTTACAATACAGTGCCCACTTGATAAACAAGTGATACTCTCTACTCCTCATTATATGGAACTACCTATTAGTCCATAAAGAGAAGATCGCACCCAATTCTTCTCTTGCCATTAACACCTTAATTAGTAGTCTTTGATTCTCATCAGTTAGATATATTTATAAATGGAGTCTAATGTGTATAGGCAATACACGCCCCTAACGTAGTGGGCCAGTTTAGATAGTCAGGGAGAGGATCAGATATAAATGTATTTATTTATCTAATAATTTGTTTAAGTACCATTTTTTTATTGATCAATTTTTGTGTAGATATATCTCTATCCGTGTATATATACGATAAGACTAATATCTAGCTATTCAATTTTTTCCCCAGCTCAATACCTGCAGTTTGACATAGCAACTAAGACTAACTGATATACCCCTTCAGGGGCAGCTAGTAGAAAGCCAATATACCTCATAGGGGTAGATAACACAATAATACTTACTAGTTTATTGTTTACCATATGGTCCAGCCCCGCTCTCAACCTCTGATGTGTAGATTTGTACACAATTTATGCACTGTAAGTTTTTCTATGTACTTTTTTTCACTTATTCACGGCACTTTATCTTTATACACACATTGATGCACATTAAGGGATTTTCAGGAAAGGGGCTTATGGGCTTTATGTATACAATCTGACAGGCTGAGGTAGCCTCTGTATTTTCAATTTGCCCCGTCCGGGCGTTTGTTTTTAACTCTTGGACGTAGTTACTCGGTGACCACGCCATTTACGTAACATGTAACACAATTTTCACTCTTCTGACGTAAACACCTAGCAACTACGCTATCTACGTAACACGTAACACGTCATACGCACACTATCACGTGGTGGTTCCTCACTTCCGGGTTTCAGTCTACAGGCTGTCCGATCATCCTAATTGGTAAGTTCCACATATGTTTATGTATAAATTGTTAGTACTTTATGTTTTGCACTGTGATCTTGATAAAGACCCAGCAGGGTCGAAACGTTGATTTGCTGTACCACAGCGTTGTATTCCTTTTGAATGCAATAAATACTTTTTGCACAATTTTCAAGACCTAGTGTGCTCCCTTTACTACCTTTTGATATATATAACGCGGGATTGCACCTAGGCTCAGAATACCTAAATTATAAATACGGAGGAGTGCCTGGCTTTGGTATTTTGTTTATATATATATATATATATATATATAGATATGGAACATGGGGGGGGGTGTGTGTGTTTGTGTATATAATGTGTGTGTGTGTGTGTTTGGGCTGTTGCTCTTTCTACCCCCCCCCCTTGCAGACCTCAATTCTTGTAAGAAGCTCTTATCTCTGGTCAATGTTTACGTTTGCTACATTCCTTTGCTCAGGGTTTGAACTAATAGAGTTACAGAGAAATACAATGTGTCTGTCTTTGCATTTTTGTTACAAAATGGAGTCACATCTGCTAAGGGGTGACTTACAATATACATTTTTAATTTCTATCTTAACACAAAATGTCTGCCAGTGTAAATACACTGACACTACTCCAAGGTTTTATGATAATGGTCTCTCAGTAATCTCATCTATCGGCTCTTACCTGACAAGCACGTCTGCTCTAGCACACATGCTTTTGAAACAATGTATATTCAGAGACAACCTCCTGTCTGCCGAAATTCCCATGTGGCCACCTGTTTAGCTGTATCTGTGATGATGGAACCACCTAAATGTCTGTTTTCTACAAATTAATATCAATCTTTGTCTCCCTAATCATTTAGTCACTTTAATTATAAAATTGTGTATTCTTTTTTTATCAGGTCTGCAGCCTAAAAGAACCGTTCGTCTAGTACTTTGGACTGGGGAGGAGCAAGGAGGAGTAGGAGCTGGTCAATATTATGAAAGGCACAAAGTAAGACGTCCAACATTAAAGTTTTTTTTAAATTCTTTATTTTATTTAAAAGCTCTGTTGCGACCAAGAAGACAGTTTCATTAATTGAAGATAACATTTTTTTATTCATTTATTTTAAATCTCAGGGATTTACCTCTGTTGCAAAGGGATTTTGTGGAGGTCTAAATAAAGGGCCATTATAAGCATCAAAACAACTTTAGGTTAATTAAGTGGTTTGGGTATATAGATCATGCCCCTGCAGTGTTACTGATCAATTGTCTGCCATTAAGAGTAAAACCTCCTTGTTTATGCAGCCCTAGCCACACCTCCCCTGGCTGAGACTCACACAGCCTCCCTTCACACTTCCTGAAAAAGAAGTTACATTTTTTAACCTCTTTACTACCAAGCATTTTGCAAAAAAATAAAAAAAATACTAGAATTAGAGTATTTTGGGTGGTAAGTATTGTTAAAATTACTTAGTCATTTCAATATGCAGAAATAGCACATTATTTGATTGAAAGAAAAATGAAACTTTTTGTTTTGCAAATCGAATGTATTACACCACAATATTATGTTTAATGTAGAAGTTAACATCCCTGTATATAAGTATATCCCACTATAATGATCAGAGTTAAGGGATTTTCTGCAGAAACCTTTTTGTAATAGATCCTTTCAACACTGAAGGTCCCGACAGAAGAAAACAATTTCTTAACAAGCATTACTCAATGTTCAAGCTTTTAAGGGGTTAAATCATTATGAACAGTTAGGTCTCACATTTCAAGAAAATAATGTAAAGCTATTTGGTTCAAATAGTTTTCAATTGACATAGAGCTGTTAATGTTAATTAGGTTTATTTAAAAGGACTAGACTAAAAGTTAGATATTTTAAAATAATACTGCAGGTTCTAATAGCTATAGCTAATTAACTTTTAAGTCTGGAAATCACACTATAATGAATATTGGTTGAAGAATGTGCATTGTCAGAACAAACTTTATAAAATGGAATTCTAATTACAACTTTAAATTAATTCTTTACACAAATATACTCTGGAACATAGAATGCTTTAAATGCAAATTTGGCAGCAATAGTCCTAAATTCAGACACAGTTTAAATTGTTTTCATACCTAAAGTTTTTTGAGTTTCAAAGTACACAAAGTATAAGAACATACATTATAAGAACCTCATAATCGCATACTACAGAAGTATAGCATAAAGGTGCAAACATGTAGCATCAAGGTACAGAAACCGTATACCAGGAATGTATTAAGTATGAATGTAACTAATTGCTCTCCAATGCGGAAGTAGAAATTGTTATCTACAGACATACTATAAAACATATAACAATCCTATCTAAGAACTGCACATGAACTTTGCCCTTTGCACCAGAGTTCAATGCTCCCAGCCTTGGTGTATTAAACTGTATCCTACCCTACAGTATTCATTTTCTCCTCACGGGTGACAGGCCAGCCATGGCTGCCAGATTTGATCAAAGATTTCTCTCTGAGAGAGAGAATCAAGGGCCATCCATTTATACTCATAATTTAGGTTTATCTTGTTCAGGAGTTTAGGTAGAGACAGGCATATATTGCCTTCTGATGGAGGGCAATAAGACTCCTAGCTGCTTGAAATATATCGGTAGGTAATTTCTGGGGTTGCTAGATACCAAGGTGGGAATGAAAACAATAGACAAATAACTGGAATGATTGTTAACTCAGTAATCTTAACAATTTAATTTTTTTAACAAAGCTTATATGTTATATTCCTAAACCGTAAGCTTGTTTGAGCACAGTCTTCTCCATCTCCTATCTGACAACATTTACTTTGTCTGTCAATTACGTGCTGCTCTATATTCCCGCTGTTTAAGTATAAAGCACTATTGAAAATTAGCATTGGTAATTTTTGAATCTGTATCAACTATTTAGAAAGTTATCAAGTTTATTCTTGACTAAGATAGAAATGTATGCCGAGTTGCTGGTGACAAATCTGGGAATAGTTTGATGTCCTTAAACTGAGAATCAGTGATGGGAGATTTCTGGTTCGCTTGCATAACCAAATTCTTGATTGGAAAATTTAACTATTGTGTCTCTAGGTGAAGGGGAGGGGGTATTTTGTGGTTTGAAGAGGCGATGGAATCGCTCAAAGGGAGGGTTTTTTCAATTGTTGGGATGGTATTAAAGATGAAAATAAAGATCTGAGATATTACTCTAGTTGGTCTTGTGTAATTGACTCAGGTATTCCTCTGATTTTTACTTATTTATTCCGGATTTATCTTCTGTATCTATTCATTTATTCTCCATTTTGCCAACTCTATCTTCTAAAAGTTTGTTTGATACAAGATAAACTCTTGTATTCTTCTTGTAATTTCTGAATTATAGGAGTTTGTTCTGTTAGAGAACTGGTAATTTGAGTAAGTTCCACTTTGAGCATAGAAATACTTGAGTCAAGATATTGCTTTAATTTAATATAGAATTTGTTTAAGGACTCATCCATAGTCTGTTGCATTATAGTTAAAGAGGGGTTTGGCTGTATTTCTTGACATTGTGTGATATCCACAGATAGATTCAGTTCTTCTCTTTGATCCATTAGGCAGTCGAGAAGAGCATTTAATGAGATTACAGCAACTCTCAGATCTAAGAGCATTAGATATAAATGAAATTTTCCAATTGCTCTAGTAATATTTAATCAAGATCAGCCACATGTATTTAAAGATCCAGTATCGGCAAAATAATCAATTAGAAAACTTAAAATGTAAAAATAATTTAGATATTAATATTTCTCTTCTTTTTTTTTTCACTTCTTCAGTATACGAAGTAAATATACTATTTCATTATAGACCTTATACATGGATCGAGGTTGACTCCATATACCCTAATGTAATCTATGTTTACTTTAATTTTTGCAGTATAGAAACTATTCATTTACTTGAATTCCAAAGTTATAAAGAGAAAGTCAGTCCACTGCTACAAATTGTTATTTAAAAAAAAAAAATGTTTTGCCTTTATTGTAGTAAGTGCCCCAGCTGCCATTTAAACCTCACTACCTGCGAATGTAATTTTGTGGTCTAACCCGAATATTCTGAATAATGCCTGCTACCAAATAGAACAATAGAACAGTTTATGTAGGAAACTTAAATAATGCATTCTTGATAGAAGATCCAATTAAAATTAAGCAAAGAAGGGCGTGTCTGGCTTCCGGCGTGAGCAGCCGCATGGAGTAGGAGCTCCGGCGTTAAACCGTCCTGAAGGCTACAATTCAAGCTACCCAAAGCGATAACTCAACTACCTACCTTACCCTGAAATAGCAGCACTTCGGCGTCGGAGGTATGTCTTATCCCAAGCAGCCGAGAACTCGCAAATCGGCCAAAATAAAGAAAAAAGAACGACAAGTACTTACCCAAGATGGCGGCGAGGAGACAGAAACTATGTCGGACGGCGCTTCCGACCAGGAGTCAATCTCCTCCAAATACACAGACTCTCCGGTAACGGAGAAGAGTCTCCACAAAATGCTGCAAGAGCTGAGAGCTACCATAAAAGCTGATTTCCAACGTATTGACAAAGATCTGCGGAAAGAAATTACAAACCTGGGCGACCGGACTAGCCACTTGGAAAACAAAACGGGCGACCTATGCAATGCCCATAACGAAGTTGTGGACAAGCTCCAATCATTATCGGATGAAAATGAAGCACTGAAATTGAAGTTGGCTGACCTGGAGGACAGGTCCAGGCGGCAAAATATCAGATTCCGGGGTATTCCCGACGACATTTCCCACGATGCTCTCCCTGCGTATATTCTTTCTATTTGCAAGGCCTTGGTCCCGGACTTACCAGACTCTGCATGGGCCTATGATCGTATGCACAGACTCCCTCGACCGTCTCGATTGCCTCCTGAATCGCCCAGAGACGTGATAGTCAAATTTCATTACTATGTACACAAAGAATCCCTATTGTCAGCAGCGAGGAAAACGGCGAACCTTCCTGACCCACACACCACAATTGCTTTATTTGCGGACTTGTCTGCTGCCACCATGGCGAAGCGCAGAGAATTTATCACTATTACAAAAACATTGCGGAACAACAATGTGAATTACAAGTGGGGTTACCCTACAAAATTGATTGTCTGGAGACAGGGAACAACCCGTGTTATAAGCGACCCTAAAGAAGGTATGAAGACTCTCTCTGAATGGGGACTCTGGCGAACAACAGGAGAACGTCAAGTGGCACCCGGGGAGATTTCTCCGAAGAAAATCCACAATGATTGGCATATGGCAGGAGCCCGAACTACAGCGAAATGAACTTTTACAGTCATCATGCACCATATATTTCGAGCAATATTGGTATAGTATTCCACTGTATGCTCCAGAGGGGTTTTTATCCCGTCTGTAAACACCCACCTGTTAACTTATTGCATATACCAAGGATAGGCCTTGTTGAAGGGGCATAGTAATAAGAGTAAGAGCGATTGTCAGCATTTTCACCATGACCATATGGTTAAGGCCTCCCTCATTTATTTATTTATTAGTTAGTAATGTTAATCACTTTGATGGTCTTGGGGTTGAAGTTACCATTATATGTTATGTCATATTATATTGTTCCTGTAAAAGGCGTGTAGACGCTTAAGTCGGCCCGTATCCTTTGCCATGCTGAAGGTTCAATTTCAAGCAAAAATGTTCATGTTTATTTCTATTGTTTTTTTTTTTTTATTCTTATGATGCCGTGGTTTATGTAACATTGGTCTTTTCAGTGTGCTCTGTGCGTGCATAGGTCACGTCATAACTCACGAGTTATACCCTTAAGGCTCCGTCTGCTATCCAGACTTTCCGTTTAAATTTCCGTTTAAATTTTAGATCTAAATTTAAAGCTAAGTTTAGTTAAAGAGCCACTTTGACTAATACAACCTAACGATTATAACTACTCCGTGCTCAGACCAAAATTAACTTGTTGCAATATGCTGCAGTTTGACCCAGGCTTATTTGTTGTGGCTACCGACTGCACTCTGTTCAAATCACTCGTTATGTTGCTGTTTAAGGTTGCCGTTTCCAATCATGATTAGGGCACGGCGTATCCGCCATGATACTACCCTTTATGAAAATACATTCTCTCTTTTCCTTTTTGAGTTATACACCATCAGGGCGGTAGGAGCTCCACGTTCCCACGTTCCCACCATCTTTTTAGGTCACCTCTTGAGTTCATCTTTCGGTGTACTCTATATGACCTTTTCTCATCTCCTTCTAAATGGAGATAATTGTATATACTTTTGTCTGTAGTTTCCCCTTATTTTTCCCCTTTCTCCCCTTTCCCCCGTAATTTCCACACTCTTATACGTGTTACCAGTGGAAGCTGCATTCATCACCATTGGCTTAAAAAGAACCACTTTGCAGGGCGGTTTATTTGTAGAGCAAACGTTCACTCAGATTATAGTTCAGTGTTCTCATTTGTCCATCGGACGTTACGGCCATGTCCTTAGCATTTTCTCTATACTGTTGTTGATATGACTCGTAATACAATGAAAATTATGTCCCTCAACGTTAAAGGGCTTAATAGTCCAAACAAACGGCGGCAGGTGCTACGGGACATGCATGCCTCTAATGCAGCAATCGTTTGCTTACAGGAAACTCACCTCCAAAAGAAAGGCCCGCCTAGACTATATTCACCACGTTACCCAACTGGGTTTCATGCACATGCACCAAACAAAACCAAGGGAGTTGCCATATTCTTCCATTCAGACTGGGCTTTCTCATTGTATAAACAATATGTAGACCCAGCGGGTAGATTACTAATTTTAGTGGGTGAATTGAACGGAATACCCTCAATACCCTTTTTTTAAAAAAGCCTTTAATAAAATCTCCAGGCTTAAACAAGGACATTTAATAATTTGTGGCAATTTCAATTGCGCCTTAGACCCCCAGTTGGACACCCAACGCACTCATAAAAAAACCCCTACTAAGACATCTATACAGAACGGCAAACTATTTACCCACCTTCTCCATTCGTCTGATTTATATGATGCCTGGAGAAATTTATATCCTACGGGCAGGGATTACTCCTATTTCTCACATGTCCACACAACTTACTCGCGTATAGACCTTTGTATCATAGACAAGTCTACTCTACCACATCTGGTCAGTCAAACAATAGGCCAGCGCACCTGGTCTGACCATGCCCCAATTGAGACCATTATTGAGGTCCCGTACCCCGCCAAGGGTCGGGGAAAGTGGAGGTTAAATGAATCACTTTTAGACTGTCCGGAAAACCATAAAGCGATTGCTGCTGAATTAGACCACTATTTTCATACTAACTCTACCGATCACACCTCCGTTGAAACACAATGGCTTGCCCATAAAGCAGTCATTAGGGGTGCATTCATAAAATTGGGCTCAAAAAACAAAAAACGCATCCAAAATTCCATGGTTAAGCTTACCCAACAGCTAGAATCATTGGAAAAATCCAATAAAGCCTCCCCCTCGAAGTCCATATCTAAACAAATAGCCAAAATACAAGAGGCCATTCACCATCTACACGCAGACGACTATATTAATCATGCTCGAAAACTGAAACAACACTTCTACCATATGGGAAATAAAGCCGGCAAACTGCTGGCGCGCCAATTAAAAACTAGATATATCCAGACTAAAATTCCCTATATTACATCCAAAGACGAAGTGAAATTGTATAACCCTAATGATATTGTCAACGAACTATCTCACTACTACGAAGACCTATATAATCTGGGAAAACACACTGACACGCACACACCCACTATGGAAGAAATTCAGCACTTTTTAACACAGATAAATCTCCCACATGTCACACCGCAGCAAAACGAGTTGTTGAGCACACCTTTCACGACCGGAGAAGTTGAATCAGCTATCCGCTCCCTCCCCAAACATAAAGCCCCTGGCCCTGACGGCCTCTCCAATTATTATTACATTAAAATGGCATCAC
Source organism: Pelobates fuscus (assembly GCF_036172605.1). Classification (NCBI taxonomy): domain Eukaryota; kingdom Metazoa; phylum Chordata; class Amphibia; order Anura; family Pelobatidae; genus Pelobates; species Pelobates fuscus. The sequence continues at coordinate 59,305,702 of NC_086320.1, read as the reverse complement.
ATCTGGCCCCTCACATTACAAACATATTTAATGCAGTCCAAAAATCTGGGTCTTTCCCGCAAGAAATGTTAGAAGCATTCATTATAACTCTACCCAAACCAAATAAATCCCCTACGATTTGCAGTAACCTTCGGCCGATCTCACTCTTAAATGCTGATGTTAAATTATATGCAAAGATCATCGCCAATAGATTGAAACCTTTATTGCCCAACCTAGTCTCAGAAGAACAGGCAGGTTTTGTTCCGGGTAAACAGGTGGGAGATAATACCAGGTATTGCATAGATATATTGGAATGGGCTATGAAGAAAAAAGAACAAGGCGTTTTTATGGCATTGGACGCTGAAAAAGCGTTCGATCGCCTCAATTGGTCATACATGGAAAGCACACTATTGGCGTTTCAATTCTCCAGCCCCCTTCATTAATAGCATTAAAGCCCTATATTCAGCGCCCTCTGCCAAGGTGTTCAATACTGGCTTTCTCTCTCGCAGTTTTCCTATAACTAATGGAACCAGACAAGGCTGCCCCCTTTCTCCCCATATTTTTATCCTATGCCTGGAACCACTGATCAGAGCGATCAAACAAGACCCCTTGATCCCTGGCATACTCACGCCCGCAGGTGAAAAAAAGGTAGCACTTTTTGCAGATGATATCATGCTATTTCTTACCAAACCGTCTCATTCGATTCCGCATGTTATAAACAATTTGCTAGAGTACGGCAAAATATCGTATTATAAGAACAATATAGTTAAAACACAAATTCTCCCTTTCAACCTAGATACACAGCTGTTAAACACGCTTCAGGCCCAATATCCATTCGAATGGCGCAAAACTTCTATCTCTTACCTAGGTGTCAAGATAGCTCGATCAACGAAACAAACTATTCTAGAAAATCACGAAGTGGTTCTAGCAAAAATCTCTAACCAAATTGCATCCTGGGACGGGGCAAATGCCTCCTGGATAGGAAGGATTACCTCTCTAAAAATGATGGCTCTACCGCATATCCTATATCTGTTCAGAACATTGCCTATAGCCCTTCCTAATGCCCTTTTAAAACGTTTTCAAATGACCTTAAACGCTCATGTATGGAAAAAAAAGCCGCCAAGGGTGTCCTTCCATTCCCTGTGGTACCCCATTAAAAAGGGAGGCCTTCAAATTCCTAACGCTAAAAACTATTATATAGCGTTTGCTCTAGCTCAAGGTATAGATATAATGACACTCAAGGCGACGCCTGTGTGGCTGGATCTGGAAACAAAGTGTGGTACTTTACTCCCCCTGAGTTATAATTTATGGTCAATGACACATCCAACATCACCAACCATGCGGTCTACTACAACATTTTTAATGAAATCATGGTTGTCTTGGAGCTCATTGCTGGGGCCCTGTTCGGAGCTACTCTACGCGGCTCCTTTGCAGGCGCCCACGGCTATCTCCCCGGACTTGCCATTATCACGTTGGGTCTCCAGCGGTATTTCACATGTGTCCTCTTTGTATACAAGGACAGGTTTAATGTCATTTCCTACCATACAAAAACTTTTCCAGTTGCCACCAAAAGACCTTTTTGTGCACTTACGTTTGAAACATATTCTGCACTCCAGATCCATCAAATATATCAACCCACTAGAGTGGAGTAAACTAGGGCACTTGTGTTTTTTGGCCCGCCAAAGCACATCCTCTATAAAATCTTTATCCTTTTGCTACTCGTCCCTATCATCAAATCCAGGCGATAACAAATTGCCGTACATGGTCCGATGGGAACGAGACCTAGGTGAAATATTTCATCTATCTGCTTGGGAAGCCGCTATTACATATACTAAAAAATCTTCACAATGTGTTACTCACTGGGAAGCTTATTTTAAATTATTAATGAGGTGGTATTTGACTCCTTCCAGGCTAGGTTTAATTTATCCAGGTTCGACCCCTAACTGTTGGAGATGTGCCGATCCCAATGGTACGTTGAAACACATATTCTGGGATTGTACAGCTCTACACACGTTTTGGGACTCAATACGACTTTTGATCAAATCAGTTAGTGGTCACGATATTCCACTTAAACCAGCCAGCTACATTCTTCATTTATTACCTGATATAGGCGACCTCTCATCAAGAGCAGCAGTATTAAACATTCTTGTAGCAGCGAAAACTAGCATAGCCGCTCATTGGAAAAGTGTAAAATGCCCCATAGTTCAGGAGGTAATAAACAAAGTTAACTCCACTTATGTCTTTGAAAAAAAGTGGGCAATGGGAAAACACTTGGATACCTTTAATGCATTGTGGTACAACTGGGTAGCCATTGGTAATCCGACGGACTTCACTTAATATCTGGTATTAGAGTGTTTATTCTATTCTCTCCCCCTCACCCTCTTTTCTCCCTGTTCATCGCCCTATTTAAGTAAAAATTTTGTTTTTATGTTTAATCTCTCGTTCAGTTCTTGCAACGTGCTCTGGAGAACTAAATAACTGTTAGGACAGAACTGGTTACAAGCCAGACAGTCTTTCTAGAGAGGAAGCGAGTTAACGGCATTACAGCCGTAGCACATATTACAAGGTACGATCTATAATTAGGCCATGTGGATTGTTCACCCTAATCTGCAGACTTTAGGCCCACCATGTACCGTCATTAGACGTCAGATATCCCATGCAGATTATGCTTCCCAACTTAAAGCGACATTGAGTTTCACATGGTAACACTGTAATTTTCCTCGGTGAACAATTATGACAGAGTGATATAAAATATTGTATATTGTATGTTTATATTGTATGTTTACTTCGATATGTTGTCATACACTGAGAATTATCAGTCATCATACTATATTCTGCTAAACAATTTGTATCTTGTATTGTGCATTGTATTCCTCATATCCATGTCAATTTATGTAGTCTCTGTGTGCATTATTGTTTCTCACTACCGTATTGTTGTACTACTGATGTGATTGTTCTTCCTTTGCACATTTGATTTCAATAAAAATTATATATTGAAAAAAAAAATTAAGCAAAGAAAACCTCCAAACAAATAATAGTGGATATGTTAGATGTTCTAAAAAAGTTGAAAAGCAAACTTAAGATGGAGATGATAAAAAACAGCAAAAAATCTCTAATAAAATAATTAAGTCATCTCATCTCATGACTGTTTTGGAAGATTGTATTGAGGATATCTCTTTAAATAACTGGTCCAAATTTCAGTGGACGATTCGAGCAATCCTCCATGAGGATCAAATCCTACCCTTTGCTGATATTCAAGCTAAACTCCGTCTCCCTAGTAAAGAACTCTTCTCTTATTTAAGAATTAAAAACTTCTTGAATAAGTTCTTACTTAAAACTTCGCCAAAAATCGATACTCTTATTCAAACTATCTTTAGATATACTAAGGTTACCAAAATTCTTTCAAAAGCTACTAATTTGTTATCTAATTTGGATCAACAACCCCTAAAGATACTTGATAATTGGAAAAAGACCCTAAATATTGACATAGCTGAGCACGAATGGTGTACATCTCTTAAAGATATTCGTAAATATATTCATTGTCAAAATTTAGTCGAATGTCAATATAAGATTATGTATAAATGGTATCGGACTCCATATATATTAAGTAAAATTTATCCAGATCAAACTCCCCACTGTTGGCGTTGCGGCTATTCAGAGGGAACACTTGTCCATATATGGTGGCATTGTAGTTTGGTTAAAAGTCTTTGGGAATGGTCCTTTGAAATACTTAAATGTTTATTTAATATTACAATTAAAAAAGGTCCAGACATAGCATTGCTACATCTAAATTGGAAACTTTCCTCCATTTCTTCCAAGTGTCTCACAAGCCATTGCTTTCTGGCGGTAAAAATAATAATAGCAATACAATGGAAGTCACATCTTCCTTTCCAGAGGTGTCAGCTTGTCAACCAAATCTTATACCAATTTCGAATGGAAAAAGATTTGCCACTTTCCTCCTTATCTCTTACAAATAGACAAGACCAATACACTAATTGGATTCGAATTTTGGAAAATGAATGAATTATTTTTTGATGTTTAGACCGACCATAGCCCTCACTAATTTTCACTTATTTTCATTTATACTTATACTGATCATGGTTATATGAGAGAGAACTTATCCCTTTATTAAGATATTCTTAGCTGATTAGTCTGGTAATTATCTTTAACTTATGATCATAAAGCTGTAGTAAATGCAGGCTACATGTTTTGTTAATGTTACACTTGTCCTGTCTTGTATGTAATTACACTAATTTTGTCATATGTATAATAAAATGGAAAACTATTTTTCAATAAAAATAATAATGGAAAAAAAAAAAAAAAGAAAAGCAAACTTAATCTTTCAGACTCTATCCTTGTACATGCCCCTATAGAAACTTTACAATATGATCTGATTGATCTGGATATGCATAAATGGAGGCTATTGGGGATAAATAAAATTATTGATCTTTTTGAAGATAAAGTTCTGATTAGCTTTCAGTGCTTGCAAACTAAATACAATGTACCCTTTAGTGATACTTTTCGATATTTAAGGATTAAACACTATCATCATTCAAAAAAATATATTTTTGAACATCCTATCTTCAGATATTTAGATAAAGTTGGTACTAGAGGTTTAATAACTAGATCTTCTAAACTTTTGGATGGGGAGGATGACGTTATAAAAATTTCACTAATAGAAAAATGGGAAAAGGATCTCAATGTAATCTACACCCCATTTGAATGGTACCAAACCACTATCAAACTAAAAAAAAAATATATATACATTGTATATCCGTGATAGAACTTCATCTAAAAATCCTATATAGATGATATCAGGTCCCTTCAAAACTACATAACATTTCTGAAGCCTACTCGCCTCTATGTTGGCGATGTCAGAAAGAGATTGGTACAATGTTTCATATATGGTATACATGTCCGATACTAAACAACACCAAGACATTTATAATATCCATGATAGCTGACTTAATTCACAAAACTATGATACTTACACCTGCCCTTTTATTATTTAATTTAGACTTCACAATAATGGAGAAAAAACACAGATAGCTAATCACACAAGTTATCTATAGCTCGTAACTGGAAATCTAGTTTTTCTCCATCCTGCCAAAAAATTGTAAACCAGAAAGACTATCAGTACACAATGGAATGTGACTTTATTCCTACTTCGGGAAAATGTACTAACTATCGCGAATATTGGTACTCTGAGGCGGAATATAGAAACAATACAAACTAGCTTGTTATAGGGATGGGACATTGGGACAGGTAAACCAGGGGTGTTCCACTTTCTATTTAGATCAAATAAGATTCCCTTGGATATATAAATCCTCATGCCTACTACGAGCCCCAATGATTGCAGTTATCTTTTATGGTTCTTTATATATTTCTGGTTCTTTATATATTTCATGCTACATGCATGAGTTACATAAGTCATGTATGAACTTTTTGTTAATGAGCATTGAAATATGTGTTATATATAAAAAAGATAAGAAAAAAGAAAAAAAAAGAGAGAAATATAGATGGTACAAAGCTTTGATTTTTATTTCATTACACCTGTATTCCTACAGCAATACATTTCAGTTAATTTTGTATTAAAACACAAGTTTAAATTCACACAAAAGACAATCAAATTATTGTAGTTTAATCCATAATTTATAATTCCACAGTGGAAACTATAATTATTTATTTCCATTCTTTATATGATGCTATTAGAGTCATGTAAGGGCACCAGCACGTGCAGGCTTGCACTTAACCCCCAAAGTAGGAGTCGCTGGGTTCGGTACACAGATGCTCCATAATGGTTGTTTTAAGTGCTATGCTGAATGACATAAATCCGAAGGCTCATTAAAATATAACAAATAAAATGGAAATACCTTTTTAGCTATATATTTATTTGACAATTGTCTAGTACGGCATTGAGATAACATTTTATTTTCTATAAATAGTGGCTTACTAAATTAATGTAATACAATTTAACCCCTTAAGGACACATGACATGTGTGACATGTCATGATTCCATTTTATTCCAGAAATGTGGTCCTTAAGGGGTTAAAAAAAGGCAGATAAGGTTTCTACAAAGAGTCGATAAGAAGGTTGAGATAGAGGAGTTACTTTTATTCTTGACTTAACATTCTCTATTTACCGCTGTTGTGTATGACAATAAAAAAGCTCACGTATATCAGTTATTTATGTGACTTAAAAATTCTGCGGGTATCAGTCTGCCTAATGTGTATGAGTATAATACGCAACACACCTAATCCAATGTTTCTCAGTGTGAAGCATTCAGAGCATCCAGTGGCATCATGCTGAGTGAGATGTTGCCAAATTTGAAGACTTTTTATAATTGAAAGTCTTCTTTAAGGAAGTTCCTCCTCAATAGCTTTCAGTCAAACAGTCACTAAAAATATGTCCTTGGCATAATATAAACATTGCTATTTCTTTAAACGTACCGCATTACCAATCTTTTCTTTTATAGTGTGTTCTCTATAATAACATTTATATTATTGCCACGCAAAAGGCCCAGCGTCTAGCTAACAAAACCATTTCATTAAGATGAAGTGGTTTTGGAACTTGGAGTTTTCACTTAAAAATGACAAATGTAGGCTCTAATAAAACTCCAAAAGAGTCATGTGCAAAATGTCCAAAGGCAGGGATGGTACCCATAGATTAGTGTGCTTAAAGTGCTCCTTTAAAAAAATTCTTTACATTTTATTTCTAAATGAATGCACTTTACCTCCTACGGGAAAAAAAAATGTTTTTAAATTGTATAACGTGAAGTCTATAAAAAGTAATTTTACAGTCGTGATAACAGAAAATAGACATTTACTCACTGAAGTATGAAATTCATATTTTATATTTAGTTCTGATGTAATCAAACTGCAAAATATGATCCAGAGATGTACACTTTAGATTGTATTCATTCATTTTTATATAGTTTATGTATTTTAAATAGTTTGCATTAATTAAGTTCTAAATTGATCAGACTTCATGGTCTTCTTAGTAGGTTTCTTTTTGAGTTAAGAGATTATCTAAAAAATACACTATTCTGGGAACACGTTTCAAAGAGTCCATTTAGACATTTTGAATGCCAGACATATTTCTCACTGCCACATTAGTTCCTGCACAAATCTTACTCATTTTGAGGTTACAGTTTATAATAGATGGACTATTCAAGTTAATTAAATTGTTTGGTTGACTTAACTGTTCTTGTAAAATTTTGTGTGAGGTCAGTCAATATTTACTATGGTTCAGCAGATTAAATTATTAAGACCACAAGCTCAAATTTTGAATCCCAAATTTTTGTTGGTTTTATCACTGCAGAGTTGCTAACTAAAATAACTTCTGTTTGCCGTTATTGAACTCTTGAAAGATATCTTTCCTATTAAGGAATGTAGTAGGCTCCACATTTTGGGTAGTGTCATTGTTGTGCTGTCCGCTGGCAAAAGCACAGTTACTAAGATACTTTGCTGTTTCTAGCAAACAGTTTGAGCAAGATATATATTTGAGACCCTGTATAAGTGATACTTCACATAGTCTAAAGCTTTTCATGCCCCAAAAAAGTCTGTAAAGGATGAATGAACAAATGAAAACATTGTGTAAATTTACATCATTTTATTTTTCAAGTTTGTTTGAAAGCAATCTTCCCAAAATGGCTTTATTATCTGGTTATATGCTACCTATGCTTCCCACGTCTCAAGTAAATGTCATTCTAATATGTTTTCAAACTAAGAGTGCTTTGTTGCGAACAGAGGCGGCTCTCTAATTAGGCGGTTTAGGCGGCCGCCTAAGGCCTCGCGCTGGCGGCGGCCTCGCGGCCGCCTAAACCGCCTGTTAGCAGAGTGTGTCAGGTCCTCGGTCACTGACCGAGGACCTGACACCAGGAGGGGGCCCGGCGGCTTGCCCGGTATGCCGCCGGGTGCGAGGCCCCTCCTGGCTGCCAGGCCGGCCACCGCAGACACTGGTCTGCAGCTCCGCAGTGTGCAGAGCTGCAGACCATGTGACTCGCGAGAATTGGCCAATCAGAGCGTTGCCGCGGGTTACCACGGCAACGCTCTGAAATCTCACGAGATTACACGGTCTGCAGCTCTGCGGAGCTGCAGACCGGGAGCAGTGGCCACCGGACCACCAGGGAGCCCACTGGACCACCAGGGAAAGGTAGGCTCTCCCTCCCCATCACCCCCAACCACACTCAGGCTCACCCCCGACCACCATCACCCCCACCACCTCAGCCTCACCCCCACCACCATCACCCCACTCTCAGCCTCACCCCCACCACCATCACCCCCCACCACCATCACCCCCCACCACCCTCAGCCTCACCACCATCACCCCCCACCACCCTCAGCCTCACCCCCCACCATCACCCCCACCACCCTCAGCTTCACCCCCCACCACCCTCAGCCTCACCCCCCACCATCACCCCCCACCACCCTCAGCCTCACCCCCCACCATCACCCCCACCACCCTCAGCTTCACCCCCCACCATCACCCCCCACCACCCTCAGCTTCACCCCCCACCACCATCACCCCCACCACCCTCAGCTTCACCCCCCACCACCATCACCCCCACCACCCTCAGCCTCACCCCACCACCATCACACCACCCTCAGCCTCACCCCCGCCACCATCACCCCCACCCCCTTCAGCCTCACCCCCCACCATCACCCACCATCACCACCCTCAGCCTCACCACCCACCACCATCACCCCCCACCACCCACACCATCACCCCTCCCCACCATCACCCCCACCACCCTTAGCCTCACCCCCACCACCCTCAGCTACACCCACCACCATCAGCTTCACCCCCCACCACCGTCACCATCACCTCCCCACCACCCTCAGCCTCACCCCCATCACCCACCATCACCATCACCACCCTCAGCCTCACCACCTTCACCATCACCCCTCACCACCATCACCCTCAGCTACACCCCCCACCACTGTCACCATCACCCCCCACCACTGTCACCCCCACCACTGTCACCCCCACCACTGTCACCCCCACCACCGTCACCATCACCCCCCACCACCCTCAGCTTCACAACCACCACCCTCACCATCACCCCTCCCCACCCTCAGCGTCACCCCCACCACCCACACCATTACCCCTCACCACCCACCCCCACCCTCAACATCACCACCCTCAGCATCACTCCCCCCACCACCCTCAGCATCACTCCCCTCAGCCTCACCCCCCACCATCACCCCCACCACCCTCAGCTTCACCCCCCACCATCACCCCCACCACCCTCAGCTTCACCCCCCACCACCCTCAGCCTCAACCCCCACCATCACCCCCACCACCCTCAGCCTCAACCCCCACCATCACCCCCACCACCCTCAGCTTCACCCCCACCATCACCCCCCACCACCCTCAGCTTCACCCCCCACCACCATCACCCCCACCACCCTCAGCCTCACCCCACCACCATCACACCACCCTCAGCCTCACCCCCGCCACCATCACCCCCACCACCACCCTCAGCCTCACCCCCCACCATCACCCCCACCACCACCCTCAGCCTCACCCCCCACCATCACCCACCATCACCACCCCAGCCTCACCACCCACCACCATCACCCCCCACCACCCACACCATCACCCCTCCCCACCATCACCCCCCACCACCCTCAGCTACACCCACCACCACCGTCTCCATCACCCACCACCACCGTCACCATCACCCCCCACCACCGTCACCATCACCCCCCACCACCCTCAGCTTCACCCTCACCATCACCCCTCCCCAACCTCAGCCTCACCTCCACCACCCTCAGCCTCACCATCCCCCATAACCCCCCACCACCCTCATCTTCACCACCCACCACCACCCTCAACATCACCACCCTCAGCATCACCCCCCTCACCCCCCTCAGCATCACCCCCCCAGCCTCAGCATCACCACCCTCAGCATCACCCCTCACCACCCTCAGCCTCCCCCCACTCACCATCACCCCCTCTCACTCTCACATTACCCCCTCTCACTCTCACATTACCCCCTCTCACTCTCACATTACCCCCCCACTCTCACATTACCCCCCCCACTCACATTAGCCCCCCACTCTCACATTAGCCCCCCCACGCTCACATTAGCCCCCCCACGCTCACATTAGCCCCCCCACGCTCACATTAGCCCCCCCACGCTCACATTAGCCCCCCACTCTCACATTACCCCCCCACTCTCACATTAGCCCCCCACTCTCACATTAGCCCCCCCACTCTCACATTAGCCCCCCCACTCTCACATTAGCCCCCCCACTCTCACATTAGCCCCCCCACTCTCACATTAGCCCCCCCACTCTCACATTAGCCCCCCCACTCTCACATTAGCCCCCCCACTCTCACATTACCCCCCTCTCACTCTCACATTACCCCCCTCTCACTCTCACATTACCCCCCTCTCACTCTCACATTACCATCACCCCCCGCTCCCTCTCACATTACCATCACCCCCGCTCCCTCTCACATTACCATCAACCCCCGCTCCCTTTCACCATCACCCCCCACTCCCTCTTACCATCAGCTACCCCATACACATAGGGTCTCAGACAAAAACGCAAACATGCTCACAGAGACATACATTCGCACACACAAGGATACTGTTTGTCAGACACACTCTCAGGCACATACACAGGTAGACAGTGCATCAATGTGTATATGTGACACTTTTTTGTTAGTGGGGCCTCATGTTTGCGTTTCGCCTAAGGCCTCATAAAGTCTAGAGCCGCCTCTGGTTGCGAAGCAGTTGACAAAATGAGCTAATGAAGACACTGTGTGACAAAATAATAGGACGGATTCTATAAGCATGCACAAATTACTAGTCTAAATAAATTGTATTTTGATACGGAGGTAATTACAAATGAATGTTATTTTATTTTACACCATGTAGCAATGCTCAGCCATAATCTTTCATTGTCCACGTACATTGTATATGTTGGTAACATTATTCTGAATACTCCTTACACAATAAATAAAATGTATTAGGGAAGATTCCAAGGGATTCGGGTATTTCTAATGCAAACAAGTTGTGTTAATTATTTCTAACTGTCCCAAAGGCACATAATAGCTTATCTGTCTCCATTAAACAACCTTGACTATTGCATGTTTATTTTTGCTACTGATAACATTTTTGCAAACAGAATTGGCTCACAGTCTACATATGAGAAGTCACGTCCACTGTAAATGTTCAAAAATAACTTGCATAAGTTAAAATAAAATGATGTCCTATATAATTCACATAAGGACACAGAAGTTACTGGACAATATTTCATCACCAAAGCTTATTAGTACTATTGATTCAGTGTTTTCGCATACAAAATGTAATTCAATGTTCATATAATATAAATTGATGTGTTCTTTGTGTGGTTTATTTTTGTTATATCATTATATTATTTTCAGTAACTCAATATTAGATGCATAGATAGTATGCTCTTAAAAGGCGTATAATTGGCAGCAAGCGACCCTCTCTCATTTGTATGTGTAATATAGATAATAAAAAAGAGAATGAATAAACTAAAGGAGTCCCAAAGGCAATGGGGCTCCTATCCTGGTTTTGTTACAAAGTCTTACAGTGGATACATAAACAGTTGTAACTAATATTGGAAATAAACTTGGAGTATGTTAATAGAAAATGCTACAAATAGCTTCTAATATCAAATCCTAAGCAAGTCCCAATAGAAAGTCAAATCATTAATACTTTATTTGTAAATTAAACAGACAGGCACTATACACTAGGAATAATGGCTGAATAGCAAGGGGTATATAGTATACAGCTGATGGCAGCAGATATCAAAAATTCACAGTGCTATTGTAGACACAAAACACCTTCAAAGCTTAATAGGGCAGTAGGCAACCCTTAGTCAAAAGTTGACATAATTCGTGGATAGGGGCTTTTTGAAAGGCAAATCTCATCATTCTTAAAATAAAACCCAAAGTGGGTAGAGCGGGAGGGAGGCACTTAGCTGATAAACCCCTATTATTCCTACGGAAACACCTTCATAGGTGTTCTATGTTATCCCTATAAGCTATAGAGGTATTGGGCTAATAGATCCCTATAATTCCTAAGGAGACACCTTCATGGGTGTTCTATGCTGTCCCTATAAACTAAAAATAAAATCCATCAGATGACCCCTAGCTTAAAAAACAACCAAAGAAAAAGAAAACTCCAAGTTGAATAATAAAGTGCATAAAAGGTGTTCGACACCTAGTGCTCCCATAGTGAGTGAAAAAATATAAATAGACAGAAACCCAACGCGCGTTTCGGTGCGTATAGTGGCACCTTCATGCGTATAGTGGCACCCTGACGAAGGTGCCACTATACGCACAGAAACGCGCGTCGGGTTTCTGTCTATTTATATTTAGCTGTGTATACTATATACCCCTTGCTATTCAGGCATTATTCCTAGTGTATAGTGCCTGTCTGTTTAATTTACAAATACAGTATTAATGATTTGACTTTCTATTGGCACTTGCTTAGGATTTGATATTAGAAGCTATTTGTAGCATTTTCTATTAACATACTCCAAGTTTATTTCCAATATTAGTTACAACTGTTTATGTATCCACTGTAAGACTTTGTAACAAAACCAGGGTAGGAGCCCCATTGCCTTTGGAACTCCTTTAGTTTATTCACTTTTTTTTTTTTTTTTTTTTTTAGATATTTTGGGTTCAAGCCCCAGGGTGGAGCTGGGACCACTGTGTGGCTCTCTTTACTTTATAGTGAAGATTGAGCACATACAGTTCTATATATTTTTCTATTTTGTAATATAGATAATACATCGATATTATATGCAATGTTAGTAAAGGTAAAATAAAAAACAATTCTGACCTTTTAATATATTTAAATTATAGCACAGTTGAACAGCCTCCCGTTCTGCCCTATGGGTTTTTTCATCTTCTATAAACTTACTTCGATGAGAAGTTTATGGAATAAGTAGTTTATCTGCTAGCTGCAGTTCCAATCATCACATGGGACAAGTTTAATTGTTCTGTAAACTAATAGCAGACATTCCACAGCTGTTCTTAGTTAATCCAAAGCCCAGGACATCATTTTGTGGATGGAACTGTGTACAGTTATCTCCCAACAGCAGGAGAGAGGAGGAGAGAAATGTCCATCCAAGACTTTGGCAAATCAGAGCAGGGTCCTCTTCTGCACCATACGTGCTGCAGTAATGTAAAGCATTTAAAGAATTTTGAGGTTTTTTGACCTTGTAAACAAAGTAATGTCAATGAACAGATTGGCATATACTTGGAAACGTTGGAGCTCTCATTAAGCTCGCTCTGCTAAAATACTTTCTAAAAATAAATGAATATAGAAATAAAATATTTATATTGTGTCATGTAAATCATATTCACTTAACCTCAATAAACTTTCATTATTCATCCTTCCGCGGTAGATAAAATGAGTACCATTAAATTGGGTAAGCGTAACAACCCCTGGATGTTGGGCTAAGGTAATATCCCCAGGACGTACTTGAAAACCAGAGTGATTTGAATGTACCTTTCCTGGTTAAATACTTTGTTGTTATTATTATTATTATTATTATTATTATTATTTTGTTAGAGTTTATTTATTAAAACTACATTGTAGAGATGTGAAATCAGAATTGCAAACTTCCGATCAAAAAAGTAAAGCTGAAATTTTCCAAATCCATAATTTTGGTTTGAATTTTTCAGATCTGTTTCAGTTCTCTATAATTCTCGGTTTTGTAGCTATGTGGCTGTCTCATAAATTGGCTTTTGTCTAGAGTTCACCTCTCTGATTCTAATTCCTCCTTCTCAAGTTGGAGAAAATCATCCTCTTTATCTAAAGGACTTTTTAGATAACGTAGAGGAATAACTAGGATAGCTAAATATGTTGAATAGTAACAAATAAATATTAGGAAGGAAAAAAAGCAAGCCGAACTATTGATGCAATGTTTAGCCATTTCCCTACTAGTTCCAGAGCAGGATTAAACACCATGTGACCTTAGGTGTCTGGTTATACAGGGGCCCTGAAACCATGCATTTGCTTGACACCATTAACCATCCCTATGTGAAGAATAAAGGGGAGGGGGAACCTGGGACAAGCCTGTGTAGGGTCTGCTGGGATTTTGGATCCTTCTCTGGTTATCTGTCCATGACTGTCTATTACTTTTGCTCCAAAATTGGGTGAATTGTGCATTGTGAGACATGGTTCCTGGTACCTGGGCACAATAGGATTCTCTGTCAAACGAGGAAGTGAAAAGCAAGGTTGTATAATGTATGGCATTGAGAATGAACATATGGCCATGATTTGTAACCTGGGGCATGTTTGCAGAGTACAATTGTGTAATAAAAGGGTCCTCTACTCTGGTGAATGATATTCACGTTTTTCTTCAGCCCTGTGCTGTACGAGATCGCATTGTGTTTTAGTCGTAAACCTTCTCTGTATAGCTCTGTGTGTAAACAGGTTAGGTTTTTTTCACAGGACAAAAATTAAAATATCAAGGGTAAAAAAAAAAAAAAAACCTTTACCTTCCCTGTAGACCTCCCATAGCATCAGATCTGGCTGCCTATACGTTCTCCTGTCTGACACAACTGCCTCACAATTAGAGCTGAGGACCAAATTTCCTCCTGTCTTCTGGTGCAGGAACCTGCTTGGTTCATTGTGCTGCATAAGGAGCAACAAATAAAGGAAGGGGGTCATGTATGGTTTTGACCATAAATCAGGAGATGCAAGCAGAGATTTTCAGATAGACTAGATCAAGGGTCAGCCTATGGCATGTGTGCTTCAAGGTGCCTTTACATGGCACTCCCACCCCCCCCACACACACACACACACACAAATACAACACTACAAAGCAACTGCAGCACCCGTAAATAACACAAGCACAATACAGCAATATAAAATATTTTTTTAAAATAGGAGCAGCAGCCAATGGACTTCAAGAGCGTGTTTGCACAGTACTACTAAAAGACTGCTGGCCCCATGACTAGATTATTACATTCATTTTACTGTATATGACAACTGTAAACATTGATCTTTTGTTAATTGTAATTTCTGTTTTGAAATCTGCAATTTCAAAAATAGGTGCAAATTCTTTACATGTATTCATACGTTTCTTCCCATAGCAACCGCCAAATGTTTTACATTCTAATTTTTAGAAGTTCAAAAGCTATATATGTGATTAAACAGTAAACCACTTTGTGACATTGGAAATTCTTACAAATACTATTGTTTCATTGTCATATTGGTGACATTTGAACATACTGCATACAGTTTAGTTCAGCCCCTGGAAGAAGGAGGATTTGTAAAGTTAAAACTAATTAAATATGCATGACTGTGCCGGATGAGATCAGTTCATAATGTCAAAGCACTGACATTTTCTGTCTGATTTAATCTATTTGATTTGGTGTTGGTGAAGCTGTCAATGTGGACTCTCACCTAGTTTTCTTTTCATGTGTCAGAGAAAAATAATATTATATAATATGTCCTGGATCTATTTCCAGTTTATTAGATTATGATACAGTAGCTCTTATACACAAGACAAAAACAAAGTAGCTTAGACAGCATGTTAAATTCAGCAGTTGATATAAACTGATCATCATACAATTGTATGAAATTAATTTTGATTAGTTAATTCACGCTTTAACATGACTGATTTTCCCAGTCTAGTGTTTTATTATTATTATTATTATTATTATTGCCATTTATATAGCGCCAACAGATTCCGTAGCGCTTTACAATATTTTGAGAGGGGGGGATGTAACAATAAATAAGACAATTACAAGAAAACTTACAGGAATAATAGGTTGAAGAGGACCCTGCTCAAATAAGCTTACAGTCTATAGGAGGTGGGGTATTAGAAACATTAGGATAGGAAATATCAAGTAGGAGTGAAGCAGAGCTGGAGGAGAGAGCAAAGCACTATCCCATAGGAGAGCAAGAGACAGGTATGTAAGGGAGAGATTACTCTGGGAGGCCATACGCTTTCCTTTTTATGTGTCGATTGCATTGATATATTTTAAATGGAAAAAAAAAAAATATCCAGGCACACCTGAGGTTTCTTCTAAAAGCAGCCTTTTTATTTGAAACAAGAACGTGGAGACAACGTTTTGGCTCCTCTGAGCTTTTATCAAGACAAGACTTGATAAAGGCTCAGAGAGGAGCCAAAACGTTGTCTCCACTTTCTTGTTCCAATTAAAAGACTGCCTTTTAGAAGAAACCTCAGGTGCGCTTGGATATTTCTTCTTTTCCATTTGATGTCTCCAGGGATTGGCCCTCCCTTTCTGGAGCACCCTGCAGGAAGTATTCCCCCGTATTTAGTGTGTGTGCATTATACTTGTTTTTTTGCATTACAGTGACAGTGAATTGTCACTCCATCAGCACACGGAATGTTATGTAAGATTGAAACACATTTCCTATGGGCCAGGAAGCAGTTCTACTATGTAAGACATGTTTTACCTAGGCGGAAAAGGTTATATTTTACAACATGGCATCTGAACATATTCCCAATAAAGTAGATTAATGGACAATGCTCTTCAGTCCCCACTAAGTATAGAATTACCCTTTACACTTGTTCTGATGTTTAGAGTCACTAACATTCATGATTTCACACCTTGCAGTTGGTGGAATTAAATGGATTTAAAGGATTACTCAAACCCTTTTGAGGTGGGTTACAGTTCCTGTGTTCCCCCCCTTCCCCCCACTATTTTCCAGTAAAAGCTGAAAAACAAAGATTATTATTCACCTGGAATCTAGTGCTCGGTGAAGATCCTGACGCTGACTTCCACATCCCATCCATCGTCACAGGGGCCACACATTATTTGCTAGCTTAGAGCTTATTTGTTTGCTCAAGGATGGCAAGGGGAGGGAGGAGAAGAGAGGGAGGATGAATAAAATGGGAAGGAGGAAGGGTGGGAGGAGAGACATAGCTTCCCCTTGCAGGCAGAGCACATAACAATAGACATATGTTATGCATAGAATTGACATTGGCAGTCCGGCACAGCCCAAAACTAGCCCTCGGCACACATTTGAAAATAACAGATAATGAGCAGTGTTTTACATACATACTTCTACCACCATGGACCTTATGTATCTTGGGATGTTGAACGCTGTGTGTTTATGATGGAAATCAGGCAACGTAAGCTGAGCCTCTCTAGCTGTGAACAAACATAGTAGGAAAAAGATTACTGTTGATAATATTGAAGGGTATAATAAAAATTAACCTTTAATTTAAAAAAAAAAAAAAAATCTCGTAACCATTAATTCCTCAGAGAATTCTAAAGTTCACATTGAGACAAAACATTCTGCTGTATGGTTTACTATGTATCACTTTGTATTGTATTTTAAAATAGTTAAATCTCAAAATACATCCTCTACTACACATGTTCAAAAAGTAACAAATAGTTATGTACCGAACTGTTCGACGGCGAATAGTTCCTGGAGAACATAGCGTGTTCGCGTTCGCCGCCGCGGGCGAACACATGGGCAGTTAGATCCGCCCTCTATTCGTCATCATTGAGCAAACTTTGACCCTGTGCCTCACGGTCAGCAGACACATTCCAGCAAATTAGCAGCAGACCCTCCCTTCCACACCCTCCCACCTCCCTCCCAGCATCCATTTTAGATTCATTCTAAAGCTGCTTGCTTAGTGAGAGGAGGGAAAGTTTAGCTGCTGCTGATTAGATAGGGAAATTGATAGCTAGGCTAGGGTATTCAGTGTCCACTACAGTCCTGAAGGACTCATCTGATCTCTGCTGTAAGAACAGCACCCCAAAAAGCCCTTTTTAGGGCTAGAACATCAGTCTGCTTTTTTTTTTTTTTTCTGTGTAATGTAATTGCAGTTGCCTGCCTGCCAGCTTCTGTGTCAGGCTCACAGTGTATACTGTGCCCATTTGCCCAGTGCCACCACTCACTCACTGGTGTCACAATAGCTTAAGCTTGACATTTAAAAATACAATTTTTTTTTCACTGTAATAGATTGAATAGCAGTTAGTTGCCTGCCAGCTTCTGTGTCAGGCTCACAGTGGATACTGTGCCCATTTGCCCAGTCAGGGCCACCACTCATATCTGGTGTCTCTATAGCGTGCTTTTACAAAGAAAAAAGTTTTCCAGTGTAAGCTAATAGCAGTCAGTGTCCTTAAAGAGGGTGTGTCAGGCCTTCAGCGTGTGCTCTGCAGACTCCTGGCAGTGTACTTTGACAGTTGCCACTCATATCTGGTGTCTCTATAACGTGCTTTTACAAAGAAAAAAAGTTTTCCAGTGTAAGCTAATAGCAGTCAGTGTCCTTAAAGCGGGTGTGTCAGGCCTTCAGCGTGTGCCCTGCAGACCCCTGCCAGTGTACTTTGACAGTTGCCACTCATATCTGGTGTCTCTATAACGTGCTTTTACAAAGAAAAAAAGTTTTCTAGTGTAAGCTAATAGCCGTCAGTGTCCTTAAAGCGGGTATGTCAGGCCTTCAGCGTGTGCTCTGCAGACCTCTGCCATTGCACATTGCCCCTCCTATCTGGTGTCACAATAGCGTGCATTTAAAACCAAAAAACTTTTTTCACTGTTATAGATTGAATAGTAGTTAGTTGTCTTCAAGCGGGTGTGTCAGGCCTACAGCGTGCACTCTGTCAACCTCTGCCACTGCACAGTGCCACTCATATCTGGTCTATGTCTCAGGCAGGCAGCATTACACACATGGACGTACGGTGTGATGATGATGTTGTACTGCTGCTTCCTTTGCTGAGTTGTCAGATACAAGTGAAGCGGTTGATGATGACGATGTGTCCATGGATGTCACGTGGGTGCCCGCTAGAAGAGAAGAACAGGGGGAAAGTTCATATTGGGAGACAGAGAGGAGGAGGAGACGAGTTGGAAGCAGGGGGAGGTCGTCGCAGGGAGCTAGTGGCATAGTCAGACAGCATGCATCAGCACCCGGGGTCAGCCCGACAGCACGCCAATCAACGCATGCTGTGTCCACCACCAGAATGCCGTCATTGCAGAGCTCAGCAGTGTGGCATTTTTTTTTGTGTGTCTGCCTGTGACAACAGCGATGCCATTTGCAACCTGTGCCAAAAGAAACTGAGTCGTGGGAAGTCCAACACCCACCTAGGTACAAATGCTTTGCGTAGGCACATGATCGCACATCACAAACGCCTATGGGATCAACACATGAGTACAAGCAGCACACAAACTCAGAGCCGCCATCCTCCTCCTGGTCCAGCATCTTCAGCCACGTCAACCACTGCTGTCCTCCTTGCCCCCTCTCAACCATCCGCCACTCCGTCTCTCGCTTTGAGCAGTTTCCGCCCATCTGCCCACAGTCAGGTGTCTGTCAAGGACATGTTTGAGCGTAAGAAGCCAATGTCACAAAGTCACCCCCTTGCCCAGCGTGTGACAGTTGGCTTGTCCGAACTATTAGCCCGCCAGCATTTTTCGTTGATATGCATTTTTATTTCTTCTTAGATAACAAAAAAATTCTGAGACGACATTGGCAGGGCTATTCACTTGTGTGATCTGTCATGAATTGTCATTTGAATGTTAATTTGAACTGTGGCGCACAAGAACTTGAATCGAAAACATCTTTAAGCCAACTATGTTTTCACTAAGCTTAGTGAATAACTAACATTAACGAGTCGGATTAAACGCACTCTGCACTCGAGGTATG
This sequence comes from Pelobates fuscus, assembly GCF_036172605.1. Taxonomy (NCBI): domain Eukaryota; kingdom Metazoa; phylum Chordata; class Amphibia; order Anura; family Pelobatidae; genus Pelobates; species Pelobates fuscus. The sequence continues at coordinate 59,286,104 of NC_086320.1, read as the reverse complement.
ATCTTTTTAAATGACCCCACTTGGGCCCTAAATGGTAAAACGTTTCACATGGGCATACGAAAGGTACACATGGCAATTAAAATCAGAAAATATGTAAAACATTTTTAGATATACTGGAAATTAGTACACCAATACGATTAAGCACTGTACTTTCTGTACTTTCCGGATTCATGTTTGCATGTTTTTTTTTAAGAATTTGCCAGGAATCTATTTTTGAAGTTGTTCCCCTCCTCTTGACACGATCAATGACGTGAGAGTCTCCGTAAGCAGGGTTGACCGGTTAGTCCCGTTTTCCATTCAAGTTGTGCATGATGTCCCGGCTAGGTTTCCAGGGACAAATGTTGGAGCCTCGACGTTGCCCCAATATGGAGGGAGCGTGGAGTTTGTTGGAGGCTTCAATGTGAGTAGCGAGTCCGGGGGGAGACCCAGGATTCCCTCTGCCTCCTGCATGTTGTGTACAGTATGCCTGGCGTACGCATGGCGACTTCTCGCTTCAGTAGTTAGGACACGCCCGCCTAGCCCGCCAGCTTTTACCATACAAGCTGGTGGAGTCTGAGGCGTTCAAAAAATTTGTAGCTATTGGGACACCGCAGTGGAAGGTACCCGGCCGAAATTTCTTTTCAAAAAAGGCAATCCCCAACCTGTACTCGATTGTGCAAAAGGAAGTAATGGCATGTCTGGCACACAGTGTTGGGGCAAGGGTCCATCTGACCACTGATACCTGGTCTGCAAAGCATGGTCAGGGCAGGTATATCACCTACACTGCGCATTGGGTAAACCTGCTGACGGCTGCCAAGCATGGAATGTGTGGCTCTGCAGAGGAGTTGCCACGACCGCCACGACTTGCAGGCAGGCCTGCTGCCACCTCCTCTACTCCTCCAACTCCATCCTCTTCCATAACATCCTCGGCTGAGTCCTCTTCTACTGCTGCATCTTGCTCCACATCAACGGCACCCCCCCCCCCAGCTCCCCATGTGCTATTCCACATCCCTATTCTGCTGTGTGTCAGTGTGAATAATGGTCTCTGAGGACAGGTGTGAATCCATATCTGCCAAGTGACCCTATGTAGGGGGAACAGTCCCTATTCTGCTCTGTGTCAGTGTGTATCAAGTGCTTTACACAGCGTATAAGAGTGATGTCACAGCACAACGGGAATCTAACAGGGGAAGAGGTGAAAGTCATCCTCCTCCTCCCACGAGCACGCCATATCTGCCAAGTGACCCTATGTAGGGGTAACAGTCTCTATTCTGCTCTGTGTCAGTGTGTATCATGGTCTCTGAGGACGGGGAACAGTCTCTATTCTGCTCTTTGTCATTGTGTATCATGGTCTCTGAGGACGGGGAATAGTCTCTATTCTGCTCTGTGTCAGTGTTTATCAGGGGCTTTGAGGACAGGTGTCAATCCATACCTGCCAAGTGACCCTATGTAAGGGGAACAGTCCCTATTCTGCTCTGTGTCAGTGTGTATCATGGTCTCTGAGGACGGGGAACAGTCTCTATTCTGCTCTTTGTCATTGTGTATCATGGTCTCTGAGGACGGGGAATAGTCTCTATTCTGCTCTGTGTCAGTGTTTATCAGGGTCTCTGAGGACAGGTGTCAATCCATATGTCAAGGTGTCAATATGTCATATGTCAGGTGTCAATCCATATCCATTGCGATTTAGGAATGTTAGGTGATTTCTGCCCTTTATGGATTAAAACCAGACTCTGCATCAACTGTAATTTTCCATGGGAGTTTTTCCATGGATCCCCCTCCGGCATGCCACAGTCATGGTGTTAGTCCCCTTGAAACAACCTTTCCATAACTTTTGTGGCCAGAAACAGTCCCTGTGGGTTTTAAAATTCGCCTGCCCATTGAAGTCAGTTCGCCGGTTCGCAAACGTTTGTGGAAGTTCCCGTTCGCCATTCGCGAACCGAAAATTTTGTGTTCGCAACATCACTAGTAACAAACCTAAGTGATGGTGAACTGATGTATCAAAATGGTAATAACTGGGCAGGATATATACTTCACTCACAAGAAGTAGAAGGGAGCACTGGAAGAAAAAATAATGCTATGAAATGTCAGCGGTGATGAAGAACAATTTGTCCGAGTGGTGTAAATATTTATATAAAAACCAAAAATTTATGGGTGGTAACTACTAAATCTGCAACCCTAAAGGATTGGGCTTGAACCCATGTACAAGACAAATCTAGTAGTATAGGTGAAGCTATTAAGGTTGATAAACCTATACAGCTAAAAGGGCTGCAGAATAAAAATAAAAAAAGATTCAAAATAACTTTATTAAATGTATATTAAACTAACAATTAAACAAATAGACATATAGGATTATCTGCATATATACAAGAAAAAGTGAGTAAAGTGTTGACTGACAAACGTGAGTGGTAAATGGAGGTGCCTGTGGGCTCAATCAAAGGAGGCAAAACCTTATAGCAGACGTCTTAGGACCTAAAATAATAGATAACACTAAAGCCTCAACTGGTTCACCCTCCTAACCACTCACTAAACTAAAGAAGGGAATATATTTATATATGTAAGAAAAATAATAAATAGTGTGTATGTGTGTATATATATATATATATATATATATATATATATATATATATATATATATATATATATATATATATATATATATATATATATATATATATATACACACACACATACACACTATTTATTATTTTTCTTACATATATAAATATATTCCCTTCTTTAGTTTAGTGAGTGGTTAGGAGGGTGAACCAGTTGAGGCTTTAGTGTTATCTATTATTTTAGGTCCTAAGACGTCTGCTATAAGGTTTTGCCTCCTTTATATATATATATATATATATATATATATATATATATATATATATATATATATATATATATATATATATATATATATATATATATATACACACACATACACACTATTTATTATTTTTCTTACATATATAAATATATTCCCTTCTTTAGTTTAGTGAGTGGTTAGGAGGGTGAACCAGTTGAGGCTTTAGTGTTACTTTTTTATTTTATATACACATATACACACCAAAGTGATGAGAACAGGGATGTACCAAAATGGACAAAACTGCAAGACTAACCTGTGCTGTATATACTAAACCAGGGCAATCAACAATGTGTACCTATTGATCCATCGATATATTACTAGTAATCCGTGTATAAGAGCTACATACCGTGCCTGCAAGGACACCTATCTACTAATCGGTGGATTTCAAAGTAATTGTGAGCTATGCCTACAAGGGCATCTGCCACAAGAAAATAATATACAGTATATGTAAAGGAATACACAGGATGGACATATAGTAGTCACTGTAATCAAACTACCAGATACTGTTTTAATATAAATACACTATGAGAATTAGATAACGTTCAGTAGTGTGATCTCCGAACAGCAACAAACAATGTTAACGGAGCTTCTATTGAATAACGTATCAAGCTCCTAACATGCCTTCAAGGTCACCTATCTACTAAACTATGTGAATTAGAGGATCTGTGAAACAGTGCCTTTGAGGGCACCTGACTAAAATCTATATAACTTAATAGATACACACATCAAAAATTAACATAAAATAAAACAAAAAAAAATGTGTACATATGTCAATATTCAACGATGAACCAGTAAAACTATGGTGGTCTCGGCGATAATACACCTAAATGCTGCAATACTTAAATAAAAAAAGGTCAGATACCACAGGGTAGTGTGCAAAAAAAAAAAAAATACAGCATTTTATGCTAATGTTAGAGCCCCTGTCACTGCAGTCAAGCAACCAGAGGCTCTTCCAATACAAATGTACTACGATCACAGCAGCAGTGAAGGATAGTAACAGACCTTCTGCTGATAGATGTAGTTACCAAACGTACCTTCAAGGGCACCTATCTACTAAATTAAGTGAATGTAGGGATACTGTGAAACAATTCAAAAATACAGTTAACTCTAATTAGAGAACTGGAAAGAAATAAAAAAAAAAAGGAAGAAAATATCTAGATAAAAAGGGTGATGGGGCGGCAATGAAGCATTGGGATATTATAGTGCATGTTGCCTGCGTGCAATATAGAACTGCTCATATATGTCAACTGTTTATACAATGTAATTGCAACACTGTGTACATTGTGACCTATATACACATTTTGTCTCTTGAATGCTTAATGTGCATACTGGAAAGTATGCCACCTGCCTCTCCACCTGATTACCTATTCAAAAATGAACAATTAAAAAAAAAAAAAAAAAAAAGGCTGCAGGCATGAAGACAATAGAAAAAAAATCTTAAATACCTAAAAAAAAAAAAATACAGGAGAGGAGAGAAAAAAATGCAGCAAACATGGAGATAAACTTCAATAGGAAAAAAAATCTTAAAACACCTAAAATCTACATGAGAGAAGAAAGATAGGTGGAGGGAAATATGCGCGTCATAAAAAAAATTAAACTTCTATATTAAATCCATATGGTTCTAAAGTTTTCCATTTATGGACCAACTTCATTTTTTCTCTCCCTATATCTAAAGTATGATTACCTCCTCTGCACGATTTATTTACTGCCTGGATCCCCAGGAAAATAAAACTCGTGGGGTCCATATTGTGACATGTCTTAAACTGTGCAGTGACACTATGCTGTTCAAATCCCTTAAGAATATTATTTACATGCTCATTTATTCTCTTGTATAAAGGACGAACCGTGGGGCCCATGTATTGTAATCTGCACGGAGTAATGAAAAGATACATAACATTTCTTGTAAAACATGTAATACAATTCTTTAAATAAAATTCTTCATCCTTAAAATAAATAAATAAATATATGTTCTTGTTCAAGGATGACTGGTAAACCCGATACTGTTCACAACTGTAATACAACCAAATCCTGCAATAATTAACATCAAAAAGGTCAAATAACACCGGGTAGTGTGTCAAAAAACATTATGTGGTTGTATAAGAGCCGCTATTTTAAACTGAAAAACTAAGATTTTTACTTACCTGGAAGTTAGTGATTTCCGAAGCTCCCCCTTGTTGTTGTAGAGAAGCTGTGATTGGACCAATTAACCAGCTCAGGGAGTATGCGCAAACTCCGGGACAGCAAGGGAAGGGGGGAGAAGGAGGACAAAGGGAGGATTTTTCCCACTTCTTGAACAATGGGAGATAGGAGGGAACACCCACAGGGAGGAAGGGTTTGAGCTAGCTTCCCCGCCGCAGGCAGAGCACCTGAACACAGACATATGTTATGCATAGAATTGACACTGGCACTCCGAAACCACCTAGAACAACTAGTCCCCAGTACACATTTAAAGATAACGGAGTATGTGCAGTGGTTCACATAATATACAGTATATGTAAAGGAATACACAGGATGGACATATAGTAGTCACTGTAATGAAACTACCAGATGCTGTTTTAATATAAATGCACTATGAGAATCAGATAACGTTCGGTAGTGTGCTCTCAGAACAGCAACAAACGATGGTAACGGAGCTTCTATTGAATAACGTATCAAGCTCCTAACGTGCCTTCAAGGTCACCTATCTACTAAACTATGTGAATTAGAGGTTCTGTGAAACGGTACCTTTGAGGGCACCTGCCTAAAATCTAAATAACTTATGTCCTCTAGTGGATGTCCGAACACTGTAATGTAAATATTGCAGGTGCTATGTTTTACATTGCAGGGTTGAGGGAACAGGGACAATGCACTCATACCATTTCTTCAAGATTAAGTGCCTACAGTGTATCTTTAAAACAGTGGATTCCCAGTCCCTAATCATTGTTTAGGGATGTCCTCACACTTTGCAGGAAGACATCCAGCAGGTTTGGAAAACCCCAAAGGAAAGCATTGAGTTAATGATTTGCCTTGGGGAAGACCTTATGCACGTGCTGCGCTTGCCACACGTGCACATTAGGGGGAGAGCTGCAGGGACAGAGGCATACTATAGTGTTAGGATTACAGTTTTGTATTTCTAACACTATAGTGTTCCTTTAAGACGATGTATCTTCCATGTAGCTATGCCAGACAGATTTGCTACTTTTCTTTGCGCTTAAATGTTTTTCCTGACACTAATTGTTTGGGGACTTCTAAGTTTACCAGGCTTATAATTATTATTATTATTTTTATAGCTACAAAATATTCTTTACACATTACAATTGTACTGTGGGGATATACACCAGCAAGTAATTGATCGACAAAATATTGTCAAACAAGCTTTCCATATAGAGATAATGTGTCCTGCTTATCATTCTAAATGGAGGATGCTCAAGAGGAAACTATCACTAAAGATGGAGTTTTATCATAAGTAGCAGGAACTAAAAGTGTTAATAAAACTTGATTTGATTTCATTTAAGGGAATAATTTTTCACACACCACTACTGCTCCCTGGGTGTCAGACAACCCTTCATCTGTTTTTTTTTCTCCTTTTCACAGAGAAGTCTGCTGTTTACACAAACTTTAGTTTTAAAAACTGTCAGTAAAAAAAGATATTTTTATTTGAAAATAAGACATTCGTCTAATTTGCTCAAATGAACGCCTGATGGATGCTCTGAGTAGTTTGAAAGTCAGTGAAACCGAATATCACGAAGAATCTTAGGCCATATATTATTAGAATATGTATTCCTTACATATCCTGGTATGTTAATATCCATATGTATATAATATCTGAAAAGTATCCTTAAAGGGACACTATATTTACCAGAACAACTACAGCTTAATGTAGTTGTTCTGGTGAGTGTAATCATTCCCTGCAGGTATTTTCATCCAAACACTGCCTTTTCAGAGAAAACTATCTGGACAAACCAGAAGGACAAGAAAATGGACCTATCAGTGTACTGCCAATTAAATATATATATATATAAATATATAATATTTATATTCAGATTTTTATTTTAACATTCAAATTGGTTCAGATTTGGTCAACGAAGTTCAATTACTTTTGACGTTCAATTACTTTTGGGCATTTGGTTGTGAATACTAAGATTTAAGTCTGGCTGATCCCTGGTTTAGTTATTTCTATAGATTAATTCACTTTTTTTATTGAGTAGCTATTCCCTAACCATCAATCATGTTTTTTGGGGGAGCCACAGATGGAACACCGAATCATTAACAACTGAACTGGCTTGTCCATCGTCCGTTTTGATTGCTTCACGATTCCGACATATGGCTATTCAGAGTGTACGAATTCCATAAATCTGTCAATTGCACAAAATTCATATGAATTGCAATTTGGCCAAAAACTAATGCACAAGTCTAATAACCACTGTGACAATCCCGAAATTACACAGACCTTAAAAGAATGCGTACTCTAAGTCTCTTTATGAAACTAAGTCCACTTACTGTCAGCAGTACCAACTTAAACTTTTTAAATCCTTAAAGAAAAAATGAATTGTTATTAACAACTGAGGCAGACATCAATGTCTTTCTAAAATGGTTTATAAAGTAATCTTGTTGGGTTATAGTACTTACATGCATTAACTTGATGCAAATTCATATTTGTTAAAATATACAAATACATCATATTTCCATGTCAGATATAAAGAAATAAAAGCTTAACTTATAAGGGATTTTTTTGTTCTTTTTTTCATTTGAGATTGAAAGTCATCCACCTTTTAATATTGTCAGCATGAGGCCAGTGTGTGAAATATCCCTTTAAAGTACTGTTTTACCCAGCATGTTGCCTTCCTTTGATTAAACTCGATTAATATACACATTTTCCAGATGTTTTATTGTGCTGAATAAACTCTTGGCAGGAACCAATTTTGGCATTTTAATTGCAATATTTGCAAGACTGTTAAGTAAAATATTCTGTTAATCTGTATTTATTTTAGCGACAAAATAACTGTAGAAATTGGAGCATCATTTATATTTATATATATATATATATATATATATATATATATATACTCTGCATGTTCCCTATTTTAAAAGCACTAATTCTTTTTTTTACATTTTTATTTTAACTTTGATACTTCTGAAAGACAGTCTTATCTCGGTCTACCTGAAGCATTCTTGAGTTCCCCTCTTGTCAGTGCCGGACTGTGGATACAAAGCAGCCCTGGAAAAAAAATCTATGCCAGCACCATAAGTCATTGCGCCACGTATTGTCACATGTAATACGTACGGCTATGTCTTGCCACCCCAGATGATTGAGTCATATATAAATACATATTATATGTGTGTGTGTGTGCATTCTAGTGAGTGAGCTTGTGTGTGTGTGTGTGAGCTTGTCTGTAGTAAGCTTGTGCATGTCAGAGCTTGTCTGTAGTAAGCTTGTGCATGTCAGAGCTTGTCTGTAGTAAGCTTTTGCGTGTCAAAGTTTGTCTGTACTACATTTGTGTGGGTGTATATGCCAAATTTGTGTGCATCTGTAAACTTGTGTATTTATGTCAATGAGCTTATATATATATATATCAGTGAGATTGTTTGTCTATGACGCTGTGTATCAATGAGCTTGCGTGTGTCAGTGAGATTGTCTGTGTCTGCATGTGAGTGCTTACTGTATAATTAAATGTTTGACTCTGAAAGGAATATTTTATATTAGAAAAAACAAATATATATATATAGACCAATAATATGTATTTATATATGACTCAATCATCTGGGGTGGCAAGACATAGCCCATTAGATATTATTGGTCAATATATATATTTGTTTTTTCTAATATAAAATATTCCTTTCGGAGTCAAACATTTAATTATACAGTAAGCATACTCACATGCAGACACAGCAAGCTCATTGATACACCGCGTCATAGACAAACAATCTCACTGATATATATATATGCTCATTGACATAAATACACAAGTTTATAGATGCACACAAATAGGCTCACTGACAGACAATCTCACTGACCTGCACAGACAAGCTTATTGGCATACACACACACAAATGTAGTACAGAAAAACTGACATGCACAAGCTTACTACAGCTCACACACACACACAAGCTCACTCACTAGAATGCACACACAAGCTCACTCACTAGCAGGCACACACACAAGCTCTCTCACTAGCAGACATATACACACAGACAAGCTCACTCACTTGCAGACACACACACACACACACACACACAAGCTCTTTCACTAGCAGGCACACACACAAAAGCTCTTTCACTAGTAGACACACACACACAGACAAGCTCACTCACTAGCAGACACACACACACACAAGCTCTCTCACTAGCAGACACACACACACACACACACACACACACACAGACAAGCTCACTCACTAGCCAGCACACACACACACACACACACAGACAGGGCTGGCACCACCGTTAGGTGAACTAGGCATTCACCTAGGGTGCCGGCCTGCTGGGGGGCGCTCACTGGGAATTTCCTGGTGGGCTCACCCTGTCTTGGGCCTGTCACAGTATGGCAGAGCAGGCACCTTCTTACCTTGATGACAGGTGCCTGCTCTGCCATAAAATCCTGGTGACCGGAGGAGAGGGGGGAAGGAGAAGGCGGCGAGGGAGGCTGTTCTTGCAGCCTCTCACTACTCCTTCACGCACCCTCTGTGATGCCGTGAGCCGGAATATGACGTCATTACGGCCCCGGCATACTAAACGGCGGGCGGGAGGAGTGAGGAGCTGCCCCACACTGGATCCTAGGGAGGTGAGTGTTAAAGTGTTTGTCAGTGAGTGTGTGTGTGACACTGAATGCCTGTGTGTGTGTGTGTCAGTGTCTGTGTCTGTCAGTGAGTGTCTGTCAGTAAGTGAGTGTATGTCTGTCACTGAGTGTCTGTCTGTGTGTGTCTATCAGTGAGTGAGTATATGTATGTCGGTGAATGTGTGTGTATGTCAGTGACTGTGTGTGTCTGTCTGTCACTGAGTGTATATATGTCAGTGAGTGTGTGTGTCAGTGAGTGAGTGTATGTCTGTAAAGGAGTGTCTGTCTGTGTGTGTGTCTGTCTCTCAGTGAGTGAGTATATGTCTGTCAGTGAGTGTGTGTGTGTCAATGAGTGAGTATATGTCTGTCAGTGAATGTGTGTGTCTATCAGTGACTGAGTGAGTGTATATCTGTCAGTGAGTGTGTATGTCAGTGAGTGAATGTCTGTCAGTGAGTGTGTGTGTGTATGTCTCTCAGTAAGTGTCTGTGTGTTTGTCAGTGAGTGAGTACATGCATATCAGTGTGTGTGTTTGTCTGTCATTGAGTATGTCTGTCAGTGAGTGTGTGTATGCATGTCAGTGAGTCTGTGTGTATGTCTGTCAGTGAGTGTCTGTGTCTGTGTGTGAGTGTCTGTCAGTGATTGAGTGTATGTCTGTCGGTGAGTTTCTGTGTGTATGTTTGTGTGTCTGTCAGTGAGTGTATGTGTGTCAGCGTGTGTGTGTCTGTCAGTGAGTGACATGAAGGGGCAAAATGGATCTTTGCCTGGGACGGCAGAAATCCTTGCACCGGCCCTGCACACAGACAAGCTCACTCACTAGCAGGCATACACACACAAACGCAAGCTCATTTACACACACACAGACAAGCTCACTCACTAGCAGGCACACACACACAGACAGACAAGCTCACTCACTAGCAGGTGCGCACACACACACACACAGACAAGCTCATTCACTAGCAGGCGCGCACACACACACAAGCTCATTTACACACACACACACACAGACAAGCTCACTCACTAGCAGGCACACACACACACACACACAGACAGACAAGCTTACTCACTAGCAGGCACACACGCACACGCACACACGCACACACACACACAATCACTGTCATGGCTGAAGCTTACCTGGTAGGTGAAGTTTTGATTTTTTTAGCCTCTTCCGGCGAGCAACGTGTGGGGGCGGGGCTTCCGTGAGGGGGTGGAGCTATGTTCAGGAGGCAGAGCTTGTGTGCGAAGGCGGGGCATGTGGACGAAATTAAGGTTACTTGTGCTGGGAGACTGACAGGACTGATCAGGGCTGTCAGACCGGCCCCAGGTGCCACGGCCCACTGGGAATTTTCCCGGTATCCCAGTGGGCCAGTCCGGCCCTGCCTCTTGTAATCCTACTACTGCTCTCTTTAACCCCACAAGACAAATGATATGCTAGGAAAAAATCATTTAAGAAATGTTGACATAAAAATGTTAACATGAAAATTATGACTTAAGAAGGTGAAGGACATTATAGGTGATGCAACCCGTTGCAACTGAGCCGGGTGCTGTAATGATTGGAGGTTAAGAAGTGTACCTCATGCAGAGCCCCTATCATAACTTTGAGATTATATAGATACCTGGGTTTGAGAATGTTTGAGGTTAAGGGATTTTATGGGTTTGCCACTGAGAATGACCTGGTTTTATCTAAAAGCTGTTGGAGACCTGCTGGCGGCTAACATTTTTTCTTCTTCTGGTCCTCACCATAATGGGGAAAATTCTAACCCAAAAGATACAAAATGTAGACTGCATCATGAAAACCAACAAATTGCTCCACTTTCTGTTAGGATTACAGTATGATCCAGCACATAGAATTGTGTAACACAGAGGACTGATAGGTAACGTATACCGGACCTTAGAATGGCTGGACTAATGTACCAAAGAATAGTCAGGAATAGCCGAGGACAAGGGAAACGGAAAGAGACACAACGGTAAGGAAAAGCCAGGAGTCAGGTATACCAGAAAACAGGGAATTAAAAAACAATGCCAAAGTCAAATTACCAGAATAAATAACACACTCTCGGACAACCACAAGGAAAACCACGACAGGGCACTGAGCAGGATGAGAACTGGGCCTAAATACCCCTCCTCTAGATCTGATAGGCTGTAACCGGCCTTTGACCCCAAAGTCAGTTACCAGGTCCCATTTGCATAATTGCTGCTTAGCATTAACCCCTCTGTGGATTAGGTTGCTGCTCGGCACAACTTTTCCTGTGTGGACAGTAAATGTCATTAACCACATTTTTATAAGCGGATGAATACGTGACACTTTCAGAATTGTGACCAAGAAGATCTCCTTAGAAACGGCTCACGTTGACCTTTCTATTAACATCATAATACAGCCAGGTATAATCATGCAATAATTTTGTGATGAGAGAGAGCAAGGTTTTAAATACAGAGGGACACTGCATTTGCATTTAAAATCATATGTTTTGCCTATACTAGTCCAGACATAACAGTTGGCCCCCAAGGTACTTGTGTTTTTATTTGTTACCCCTTATTTCCACTTGTAGTTGGCCCTATTCACTCTGTCAGGATTCTGTTTTGATATCCCAAATGTGATGTTTTGAAAGTGCAATTCATCTATTGACATAATAGTCTGAGCTGTTATTTACATAATATATCTCTTCTCATTTAAAAGTCCCTTAATTAGCATTACAGTTAAACAATCTAAATAAAGCTTTTGTAAGTTGAACCTGTACCTCTTTCAGACATTTGCAATTGAGCACTGTTCATCTTGTGCATTGATTAATATCTATATTGAATACTATGGTTGTGATCTCATTAGATTAAATACTCAATGTTGAAAAGGCGTGAGTCCACGATGATCAACCTTCTCAAGTAACTATGTTTTTATTGAGCTGGAAAAAATTAAAAACTAAACAAAAACATGTAAAACTACTTTTCAATTTCTGTAATATAATTGCTCCATTACCTATGAAAATAGGTTCAAAATAACAGTTTAACCTTTCCGACTGTATTTGTTCTTCCAGAAAGAGAAGCAAAAATAAAAAAATACTCTCTTTACAATTTTCTGTCTCAATCTCAAAGGCAGCAGGATGTCTCCCTGGGTCATCGTTACCTAAGTTAAATTGTTTTAGCCCTGCAATCCCTCTTTAGCTAAAAGAGATATATGTACCTACAATTGAGGACCTCTGAGCCAGAAACACATAAGACATTGTATGTGTTAACCCTTCAGCTGTAAATTTTGTTACAATTAATAAAAAAATAATTTCATAGTGTCATTGTGGATGTGAAGGATATTTTTCTGACTGCAGTTTTGCTTTTTTATTTCACCAATTTAATTTGATCTAGAAAGGTATCAAATCTAGAATTATAAAATGATGGCCCATTTCACATAAAAAAAAAAAAAAAACATAAAACAAACATTTATATGTATAACAAAAACTCTATCCCCAAGAAAAGACCTGTGCATCTTGTAATGTGATGTAATTTATAGAGAGATACCAAGAACTAAACTTCATCAAGATAAGTATATCTCACCTCTTTTTCAAATGTGCTTTTGTCATCATCGCTGCTTCACAAAATTATTCATTTCTCTACCAAAGGAAGATGGGATCTTAAATTATTCTCTATGATAAAAATCTTACATTGATGTTGAATATATGTGTATATCACGTCCACCAACTTGTTCTGGGTGCACAACATAGATCATTCTCATTTGTTTCACTACTTTATAACTGGTACAATACCATCTATTTATTTTGCTATCTTATTTACAATTGCAATTCGAAAATGCCTTTTAATAGCCAACAACCAAACATACTATATGTCCAATTTCTTAAATGGGTAACTGTATAGAGCAATAAGTTTGCAAAGGAATATGTCCACCATTGCCATGTTTGCCTTTGAATTGTCAATAAAACAAGCTCTCAGGGGTACTCTACACTCCATAACCTCTACAGCCTGCTATACTGTCAGTATGCACCAGGCACCATCCCCAGTTCTGTGTCAAACTGTTTTTAATCTGTGGCAAACAAATCAAGTTTACATCTTCATATTAACAATTTAAATTTTGTATACATTTGGGTGGCATTCATTGTCTGAACATGTCAGCTAATGTCCCTAAGGGACCTTGGATTATGTTAAACTATCCAAAATTCACATGGAATTAAGGGATGGTGCCAAGGGCATGTTGTCTCATAATTATTGCAATGGGCTAGAGTGGTTCTCCTATAATTGCTTTTAAATACCAGGCAATGATTAAAATATAATTTTGATATCAAATTTTTTTTAAGTAATCCCTAAAACACAAACAGGTAAAAGAATATTAACCCCTTAAGGACCAAACTTCTGGAATAAAAGGGAATCATCATGTGTCCTTAAGGGGTTAAAGGTGTACTAGATCCAACCAAGAGCTCAATTTAAAAGTTGTAGCTTTTCTTTACCATATATCTGCTACTCACTTAAGAGCTTGTGGCTACTGTTAGCTAGTCACGGGCTGTTTACCGATTATAAACTATATATGTTTTGAAATCCTGATTATCTATATTAAGATCTGCAGGTATAGTAAGAGTGGTAATTAATTTGGTAAACTAAATTTGTTTTCTTTTTTTTGCGAACAGGGAGACATTTCTAATATGGACTTGGTAATGGAGTCTGACATTGGTACATTTATGCCAACTGGAATGCAGTTTAGCGGAAGTAATGAAGCACGAGCCATCATGACCGAGATCATGCAGCTACTAAAGCCAATCAATCTTACAAACCTTTATGATAATGCTGAAGGCACTGACATTAGATACTGGATGCAAGCTGGAGTTCCAGGTAAGGCGTTAAAGTAGAACATTCCTACAGCTGGTTATTATTAACAGGTCCAGACCTTGGAGACCCTCAAGAGGGACTTTTACCCAATGAACCTATGCTTTCTATTTTGTTGCCCGTGTTATTACCCCAAGGTAATTGGTTGTAAAGGAGAAGTAATGTCATATCCCAACTCTTCCATTCATTACTACAAAATGGCCAGCAAGTGAGCATGGATGCTGTCAGCAGAGCCTGACTGGCCCACTGGGATAGTGGGAAATTTCCTGGTGGGCCAGCGTACTATCGGGCTAGTGCGCAGCCACCTAGTATGCACTGGCCTGCGGGCCGGACGGCGGAATTTCAGGGTAACCGGCAATAAGCACTCCACTCCTTCCAGTCACTGAATGTAGCAAGAACAAGCAGGCAGATCCGTGGGTAGAGGAGCTTCTCTTCCCCTACCTGGTCTGACAGAAGGTGCTCACAGAGAGCACAGAACTGTGAGACCGGGGAGAGGAACAAAAGCTCCTCTACCTATGGTGTGCCTGCTCAGCCATGCCATAACAAGAAACAGGGAGGGCTAATGAGATCCATAGAGGGCAGGGAGAGGGGCTATACGGACACATGGAGGACTGGGAAGGGAGCTATATTGACACATGGAGTGCTGGGAGGGTCTATAGGAACACATGGAGGACTGTGAGGGAGGGCGAACGGGACACATGGAGGACTGGGAGAGGGGCTAATAGGAAACATGGAGGGCTGGGTGGGCTAAGTGGACACATGGAAGCCTTGGGGCCTAATGGGACACATGGATGGGGCTAATGAAACACTTGTAGGGGTGGAGGGGGGCTAATGAGACACATACATGGCTGGGAAGGAGCTAATGGAACACATGGGGGCTAATAAGACACATGGAGGGGCTGGGGGGCTAATGAGACATGGAGGCTAATGAGACACATAGAAGGCTTGGGGGCTAATGAGACCCATGGAGGGGCTGGGGTGTGGTTAATGAGACACATGGATGGGCTGGGGGACAAATAAGGCACATGGATTTGCTGGGTGCAAATGAGACACATGGAGGGGTTAGGGGGTGCAAATTAGACACATGTAGGCCTGGGGGAGGCTAATGAGACACATAGAGGGCTAGGTGGGGGTAATGACACACATGGGGGGCTGGGTGGGGGTAATGACACACATGGAGGCCGGGGGTCTAATAAGACACATGGAGACCTGGGGGGGGGCTAATGAAACAGAAGAAAAGGAACTGCACTCAAATCCACTTAAAACCGGATGCTCACCAAAGCAGGACCAGCAAATCCAGAACACATATGATAAAACAGAAAACAAGTCTTCAGACACTCATGGAATTAAAGCCAAAAGCAGATTTATATGATCAGGAAAACAAAACAACATTTCCAACTAATAGGTCTTTATCAAGCTTGATAAAGACCTATTATTAGATCGAAATGTTGCTTTGTTTACCTGATCCTATAAATCTGCCTGTGGCTTTAATTCCGTGAGTGTCTGAAGACTTTTTTTCTGTTTTATCACATGGTTGGCTAATTATACACATGAAGGGCTAGGGGGGCAAATGAGACACATGGAGGGCTGGGTGGGGGTAATGACACACATTGAGGGCTGGGGGGCTAATGACACATTGAGGGCTGGGGTTTGATGAGACACATGGAGGATGGGGGGCTAATGAGACACGTGGAGGGCTGGGTGGGGGTAATGCCACACATGGAGGGGCTAGGGAGAAAAAAAAGACACACAGAAAGGCTAGGGAGAAAGAGACACAGAGGGGATGGGAAAGGGAACCAGGAGAGACTCAGAGGGGCTGGGGAAGAGGAAAATGAGACACATAGAGGTGTTGGGGTGTGGGAAAGGCTCACAGAAGGGCTTGGGAAGAGGAGAAAAAGGCAAAGACAAAGGGTCTGGGGCTAAGAGACACACAAAAGGGGTATGGGGGAGAAAGACACAAAAAAATGCATCTTCACCTGTCTCCTACTCCCCCTGTAACTCAGTTCTTCAGTACAGGTGTCTGTGGCTGTGCTGAAGAGTCGACAGTTGAGAGAAAGACGTATTAAAGTGACACTATAGTCACCAGAACTACTCCAGTTTAATGTAGTGGTTCTAGTGTCTATAGCCTGTTCCTGTAGGCTGAGCACTGTAAATGTTGCCTTTTCAGAAAAAAGGCAGTGTTTTCATTGCTGCCTAGGAACATCTCTAGGGACAGTCACTAAGACAGCCACTAGAGCTGCTTCCTAGTCCAGTGCTATGCACCTATGTTGAGCGTCTTCACGCTCTGCATGGAGGCACTGAACACTCCCCATAGAGATGCATTGATGCAATGCATCTTTATGAGGAGCTGCTGATTGGTGCGGCTAACGTTGTACTAAGTGTCCGCCACATCTACTACAACCACTAATTAGTGATGAGGAGAGATGATTTAAAAAAGTATTTAGTCATTTTCTTAAATAAAGCCTGTATATCATAGTGGCAGCATTTAATTCATATATATCTCAAGAGATTAAATTGTTTTGTATGTTTTCTTTGTCTCCATTGGTAGATAGTTTACACATATATATTAATGATTGCACCTAATGCAGCTAATTTGCATATATTACTTCAATGGGTGATTCCCCCCAAAGAAGGCCATTTATCTATTCATTTTACTTCCTTGTGTTTTACAAAATGCTAAATTATGTAGACAGTGCTATGTTATTAAAGTGTGATAGCTCTGTGGTTAGTTCTCCCACTTCAGTATCAGAGTTGCAGGTTCCATTTCCATTCCACTAGGTCTTTTTTTCTTCTGAGATCAATAAAACTACATTTACTAAAACTATACTTACCATACAATACTTACTAAAACTATGCTTTCTATACTAACGTACTATAAAGTTGAGTAATAATAACTGAGACCTACTGGTAAATATTTTGTTGGAAAAAAATGTACCCGTCCTGGTTAAATATTATTATTTCCCCTTAGCTCTTTAAATTGGATCACAATGGGCTAAGATTCTAAATACCCAGAATGGGATAGAGAGTCATTTTAGGTCATGATGCATTAAGAGCAAATGTAAACACATGCATTGGTAAGCTCTGTTTGCCAGCCAATTAAGATTAATTTGACGTAATCTGAGCAATTTACACAGTTTGACATCCAGGAAGGAAAATATATTTCCATTATTTTTTAACTCAAATGTATACTTTTATTTGAAAAATAGTTCACTTCTACAGGTTAATTTCAGCCCAATATAATTCCATTTTATATCTGTGTATACTTGTAGCTTTGCCTATGCTGACTGCTTTTTGTCGGGTATAATTAAGAGTTATTCGAAAGAATGATAGGGTCAGTACATTTCAAAAAGAAGTAAAAGAAAATGACAGATGAAAATGCAAAGTTCAGTCTTGCAATGAACACGTCACAATCACACCTAATGTATCAGTATAAGTGCCTATTGTGTTGTTTGTCTGAGTGACAGTGTAAAAACATACAGTACTCTATTAATCTAAACTGAGAACAGAAGAGAACATGAATGTGCATTTTAGACTTGATTTAATAAAAAGACAGTAATTTTAAGCTATGAATATGGACATATTTAGCCTGATATTATAGAAATACTTCCATTCTTTAATATTACCACCATATTTACATAGACAATATTGGTCTTCTAATTAAGGAGGATTATGGAACATGCATCTGCAATATACATTTTCTATAAAGAAACCTAGATAAACATTGTGTTATATCCACCAACGGTCTTGCATTTAGTGGGATAGCCCTAATTTTGGACCAGTTTCCCAGGTTACCTCTCTGGCAACTGTAGACTAGAAGTAAATGCTTACTTTTGGATAAAGCTAAATTGGGTACTAATTTCCTATTGTAGTCATCTGACATCTCCAGAACATAAATACTGGTAGTTGCTTACAAACCTCTACATATTGCTGCTCCAACTTACCTATGCTCCCCGCACCCTGATTCCTTTCCTGCAAATGTCATTAAAAAAACAAAAAAAACAAAGCCCATGTGAAATCATTTCTAGCAACCTGCTTTTCTACCCTACCCTTACCTTTTGTGTCACTATACCCTACTACTGCTAGCATGTAAACACATTGAGCAGGGCCCTAAATCCCTCTGTTACTGTGTGTCCAACTCATCTGGTTACAAATATGTGTCTGTTGTTCCATCCATTGTACAACTCTGCAGAATTTATTGGCACTTTATAAATAATAATAAATTCATGGAATGTCCAGTACTTCAATGTGAATAATTAACCAATGAGCTACTTCTATACTGTCACTCACTGGTGTATTTAGTTGGCTAACATTCCTATACTTCCCTCAATGTTGGAGTTGTCACCTCAACAAAAGGTAAGATTGACATGACATAGAGCCATGGTAAATATTTCCTCACTTTCGGGTTTTTTTGGTTATATACCGTATATACTCGAGTATAAGCCGACCCGAATATAAGCCGAGGCCCCTAATTTTTCCCCAAAAAACTGGGAAAACTTATTGACTCGAGTATAAGACTAGGGTGGGAAATGCAGCAGCTACTGGTAAATTTCTAAATAAAATTAGATCCTAAAAAAAATATATTAATTGAATATTTATTTACAGTGCGTGTAAAATGAATGCAGTGTGTGTGTATGAGTGCAGCGTGTGTGTGTATGAGTGCAGCGTGTGTGTGTATGAGTGCAGCGTGTGTGTGTATGAGTGCAGCGTGTGTGTGTGTATGAGTGCAGCGTGTGTGGGTATGAGTGCAGCGTGTGTGGGTGTATGAGTGCAGCGTGTGTGGGTGTATGAGTGCAGCGTGTGTGGGTGTATGAGTGCAGTGTGTGTATGAATGCAGTGTGTGTGCAGGGCCGGTGCAAGGATATTTGCCCCCCCCCCATATGTCCTGACCTCCCCTCCTCCTCCCTCAGTGGTCCTTACCTCCCCACCCCCGTGTTCCTTCACCCCCCTCCCCCAGTGGTCCTGACTCACCCCTCCCCTAGTGGTCCTTACCCTCCCCTCCCCTAGTGGTCCTTACTTCCCCTCCCCTCCCCTAGTGGTCCTTACTTCCCCCTCCCCTAGTGGTCCTTATCCCCCCCTCCCTCCCATAGTGGTCCTTATCCCCCCCCTCCCTCCCATAGTGGTCCTTATCCCCCCCCCTCCCTCCCATAGCGGTCCTTATACCCCCCCCCCCTCCCACAGTGGTCCTTATATCCCCCCCCTCCCACAGTGGTCCTTATACCCCCTTTTTTTATTATTATTTTTTTTATTATTATTATTTTTTATTATTATTTCTTATTTTATTTATATTTTTATTTATTTTTCGTCCCCCCTCCCTGCTTGATACATGGCAGGGAGGGGGGCTTTCCTTCCCTGGTGGTCCAGTGGCAGTTCAGTGGGGGGGAGAGGGGGGCTGGCAGAGATGTTACTTACCTGTTCTGCAGCTCCTGTCAGCTCTCTCCTCCTCCGCGCCGCCCGTGCAGCTCCTTCTATCAGCTCACACTGTAAGTCTCGCGAGAGCCGCGGCTCTCGCGAGATTTACACTGGGAGCTGACCGAGGTGCTGAACGGACGGCGCGGAGGAGGAGAGAGCTGACAGGAGCTGCAGAACAGGTAAGTAACATCTCTGCCAGCCCCCCTCTCCCCCAGTCTGTATTATGGCAATGTAAATTGCCATAATACAGACCTTGACTCGAGTATAAGCCGAGTTGGGGTTTTTCAGCCCAAAAAATGGGCTGAAAAACTCTGCTTATACTCGAGTATATACGGTATGTATTTTCTGTGATATCACATGTACATTTTCTAGTTATGTTACTGCTCCTCCTTTTCCCCCCTCTGTTGGTCTCTTCTTCTGACTTGATCTATGAATCAAATGGCAGAAAAATGCACCTATCAGTGTACTTCAAAATATATACATATTTATTTTATTTATATATTTTGCATTGTAATGATTGGCTAGCTTTGGTGCCTTTGGTTCGCTTGAAACTTTTTCCCCATAATGATTGGAAAAAACTTGTCTGAACCGAAGCGTCACATGGATGAAATTCAGATCACTCTAACAAAACTTTTTTTTTTTTGATCCTTTGTATTGCCAATGTTTGTCTAAAGACATTTCATGGATATGGATATGAGCTGGATTGTATACACCTGTTACCAATGTGTGAGGCAGAAACACCTAAATGTAATAAATAGTAATAGTGTAGTGTAGAGTTTTCAGTTCCGGTTCGTACCGAACATTAAGTTTTTTTGGACCCCGAACACGAACATATCACTGTATGTTCGGGTTGGAGTTCGGTGTTTGTCGATTTAATGCCTCGTTTTGAAAGGCTGCAGGGCAGCCAATCAACAAGCGTTTGACTTGTGTGCCCTTAGAAGCCATCACAGCCATGCCTACTAATGGCATGGCTGTGAGTGGCCAGTGTAGCATGTGACCCAGCTAGTAGGGGCATGTCTATTAAACAGTGAGCAGCCTGTTCCAAAGAACATTGTGTAAAATGACACAGAGCACTCTGATTGGTAGATTAAGTAACCAATCAGAGTGTTATGAGTCAAATTACACAGCGTGGGAAAATTCCAAAGAACTTTCCCATGCTGTGTAAAATGACACAGAGCACTCTGATTGGTGGATTTCAAGCCAATCAATCAGAGTGCTGTGACAGGTAAATGTAGAGACTTCGATATACAAGATATAAAAGAGAGCGCATATAGTAAAAAAATATAATAAAAGTAATAATAATAAAAAAACCTACGTGGTAGCCAATATAATAAAGTCTAAATAGAACAATACAATAGTACCTAAGGTACTCTAAAAGTAACAGCAGCTGAAACAAAAATAATTTTCCCAATTCCTATGTAAAGATGCTAATTTGTATTGTCAGCGCTTAATAGATATTCCCCTTAAATATAACATATATATGCAAATTGTATCTTGAAAAAAACTGTAATAAAAAACGAACTGTATCAAAAACTGTGGTGTAGGACAGTGATGTAGTGATGTAGGTGCTATGACCGTTGCTTAGCGGTTTTATACGGGCAAAGTATAAAACCGCTAAGCAACGGTCATAGCACCTATCTTAAAAAAAGCCCTCAGAAGAAGGGCGAAACGCGTTGATGAGGTGCGAGGGAATTTTTTTGCAGCATACCCTCTTCTGCTAAAGCTCCTGAAAGAAGCCGGACTTATCCTCAGTGCTTCCCCATTTGAACATTTTCGGACAGCCCACCTGAGTGCACCGGGTAGACGCTGTCTCCTTTGGGGAACCGGACGATCCATTTGGAACTTTAGGATAACGAGCAGCCACAAGGTTTTTTCTGCATGGTCTCCAACGATGAGTACAATATTTTAATTTGTGTAAGAGTTCCTATGTTGGGGGGGATCTTTTTATATCCTGGGGCAATAAATTGTTATAGAGTTACACTATATATTCTTTTTGTCTCTCTTTGCCTTAAGGATTTTCTCTATACACACTTCTGGGTCCCCATTTACTACTAAAGAATCCGAATTTCCCCCCTCAGGATCTTATATCCTGATCTTACAGACTTTGGACTTTTTTGAGACATTTACTACATCACTGTCCTACACCACAGTGTTTTTTAAGCCTTCCCCCACCCTGCAGAGCTCAGTCTGCGCAGAGCCCTCCATGGGTAAAAATTGATTTTTTATTTTTTTTTGCATTTCTTTTTTATTTTATTTTTTTATTTAAGTGTGTCGGTTATTATGGATTTTTATTTGCCCTTTTTTGGGGCTGAAAAAATAAGATTTTAGAAGAAAGAAGACATCAAATGGTAAGTCTATTTAGATAAGGGCCCCCACTAATTATTTTTAGGATGAGGGGGTAGGTAGGGGTAATTTATTTTTGGGGAGGGGGGTGACTAGGGTTTCGGGACCCCTAGTCACCTGGGGGGGTACATTTTTATTTAGGGCCCCCATCCGCCGCTCAGGGGTGGGGGCCGGGGGGGGAAGGACATTAGGTCCCCCCCCCTTATTGTTATTTAGGGCCCCCACCCACCACGCAGGGGTTGGGGCTGGGGGGGGAGGACATTAAGTCCCCCCCCTTATTGTTATTTAGAACCCCCACCGGCCGCTCAGGGGTGGGGGCCAGGAGGGAGGACAGTAGGTCCCCCCCTCCACATTCTTATTTAGGGCCCCCACCAGTTGCACAGGGGTGGGGGCAATAGTTTTTTTACAGTGAGCAGCCACTGGCTGCTCACTGTTTCCTAGACAATCCCCTACTCGCGGTATAGCGAGTATGGGCTGAATTTACTAATACTATGTAATCTTTACTTAGTATTCGTAAATATGGCTGAAAGACCAATTTATGTCTTTCAGCCTTTTGGTAGATAGCTCCCTAATACCATGGGAATTAGGGAGTTATCTACTAAGCGGCTGCTTATTTTACGTATTTTGTTATTTTAAGTGATTTCCCTATCCACATTTGTTTGCCGAGCACTTGTCCTACTCTTACCCCAAGTTTACTTCCTTTTGCAGCCCTGTAGCCCTTTCCAGGAGTTTTTAGAGCCATTTTTGTGCCCAAAAGTTCGGGTCCCCATTGACTTCAATGGGGTCCGGTGTAAAGTTCGAGCCCGAACCCGGACTTGTTTTCAAAGTTCGTCCGAACCCGCCGGACCTGAACATCCAGGTGTCCGCTGAACTTTAATAGTGTATAAATGTTTGGGGCCATATAGTGTTTGTTTAATTTAATTGTAGGTGGAATGTCATTTCAGTATGCAAGTCAAAAACACACAAAATGCAACATGGTGTAATATGTTGGAACACCTCTTTAAATAATTGTAACATATTAGCCACCCCATGTGCTAAGTAGGCAGTATGGCATTATAATTGCCTACAAATGATATGGAAAAGTTTCTCTTACTCAATATGTGCATTGTTCCAATACAAAAAGTCAAAAGCAGGTGCTGACTCAGCACCTAGGACATCGGTTCTGAAATCGGGTAAGTAGCCCTTTATGTGCCACAGGGGTGACCACGAGAGAAGGGGGGACCATAGGGAACTATAGTGTTAGGAACACAACTTTGCATTCCTAACTCTATAGATTCCCCTCAAGTTCTGCCTTTGTCTGATAACAAAAAAATCACGTTGCCAAAAACACTGTGGTTTCATAGAAATTTCTACTAAACTGTATTTTGTGGGGTTTTAAATCGAATTTAGAGAGGTAACCTAAGGCTCCCTATTTATAAATTGCCTTGGTGGTGGTAGTTTTTTTTTTTATAGGTGTTAGTGATGTCAGGTGGAATTTTTTATCAAAATTTACAGCCTAGTGCAGAGAATGTTTTGTTTTTTTCCAACCCTTCATCCACGGAAGCAATGAAATGACTGCCTGAGAGTTTTGATGTTCGTGACAT
This sequence comes from Pelobates fuscus, assembly GCF_036172605.1. Classification (NCBI taxonomy): domain Eukaryota; kingdom Metazoa; phylum Chordata; class Amphibia; order Anura; family Pelobatidae; genus Pelobates; species Pelobates fuscus. Next base: position 59,262,366 of record NC_086320.1, on the reverse strand, counting down.
ATGAAATGACATCTGAATGGTAGAAAAATCTGGCTTAGATTTTACAAAAGTATCTAAACACTATATTTGATTATTACTATGAGTGCTCTGTGTCATTCCAACTATGACGTTGTAAGCCCTAGCACTGGGACAGATTTCATCTTTATTTTAGTCTCTCTTTAATAATGATGTAGATTATTTTAGGGGCAAATAAACAAAATCTTCTTTGAGGATTTAGGTTTTATACTAATCTTTTATGGTCCAGTGAGATAAAAATAGCGGAGTATTCCTTACAATACTATTCTATCCTTAGTTCAAATAAAAAAAATACATATGAGATCAAATGATTGTTCAGAATTTGAGAGATTATTTTAAAAATTGAGCATCTTTTCTCTGATTAGAGTAGATAAGCAAATGATATGAACATAAATATTATGAAAGCAAGAAGGACTGTATCAGATTTTTTTCTTACTCAATAAAATTATCTCATTATCCTATTGACTTATGAATGCAATCTTGAAATCGGACTAAAATATAAAACTGCGCTTGAATTTTGGGCAATGGTGCCGGATACAAATTTTCAATGTTTACAATTTACAACTTCAAAGCCAAGCTAGCTGCTTTGTTAAAGAAAGGTCTAGATCTATTTAGCCAACTCTGTATAGTGATATATAGTGATGTCGCGAATGGCGAATGCGAACTTCTGCAAACGTTCGCGAACCGGCGAACAGGGCGAATCGCCATAGACTTAAATGGGCAGGTGGATTTTAAAACCCACAGGGACTCTTTCTGGACACAATAGTGATGGAAAAGTTGTTTCAAGGGGACTAACACCTGGACTGTGGAATGCCGGAGGGGGATCCATGGCAAAACTGCCATGGAAGATTACACAGTTGATGCAGAGTCTGGTTTTAATCCATTAAGGGCATAAATCACCTAACATTCCTAAATCACAATGGATATGGATTGACACCTGACATATGACATATTGACACCTTGACATATGGATTTACACCTGTCCTCAGAGACCTTGATACACACTGACACAGAGCAGAATAGGGACTGTTCCCCCTACATAGGGTCACTTGTCAGATATGGATTGACACCTGTCCTCAGGGACCCTGATACACACTGACACAGAGCAGAATAGGGACTGTTCCCCCTACATAGGGTCACTTGGCAGATATGGATTGACACCTGTCCTCAGGGACCCTGATACACACTGACACAGAGCAGAATAGGGACTGTTCCCCCTACATAGGGTCACTTGGCAGATATGGATTGACACCTGTCCTCAGGGACCCTGATACACACTGACACAGAGCAGAATAGGGACTGTTCCCCCTACATAGGGTCACTAGGCAGATATGTATTGACACCTGTCCTCAGATACCCTGATACACACTGACACAGAGCAGAATAGGGACTGTTCACCCTACATAGGGTCACTTGGCAGATATGGATTTACACCTGTCCTCAGAGACCCTGATACACACTGACACAAAGCAGAATAGGAACTGTTCCCCCTACATAGGGTCACTTGGCAGATATGGATTGACACCTGTCCTCAGGGACCTTGATACACACTGACACAGAGCAGAATAGGGACTGTTCCCCCTACAAATGGTCACTTGGCAGATATGGATTGACACCTATCCTAATTATCCCTGATACACACTGGCACAGAGTAGAATAGGGACTGTTTCCCCTACATAGGGTCACTTGGCAGATATGGATTGACACCTGTCCTCAGAGACCCTGATACACACTGACACAAAGCAGAATAGGGACTGTTCCCCCTACATAGGGTCACTTGGCAGATATGGATTGACACCTGTCCTCAGGGACCCTGATACACACTGACACAGAGCAGAATAGGGACTGTTCCTCCTCCATAGGGTCACTTGGCAGATATGGATTGACACCTGTCCTCAGAGACCCTAATACACACCGACACAGAGCAGAATAGGGACTGTTCCCCCTACATTGGGTCACTTGGCAGATATCGATTGACACCTGTCCTCAGGGACCCTGATACACACTGACACAGAGCAGAATAGGGACTGTTCCTCCTACATAGGGTCACTTGGCAGATATGGATTGACAGCTGTCCTCAGGGACCCTGATACACACTGACACAGAGCAGAATAGGGACTGTTCCCCCTACATAGGGTCACTTGGCAGATATGGATTGACACCTGTCCTCAGGGACCCTGATACACACTGACACAGAGCAGAATAGGGACTGTTCCCCCTACATAGGGTCACTTGGCAGATATGGATTGACACCTATCCTAAGGATCCCTGATACACACTGACACAGAGCAGAATAGGGACTGTTCCCCCTACATAGGGTCACTTGGCATATATGGATTGACACCTGTCCTCAGAGACCTTGATACACACTGACACAGAGCAGAATAGGGACTGTTCCTCCTACATAGGGTCACCATTTTTAGCCCAAGGCAGCTCATCTCATCAGGCCTTTTTTAGTCGAATGTACCGCCCAGTGTCAGTCCCTTCGGTATCCATCCCTCATTCATCTTAATAAAGGTGAGGTAATCTAGACTTTTTTGACCTAGGCGACTTCTCTTCTCAGTGACAATACCTCCTGCTGCACTGAAGGTCCTTTCTGACAGGACACTTGAAGCGGGGCAGGCCAGAAGTTCTATTGCAAATTGGGATAGCTCAGGCCACAGGTCAAGCCTGCACACCCAGTCGCTCCTCAGAGTGTCGATATCTGCAGTTAAGGCGAGGTAGTCTGCTACCTGTCGGTCGAGTCATTCTCTGAGGGTGGATCCCGAAGGGCTGTGGCGATGCGTAGGACTTAAAAAGCTCCGCATGTCATCCATCAACAACACGTCTTTAAAGCATCCTGTACTTGCCGGCGTGGTCGTGGGAGGAGGAGGATGACTTCCACCTCTCCCCCTGTTAGATTCCCGTTGTGCTGTGACATCACCCTTATACACTGTGTAAAGCATACTTTTTAATTTATTTTGCAAATGCTGCATCCTTTCCGACTTGTTGTGATTTGGTAACATTTCAGCCACTTTCTGCTTATACCGGGGGTCTAGTAGCGTGGACACCCAGTACAGGTCGTTCTCCTTCAGCCTTTTTATACGAGGGTCCCTCAACAGGCACGACAGCATGAAAGACCCCATTTGCACAAGGTTGGATGCCGAGCTACTCATTTCCCGTTCCTCCTCCTCAGTGATCTCAATGAAGGTATGTTCTTCCCCCCAGCCACGTACAACACCACGGGTACCAGATAGGTGACAACGAGCACCCTGGGATGCCTGTTGTGGTTGGTCTTCCTCCTCCTCCTCAAAGCCACATTCCTCCTCTGACTCCTCTTCCTCACAATCCTCTTCCAGCGTTGCCGCAGGTCCAGCAAGCGATGCTGATAAGCCTGTTTCTGGTGGTGATGGTGACCACAACTCTTCCTCTTCCTCTTCACCCTCATCTACGGCCTGATCTAGCACTCTTCGCAGGGCACGCTCCAGGAAGAAAACAAATGGTATGATGTCGCTGATGGTGCCTTCGGTGGGACTGACTAGGTTTGTCACCTCCTCAAAAGGACGCATGAGCCTACAGGCATTGCACATGAGCGTCCAGTAATGTGGCAAAAAAATTCCCAGCTCCCCAGAGGCTGTCCTAGCACCCCGGTCATACAAATATTCATTAACGGCTTTTTCTTGTTGGAGCAGGCGGTCGAACATTAGGAGTGTTGAATTCCAACGTGTCAGGCTGTCGAAAATCAAGCGCCTCACTGGCATGTTGTTTCGCCACTGGATATCTGCAAAGTGCGCCATGGCCGTGTAGGAACTCCTGAAATGGCCACACACCTTTCTGGCCTGCTTCAGGACGTCCTGTAAGCCTGTGTACTTATGCACAAAGCGTTGTACGATCAGATTACACACATGGGCCATGCACGGCACCTGTGTCAACTTGCCCAACTTCAATGCCGCCAACAAATTTGTTCCATTGTCACAAACCACTTTGCCGATATCCAGTTGCTGCGGAGTCAGCCACTTTTCCACCTGTGCATTCAGGGCGGACAGGAGTGCTTGTTCGGTGTGACTCTCTGCTTTCAAGCAAGTCAAACCCAAGACGGCGTGACACTGCCGTATCCGGGATGTGGAATAGTACCTGGGGAGCTGGGGGGGTGCTGTTGATGTGGAGCAAGACGCAGCAGCAGAAGAGGACTCAGCCGAGGATGTTATGGAAGAGGATGGAGTAGGAGGAGTAGAGGAGGTGGTAGCAAGCCTGCCTGCAAGTCGTGGCGGTGTCACCAACTCCTCTGCAGAGCCACGCATTCCATGCTTGGCAGCCGTCAGCAGGTTTACCCAATGCACAGTGTAGGTGATATACCTACCCTGACCATGCATTGCAGACCAGGTATCAGTGGTCAGATGGACCCTTGCCCCAACACTGTGTGGCAGACATGCCATTACTTCCCTTTGCACAATCGAGTACAGGTTGGGGATTCCCTTTTGTGCAAAGAAATTTCGTCCAGGTACCTTCCACTGCAGTATCCCAATAGCCACAAATTTTTTGAACGCCTCAGACTCCACCAGCTTGTATGGTAAAAGCTGGTGGGCTAATAGTTCAGACAAGCCAGCTGTCAGACGCTGGGCAAGGGGGTGACTTTCTGACATTGGCTTCTTACGCTCAAACATGTCCTTGACAGACCCCTGACTGTGGGCAGATGAGCGGGAACTTCTTATGGCGAGAGACGGAGTGGCGGATGATTGAGAGGGGGCAAGGAGGACAGCAGTGGTTGACGTGTCTGAAGATGCTGGACCAGGAGGAGGATGGCGGCTTAGAGTTTGTGTGCTGCTTGTACTCATGTGTTGATCCCATAGGCGTTTGTGATATGCGATCATGTGCCTACGCAAAGCAGTTATACCTAGGTGGGTGTTGGACTTCCCACGACTCAGTTTCTTTTGGCACAGGTTGCAAATGGCATAGCTGTTGTCAGATGCAGACACACAATAAAATTCCACACTGCTGAGCTCTGCAATGACGGCATTCTGGTGGTGGACACTGCATGCGTTGATTGGCGTGCTGTCGGGCTGACCCCGGTGCCGATGCATGCTGTCTGACTGTGCCACTAGCTCCTTGCGACGACCCCCCCCTGCTTCCAACTCGTCTCCTCCTTCGCCCTGTTCTTCTTCTTGCCGAGCGGGCACCCACGTGACATCCATGGACGCATCGTCATCATCAACCGCTTCACTTGTATCTGACAACTCAGCAAAGGAAGCAGCAGGTGGTACAACATCATCATCACACCGTACGTCCATGTGTGTAATGCTGCCTGCCTGAGACATATCCCTGTTATCTACATCCTCTGGCAATAATGGTTGCGCATCACTCATTTCTTCAAACGGATGTGTAAATAACTCCTCTGACATACCAAGTGAAGCGGCTGTGGTGCTAGTGTTTGTGGTGGTGGCAGGCGGGTGAGTGGTATCTTGAGAGGTGCCCGAAGCTAAGCTGGAGGAGGATGGTGCGTCAAGGTTCCGAGCGGAAGCTGTAGAAGATTGGGTGTCCTGTGTTAGCCAGTCAACTATGTAATCAGAACTTTTCAAGTTCAGGGTACGTGGTCTCTGAAAACTGGGCATTATTTTAGGGCAAAAGGGAATCACAGCACCACGAGCACGATGGCCCCTGCGGGGTGGCCTGCCTCTGCCTGTCATCTTTTTTTTTTTTGGATTAGTGGTACTATGCGTGCCAGCTACTGTGAGACCAGATATGAGTGGCAATGTGCGCTGGCAGAGGTTGGCAGAGTACACGCTGTAGGCCTGACACACCCGCTTGAAGACAACTAACTGCTCTTCAATCTATTACAGTGAAAAAAAAGTTTTGGAGTTTTTAAATGCACGCTATTGTGCCACCAGATATGAGTGGCACGGTGCACTGGCAGAGTACACGCTGTTGGCCTGACACACAGACGCTTGCAGACAACTAACTGCTAATTAATCTATTACAGTGAAAAAAAAATGTTTTTAAATGCAATCTTTTGTGACACCAGATATGAGTGGTGGCACTGGGCAAGTGGGCACAGTATCCAATGTGAGCCTGACACAGAAGCTGGCAGGCAACTGCAATTAGATTACACAATAAAAAAAAAAAGCAGACTGATGTTCTAGCCCTAAAAAGGGCTTTTTGGGGTGCTGTCCTTACAGCAGAGATCAGATGAGTCCTTCAGGACTGTAGTGGACACTGAATACACTAGCCTAGCTATACATTTCCCTATCAAATGAGCAGCAGCTACACTTTCCCTCCTCTATCTAAGAATGCAGCTTCAGAATGAATCTAAAATGGATGCTGTACAGGAGGCGGGAGGGTCTGCAAGGGAGGGTCTGCTGCAGATTGGCCTGAATGTGTCTGCTGACTGTGAGGCACAGGGTCAAAGTTTAGTCAATGATGATGAATAGGGGGCGGATCGAACCGCGGATGTGTTTGCACGCCGTGGCGAACGCGAACACGCTATGTTCGCCGGGAACTATTCGCCAGCGAACAATTCGGTACATCACTAGTGATATACTGTACTTCTGAATTTTATCCAGATATATACATGGCTCATAAAGGTGTAAACCCTATATAGCCACTGTAACGGATCGACGGGCACCCCGACTGGGTACCTCCGTTTAAGGATGCTCCTAGCGCTTCCTGAGGACTCCAAGCACTGCAGCAGACACCACAACCACCGAACCAGAGAGGCATAAGAATGATCTCAAGCATATGAATGCTGTAAACAGCTGAACAGGAAAAGCATACAATCAGCTTACACTGCTGGCAATCAGCATACAATCCAATTCCCCCAATAACGAGATGACACTTCGTTTTGAGGTCAAGCAGAACTAACTGTACTGGCACATACAGCCTCTTTTATTCGCAATCCACAAACTTAGTACTGCCCACAGGGTTTTACAGAGCAACCTATAACACATGTACATTACAGAAAACACTCCCAGCAATTACACACAAAATCCTCCCCTCTGCCTGTGATCTAATTATGGTACACAATGGGTTAACATAATTATCACAAGCAGGAAAAATACATCCAATCTTCATAAATTACATATTATTAATCAGCGTACTTGAAATATAAAGATACTCAAAAATCATGCAAATCCATCCAGTAGATCAAAAGTTAGCTGGAAGTCCTTTGTGACCGACCGCAGGCACATTTTCCTGCCCAAAACAGTTCCATAGATTTGGGCTGTGCGGTCGGTCAATTTCACACTGAAAAAATGACTAAGTCCCATTCGAATGTGCGTTGGAATCTTCGAACGGGACTTAGTCTCTGCAGCTGAAAACTGAGTGTAGGAGAAGGTAAGGGTCAGCGGTGTTTGTTGAAATGTGTAGCCGATATCAGTTCCATGGATTTGGCTACACATACCGCTGACCTCGTTCGAATGAACAAAGATGGCCGCCGCCACGTGTTCGTTTGTCGAATGGCGGCCACTTTGACTACTTCGGCACTTTGGCTGCATCCGAAGTGCCAATTTAAAGCTGCAGAACTGCTCCAATACAATTTAAAGGGGCAGCAAGTCTTTTAAAATCCAATCTGCTAAAATATTCTTTAACAGGCAACATCTTCCAGGGGCCATAGTCTTAAAGGGACATTGTTCCCAAAAGTCACAGTATGTCCCCAGATGGTTCTTAAAGGGCCAGCAGCAGCATAATAAAATACAATATGCCCAAATACTGTATTTAAAGGGTCAAATCTCCCAGGGGCCATAGTCAGCAGGCAGGAGGCGGGCAAACAGGCTTCTACAATGCCCAGTGGTGAGGTTGGTTTCGCCACAGCCACTGAAGGGGAGATTAATGAAAGTGTTCTTTTCTAAGAAGTGATGCTCATATGTAAAAGAAGAGGAGCCACCAATGTAATGCACTTACTGTATTCACTGATTTCCATGGTAACTGCCCCACTTTTATAAACGTGTAACATTTCCGGAGTACTTTGACAAATCTAGTACTAACCATATGAGAGTTACTAATCTGCTGCAATGAGCATGTGATTAGAAAGGAAATGTACACGGGGAGTCGGACTTCCGGCGCTGCTGACTATTTGCATGGTGGACTAGCTCCGCGGCAATTTTTGCCGAAAGCGATGACTAAAAGGCTCCCAAACGCAGAAAATATCAACAAAATCCAGAGGTATAAGCAGTGTCAGTTACAGAGTGCAGGATGGCGCACCCAAAAACCCAGAGAGCGCAAGACTTCTTCTAATCAGGGAAGAAAGGTAAAACAAGGCCTACCCAAGATGGTGGAGGCGCGATATCGCCCACAAGGCTTTCTGATGCAGGCTCAGATGCAGAGTCAGTGCACATGTTGGGCGAGGATACACCAGGATGGTGAATATGCTGCAGCAGCTACGGTCCTCAATGGTGCAGGACTTCCAGAAAATTACAGATGATCTCAGGAAAGAGGTACAGGACATAGGGGTGAGTATAGATGCCCTTGAAAATAAAACGGATTAGCTGTGCATGGCCAGTAGTGGGATGGAGGACAGGCTTACGCGCACCTGGAAGCTGAACACAAAGCCTTGCTGGGCAAATTTTCTGACCAAGAAGATCGCATACGGCGAAATGATCTTAGGGTTAGAGGGGTTTCTGAGAAAATCACTACAGAAGAAATTCCACAGAACTTGCTCATACCCTTCTCCCAACCATATGGCTTGCCCATAAGGCAGTATTTAGAGGTAGGTTTCTTCAGATTGGAGCTAGGACTAAGAGGAAGTTACACGAAGACACCTCCACCCTAGAAAAGACAATAGAGGATTTGGAATCTTGCCATAAGATCACGCCTAATAGGAGCCTAGGCAAACAACTCAAAAAGGCGAGAACCGAACTGGAACGCCTACAGTTAACGACAACAGAACGTACCCTGATAAAACTTAAACACTATCATTACACACAAGGCAACAGAGCAGGCAAACTATTGGCCTACAAACTGAAAAACAGATATGCTCAAACAAAAATAGCTTCAATCTGCAACGCGGAAGGCATCAAACTGTTGAACCCCGTCCACATAAAAAACAAATTTGTCAACTATTACTAATCACTCTACAATCTAACAGCGAATAAACAGGTTGCACAACCATCTCACAGTGCCATAGATGACTTCTTACACAACATTGAGTTGCCTCTGACCTGTAGACAGAGCAAATAAGATGGAGGCCCCATTCACAGTGGTGTGCGAGGCGCTTAAAACACTGCCAAAACAAAAATCCCCTGGGCCAGATAGCCTGTCCAATATTTATTACATCACTTTTGTAGACAAGTTAACACCACACCTAACCTTGCTATTTAACAATATTATGACATCAGGCACCATACCTCCGAAATGCTAGAGGCAAATAACATCACACTGCCTAACCCAGGCAAACCACCGACCAAATGCAAAAACGTTCGCCCTATGCAGACACCAACATTTTTGTAAAAGTTATAGCAAATCGGATCTAACCACAACTGGCATATTTGGTGCCCAGGGAACAAACGGGTTTTGTTCCGGGACGACAAGCCGGAGACAACACCAGACTGTTTTTAAACCTGATAGTACTCTTACAGAGGAAGGGGTAGTCTGGGCTTTTCTTGGCGCTAGACGCCGAAAAGGCCTTTGACCGACTCCACTGGGAATACTTGACAAAAGTACTCCAAACATTTGGAATCCCACGTAACTTCCTCAGAGCAATTTTAGCCTTATACACTAATCCCTCAGTAAGGTTACTAAATACAGGGATCCTGTCTCGGAAGTTCCTACTATCCAATGGCACATGCCAGAGATGTCTGCTCTCCCCAATAATTGTCTTTACATATTCCATATTGGCTTTGGAACCATTAGTAAAACACATTCAAACACAAGCCAAAAATAAAGGTATACACACAGACATAGGTGAACAGAATTAAAATTTTAACTCTCACGCATTATTACTTGTATTACTGACCCTATAGTATTAAAACCACCACTTAGGTGTCTTGCCCCCCCTTTCCTCCCCTGAAAGGTAAGAAAACACATTATTTCCAGCAGCACTGGAGTCCGCCAGCTCTGGCCCCACCTCGATCCACCTCCTTGGCTGACATCATCAGGATTGATGATCTCAGCCAATCTTATGCTTTCTCATAGGCCAATAAGCATTTCATCATGGAGATGTATTGAATCAATGTATTTCTTTGGAAAAGATTCAGCATCTTCATGCAGCACATACAGTACCGCCCATTGAAGCACCTACAGTGGCCATCTGAAGAGTGGTCACTGGAGGTGTCCCTTGGGAGCAATGTAAACATTGCCTTTTTTGTGATAAAGCAGTGTTTACAGCAAAAAGGCTGCAGGGACTGACTATACTCACCAGTACAACTGCATTATGCTGTAGTTGTTCTGGTGACTATAGAGTCCCTTTAAATGGACACTATATAGGCACTAAAACCACTTTTGCTTAGTGAAGCCGTTTTGGTGTCTAGAACATGCTCCAGTAATCTCACCACTCAATTCCCTCTAGTATCATAAAAGGATTTAACTATAGATTAATCTTTATTAGATTTAGCCAGTGAAATAGTATGACAAATTAATTAAAGAGTCAAAGGACCCACCACACAACGCATTAATAAGTTATAGTAATCTGTCGAGAGCGTACCCTAAAACATCATATTATTACTAAGTAATTCTGAAGGAGAAAGTTTAACCTTGTCTTTAGAAGCTTCCTTTGTTCATTAAAAATTGTTACCGTTGAAAAAAACCATGAAAAAAATTGTCAGCTTTGAAAGTTTTTCCATCATTTTAACCTTCTCAGTTTCTCTCCAGAAAACTTAGTTTTGTTTAATTAAAGTAATTTCTAGAGTCCTTGTTCAATTTCTTCATGACAGTTTTCATAATTAGAAAAAAATTTGACTCGTTATGATGAAAACTATCAATAGAAATCTTATTTCTCTTTGTTTTAATAATATTTAGTTTCTAATAGTTACAAGACAAAATGTATCAACTTGAACGTTACCGAGCTAATTATGACAGCTCTCAGAAGATACAAATGAAATTCACTTACGTTCTGTTCAATTACATATGTGGGTCTCATGATTTGTGCAGGCTGTTCTCCCTAAAGTAATAATTTCCTTTCTCTGAAATCAATGACTCACTTAAAAATGTAAAAATCCAAGCAATAGGAAGTAGCCGTCCAGAAATGATATTAAAATAATGCAATCTTGGTCCCAATACATTAGACAAAATATGTCATAATATCACAATTTTACTTTTAGAATGTTACTGTGTTTTCCCCATGTTTTATGTACGTGCTAATTTGTTTATAATTCTATTGGGAATTACAGTATGTACTAGGTGCAGACACAGTCTATTATATTTATTAATGTATTCTTAGTAAAGTTCAATTTTGCTAACTTGGAGCCCACAGCGACTTTAGATGACCGCTAAAGACAACTCGAGTATGCGTGAGAGTTAATTTTGTTTAGGAAAAAGTACCAACTAGTGTTGAATTGTGCTCACGGTGGGCTGTAGTGGTTATGGTGCTTAGAGTGATATAATAGCTCATGTTCATCATTGCAGGTCTAGACCTAGATAAGGTGTGTTTTGATTTAGGGGGTGGCAGTGTTAACCATATTTGGTATTACAAGAGTTGCACCTATTATGCCTCTATCCTTCATACAGTAATATCACGGGGGTTTACTCACTATTCTGGACTCATAAAGTACTGAAAATTAACAAGAAATTTGAATCTATTAATAGAAAATATATTAATAATTTAAAAAAAAAACACAACTATTTTGGTCTTAAACCAATTCCTTTATTTAGTTATCCATGTTTTCCATTAAAGTGATATAACCCTCACAGTGTACATAGCACCGTCCTCATTATCAAAAGTTGGTAAAATAAATGATCAAACTGCTCTTTTTTGTCTGTTCTAATGTTCTCTGTCACAGGAGAGGAAAATAATATACAGATTTTTTTTCCCCAATAAACAATGACCTAACTGTTCCCTAGGCAACCTAGACATTATCTCATGTGAGAATCTATTTATTAGAGTTCTGGCAATATTAATCAGCAAAAGATGAGCACAGATTACTATCTCATTTGAATTTTAACAGAATTATAATTAAGTAGGGTACCATGGTGCCCTGGGCAGATAGACAGATCAGAAGCATAGCTGGGAGGCAGAAGATATGGCCACTCCAACTGCAAGTGGCATCTTATAGCCAGTTCAGTCTTGGAGTGAAGCAGTAAGCTTTGTGTACTCCCTGTCCTCTACAACAATGTATGTTCATGTGGCCTTCTCTCCATCCCTCGAGACTTACTTGCTTTTGAGCCTCAAATATCCTGAGGAGGTCTAAATTGCTCTTTTGTGATCTGTACATCACCTTGTGGTACCACTCACCATCACTGTAGTCACGTTATCAGAGGTCGTCTTATGGCATCTTTTATATTCTCTTGTAAGAGTCCAATTTAGGATTGACATAAAATGTAAACACAAAAGTAGATAAAAAAGAAAATGGATATTTCCACACTGTAGTTAATTTATACAAAAATAGATCCATATTTACGTAAGTATGTATCAATTGTAGAATTTACATAAAAAGACCAAGCTGTAAAAAGTCCTCTTTCGTGCATCATTCTTGTATGAGTTCACGTATGAAGGGAGAATAAGAGACGGACCCATTTGAAATCTCTGGGGTATTCTGATGGTCCCAAGGTGGGATCATTTCCTCTAAATATCTCCCCGCTTGGGCTCCTCACTAGACCATTGTTGACGGAGGAGGCATTGTAAAGAATATCAGAACCTGGTACTTGAACCTACCAGTAACAAGGCTCACACTGCACTCTAAAGTCCCAGAAGGCAGAGGTTGTGTGGAGCAGAGATGTGCACTAGTTTTTGTACGAATATGATTTCATCCGAAAACTTGGGTTTTTTATTATTCGTTTACTAAAACATAAACGAAAGCCCTACAAACTAAATTTAAACTAAATGAAAGGGCAAATGCCGAATGCATTACCTATTCGTTTAGTTTTGTTCGTTTAATAGACTCCGTGCTGCAGGGGAATTAACCCCCACAACACCCCACATTAACCCCCACATGCACGGGGAAAAAAAACAAGGAGGGAGTCGGCAGCGGTACCAGCTCCCTCCTTGTAATAATATTAATCCCAACCACCCCATTAAAACCTATGGGGTCACTATGTTGCCTAAACAAATTTAAAAGTACTAGTGACTGGGCAGCTATTGAGCGGCGGGTGGGGACCCTAAATAAATTATAGGGGGGTTTAATGTCCCCCCAGGTCCCCACCAATATGCAGCTGGTGGAGACCCTAATTAACTAAAGGGGGGACATAACCCATGAGTGGCAGGTGGGGACCCTAAATAAATAAATAAAAGGGGGACTAATTTCCCCCCCCCCCCAGGTGGGGACCCTAAATAAATAAATAATGGGGGGGACCTAATTAGTCCCCTAGTTAATTAAAGGGGGGACCTTATGTCCCCCCAGACCCTCACCCATGACCGGCAGGTGGGGATCACAAATAATAAAGTTACTAGAGATCACCAAGCCCCTTGTCACTCCACCCCCCAATAAAAATACCCTACCCACCCCCCTCACCCTAATAATAGGGAGGGGGCAATAAACTAACCCTGTAAAATTAAAGTTCATACTTACCATTTGATGTCTGCTTTTTTCTAAAAACCTTCTTTTTTTCAGCCCCAAAAAAGGCCAAATAAAAATCCATAATACCCGTCGAACTTTGAAAAAAAAAACCAGGGCACGGAGCATAATAAGCTCCGCAGGGGGAGAAAGAATTATAAAGCCTTCCTACGCCCTGAAATTAGGTGCAGAGCGCTCTGGTTGGTTTTAGCCAAACAATCAGAGTGCTCTGACAGGTAAGTCTCTACATTTACCAGTCAGGTAAATGTAGAGACTTTAAGCAACATGCCCCTAAAAAAAGGAATTAATCTCCCTTTTATTAACATAGTGACCCCCATATTGACTTATATTTAGTTTTTTTAGTTTTTTGACAGCCACTGGCTGCTCGCTGTCATTTAAACCTGGATATAAATGTATCCTATATAGAAGTGTTACAGTTACGGTAAGAGTACTTTTAAAAATTTTCATATTGCAACATTGTTATAGTTTTTTGCTATAACTTTTGGTTACATGTACCTCTTACCGTAGCTCTGTATCACTTCTATATAAGATACTGATTTTTATATCCAGTTTGAAATGACAGCAAGCAGCCACTGGCTGCTCGCTGTTTAGGAGACATGCCCCTACTGCACGGGGGGACCTGGCACAGATAGGGGGGGTTGATTTAACCTGTGCCAGGTCCCCCCTTATTGCACTAGTGACTGGGCTGCAATAGCTGCTCAGTCACTAGTACTTTTAAATTTGTTTAGGTGACATGCTGCGAGTAGGGGCATGTGGGAGGATTTAACCACCCTTTAATTAATATGGGGGTCGTGGTGATAAGTAAAAGACTAGGAAGGATTGACCTGCTACAAAGGTAACCTTGCTTAATTGCATAATATAGAAAAAAATGTTGCAGGTGTGCTATAACAAATTACAACTGTCTTGTTTGTGATAACTCATACTAAAGTGTAAACTGCTTTGGATATCATTTTTTTTTTAAAAAAAGCATTATTATAAATATTTAGATCTGTTTCTAAAAAAGTAGCAATTTCTTTAGACATATTAAGGATGAATGTCTGCAGCTTTGTCTATTTTATCACTGCATAAGGTTAGTGGTTTTATCCTTTCGTGCTTATTCTTGATATATATATTTTACTGCATTTTTAATAAAATAGTCTCGCTTGATATCTAAGCAGAGCTTATTTCCATTTATATAAAAAGAAATAAACAATGGGATTTTTATATTAAAATATACATATATTTAATGAAAAGCAAGCCTCAAATGCCAACTGATGCTTATTCATACTGTATTTTAGCATCGCTCCAAGAGCTTTTAGAAAATCTCCCCAATATAATTCCCCCAGCTGTTCACACACATGTCCAGCAACAGCTTAAAAATAAATAATTGGAAGATTTGCACTCACTCAAATGTCTGTACATTACATCTGCGTTTGACATAAAGCATGTTTTATTGACTCCTAGATTTGTATATTTTTAGAATAATTTTATGTAAGCATTTTTTCCAACTTTTGTCATCATTACTAAAAATAAATGTTACTAAGAATGTATCACCAAAATGTCATGTATTTGATATTTGTCATTATGTAGGCTAGTAAAATAGTCAGTTTTGTAAATTAATACTATTTGTTTTCTTTTTGTATTAAAAAAAAATCTGTATCTAAGTTTCCATTTTGTTGCAAAGTATATATAAAGCTGTTATCAAATACTTTATTAAACAGTTTCTCATTAGAAAATGTACACGTTTGTCAAGAAAAAGAAGAGACCACTCAGAGCAACACTGCTTGCATTAGTGGTTGATTTACTCAGAATGCCTTGGCACATAAACCATTTAGGAGTGGTTTCACATAAACATCTTGGCACCCTGGGACCTCCCCTACCTTGGACACATAGATACATACTAAACAGGCCTGTGCTTTTCTTAAAGGGACACTCTCAGCACCAGAACTACTACAGCTTAATGTAGTGGTTGTGGTGCAGAGTGCATGTCCCTGCAGACTAGTAGTTTGAGTTTATATTTTTCCCTAAAGCCATCAATTAGAGGCCCTTCTTGGCCATCGCAGAACAAGCATTCAGCATCTTCACACTCTGCATGAACATGCCAATTGCTCCCCATTGGGATGGCTTGACCTAATGCATGACGAGATGCTGATTGGCATTGGGGAATAGTGAATTAGAACACATCATTTGTAATGATGATCTCACCAAGAGGAGAAGTGTGGCCCCTGCAAGACAAGCACACCAGGAGCTAAATAGAAGTCAAACTGCATTGATTTACTTGTAAAGGAAGAGTCCTTAATGCATTTAGAGTGGAAATACTTTTCAAATAATTTAATGTTTTAGATTAGACATGTGCAATTAATTTCAGTCCGAATTTAAATACGGACAAATTTTGGCCATTCGGATGCTGCCAAATTTCTGAAGTGCCGAACCGAATATCCGAAGTCCCGAAGTGCCGAAGTGCTCAGATTTCTGAAAAGTGGCAAAACAAAAGGAGGGAAAATTAAGGAAATTATTACAGGAATCTTACCCTACCCCTAACCTTAAACCTACCCCTTGCCCCTACCCATATCCCTACCCCTAACCTAGCCACTAACCCCAACTTTAGTAGGGGTAGGGTTAGGGGTAGGGATAGGGTTAATGTTAGGGTTAGTGTTAGGCTTAGCGGTAGGGATAGGGAATTGCCAAAGTCCCGAAGTGCTGAATTGCCGAAGTCCCGAATTTCGGAAGTGCCGAACCGAATTTGTTTGCTCATGCACATCCCTATTTTAGATGAACTTCTCAAATAATTTAGGTACAGAAGTCACTATAAAGGTCTGTGGGAATTTTTGTAGATAAATGATTTAACCCCTTAAATCCGGAGGATGTACTATTACGCCCTGCAGGAACCGGCTCTAAACGCCGGCGGGCGTAATGGTACGCCCTCACCATAATGGCCGCCCACGTGGCCGGCGCTAATCGCCCGCTGCAGATCGCGGTCGGGGGGATGCCTGGCCCCCCAGGCAACCCCCCCTGTGGCCGGTGACCGCGATCTGCAGTCTCTGATCGCAGTGACAGGCTGTCACTGCGACCAGTATTCAGCATGTGTCAGCCGATTTCAAATCGGCTGACACATGCGGCCAGCGGCTTTCCCCTTCTGCAGATCGCGGTCGGGGGACTTACCTGGCCCCCCAGGCAGTCCCCCTGGGGTCAGTGACCGCGATCTGCTAAGTCTGAGATCGCAGTGACAGGCTGTCACTGCGATCTCAGAGCTCTCTGATCGCAGTGACAGGCTGTCACTGCGATCTCAGAGCGCTCTGATCGCAGTGACAGCCTGTCACTGCGATCAGTGTTACATGTGTCAGCCTATTGGCTGACACATGTAACTGGCACAGTGATCCCCCTGCAGATTGGAAGGGGGGAGTGCTTGTACCACCCAGGCACTCCCCCCTGTGGTCAATTACCCAATCTGCAGGAGGTGATCACAGTGACAGGCAGTCACTGTGATCACTGATCCTGTGTGTCAGCCAGTGATGTGAAATCACTGGCTGGCACTGTCTCTTCCCCTCTCCTGTGAAAAAAATAAAATATTAGTTAAAAAAAAAAATTACAGTTACAAATAAAATATACTTAGATCATATATATTATATATATATATGATCTAAGTATATATATATATATATATACACACACACACACACACACACACACACACACACACACACACACACACACACACTCACACACATACACAACGTGTATTTAAATATTAATATATATATATATATATATATATATATTAATATCAAATTACACATAGACTGATACTGATTAAATATATATATAATTATTGTTATATATATATTTTTATATAATATAAAAAATATATATATGTAAATACGTAAAAAAATAAAATTAAAAAAATATTTAAAAATAAATAATTAAAAAATATATAGATGTGTTATTTCGTTCTAACTGTATTGTGATATTAATATATATATTTATATCAAAATACACGTAGAACAAAATAATATATATATCATAATCTAAATATCTATATACATAAATATATACGTATATATCACTATATATACCTATATATAAATAAAATATTTTAAAAAATTATATATATATACGTATATATACACATATATATATATATATATACATATATTAATTCTACACATATATTTATGTAATAATTTTACATAATTAGGTATCCTAATTAATTACAATTAGCGGGACCTGCCTGACAACCCATGCCGAAAGTATAGGGAATTTCATTTGCTAGCACTATATTTAACCCTATAACTTTCCAAGACACCATAAAACCTGTACATGGGGGGTACTGTTTTACTCAGGAGACTTTGCTGAACACAGATATTAGTGTTTCAAAACAGTAAAATGTATTACAACGATGATATCGCCAGTAAAAGTGACGTTTTCTGCATTTTTCACGCACAAACAGCACTTACACGGAGGATATTATTGCTGCAATACTTTTTACTGTTTTGAAATACAAATATTTGTGTTGAGCGAAGTCTCCCGAGTACAACAGTACCCCACATGTACAGGTTTTATGGTGTTTTCAAAAGTTACAGCGTCAAATATAAGGCTTGTGTTTCATTTTTTTCACATTAAAATTCGCCAGATTGCTTACGTTTCCTTTGTGACCCTATGGTAGCCCAAGAATGAAAATTACCCCTATGATGGCATACCATTTGCAATAGTAGACAACACAAGGTATTGCAAATGGGGTTTGTCCAGACTTTTTTAGTAGCCACTTAGTCACAAACACTGGCCAAAATTGGCGTTTTTTGCATTTTTCACACACAAACAAATACTAACGCTAACTTTGGCCAGTGTTTGTGACCAAATGGCTACTAAAAAAGACTGGACATACCCCATTTGCAATACCTTGGGTTGTCTACTATTGCAAATGGTATGCCATTATGGGTGTTAATTTAATTCCTGGGCTACTATACAGTCTCAAAGGCAACGTAACCAATCTGGCGAATTTCAATTTCAAATGTAACACGCTATATTTGACCCTGTAACTTCCCAAAACACCATAAAACCTGTACATAGGGGGTACTGTTTTACACGTGAGACATCGCTGAATACAAATATGCGTATTGTATTGCAGTAAAACCAAACAGTATTTTGACATCCACAGTTAAAATGTCACATAGAACTAAAAAAAAAATTAAAAATTATTTTTTTCTCCCATTTTTTATATATTTTTTATATTAAATTATGTTCAATACCTAAATATTTGATGTGAAATGAAAGCCCTGTTTCCCCTGAATAAAATGATATATAATAAGGGGGGTGCATTTAATATGAAAGAGGTGAATTACGGTTGGACAGACATATAGCACAAATGCCAGGTTTTGTTTACGTTTTGTTCTGTTCACAACTTGTACATTTGGCTGCGGTGTTAAGGGGTTAAAAAATGTATCCAAGAATGTTTGAAAAGATTATCCAAAAATGTTGAATTGAAGTTGCTTTTGATGAACATAAGAAATTTTGTATTCTTATGTTAAGATGTTCCTTTAAGGCAGGCCATGCGAGTGCACAAAGACCACTCCATCCTTAAAGACTATAATACCTTTAAAGAAATGAATAGTTATAGTGCCATTATGTTTGTTATTATTATTATTTTATTATTTATATAGCGCCAGCAAATTCTGTAGCGCTCTATAATGGGTGGACTAACAGACATGTAATTGAAACCAGACAAATGGATACACAGGAACAGAGGGGTTGAGGGCCCTGCTCAATGAACCTACATGCTAGAGGGAGTGGGGTATGGTGACACAAAAGATATAAGTAGGGGTAATGAAATAGGTTGCTAGAAAAGTATTCACTGAGAACTTAGTAGGTTATTTTTGACAGTTGCAGGAGAGGAGTCATGGGGCGGGGGGAATGAAAACCCACTAACAGTTTCCTGAAGAAGTGGGTTTTCAAAGATTTTTTGAAGGAGTGGAGACTGGGTGAAAGTCTAACGGAGAAGGGATGGTCTAGTGGTGACCTTAAAATCAGCACACACACTTGTTGTCTCTATTTATCTCAGCACCACACAAGGCTAATGCCTACCTGAGCCAAAAGTCCCCTCAGAGGTATAACATTAGGTAGGAGATAGCTCTCCCTAGATGGACTTTTTAGCTCGTTTTTTTACCAGGGTCTTTCAGTTTAGGATTTTTCTTTTCCCTGTTTATTTCTATAACTGGTGCTATTTTATCATTTTAGCTGTTTATTTCCCTTCCTAATGCCCTCTACTATTACCTGCCCAAACACAAGGATGACTATTTATCCAGTTCTTAGATGCAATTTTATATCTTTGGTAGACAAGTGCTCCTTCGCTGATCTAGTATCTCATCTGTTGATAATATTAATAAATGTTGTGGTTTTTTTGTTTGGCTACTAGAATATTAGACTGGGCCTTCTTGGATTTTTGACTTTTATTCCTTCACTTATCTTGCCTGGTTTACATGCGTAACTCAAATTATGTATATTGTGTGTGCTTAACCCAACTCTCCACAACAGCCTGCAGATTGGACACCTTAAAGCACTACTGTAAGATGTCATATTATTTTAGCACAGTTTGACAACTGCGTCCCTGTATCTGCTGCGTCCAACAGGATATGCCAAGCATCTCTTTAGCGCAAAATAGGAACACAATCATTGGCTGAGATTGTTCTAAAACAGTTTGCCATCTTACCGTGCATTGATGCCCATGGCTCTTGTGGCACCACAACCACTACAGCAGAATGTAGTTGTTATGTTGCTATCCCTTTAGCATACCATTTGTAAAGATACAGTTTCCATTTATTTTCACATACCAGTAAAAGGCTGTTACTTTTAACTAAAGTTTATTACATTCTTATAAAGAAATGTAATCATTTTTTAAACCATAATTACCATCTCAAAAGCTCAGTGTTTGATTTATAGAAAAATATTCCATTTAAATTCTAGAACTGCTTTTTTTTCACTTGTACCATCCATACATTTCTTCTTTTGTGCTTTCTGTGATTACACATGTGATGGATTGGGACAGGTAGCAGTAAAGGTCATAACAGATCTTTATGATGCCTCTGTATTGTGCTTTGGCTGCATATTACAGAGAAATTGCATTTTTAAGAAAGAATTTTGGAAATTAAACAGATAAAGCCGAGATAAAACGACAAAAGCCATTTTACACATACTGCTTCAGATACTTATTACAAGATATATGAAGCCTGAAATATCTGATAGCTTTCTGTGCATTTGTGTCAAACTCGTAATTTAAAGGTCATGCGATGTACGGGAATACAGTACAGGTTGATTTGCTCAGAACATTAATAGCTAATTTGCAATCATGTATTTCCATCATTTTACCCCCACTGCTTTCCTTGGAAGATACAAAGCAATAAGGTAGTAGCTCAGGTGGGTCACCGCCGGTTCATAAAGTGAACACTGGCCTAGAGACCATGCAATAGCTTTTCTCAACGTGTCAAAAGTCATTTTGCTGTGAAACAAAAACTGATGCAGGATAACAGAACCTATTGTTAAACAAGTGTTCAATGCTAGTAAGGGTAAATAAAAATAGCAAGTAGAGAAATGGACTCCACACGGGGGCCAAATGGGAGGTCAAATAAAGTTATCAAATCATTTTATTCAGGTATCAGCACCTTAAAAGCAGATGGAACAAAAACCTTCACCTGCTTTAAACGTATAGGTTCTTGCGCATAAGTATCATAATAATACTGTATATTATTATTTTGTTTTGTCACTATTGGAGGTTTTTTTTTTTTTTTAAGAAACAGTTAACATATTTTCATAGATAAATGAAGCAAACGAAGATGTCATTGCATTGTTCATGAGTTCCGCATGTAGTTCAAGGCCAGATTTAACTATAATGGAGGTACTTGACTAGAACATAAATTTATAACGGGTAACCCAGGAGACAAAAGGGAGTTATATAATACAGCTTCTAATGCCAGCACACGCAGGTTTGGTTTAGAGAAAAGGAGTAGAGGCACAGGTAATTGCAATACAGAAGGATTGAAAATACAAACCTTTTCTCCTGAGCTGCAGCTCTTCCCACTGTAGTTCAAGCCGTGTAAACCAAATGAACATAGAAAAAATGAGGTCTGAGCAGGGCCGGTGCTATGATTTTTGACTACACAGGCGAAGATGCATTTTGACGCCCCACCCCACGCCTTCCCCCCCCCCAAAAAAAATAAACAATGCATCTTCACCTCTGTGTCTCGTAGCCCCCTTTTGAATTTCTTACCCCCATTAGTGTTGCTTATCCAACCTCTTTGGCCCCTCTATCTTACCCCTTTGGCCCCTTTGTGCCCTTTAGTGTGTCTCATACAACCCCTCTTATGTATTTCTTACTTCCCCGCCAGCCCCTTTCTGTCTCTCTTTTTCTCCCACATAGACATGGATACAGGCAAAAATACATACATGCACAAACACAAAAATACACAAACATACAGACACACAACCATACAAGCACACAGTCACAAAAGGCACACAATCAAACAAACA
This sequence comes from Pelobates fuscus, assembly GCF_036172605.1. Classification (NCBI taxonomy): domain Eukaryota; kingdom Metazoa; phylum Chordata; class Amphibia; order Anura; family Pelobatidae; genus Pelobates; species Pelobates fuscus. Next base: position 59,240,221 of record NC_086320.1, on the reverse strand, counting down.
GTCATACAATCTACACATACAGGTACATTGTTGTACAAACACAGACATACATTCATACAGACACACACACAGGAATACAGACACCGACATAAAGAAATAGAGAGGCATATGGAGACATACATACACAATGATACAGACAGACATACACACACACTGACAGACATATACACACACACTGACAGACATATACACACACACTGACAGACATATACACACACACTGACAGACAAATATACAACACACTGACAGACAAATATACCACACACTGACAGACAAATATACACACACACTAACTGACAGACATATACACACACTGACAGACAGACATATACATACAAACACTGACAGACACACACACACACTGACAGACACACACACACATTGACAGACACACACACATACTGACAGACAGACAGACACACACTGACACAGACACACACTGACACAGACACACACTGACACAGTCACACACTGACAGTCACACACTGACACAGACACACACTGACACAGACACACACTGACACAGACACACACTGACACAGACACACACTGACACAGACACACACTGACACAGACACACACTGACACAGACACACACTGACACAGACACACACTGACACAGACACACACTGACAGACAGACACACACTGACAGACAGACACACACTGACAGACAGACACACACTGACAGACAGACACACACTGACAGACAGACACACACTGACAGACAGACACACACTGACAGACAGACACACACTGACAGACAGACAGACACACACTGACAGACAGACACACACTGACAGACAGACACACACTGACAGACAGACAGACACACACACACACTGACAGACAGACATACACACACACACACTGACAGACATACACACACACACACACACACACTGACAGACATACACACACACACACACACACACTGACAGACAGACATACACACACACACACACACACACTGACAGACAGACATACACACACACACACACACACTGACAGACAGACATACACACACACAGACAGACATACACACACACAGACAGACATACACACACACTGACAGACATACACACACACAGACAGACATACACACACACTGACAGACAGACATACACACACACTGACAGACAGACATACACACACACTGACAGACAGACATACACACACACTGACAGACAGACATACACACACACTGACAGACAGACATACACACACACTGACAGACAGACACACACACACACACACACACACACACACACACTGACAGACATACACACACACACACACACACACACTGACAGACATACACACACACACACACACACTGACAGACATACACACACACACACACACACACTGACAGACATACACACACACACACACACACACTGACAGACATACACACACACACACACACACACACACACACACACTGACAGACATACACACACACACACACACACACACACACACACACTGACAGACATACACACACACACACACACTGACAGACATACACACACACACACACACACTGACAGACATACACACACACACACACACACTGACAGACATACACACACACACACACACACTGACAGACATACACACACACACACACACTGACAGACATACACACACACACACACACTGACAGACATACACACACACACACACACACTGACAGACATACACACACACACACACACACTGACAGACAGGTTCAGGAGGGTGGCTTACCTGGGATCCAGAGTGCTGCCTGAGGTAGTTGGGAGTTGGAGCTGGTCCTGCCCAGCCCCTCTCCTCTCTGCCTGCTCTCTTTTTGAGAGTACTTCCTCCCATGCTGACGTGAGGGGGTCGGTGGAAGCTCCGCCCCTGCTGGGCGCCAGCCGCGCTGTGTGCTACAGAGGGAGCGGGATATGACGTGTTCATATCCCCACCCCCTCCACACACTCCGCGGCACTGCAGCTTGGCGCTCGGCCACGCTACAAGAAGTGACCGGCAGGAGAGGGGCGCTGTGCGCTTCCCTCCTTCCGGTCACCCAGACATTTGCGCCCCCAAGCCGGTGCGCCCTAAGGCAGCCGCCTGAGCCCCTTATGGACGCGCCGGCCCTGGGTCTGAGCTTCCAGTTGTAGTGTGCACCAATGTGCTACCAAGAATTTTTTTGAAGGACATAATAGTCAGGCAACCGTTTTAGGCACAAGTCCCTTTTCAATGCAAATGTGTTACGATACCCAGTGAGCCAACACACGGTGTATGTATAATAATAGTGTAGGCAACGTTTACCGGTCCATAGAATGGCCGGGTTTTACGTCGTTCGATAAAGAATGGTCAGGGACAAACCGAATCAGGAAAGCCAGAAATCAGGGAAGCAAAAAAAAAACGGTAGCAGAGTCACAGGAAAACAGAATGGAGAATAGTCAGAAGGAAGCCGAGATCAAGATACCAGAAAAGACACAGAATATAATGCACTCTTGAGAACTGTAAAACAGAAACCACAACAGGGCAATAATCCTTTCCCTAAGTGCCCTTTTTCTATCCTATACCTTTAATCTATAGTCACGCCCCTAAACCGTTTGAATTCGAACGTTTTGGCTAGCCGTGACATAATAAAAAGGGGCGGAGTTAGAGGTTGGCGTCGGAACTGCCAGTGAGATAAAAGGGACTGGGAAGGGTCCCTTTCCCCTTCATGGAGATATCCACCAGCAGTGTCACACAAGGCACTGTGACAAAATTTCCTTAAACATGCAGTAACACTCACCTGTTTATATACAATGTGCAATAAATTAAGAACCCTGGTGCCACCCCCACAGATCAAGTGCAGCTATTTATCATTATTTAACACAAGAAGGGGGTGAGTCAGCATTAGATAACAGAATGGGTGGCAGCAACCCAAAAAAGGGAATTCCTCAAGACCCTTAATAAAACAAGTTAAAAATAAGAAGGAGGTAAGGGCTGCGCCCAAGTCTAGTAACAATAAGAATACCATAACAAACAGATCAAATGGTCTAGATAATAGTGGAACAACAAATAAGCCTATGCAAATAGAGAGAATGATGGAAAATAAAAAGTCCCACTAAAATAGCAGGATAAAATAGGGGTGTAATCTTTAGGCCTTGATCCGTCCGGATAGTAAAATATTCATGTAAAAGTCTCACTAATATAACAGGATAAGATAGGGGTACAATCCTCAGGAGTTGATCCGTCCGGATGGTTAAAATATCCGTATATGTGGAGAGACAAAGGGGAGATACGACAGACAGCCGATAGGGTAATAAGCCAAGATCCAAGGGTAAAATGGTTTTTCATTATTTGGCTTCACTCCACCATCTTGGAGCTCTCTTCTGGTTTCTGGCAATTGTGGGAGTGATGTCATCACCCTGCGTATGACGTCATGACGCTCGGTTGCTAGGAAATGAGTATACAATACAGACAATTATTATACAGATCGCAATAAATAAAGCTACATATAAACAGCAATAAAAGAGCTATGCCTCAAATATGTAATATATATAAACAAAAACACGTCATAAGCATAAAATTACAACAGAGAAAGCCACATAATCGAATTTGGATGGAAAGATAAAGGTGAAAGTTAATATAACACCCAGTGTGTGAAGAAAAAAGCTGCAAAAGTATAGTGTACAATATTATAGTGTATAATGTTATACCCATATACACTAGATATGTAATAAAGAAAAGAACCACCCATTACCAATTAGCTACTAGGGTATACAGGGTGCCTAATTCTGTGCATATAGCTTAGAGTAACAAAGTGCAGGACTATTACTATCCTCGAAAGAAACAAAGCAAAAAAAGACATAGGAAGATATACTTTTTTCTTTTATACATATCCCGCTCCATTACACTCCAGCCTTCCAGTGGGTGTTTGCTGGAGTACCTAGAGGAACCAGTGCCACTCAAGCTTCTCATTAAGACCATGAGGTGACACCGTATCCAAGAGGTACATCCAGCAAACCTTTTTCTGTAACAGGATTCTTTCACTATTACTGTCACGACAAGTGACCCCCAACATGCAGAATATAACCCAAATTAGAAAATGTATTACTGGACCTTAGAATGGCTGAGTTTAACGTAGCTAGAATAGTCGCGGTATAGCCAAAGTCCAGGAAAGCCAGAGATCAAGATAAACAATAAGGAGTAGCCGAGTCAGGAAACCAGAAAACAGGATAAACAAGAAAACGAGCCAAGTCAGGCTAACAGAAAGCAGAATAGTCAATATAAAACAAGCCAAGTCAAAATACCAAATGACACAGACAGAAATCAGTATAGCACTAGAAGGAACAATAAGGGAACTACAATAGGGCACTGAACAAAAGCAAAAGGCAATCTTTTATAATGGTGCGTCTTTTGCTTAAAATCCACTCCCCCAAAATGTCAAGGAGCGTGGAATATTTTGAATTTTCGTGGGATAGCCACTATGACGTTGGTATGCATGCGCCACGTCATAAAATGTGCCGTCGCCCGCAGGAGTCGGGACTCGGAGCTTCACCCTGCGGGTCTGCTGGATTAAGGTACGTTGTGCCTTTTCTCTCTGAAGTGTTGTGCATCTAGTGCCTCTGAGTTAGCACTACATATATTTGTTTTATGTTGTGACACCCGATCTTTAAGTGAGTGTATGGTCTTGCCCACATATCCTAAGCCGCACGGACATTTCAGGATATAAATGGCATAATCTGTCTGGCATGTGTAAAAACCCCTTAGTTTGATCTGTTGTCCAGTTCTGGTATGAGTACAGAATCCCCCCTTAATTATCTAAACAGGTGTCTGACATGTTTATCCAATTAAAGGATATACCAGTGTTTACTGATAATATTTTGTATTTGGGATGAAAGGGGTGAGAAGGTACTTACAAAAACAAGTCTGTCCTGTCTGGATTTCTGTGTAGATGTTAGTAGTGTTTCACATCTGATTCTCTTGACTTTCTGTTTAGAATTCTTTAGAAGGTGTTGGCTGTATCCTTTGTCCAAGAATTTTTTAGAAAGGTCTGTTAGCCGAGTATCAATCACATTGTCATCACTGACGATTCTATGTACTCGGAAAAATTGGCTGTATGGGATAGAATGAATCTGTTTAGGTGGGTGAAAACTTTTAGCTTTTTATAAACTGTTCGAGTCAGTGGGTTTTAAAAATAGATCAGTGCTTAGTCGACCATCATTCTTACACACCAAAATGTCTAAGAAGTTAACTGATACAGTGCTTACAGTCGTGGTAAATGTAGTATCAGCACGGTATAGATTAAGGTAGCTAAGGAAAATTGTGAGGTTTATCTGTATTCCATGCCAGAGCATGAAACAATTGTCAATATATCTTAACCAAATAGGTACATGCTCCTTACTAGATCATTATTATATACAAAGTTGTCCTCGAATTTTGCCATGAACAGGTTAGTGTAGGATGGCGCCATATTAGCACCCATTGCAATGCCCTTAACCTGTTCATAGTAGATCGTTGGGTAACAAAAAAAAGATTTTCCTTAACATTATTTTGTGCAGAGTTATCACAAATGAACATTTTTTACATCAGTAAGAACATTTGGCAGTGCCGTTTGGATCACTGTAAGTCTTTCTCCGTGTGAGATTGAAGTGTATAGATTGGTCACGTCCAGGGTCACCAACAGATTAGTTGGTCCTACCCTTAAGTCCTTGATTCTTTCTAGGAAGTCCTTCGTGTCTTGGATATATGATCTATTAGTTACAACAAGAGGCTGTAAGAATTGGTCCACAAAGATAGCTAGGGGCTGAAAGATGGAATTTGTGCCTGCTACAATAGGGCATGCTGGTGGATGGGAGGCATCCTTATGGACCTTGGGGAGGGTATAGAATACAGGAGTAACAGGGAAGTCATTCCAAAGAAAGGAAAATTGGGACTGTGTACTGACATTATCTGTCATTTTCTTTTCTAGCCCTGTTAGAATGATTTTAGATATATGAGAAGTAGGGTCACTTTTGAGAATTTTGTAATTAGTGTCTCCAAGGCGTTGTCGCATAATCTCATCATGGTATACTTTTTTATCCTGTATCACACTCAAGCCACCTTTGTCCGCTGGCTTGACAATGATATTTGGATTTTGTGATATCTCTTTAACCCCTTAAGGACACATGACATGTATGACATGTCATAATTCCCTTTTATTCCAGAAGTTTGGTCCTTACGGGGTTAAGGGCTATCCTTTCCCTAAACATTCGGTTGTGTTTGACAGATTGTTCTTGCCAGGGTAGCTGTTCTATGTGGGCAGTCACAATGTTACAGAAAGTCTGTATCAAGTTATTAGTGCCAATTGGAAAAAAAATAGCTTATTTTCTTACAAACCTCAAGGTTAACTAAAAATATCCTGACATCGACTCAGTACCCGCTGCTGGTTCGGGTGATTTATCTCCTGGAGGAGGGTTGTCTCCTGGGCAATGGGGTTGATTGCATGAAAAGAAAGCACGTAGATTAATTACACAAAAAACGATCTGTTTAATGAATGTCTCTATTGTATACTCATTTCCTAGCAACCATTCTTCATGACGTCATACACAGCGTGCGTGCGTGACGTCCGACATCATGACGTCACGCCAACACTTGTCAGAAACCAGAAGAGCGTTCCAAGTTAAATAATGAGAAACAGCTGCACTTGATCAGTGGGGGGTAGCCCCTGGGTTCTTAATTTATTGCACATTGTATATAAACTGGTGAGTGTTACTACAAGTTTGGTTTATGCTGATCCAATGCCTAGTCACTCTTTCTTCTCACCGCGACTTTAATAGCACTTAGTTTGATGCACTGTGGGATATTTCCAAAACTTGATGTGGCGTGGCATTAACTCATCCAGATCCTTACTCATGTATTGATATAAAGAATGTATTAAAAGCAAGCAGATCATTGTAAAGGGAGCTTAAAGATATGCAAATCATCAACAGCATTTACAATCCCACATATTTCACATAGAATGTTTTTTTATAAAGATTTCTTCAAATTCTATAACGCAGCATATAGATATTATACTACTAAAATCTAAGGAGAATTATTACCACTTTTAAATCTCACCATAAGCTTAATAATATTTTGAATTTTCATATAGACCTGGCTTGATTTCTTTCACCCGCTCCTGAAAAAGAAAATGGGATTTACTGCTACTTTTCCTTATTTCTATCTAGTTTACTTTTCCATGTGCTGTCTCACATAGCACATGAGCTGATAGATCTGTGTATGGCAGCTCGGTTGCTCAAACAACGCATCAAGCAATTTATAGCATTAGAAAGAGTGAGACTATAAATACAAAAACACTGAGCGGCTTCATTTTCCTTCCATAACACGTTGCTGAGATTTTCTGCTCCTTTAGACAACTTTCTGAATTTCAGAATCTAGCTTAGTTATCATTTTGATGAGAAAACACCTCTACCGCCTGTCGGTTCTCAAATGGATGTATTCTATTCTGTAGATGTTAGACTTGTGCATTTGGATTTTGCTGAACTGCGATTCAGCCAAAATGTGGACCAATCAGCTGTTTCAAACCTATATTGTGCCCTTTTTGGTTTGTCCAAATGTTTCCCCAAGTAGATTTTTTTTTTATGAGGGACATTCAGTCAAACTGAGCAACCACATAAACGAGCATGGGACATCCCAACCAAAATTGAAATTTTGTGAAAAATGATTAGGCTGAACTGACAATTAGTGATGTCCCAAACTATTCGCTGGTGAATAGTTCCTAGCGAACATAGCATGTTCGTGTTCGCCGCCGCGGGCGAACACATGCGATATTCGGTCCGCCCCCTATTTAGTCATCATTGAGTAAACTTTGACCCTGTACCTCACAGTCAGCAGACACATTACAGCCAATCAGCAGCAGGCCCTCCCTAGCAGACCCTCCCACCTACTGGACAGCATACAATTTAGATTCATTTTGAAGCTGCAATCATTTTTTATTTTTTTTTTATTATTTTTTTTTTATTATTATGCAAATCATTGGTATATAGGGGAATATTCACTAAATGCCAAACATTGGTATATAGGGGAATATTCACTAAATGCCAAACATTGGTATATGGGGGAATTTTCACTAAATGCCAAACATTGTTATATAGGGGAATATTCACTAAATGCCAAACATTGTTACATAGGGGAATATTCACTAAATGCCAAACATTGTTATATAGGGGAATATTGTAAAATGACACAGAGCACTGTGATTGGATGGCTTGAAATCCATCCAATCACAGTGCTCTTTGTCATTTTACACAGCGTGGGAAAATTCCAAAGAACTTTCCCACGCTGTGTAAAATGACACAGCGCACTGTGATTGGATGGCTTGAAATCCATCCAATCACAGTGCTCTGTATCATTTTACACAGTGTGGGAAAGTTCTTTGGAATTTCCCCACGCTTTGTAAAATGACAAAGAGCACTCTGATTGGTGGGCTTGAAATCCATTCAATCACAGTGCTCTGTGTCATTTTACACAGCGTGGGAAAGTTCTTTGGAATTTTCCCACGCTGTGTTAAATGACAAAGAGCACTCTGATTGGTGGGCTTGAAATCCATTCAATCACAGTTCTCTGTGTCATTTTACACAGTGTGGGAAAATTCCAAATAACTTTCCCACACTGTGTAAAATGACACAGAGCACTGTGATTGGATGGATTTCAAGCCATCCAATCACAGTGCTCTGTGTCATTTTACACTGCGTGGGAAAGTTCTTTGGAATTTTCCCACACTGTGTAAAATGGCAAAGAGCACTCTGATTGGCTTAAACCAGCCAATCAGAGTGTTATTAACCTAATTGCAGGGCGTGGCAAGGCTTTATAAGCCTTCCTCCGCCCTGCAGAGCTCAGTCTGCGTAGAGCCCTCCATGGGTGAAGATGGATTTTTTTTTTTATTGCGTCGGTTATTATGGTTTTTTATTTGGCCTTTCTTGGGGATGAAAAAAGAAGATTTTAGAAGAAAGAAAACATCGAATGGTAAGTAGTTTTTTTCTATTTTTTTTTTACATGTTCTTAGTTAAAGGTCCCCCCTCATTATTTTTAGGGTGAGGGGGGGTATGTAGGGGGATAATTTTTTTTTTGGGGGGGAGGGGGTGACTAGGGTCCCCCCATTAGTGTTTAGGGCCCCCACCTGCCGCTCAGGGGTGGGGGCCAGGGGAGAGGACATTAGGTCCCCCCCTTATTAATATTTAGGGCCCCCACCCACCGCTCATGGGTTGGGTCCAGGGGGGGACAGTAGGTCCCCCCTTATTGGTTTTATTAGGGCCCCCACCCACCGCTCAGGGGTGGGGGCCAGGGGGAGACAGTAGGTCCCCCCTTATTGGTTTTATTAGGGCCCCCACCCACCGCTCAGGGGTGGGGGCCAGGGGGAGACAGTAGGTCCCCCTTATTGGTTTTTTTAGGGCCCCCACCCGCCGCACAGGGGTGAGGGCCAGAGTGGGGGAGGACAGTAGGTCCCTCCCTCATTATCTTTATGGCCCCCACCCGCCGCCCAGGGGTGGGGGCCGGGGGGAGGACAGTAGGTCCTCCCCATTATCATTATTGCCCCCACCCGTCGCACAGAGGTGGGGACCTGGGGGGGAGGACAGTAGGTCCCCCCCCTCATTATCTTTATGGCCCCCACCCGCCGCCCAGGGGTAGGGGCTGGGGGGAGGAGAGTAGGTCCCCCCCCCCTTCAATCACTATTGTGGCCAGAAAGTCCCTGTGGGTTTTAAAATTCGCCACATCACTACTGATAATCCCTTCATGCACAAGTCTAATTGACATGTTCTATTCAAATTCCGATATACAATGTTCCTTATGCTGTCTTTAGAGAAAAGGTGAAAGTGTGTGTTTCTCAGAATTCTTCATTTGTACAATCACTGATGCAGTTAAAGTGCAGTAGGTGCTCTGGCCCCACAAAGCAAAAGCTGCACTAGGGCTTCTTTTGAGTAAAGGTGTCAAAAATTCATAGCAGAGCAAGCCTCAATATCACCACTCTAGAGGTTTCTGTAGTCTGCCTGTACGACTTTATATCGGAGTTCAATAAAAGAATATACTCACTTTTCAGCAGGAGGTTTGTTTTTCTAAGCTCAAAAGCAAAGCATTGGTGTTCTGCCGTGACCCAGTCAAAATCTTGGTCCCAATCCAATCATAAATCTGACAAATGTCAAATCACCCCAACTAACCTGAAGCCAATATATCAAGAAGAAGGTTCAAGTTCTCTCTGATACTACTTGCATGCGGGTACAAATATAACATCACGCAGCCTTCTAGACTGGAACTTGGGATTCCTATAAGAGTCACCTGGCTTTATAAATAGAATCTGTAGATAAAAATATTCAGTATCGGAGGGGCGTGGACAGCTGAGCAATGACTAAGACGTGTTTGTGTGGAGCTCCTGCTCACAACGCCTAAAATAGACTTAAAAAGCCACAAAACCACAGTACTGGGACCCTAAAACCAAGCTGTTATCAGAGCTGAAACCCCCCACAGAGAGATGGGGAGAAAAACCAAAAGACTAGCCCGCCCGGAAGGCTCCAACCTGCCTGTCATCAGGCGCTCCTTTGAAAGGCCGCAGCAGCCAACACAGCCCAAAATGGTGCCGTGCAAGCCTCGAAGCGCCAGTGAATCAGACTCCTCTATGGAGGAAGTAAACCCTCCGGCACCACACGCCGTCACTGCAGTATACCAGTCAGAAGAATCGGACTTGGATGACTCACCTTCCACAAAAGGTGACATCAAAAAGCTGTTACTAGATTTGCGGGAGGTCTGGAAGGCCGACCTGGCTGGCGTGCAATCAGAGGTGGCAGGCATCAAGGCGCGCCTTGGTGCAGTGGAAGTCCGGGAAGGAGACAGGGACACCTTGCTCACAGACACCAGAACGCAAGTGGAAACAATGTCCCACCAACTCTAACGACTCACCCGCACTGTCGCAATGATGGAAATACGCCAATTGCAAGAAAAATGTCCGCATACGCAGAGCCCCAGAAGACATAGGCCCGGAGGCTTTGCTGGAGTAAGCTAACAGATCAGCAATAACCATGGGGGCGAAAAAAGATACTTGGCCGATAACGGCAGCATTCAGGATTAGGAAGGCCCCAACCGCCCCGGCGGATGCCCACAGAGACATAATAGCCGTCACCCAAGACATCTCAGTCAAAGCAGCGCTTATGGCCACTCGAGGAAAACACCCACCACTAACATGAATAACCACCACATCAGAGTCTTCAATCTCCCATTCTCAACCCTGATGGAGCGGCGGAAGTTTATGCCAATCACCCGTCAACTGAGAGACAGGGGTATTGGATATCGCTGGGGGGCAGCGGGCATGCTAGTCGTACCACATAAAGACACTATCCTTACGTTATCCGCAGAGGAAGACCCTGCAAGATTTCTACAGAACTTACAGCAGCTACAGCAGATGCCTCCGGAACGGGGGAGCGGCAAGACTCCAAACGGTACAGGCGAGGAAGGAAATGTAGAGAGAGACACCGGAATGGAGAAGAAGAGGGGGAAACAACGACCGCAGAACACCCCATAACAACGCAAGAAAAAGTGGCTGTTACCCACATGCCTAGTACCAAGGATCCCCGGATTGCTGACATACTCGGAACATCTTTGAATGCAATGACGCTCACCGTGATGCCATCCTATATCTATGCGCATATAGTAACAAGAATGGCTTCAAGTGTTATTAAGAACTTGATGGACCACGGTGTTCCTGAGGTTTACAGGATATCGTCACATTTTGCCTGAAAGCAGAATCTCTATAGTGCTAGGACATATTCTATTTAGCAGCCATCTGGGATATCCTACAAGACCAAGATATTTTCTTTTTCTTTTTATACTGCATGTTAGCAGTGGCATTAGATAACACTTCAGGGCTCATTCCAAGTCAGCTCTAAATATATGTATGTGCTACTATTACTCCGAATTTTCTATAGGTAGATTACCGCATTTCGATCCTATGTTTAATAGCTGTTATTCCTAGTCTTGCAATCGCTGAACGAGTGTTTGCATCACAAAAATGAAAACCTCCTGAAAACTCTGATTTAGTTATCAACCGTTTTACTTGTGCCAGTATCTGTTTACTCCTGTAACAAGATTATAAATGCACTATTGCTTTAGATAGTTGGTTACTAATTTTACAGTTAGAGAAATGTGCCTGAACCTGCAGTAGTTTTCTAATACCTGTACAAGATAGCTATTTTCATATGTATTGCTTCTGTGGAAATGTATGTAACGAATAACTCATGGAATGTGCTAATCGCTGCAATTTAAGTTCTGCAGCACCCTGTTGGCTAATGCTAGGCTTTCCACGATGCTCTACAAGCACGGTTGGCCATCACGGTCCTAGCAGAACGCAGGTGTGTAGAAGATCCTAGCAAACCTTGAATGTCAACAAAATGTCGTACACAAGGTCATGTATTGACGACAGCCATTAGTTGCAGACCAAGTTTTACCAGTGATGTGCACGGTCTCTTCCAGATCGAAACACAATTATTTACAGCTTCCCCTCCAGGATTTAAGCCCGTGGATACTGCTACCTTGAATAGTGTCTGTTTAATTTTTTTATCTTTTTATTTTACCCTTCCGTTAGTTACCTTTTTGTATACGAATACTGTTACGTGGCTACACACGGCCAGACATAAGAATTATCGCAAATTCCTCCAATGTCCATACAATATCGTCAAATATTGCTAATTTGATATATACTTATTAAGAAAAATAAAAAGTGCACAACATGTATATGAATGTCCAAGGATGCTATATGTACAATCGTGCATATGTACGTGTGAATTTGGATGTGTTTTTGTAAACACTGCACTTAAAAATAAAGAATAAAAATAAAAAAAAATCAAGTCAATAAATCATACGATACAACAAGAAAAAAAAAATATTCAGTATCACCCAATAAGCTCCTCTGCTTATTTCTGTTCTAAAGTACTTACAAAAACACCCAGAATACTTTATATTGGCGTTCACAATGTAACCTGTAATTTGAATAATAAAAATACTGTAATGTTAGATGAATGTCAAGTAAGAGGAATAACCTTGTTTAAATGATAAGAGACATGATTATTTATTGTAGTATTAGCAAAGCTAAACATACATTCAAGAATGGGCAGTTTCTATGACTGAGTTGCAGTTAACAATTGTCTCCTGGAGATCAGTGTATCTTATCTTTGGTTCAAAAATGCCAACCTGCGGGGTAGATCATAGTTACTACTGTAACTCTAAAAACAAAAGTGTCAATTTCTTTAAATTACATACTAAAATAGATTTCTGCCTAAAGCGTCATTCGTCACTAGGATCCAGGAGCAGCAACTGGTGACTCCAATGTCTGCTCTTTAGATTAAGATCATTTGAAACATTTCCTTCTGACTTTATATTTAAATGAACCTGAATTTTAGATATAAATCCCAAAGGATTCCCACATTTTAACCTTGCCAAATTTAAAACATGGATTTTTTTTTTTTATTGATTTTTTTTTTTTAATCCGCCATACATTTTTGCAAATTTAGAATCTAAATATTCTTTGAACAAAACATGCTGAGATTTGAGTGAACCTACGGTGTGCAACCATAACAATATATTGTGTTACTGTAATTTCGCACATAATTCAAATCAGCAAATCTTAGAAAATGACTGCATTTTTAATAGCTATGAGATGTTATAAAATAACAAGGAGAGCTGATTCATAGCAGTTTGGTCATTCTAATTATCCAGACCTCTGCATATAATTTATTTTTAAAAATGAATTATTCATGAATAGTGTATCACTAATTAAGAATAGAGAAGAGAGATGTAATTTGCATTCTTGATAAGAAAACTATGTAAAACAAGATAAAATAGCAACTTGTTCATTACATTATTTCAGTAATTTCCATGGAATGTCGCAGCTAAGGATAAGGACGCACAATTGTCTATTTATTTATATAGAACATTTACAATCATGTTTTGGTTCTAGAATATGGGAGTCTAGACATTTTAACCCCTTAAGGACACATGACATGTCTGACACGTCGTGATTCCCTTTTATTCCAAAAGTTTGGTCCTTAAGGGGTTAAAGCAAAAAGCGTTTGAAACCACATAAAGCTAAGCAGATGGTCATTTTGAAATGCTCACAAAAACCTGCCATCGACCTGATCTAAAAGAAAACATGATTCATCAGACCAGACATCCGTTTTCCATTGCTCCATGGTCCAGTTTTTACGGTCACACCCCCATTGTGGGCACTTTTAGAGGTGGACAAGAGTCATCATGGGCACTCTGACTTGTCTGAGGCTACGCAGCCCCATACGCAGTAAACTGTGATGCACTGTGTTTTCTGATACCTTTCTGTCATGGCCTGCATTACGTTTTTCAGCAATTTGAACTATAGTAGCTCTTCTGTGTTTTGACCAGACGGGCTTGTCTTCGCACGTGCATTAATGAGCATGGAGCTCCAATTACCTTAACGCCACTTCACTGGTTCTTTTTGCTTGCACCACTTTTAGTAGGTACTAACAACTGGATACGGGGTACACCTCACAAGACATGCCATTTTGGAACTTCTCTGACCTAATCGTCTGTCTATAACTATTTGGCCTTTGTCAAAGTCACTCAGATCTTTATGCTTGCCCATTTTTACTGCTTTCAACACATTACATTCAAGAACTGACTAATCATTTGCTGCCTTATATATCCCACACCTAGACAGGTGTCATTGTAATGATATAATCAATGTTATTCACTTCACCAGTCAGTGGTTTTAATGTTGTAGCTGATTAGTGTACATTGTATGTCACTAGTCATGAAGGAGTTAAAATACTCCTAATGTTGTTGTGCTGCATAGTTCACACGTGGAAATGTATCAGCTCATGTTTATAATAAGTCTGCTTTCGTTAAAACCCTTCTCTCTTTATACATTCATTAAACCTAGAATATGAGTTATTATAAAGCTTCATTTGTGTTCTCAGTGAGATTAGTGAGAAATTAAGTGTTCTAAAATGGTGCTAATTAGTATTTCAAATTACATAGCAAAAACAAGTTTTGCTAAGCAGAAATTAATAGAAATTAAGAATTAAAGAGACACTGCTAGCACCATAACCAATACAATTTGTTGTACAGACATTGCATTGTCTCCTATTTTTGACACAAAAAAAAATCTTCGGCAGTTTGGATGTGGTAATAGAGCAATTTCAACAACTGAGGTGAGTTTGAGTGCGGGTGAAGCCTCCATTTTTTTGGTCAAACTACACCCAAAGAGTCCTTGCTTTATGAACTCTACAACATCCTAAACCTCAGAAGAAGAGGTTGCTATTTGTGTTATGAGAAAGTAAAATGCACACTTGTGTGATGACAGGATGATATATGGGGTATATGATTTCATATTAATGACATCAATCACTCACCACGATATTCCTTCACCATGTACAGACAGGGAGGCACAGGCTGTGCACATTTGGTTTCTAAGAGTGCCTGTAACATACATACAGCTATCCGAAACATATAACAGAAGTATTGTATTTTAAAATAGAAATTCTAGATGGAACCAACTGATGCTTATATAATCATCGACACAGTTTCTAGAATTACCAATCTCTTTGAAGCAATTTGAAATTCCTTATTTTATATAGTGTGACTTATTGCTCCATGTGGGTAGATATAAACATACATCGCTGTTCACTGCTTTATTATTTAATTCAAATTTAACTTTCTATTTTTAATTTTTATTTACTTCTACCTAATTTTACTTTTCCCATTTTCAGCAGCAAAGTTTATTTAGAAAGTAGTAATTTTGTGTTAGAAACTGACTGTGCAAAATGTTGGTCAAAAATATTTGAAATGAATACAAAAACAAAAATTCAGCTCCTCTTCGTTTGATTAAATGTATGATTTATTTTGAAACTCATCACAATTCAGGTTTTAGGAAATAATACCTATGTACCAAATGCTAATCTGACTGTTTTATATATTTTACCATTGGTTATCCAGCTTTAGTTAGAAACAAAACGGCAGTGTTCTAGCATTTTACAAGCCTTTCCAAAGTCACAACATTCTCATTAGGAAGAGGTTGTTGCTAGAAGACCAAGGCAAGGACCCACCTCACCATCCAAAAGCATCACCTTCAGGCAACAAATAATTTATACCTGGACCTACTGTGGCATTCCAGTGTAAGATTATAATGTTCAAATAACCTCACAAAAATGGTGCCTACAAATAAATTATTTATTATTATGTGCATTGTAAAATATGATGTATATGCATTCTTCTGGGGGGGAGGGAGGTGGCTCACTGTATTTGATAAATATATAACATACATAACATTCTTCTGTATGTCACATAGCATAACAAAATATTACGTGTGTGCTGGATTCTCACCTTTTGGAAGCAGACAAATATTCCCACACTAGAACAGTGGATAAATAGAGTTGAAGATAACAGATGCATAGAGGAATTATACTGCAAGAGGAAGCAAACAGAAATATCTCAAAGTTTGGTCACCTTGGATAGCATATTGGGTAGACGACCAGGGTGGTGATCAACAACTGAGAGGCCAAACATAGCATAAAACATGGCCCACCTTTGTGTATTTTGTAGCATCATTATCAGACCGGACATATATCATATCAACCCTAACTGGTCGAGCCATTTTAAGTAATCCTAGTGTCATATAAATAGAGCACTATGACACTGGGGGAAAAAAAAAAAAAAAAAAAACCTTTACAGCTTTATTGATGTTAATTAGTCAAGAGCTGGTGGTATTACAAGAAAATACCATCAGTAATGAATACTGTGTTACTGACTACATCTGGCTGAACTGGTAAAAGAAAAAGCATAAAATGCAAAATTCATATTAAACATCAAATTATTCTTAATTTTAATTAGCTTTTTACTAAGACACCGACTGGAATAGTGTGACACTTGTTGTGACATTTCCCTTGCTACTATGTGTCAGTGGGTCTGCCTAATTGGTTAATCAAATCTCCTGTTTCTTTATACATTACAAACATTACATTCTCTCTGACGTGTGAGAATTATGTCTTGTTTTAATCATGTGATTTATGAAACTTCATATCATTTAAGTATCAAGCCAAGGGCAGCCTGTCTACCAGGCAAGCACAAGATTTGTATGAATGAGTTCATGAAGACTTAGTAAGTAATATCATTCCTAGATCCTTCTTCGTTTAATCTAAATATGCCAGAAGTTGGGAAATGCAGACTCTCAGTCTGAAAACACAGAAGCTCAAAGGTCCAGATGGTTTCCCCCAAGGTGAAAGAGTATCCCTACTAATTTCTCCTTGAGAAATTAATACATGGCACAGTAAAACCGAGATAGATAACAGTTACGGTGAAAAAGAAAATCAGGAAGCTACATAATATTTGTAATGCCTTCCATAATATAAACAAATGCGTTGGTTGACATTCAGTTTTTTTGGGGGTGGGTATTTTGTTTTTGTTTGTTTTTGCTACAGGTACTGTGCTGGATTCCTGTTTTACAATGGCATGATCTCACTCAATAAAGTTGCAATTTTGTCTCACAATGTGCTTCCTGTGTAGAAATATGTTTAGGTCTATTGTCTTCTGTTCAGGGTGGCTACATGACTGTGATACATTTATTAGACTTGTAGATAATAATTCCTAGTTAAATTCAGAAGGTGACTCTTGAAACCTGAATTCCTACAAGGCTTGCATGTGATGAATTGTCAATTGATAGGAAGTAATCAAGGAAGTGACTACCTCTTTTGGATTGGCAGGTAAATCAGGGCACAACATTTACTCATTTAATTACTATTTATAAAATGGGCATTTTAGCAGATTGGTGCATGAAAACTCCCTGCAACAAATTTGGGAAAAATCTATGTTTAATTTCTCTGGAATGTTATGAGAACACATGGGATCATGGGAACCTCAGTGAGCTCTGGATGTAGAACTTTTTTTTTGTATAATCACGGTTTATATATTATTTTTGAGTATTTTCTATGACTCCACTTAATTGCATTTAAGCAGTATTTGCTTTGACTTAATAACAACAAGAATTTAAACATACATAAAAACATAGAAACATAGCATGTGATGTCAGATGAGAACCATTTGGCCCATCTAGTCTGCCCAATTTTCTAATTACTTTCATTAGTCCCTTATCTTATAGCTGGAATAGCCTTATGCCTATCCAATGAATGCTTAAACCCCTTCATTGTGTTAACCTTTACCACTTCAGCTCGAAGGCTATTTAATGCATCCACTACCCTCTCAGTAAAGTAATACTTCCTGATAT
This sequence comes from Pelobates fuscus, assembly GCF_036172605.1. Taxonomy (NCBI): domain Eukaryota; kingdom Metazoa; phylum Chordata; class Amphibia; order Anura; family Pelobatidae; genus Pelobates; species Pelobates fuscus. The sequence goes on along the minus strand of NC_086320.1, from coordinate 59,221,981 downwards.
TATTTTTAAGACTTTGCCCCTCTAATTTAAGACTGTGTCCTCTTGTTGTGGTAGTTTTTCTTATTTTAAATATAGTCTCCTCCTTTTCTGTGTTGATTCCCTTTATGTATTTAAATGTTTCTATCATATCCCCCCTGTCTTATCTTTCCTCCAAGCTATACATGTTAAGACCCTTTAACCTTTCCTGGTAAGTTTTATCCTGCAATCCATGAACCAGTTTAGTAGCCCTTCTCTGAACTCTCTCTAAAGTATCAATATCCTTCTGGAGATATGGTGTCCAGTAGCGCGTACAATAAGTAGTGCATGAGCACTTTTTCTACTGCTAATACCTCTCCCTATACAACCAAGCATTCTGCTAGCCTTTCCTGCTGCTCTATTACATTGTCTGCCTAGCTTTAAATCATCTGAAATAATCACCCCTAATAGTTGAGGTTAGGACTCTATGAAATATTCTGTACGCTGCCCTTGGGTTTTTACATCCAAGATGCATTATCTTGCACTTATCCACATTAAGTGTCAGCTGCCACAACTCTGACCATTTTTCTAGTTTACCTAAATCATTTGCCATTTGGCTTATCCCTCCTGGAACATCAACCCTGTTACATATCTTAGTATCATCAGCAAAAAGACATACCTTACCATCAAGACCTTCTGCAATATTACTAATAAAAAAAATTAAAGGGGGGGGCGGGGCCTGACAGCCAAGATGGCCAGACGTGCTTACTGAGGGCTCTCGCACCAGCAGGCACAAAAACGAATATCCTGACTACCCAAACGCTGCCAGCTACACGAGACACCCAGAAAATGAAACAGGACAACACGGGGAATAGAAAGGTACCCGTCCTGCACCGAAACATGAAACAAGCACCTGCACCAGCCACGCGGCCTACACCAGAGCGGAGCCTGAGGCCTCCCGGCATGGGACCAGCTCAGACACGGCAATTGAACACTGACCTGCTGCCCCCCCCCTCTGGACCGGCGGGGGTTATCCCGGTCCTCGCGGGGGTCGATTACCCCAGTAAAGCAGCTCGAACAAACGACTGAACCTGCAGCCGAGCGGGAATGTGGGGGCCCAAGCAATATGGTGGCGCGGACGCGCCTGGTGCCAAATCGCACCCTCACTACACCACCCAAGCACACCCTGGAGTTCTTTTACAGGCTCTGTGCCAACATGGGGACAAAATTCCGCATCCAGGGTCAGCACTACCACCTGGTGCTGAGGGAAATGGCGGAATGGATTCGCCCGGCTACCCAACGCCTCCTAAGCAGAGGAGCCTCCAGACGGAGAAAAAGCTGGAGACCGGAACGGCGGGAAATGGCGGCATACCTCCCAGACTCCGGCACTCGCCCTCACATATACCAGAGCGAGACCACCAAGCCTGCCTGACCTACTCCCCACTCAGCGGCATCGGAATCATCCGAGCAACGAAGCACACCTCACACTCCCGGTCGAATGGCTCACCGCAAGGCTTCACAGCACCCTACCAGCGACAGACAAATGAAACGGGGTAAGAGGTGAGAGACACCAGCTTGGACTAACATTGGCCTTCAGCAGACGCCGAACGCTGGACAGCGAGGTATTGCTCCTGCAGCATGACAGAAGCCAGGGGGTTGCCTCATGTTGCCTGAACACAGTAAACCCACGGCAACGTGACCGCACACCTCCCCACAGACTGGGCATCGGATGAAAGGGAGGTAAGACCCGGTCTGCCTGTTGGCCAGCTCCGGTGATGAAATCGACGCAGACGACCCGGCAGAACCCACTTAACCTGACGGACAAATGTAACGAGCCAACACCCATGGACATGGACCTATACATAACATACTCTGTCCCTGCATCGGACTAAGCACCTAACATCTGAGTCTCCAATGCTATTGCGGGACACCATCTTATTACCTTGTCATGACTGACCTAGGCCCCAGAGGCTACCAGGTTGCCTAACGGTCTTATAGATGATTATAATCTGTTAAATTCTGGCTCAACATGTTTAACCCCTATCACTCTTAAGTTCTAGCGTTTTGTTTATAATTTGCTCGCTAAACTTACTTTCATAGCTATCTTAACTAAGCCTGTGACCCTACAACCTTACAGTCACCAGCGGTAGCTTATACTTGGTTAAATGTTTATGCATGTTGCCTACCTGTCTAAGCGTGACACTCTAGAATGTATACAAACCAAGTCTAGCATGTCCATCACGAACGATGAGAATAATCTACTGTAATCTCAAAACTTGTTACCTAAAATTCAGAGCACGCTTTTTACCTGATATAAACGTCTGACGCCCCATAGTATATCAACCTCATGTTATAGCATGGTTACTACTGTCTAGGGATATCCCACGGCTTTTTAACCTCTTACTATATATATATATAAATGTGCATCTTAATCTGTGCTTATTAATCTGACTCACAGACTAGCTAGCCAGACTTACTCAGGGACATACTACAATGCTTAAGCTAGACATGCACCTGAATTATTTTAATGTCTGCGAGCGTGCAGCCCAGTACGCAACGCTAGGCTATCATTATGAGCAAGCTCTCTTATAATCAGTTCATTTTGGCATACATCATAGAGGAAGCCATGTTATCATATCATATACCTCTTCTTGCTTTTTGTTGAAACACTATGCTGTTCACCATACATTGTATAACTCAGTTGCTGAATATTACTACACAGTGACATCAACTTGATTTACAAGCTACTTTATTAATTTGTACACCATGTCTAAGACTTGACACAGTCATGTACCTCTCTTTTAATAGTTTTTCTAGACATGCACTGCTTAGCCTGTTCTTTCCATTATATTTCAAAAAATTGTGCAGTATAATCTAATGCCTTGTATACTGTATGTTTTGTCTGACTAACTATCTTGCCAATGCTACCGAGGCATGGTTTGACTGTCTGTTACCCACTTGCACGCAAAAAAAAAGAATTACAAAAAAAAATTAAAGAGAATGGGTCCAAGTACATATCCCTGAGGTACCCCACTGGTGACGTATATACTCCATTGACTACAACCCTCTGTTGCCTGTCATACATACTGTATTTCCATTAAGTTGGTGGGCAGTTCCCAAAGTAAGCTACACTGGAGATCTTTATTTAATTAACCCCTTAAGACCGCAGCCAAATGTACAAGTTGTGATCAAAACAAAACGTAAACAAAATCTGGCATTTGCGCTATATGTCTGTCCAACCGTAATTCACCTCTTTCATATTAAATGTACCCACACTTATTATATATCATTCTATTCAGGGGAAACAGGGCTTTCGTTTAACATCAAATATTTAGGTATAGAACATAATTTAATATTAAAAAAATATAAAAAATTGGGAGAAAATAAGAATTTTTTTTTAAAAAAATTAGTTCTATGTGACATTTTAACTGTGAATGTCAAAATACTGTTTGCTTTTACTGCAATACAATACACCTATTTGTATTCAGCGATGTCTCACGTGTAAAACAGTAACCCCTATGTACAGGTTTTATAATGTTTTGGGAAGTTACAGGGTCAAATATAGCGTGTTACATATTTCAGTTTTTTCACATTGAAATTCGCCAGATTGGTTACGTTGCCTTTGAGACCATATGGTAGCCCAGGAATAAGAATTACCCCCATGATGGCATACCATTTTCAAAAGTAGACAACCCAAGGTATTGCAAATGGAGTATGTCTAGTCTTTTTTAGTAGCCACTTGGTCACAAACACTGGCCAAAGTTAGTGTTAATATTTGAAAATGCAAAAAACAAATTTGAATGCAAATTTTGCCCAGTGTTTGTGACTAAGTGGCTACTAAAAAAACTGAACATACCCTATTTGCAATACCCTGGGTTGTCTACTATTGCAAATGGTATGTCATCATGGGGGTAATTCTTATTCCTGGGCTACCATACGGTCTCAAAGGCAACCTTGCGAATTTTAACCCCTTAAGACCGCAGGACGTTATATGCCGTCCTTAATTGGCCGGCTCTAAACGCCGCAGGATGGCATAGAACGTCCTGGGCGGTCTTGCCTCCCACGTGGCCGGCGGCACATGGCCGCTGCAGATCGCGGTCGGGGGGCATGCCTGGCCCCCCAGGCAGCCCCCCTGTGCCTGGGGACCGCGGTCTGCAGTTTCCGATCGCAGTGACAGGCTGTCACTGCGATCGGTATTTACCATGTGTCAGCCGATTTTAAAATCGGCTGACACATGGAGCCGTGGCATTTTCACTCTGCAGATCGCGGTCGGGGGACATGCCTGGCCCCCCAGGCAGGCCCCCTGCGGTCTGTGACTGTGATCTGCAGAGTATAATCGCAGTGAGAGGCTGTCTCTGCGATCTGAATGCAGAGACAGCCTCTCCCTGCGTTCTGATCGCAGTGACAGCCTGTCACTGCGATCAGAGTTACTATGTGTCAGCCTATTGGCTGACCCATAGTAACTGCAGGCAGGATCCCCCTGCAGATCGCGGTGGGGGGCATGCCTGGCCACCCAGGCACTCCCCCTGTGGCCAATTACCGTGATCTGCAGGAGGTGATCACAGTGACAGCCAGTCACTGTGATCACTGATCCTGTGTGTCAGCCAGTGATGTAAAATCACTGGCTGACACTGTCTCTGCCCCTCTCCTCCCCTCTTAACCCCTTAATGTTAGTAATAAAATATATTACAGTTACAAATCAAATATACTTAGATCATTTATATATATATACACACACACTTTTACACATACACTAAGTGTATTTTAATATTTATATTAATATCAAAATACACGTAGAAGGATATTGATTAAATATATACATAATTATAATTATATATATATATTTTATAATAAAAAATATGTAAATACATTAAAAAATAAAAATAATTAAAAATATATATGTGTAATTTCATTCTAACTGTATTTTGATATTAATATATATATATATATATATATATATATATAGATATCAAAATACACGTAGAACGAAATAATATATATATATATATACCTAAGTATATACGTATACATCACTATATGTATACCTATATATAAATAAAAATAATTGTAAAAAAAAATTATATATATATATACACACACGTGTATATATAATGATTTTACATATATATTTATGTAATAATTTTACATAAGTAGGTCCTTTTATTTTTATTAATTACAATTTGCGGGACCTGCCCAACAACCCAGGCCGAAAGTATAGGGAATTTAATTTGCTAGCACTATATTTAACCCTATAACATTCCAAGACACTATAAAACCTGTACATGGGGGGGTACTGTTTTACTCGGGAGACATCGCTGAACACAAATATTTGTATTTCAAAACCGTAAAATGTATTACAACAATGATATCGTCAGGGAAAGTGACATTTTTTGCATTTTTCGCACACAAACAGCACTTACAATGACGATATTTTTGCTGTAATACTTTTTACTGTTTTGAAACACAAATATTTGTGTTAAGCAAAGTCTCCTGAGTATAACAGAACCCCTCATGTACAGGTTTTATGGTGTTTTCAAAAGTTAGAGTCAAATATAAGGCTTGCGTTTCAGTTTTTTCACAATGAAATTCGCCAGATTGGTTATGTTGCCTTTGAGACCGTATGGTAGCTTAGGAATGAGAATTACCCCCATAATGGCATACCATTTGCAAAAGTAGACAACCCAAGGTATTGCAAATGGGGTATGTTCAGTCTTTTTTAGTAGCCACTTAGTCACAAACACTGGCCAAAATTGGCTTTCAAATTAGTGTTTTGCATTTTTCACACACAAACAAATATTAACGTTAACTTTGGCTAGTGTTTGTGACCAAGTGGCTACTAAAAAAGACTGGACATACCCCATTTGCAATACCTTGGGTTGTCTACTTTTGCAAATGGTATGCCATCATGGGGGTAATTCTCATTCCTGGGCTACCATACAGTCTCAAAGGCAACGTAACCAAACTGGCGAATTTCATTGTGAAAAAACTGAAACGCAAGCCTTATATTTGACTCTGTAACTTTTGAAATAATAATAAAATAAAAAATTAATGTAAAAAAAATTACTGCTTCTCTCTGTCCCTTCAATGTCTCACTCCTCACATGATCTGAATGAAGACAATCAACATTTAGTAACTGTTCCCTACCATTCATACCATTCACCATTCCTATCCTACCAATCATATTTTTTTTTCCCATCAGTCATCTCTTTTTTAGGTGCTAAGGGCAGAACTCAGACTAACAAATCAAAATGGTCATGCTCAGCCATGGCACATTTCATGTGGTTCTTGAGTTGGACAACATTTTGGCTCAGAGTCTAGACTGATGACCCATTTGGCCCAAGTTTGGATAAATTGCAATTCAGACCAAAGTAAATCTCCAATGAATTAAGGTCAAATCTTCTACAGGTTTAAAATTCATAAAAATACAGCCTTTTGTATCTGATTTCAAAACACAATTGTAACAGCTTAGACTTATCTTCTGCGTTATCTTCTAATATACAGTATTTATTTCAAGTATCAATATGTATACATTCTAACTGCAAATAATAATGTCTAAGACTATTACTAGGACATTTTTGAGAGGCAAAACATATTCTTGTGTTGTATATACTCTGGACTGGGAAGATGAAACATTTTTTGTTTAACATTTCATTAATATGCACTATGCTTAACTTATTTTCTTTTCCTGGTAACTTAATTCATTGTAACTACCTGCAAGGAATGCCTGTAATTTTCCTTCCAAAAATGTATATTTTAATAGAATTATGTCTAAAGACATAAAATTACTAAACAAGGTAATTCATCGTTGTCTGATTCATTCCTTATAGGTTTCTGGCAAGATTATATGGGTTTCTCTAATTAATAGTTTGTCAATCGATAATTTTGTTCTTTCTCTATCAGTAAGCCAATTTAATTACAATGAAAATCTTGATGGCTCACGTCCTCTAGGATACAAACAGTACCTGCTTGTATAATTTAGTTAACTATGAAGTGGTGATGTGGGTATGGAGGTTATTTTTGGATAAAATCTTAAAATGGCAAAGTTTAATTAACTGTCAATTTAGTGAAGATTCTGTCCATTTCTTTCTCTCTTTCTCTCTCTTATTCTGGTAATAAAGTAATTATTATACGAGATACGAGTGGAAATGCAGTAGACTTGGAAGCAAGTCAAAAATTACAGAATGCTCTCAAAAGTCACGTACGGGAAATACTTCAAATAACTGACATGTATGAAGGAAACGGAATACTCAGAAAAGCTGCATTATGTATTTATTTTTACTGATGGTTCTGCGTGGCCATTACTTACTACTATCATTATAGCATTAAGAGTATATTTGATTGTGGTTATATAATTTGAAAAAAACATTATATATATATATATATATATATATATATATATATGTATATATATATATATATATATATGTGATGTGTTGTTACATTTTGCATCATCAAGAACAGGGATGCTCAAAAGGTAGATCCCCAGATTGTTTACAATTACAACTTTCATGATGCTTGTCATTCTAAAAGAATTCAAAAGCCATGCAAAGCATCATTGGAGTTGTAGTTCTAAAACATCTGGGGATTTGCCTTTTGGGCACCCCTGATCTAGAATAAACCAGCCAATCATACTGGAAAAATGTGAGATATACCCTTCATTGTATTGTATGTAGCCACTTGGATTTGTGGATATGGTCTGTCTGTTTTTAATGGTTTATTTTTGTAAGTTTCATATAAACTAATGTATTTTTAACTTTGTCTTCATTTGGCAAGTATTACAACTCCTTTAGACATATTGTATTTCTAGGAAAAGGTTTCAGCCCTATATCCACCAATAATTAGTGTTTGAGGTGCTAGGGACATTAAGTCTGTTTTTCATTTATGCTCACTTCTTATACTTTGGATGTCATGACAAACATAAATGGGGTAAATAATACTAATGGTGATCTCATATTGTTAAGTAAACTCTCTCTTTTTAACTGTAATATGCCTTTTAACAGGAAAAGGAGCAAGGTTGTTAGAGGACTACACTCACACTTACCTATCACCCCTGCAAATGGCTAATGGGGGAGTCAGGGGCCAGATTAGGGTTGGTTTTACTACCTGTTAAATGTCTCATCATGAGTAATGGATTGTTGGTTTTATAGGGACATTTGAAGCACCACAGCAATGTATCCATCTTTCATAAATTATTAGATCCCCAATAAATGCATCCCATGATACAACTACATGAATTTGCAAACATTCAAAATTAAGTTCTGCGCTCAAACTCCCACTACTCCAGGGCGACACAAATGGCTGTAGTAAACATCAGCCCCATTACATACAATAAAAGAAAAAGGTTTCTTGAGCACTCACCCAAATCCCTATGCATATATAAATAATTGGGTGTTTTTTTTAGTATCATTCCCATGGACATTAAAGTGTCACTTTCTGATAATGAGAAATCCTCTTTCTTTCACTCCAGCAAATACTACAGGATAATTCTTCCATGTTAAAGTGGCACTGTCACCTATCTTGTGACCTTTTAGAATTAGCAAAAACCTCTAATGGTGACATCGCCACTGGGGGTCTGGTGGTTGGGAGGCATATAAAGGGAGTTCTACTTACCTGAACCTATCTTTTATGGAAACCATCATCTTCTTTCAGCGGGTCCTCTTCAGCACCAGGAGCCAACATCACTGTTGTACTTCCTAGCATGCGTGAGAGTACAGCATTGAGATTTATGGAGGTTCCCACGAGACCACGGAATCCCCCATAGACAGAGCCAATCCCTGTAGCCGTCACTGGCTGGGAGACACACTACTGGACTGCGGTAGCTCCGCCCAGTGTCTAAAATCGACAGTCATAGATAAACTGCAAACTAAAGAAGACAAAGGCTCTATTCACATATCTGTCCCGACTTTGTCTTATGTTTTTAGTTAGAAATAAAAAAAAGAGAGAGTAGAAAGAGGAAAAGAAGAGGACGTGGGGGAAAAGTAAGTAAGGTGTGACTGTGCTGCTTTAAGTGTACAGAGGAGGATAGTATAAAATGTTTTAATCTGGAGTGACTGTTTCCCTTTAAACCAGACAGATTCTCCAAAATGTCTTTTAAACAAAACTCTATCACACGTTACAATAAAACATATTGTGAATGAGGGCAATGTAATGTAAACATAGATTCAGATCCAGGTAGCTGTGTTAGAAAATATTTTACAATTAATATAATTTTTGTTATATCCTAGGTGCGAGTCTCATTGATGACATAGAGAAATATTTCTGGTTTCATCATTCACAAGGAGATACTATGACAGTTCAGAATCCAATCTGGATGAACCTCTGTGCTGCTGTTTGGACTGTTGTTTCGTATGTTGTGGCTGATTTGGAAGAGATGTTGCCAAGGTCATAAAAAGCAAGACAGCAGGCTCCTATTCTTCAATGTGAACTGCAAAATCCGTATATTCATATATCTGTTTTTCCTATCAGAAAGTAAATCATGCTCTTTTTTTATTATGTAAAATTGGGCTATATTATATTACCACTGAAAATTGATTCCTTCATATCCATTTGCTTGCTTTATAATTCAGTTTTTTTGTCATTGAATCAGAAGGTGATTTGTCTGTCCTGCTCTATTTTAATATTACTGTCAGAAATAAATATAATATTACACCATCTACTGTATTTCTAACTCTTTTATCTATCACCGAACCATACTATGAATTTGCATCATATTACATTGTATTTATTTTCTTGTGATTTTTTATAAACCATTTTTTGTTTTCTACAATATGATATAGTATATTGAATATTCAGCATAATTCTAAATGTCTTCATAGTTTTTCATGGCTGTATGTGACTCTACTTTCCACTTAATTCCCCCCATTTTTGTTTTTTCACCTACGTCCAATTAAAAAAACTGATTTATACTAACCAGAGCTGTTTTCACTCTCCAGTTAACATACTGTATCCCCTATATAGCTTATTATACACATACTGGTAAACTATCTATCACTAGTGGAAAGCTGTTAAAATGTGTCCATACAATCCTCATTCACATTGAATCTAGTTGTTTTGTTTTTATCCTATAATACAATACTGGGTGTCCCACATCAAAAGTTTACTCCACGTGCCCCATTACAGTATTCAAAATATAAGGTCTGTTTATTAATAAATAATATTCTAAGTTTTCTGGGGTTTTTTTTTTGGCCAATTATGAGAAATAGAATTTATGCTTGGAGTTCTCACATATATGGTTGCAGTATATAGTTTGGTTTAAAATGTTATTTTAGCACAGACCTAGACATTAGGACCGACTCTGCATTTCTTCATCTTACTTCTCATTTGCCATCTGATGATCCTCTGTGCTGTTTCATATATTGACTTCCAATATCCTCAATATCAGTTCCTAACATGCAGGGTGCTAATAAAAATTGAAAGCATATTTTATTTTATTCAATCCTCTTTGACATTTTTCCACAATGAACCTGGCTTCTTAAATAGACACTATAGTCACCAGAATCACAACGGCTTAATGTAGGGATTCTGGTGTCTCTAGCATGCCCTTTTCAGACTTTTACATTGCTGCCTAGTAACACCTCTAGGTGCCGTCACTCAGATGGCCACCATAGGGGCTTCCTATTTCAGTGCTGCATTGCGTGCAGCACTTGCATTCAGCATCTCCACACTCTGCATGGAGATGCTGAACGCTCGCTAACCACTGGATCTCAAGATTGATAATCTCAGCCATGAAGGTGGAGCCAGCCATGGCGAGACCAGCACGACAATGGAGAAAAGGTAAGTAAGCTACCTTTTAACTCCTTACAAGGAGGACTGGACCTAAATAGGTACACCAGCACAATAATATTAGGAATGCACGCTTGTATGCCTAACACTGTAGTGTTCCTTTAAATGTTTTGTCTATTTGAATTTTAACCATATTTGTTTAATGTATTATAAAGATAATGCATAAAAAAGTAAAAAAAAATGAATTCAATTAAGAAAGGATAGATGTGTCCCATACTGTTATGAACCCTGACTTGATGAGTCAATAAGCTGAATGCAATCAGAATTGCAAGTCTGACCTGAAATAGAAATACTAATAAAAATAGGCAGAAAGATTAACATAAAACTGCTAAACAAAAAGAATACTAAGGGTTATTTATCATACCTTCATTTTTTTTTTAATGTGATGATATTGTTAATTTTACCGTACTCAAGACACATTGCAAGAGAACAGTCATGTTTACTCTGTTCGAACAATAAATTTGAAGATAAACTGTTCATTTCCTACTTTCAGCAAAACAATATCATCACATTTAAAAAAAAAATGAGGGTAACAAATAACCCTTAGTATTCTTTTTGTTTAGCAGTTTTATGTTAATCTTTCTGTCCTATTTTTTAGTATTTCTATTTTTGAGCAGAACCCAGGAGTAGGCTGATTGCATTAAGCTTATTGACTCATGAAGTCAGGGTTCATAACAGTATGGGACACATCTTATATGTATTCATTTTCTGACTTTTTTTTAATGCATTATCTTTATAATACATCAAACAAATATGGTTAAAATTCAAATTTGTACATCTTACATCTCTTAAACCGCAATGTTTTCCATTGCAGGGTTAAGGCGTCAGGTACATTTCACCTACACCACTTCAATGAGATGAAGTGGTCTAGGTGATTATAGTGTACCTTTAAATGAAAAATAAATGATTTGTATCAAATGTTATTATACAAAATGTTGAAAAACTGAAAAAAAAAAAATGACAAAATGTCTAGTAGTTTGGACTGTAAAAAAAAAAGTAAACATGCATTCTCCTGGCCAGGAAAAGTTGCAAGTTACTAAAAATATGTCCCAGTGTCTCAAGCAAAATGTTGAAAAGAAAAGGCAACATATCAGACAGATTTTTAGGTAAGAAGTTACATTCCAGAAACCTGATACTGAGTTCCTTATTTTTTTTAAAAAACATTCTGATGGCACTAAATGTACAATCTCAAATATATTTGGGACATGTTTTTGGCATATTATTAAAGTCTGTCCACAATGCAAAAGCGTCTCTCCCACGCTCACAGTAGAGCCAAAAGTCTCCAGGCAGGCATGTAGAAGTCTGGATAATTTATAATCATTTATTAAATGTTTAAACATTGCAACAAAGACAAGAAAATACGAAACCTAGTCCAATCCATTAGAGGGTCCAGTTATTTATTTTGTTTTAACAGACACTTAATGACAAACATAACAAACAGCACTGGATCACCAGCTACATAGCTACCAGTGTTAACTAATAATTATCATAAGTCAAACAAAATATCTAAGTATATTATTAAAGAATGACTCCAACCATCATGATGGTGATCATAACAGTTTGCCCTGTTACCTGGGCCCTTGCCAGATGCTTGATCCTGATGCTTATTGATTGGCTGAGAGTGTCATATGCAGCATTATCCTGCATTATTCCTAATATGAAGGTTTTTTTTTTTTTAAATAAACAATCAAAAACAATCAAACAATCAAAAAGCACCCTTTAACTCTCACGTTATTTAAATGAATGTCCAAGTCTCCATATATCTTGGATTGTTATAAGTGAGCCTTCCCTCTGACATGTTACACAATCAAATTAAACTCCAACTTTTTTTAGTAACTGAGAGATACATTTCAGCCTTCAAATTCACATTACTCAGCCACACAGGAGTGGTTCTACTTTAGCCTTTTTTAACTACTCAAAGAAAGTTTGACACTAACTCAAGGGATGGTCCCAAAAGACAATCTGCCTTATAACCACTACAATCATCAGTAATTGTTATGCTTAACGAACCCCTTTAATTGACTCAATACCTCTTTATAAGACTATATGCACACATCACAACCCTTAACACAAAACAGATGTTGGAATGTTGATACTTAGCACAATGAAAAATAGTTTTTTTTTTTTGCAGGAATCCCCACTCCAAATACATCAAATGCTATACACAAAATATATTTAAATACTTAACCTATAGAGCAGTGTTGGCGAACCTTTTTGAGCCAGAGTACCCAAAACGCAATACATGCCAACTGGGTTTTCCTCAAAGTGCCAGCACGGCAATTAAACCTGAATACACACAGACAGACTGCTGAGTATACCCAGACATACACAGTCTGCTGAATACACAAGCAGAGACTGCTGAATACACACAAACTGCTGAATACATACAGACTGCTGAATACACACTTTGCTGAATACACAGACAGACTGCTGAATAAATACACACACACACACAGACTGCTGAATACATACACACAAACACAAACACAGACTGCTGAATACACACACACAGTCTACTGAATAGACACACACAGTCTACTGAATAGACACACACAGTCCACTGAATAGACACACACAGTCCACTGAATACACACACACACAGACTGCTGAATACATACAGACTGCTGAATACACACACACACACACACACATACTGCATTGAGGAGTGCAGTGTATGTGTTTGTGTGTATGGATGTGGAGTGTGTGTGTGTGGAGTGCTGGACCCCGGTAAGTGACAGAAAGGGTTATTAACCCCTTCTACGCCACTGGGGGATGAGGGGGATGAGGGGGGGAGGGAATTGACAGAGGGGGTAGCAGTAGTGTAAGGAAAATGAGTTTGTTTAGTTTCCCTTTAAACCTTAAATGACCACAAGTTAAATTAATTATGAAGAGTCTTAACAAAAGCTGGACTTTTGTGTATTGTGGACATTTTGTTATGTAGAGGTGCACATAATGCAAAGATGCTGGATTTTAAAAGTGCATATTAACACTGTAAACAAAGTTGGTTTACAGTGTTAATATGCCCTTTTCAAAACCAGCATCTTTGCATTATGTGCGTTATAAATCCTTTTATCACTTATGGGAAGCTGTTCTCAGACAAACAGGAAGAACTAAATCTTTGGATTTTTATCTCTCTCTCTTGACACCCCATATCCACTATTCATGCTTGTCATACCTTACAAGTTAATCTGTCACACTAAAACTGTCTAAGAGCTTCTTAATCTGCCTGTTTCACCTGAAATAATTCAACCAAGATCTTCTCTATAAAAAATGATTTCAAAGATATGTGCTTCAAGTCATCTCAATTAAGGCATCAACACTATAACAGCTAACCTATACTACACATCACTGAACATGAGCAAGATAAGACAAAGTTAGCTGACTACTGAACAAAACGCTAATTTAATTGATTTGTTTGTTTTGGATCTGTTTGTTTTTTTGCATACTGTTTTTACATGGATGTCATGACATAAATTCATTAAAGTTTTCATAGAAAAAAAAAGTGTCAGTGCATTAAAAATCTAAAACTGGTTAAAATATGCAGCACTGGATACTTTATTTTCTACTTAAAATAAAGTAGAAAATAAATTATTTCACGTAACTGCTTAAAGGGTTACTCCATGCACCCTGACAGCAACAGTGAGTTGAAGTGGTTATGGTGCCCTCCTAAATCTGTATGTGCAGTGTTTTACTTTAAAATGCCTCTCATATGAAGTTGAGTCACTCAGCTGCCAGACATAAAAAACTACCTCTGGCCAAGTCATGGAGGCGTCATTAGCCAGCCCAGAAATAGTGTTCCAGACTGGTTAATATAAATTCTGTATCTATTCCTATGTACAGAATTGCATTCATTGGCTGAGAGAGGTCAGCTGATGCTCTTTCCCAATGAATGGTCAACGGGATCAACTTCTGGCTTCCGTTGCCCTGCAGAAGTCAAATTGTGTCACTGGCCAGAGAGAATCCTGGAATCCATTATAAAAATGAAAATTGAAAAATTACCACCACACACTTTTCTGTTTTGGGGGAGGGCTAAAATGGTTGCATTAAAGGCATCAAAGCACTCCATATACAATACCTTGGGGTGTCTACATTTCAAATATACGTGGCAATAATTAAAACTGGGGTACGTGATAGACCCCAAACTAAAGATAGACCTAGCAGTAGAAATACACTAAATTTCAACTCAAATTACAAGTCATACAATTGTAACTGAACCATCCCACAATCCTGGCAATCCTATGTATGGGGAGCATGGGTGTACTCAGGAGGCCTTGCAGAAAACAACCTGGAGTGTTTTCTTGCAATAACCAACACCAGGCTCTAGACATGTGCAATATGTTTCGTTCCAAATGTTAATTCGGACACATTTCAGGAAATTGCCCCCTGAGCAGCAGGTGGGGGCCCTAAAGAAGAATAAGGGGGGACCTATTGTCCTCCCCATGGCCTCCACCCCTGAGCAGTGGGTGGGGGCCATAAATACCAATAAGTGGGGGACCTGTTGTCCTCCCTCCTTGCCCCCACCCCTAAATGGTGGGTGGGGGCCCTAAATACCAGTAAGGGGGGGACTTATTGTCCTCTCCCCTGGCCCCCACCCCTGAGCGGCAAATGTAACCCCCCAGGTGACTAGGGGTCCCCAAACCCCTAGTCTACCCCCTCCCAAAAAAATTAACCCCTACCCTACCTATCCCCCTCACCCTAAAAACAATGAGGGGGGGGGGACCATTAACTAGGTACCTGTAAAAAAAACAAAAAAAAACAAATTTGATGTCTGGTTTAAGCCATCCAATCAGTGTGCTCTGACAGGTAAATGAAGAGACTGATAGGTAAGTGTCTACATTTACCTGTCACTACACTCTGGTTAGCTTGAAATCCAGCCAATCAAAGTGCTCTGTGTCATTTTACACTGCGTGGGAAAGTTCTTTGGAATTTTTCCACGCTGTGTAATTTGACTCATAACTCTCTGATTGGTTACTTTCAATTAACCAATCAGAGAGTTATGAGTCAAATTACACAGCGTGGGAAAATTCCAAAGAACTTCCCCACGCTGTGCAAAATGACACAGAGCACTCTGGCTGGATTTCAAGCTAACCAATCAGAGTGCTGTAAATGTAGAGACTTACCTGTCAGTCTCTTCATTTATATGTCAGAGCACTCTGATTGGATGGCTTAAACCAACCAACCAGAGTGCTCTGAGCCTAATTGCAGGGCGGGGCAAGGCTTTATAAGCCTTCCCCCGTCATGCAGAGCTCAGTCTGCGTGGTGCCCTCCATGGATGAACATGGATTATTATTTTTTTGGGGCTCAGGTTTTTGTTTTGTTTTTTCAAAGTGCGACGGTTATTATGGATTTTTATTTGCCCTTTTTTGGGGCTGAAAAAATAAGATTTTAGAAAAAAGAAGACATCAAATGGTAAGTTTTTTTTTGTTTTTTTTTACAGGTACCTAGTTAATGGTCCCCCTCATTATTTTTAGGGTGAGGGGGATAGGTAGAGGTTAATTTTTGGGGGGAGGGGGGTGACAAGGGGTTTGGGGACCCCTAGTCACCTGGGGGGTTACGTTTTTATTTAGGGCCCCCACCCACCGCTCAGAGAAGACAATAGGTCCCCCCATATTGATATTTAGGGCCCCCAGCCACCGCTCAGGGGTGGGGGTCAAGGGGGAGGACAATAGGGGCCCCCTCATTCTAATTTAGGGCCCCCACCCACCGATTAGGGGTGGGGACCAGGGGGAGGACAATAGGTCCCCCCCTTATTTTAATTCAGGGCCCCCACCCCCCGCTCAGGGGTGGGGGCCAGGGGGGAGGACAATAGGTCCCCCCTTATTGGTGTTTAGGGCATCCACCCACCTCTCAGGGGTGGGAGCCAGTGGGGAGGACAATAAGTCCCTCACCTTATTGGTATTTAGGGCCCCCACCCGCCGCTCAGTGGTTGAGGGCCGGGGGGTGAGGACAATAGGTTCCCCCTTATTCTAACTTAGGGCCCCACCCATTACTAATAGTAAGTAATTTTTACTTAATATTAGTAAATTTGGCTGAAAGACCAATTTAGGTCTTTCAGCCTTTTGGTAGATAACTCCCTAATACCGTGGGAATTAGGAAGTTATTTACTAAGCGGCTGCAAGAGAAGTGCCGAAGTCACGAAATTCCGAAATGCCAAAGTTCCAAAATTTCGAATAGGCAAAGTTCCGAAGTGCTGTAGTTCCGAATTGCTGAAGTCCCGAATTTCGGAATGCCGAACCGATAATTTTCCCTGTGCACATCCCTACCAGGCTCCCCTAAATCACACACAAATGTGTGTGTAAAAAAGAAAATTACAAAATTACCACCACACATTTTCTCCAATTGTTTTGGCTAAAACGGTTGCATCAAAGGCATCAAAACAC
The DNA here is from genome assembly GCF_036172605.1 of Pelobates fuscus. Taxonomy (NCBI): domain Eukaryota; kingdom Metazoa; phylum Chordata; class Amphibia; order Anura; family Pelobatidae; genus Pelobates; species Pelobates fuscus. Next base: position 59,204,864 of record NC_086320.1, on the reverse strand, counting down.
TACATATACAATACCGTGGGGTGTCAACTTTTCAAATATATGCACGTTCATGGCAAGAAAATAAATTGGGATATTTAAAAAGACCCTCAAAAAGAAGACAGGCAAAGAAGATATGTCAAATTTGAGAAACACATGTCAGTAGTTTGGTATAGCACACCCCAAACAACCCAACAAACCTATGCATAGGTGGTATCACTGTACTCAGGAGATGTTGCTGAACACATATTGGTGTGTTCTTTGTCAGTAACACATAACAGGAACTTAGAATCCATGTCAAGAATACAATGTGAGAGAAAAATAAACAAAAAATTACTACCCAAAAGTTTGACAAAGAATGGTGGTAGAATTAGTGCATGGAAAGTCTTAAAATACCACCATTTGAAATACACTAGGGTGTCTATCTTTCAAAAATATTTGTTTTGATGGGGGTAAATTACATTGACCAGCTTAAAAATTGTCCCAAATAGGACATGGGTGTATGAGGACCAGATGTGAAAATTCCAAGTTGGAAAACTGGAGTACACACCCTTCAAAAAAGGTCTTCTAGCCCCCAGAGAACTCGACACACCTATACATTGGGGTATCACTAAACTCAGGAGATGTTGCTGAACACATATTGGCAGTAACCCTTAAAGTTCTCCGTACGTGTATTCTTAAATTGCTATGTGTGTCAAAAAAAATCACCAATTATTTTTTTTTTTTAATTTGGCATAGATTGGTGGTAAAATGGTTGCATGAAAAGAGTCAAAATATTCCAAGTTTAATTCCTCAAGTTTCAAAGGTAACTTAATAGATAAACACCAGCATACACTGGTGAATAGCTCTCAAATTTTAAACGATGAGACCGGATATGTGTACCATAACCACTGTGTCACTGCAAGAATAACCGCCACCTGCGGTTAAAAGTGTAAATAGTAAGTGTGCCTATTGAATAAACAATAGTAGTAGCAGGACTCTGTGGAGATAGTTATTAAGGCAGTGTGAGTTCACAAAATAGCAATATTGTGTAATAAATGTCTCAGCTATTTGTATCTTTTCTTCCCATATGAGGGCAAGAAAAATAAAACAATACCTGAATAAAGATAATCTAGTAAAGGTTTAACCACATATGTTAACCAATACACTAAAAAATAAATGAATTTTGGGAAAAATATGTATTATCCCACTGTAGTAGAAAAACAATGTCAATTATATGTGCAGCCGACAGATTGCTTAAAGTATAGAAAATTTTATTAGCAATAAATCACTGTCAATAACTAACACATAAAATATAAAAGACAATAAAAGTTCCAAGTTTGGAGAGCAGCTTCTGTCAAATTTAAAGTTTTGAGTGTCCAAAAGGTGTAAAAATCTCTCTCACCAGCCGGATGAAATCAGATCTGGACCTCTTCGTGTTGCAGACAGACTTGCTGACAGCCGCGTGCGTTCCACTGCGGCTCAGGTTTGCGTTCCAGTTCACTCTCCTGGGAATCAGAATAGAATGCCGCCTTACGCGTTTCGTGATCATAGGATCACATCATCAGAGGATTAATTCCTCAAGTTGTCTTCTTTTAAAAAAAATAAGTGTGTGTGTGTGTGTGTGTGTGTTTTTTTTTTTTTTTACTTAGGGATTCCTGACAGATATTAGTGTAACAATATAACTTTAGTTAATTTTGAAAAATAAAATGGTTTGGAAATAGTAAAGTGCTACTTGTATTTATTGCCCTATAACTTGCACAAAAAAAAAGCTAAGAACATGTTAACATTGGGTATTTCTAAACTCAGGACAAAATTTAGAAACTATATAGCATGGGTGTTTTTTGGCGGTTGTAGATGCATAACAGATTTTGTGGCTCAAAATTAGAAAAAGTGTGTTTTTATATATTTTTTCATCATATTTTATAAAACAACATATAGTCAATTATATGATATGATGAAAATAATGGTATCTTTAGAAAGACCATTTAATGGCAAAAAAACCTGTATATGTGTGGGTACAGTAAATGAGTAAGAAGAAAATTACAGCTAAACACAATTCAACAGTGAAACTTCAGGGGGATGATCTATACACAAAAACTGATTTATTAAGATAAAGCTGTTTTGGTGACTATATTGTCCTTTTAATAATAGGAGTTACTTTTCTCATTATTGCATATGTAAGTGAAATCCACATAATTTTATACTTAACAAATGTACACATTACACCCTCGTTTTCTAACCTTTAATTCCAATGCAGAAATCTTTTTTACATCGCACCTCCCTTTGATAGATTCAGCATTGCAGTCTTCCGGTGCAGATATTTTTCATTAATTTAAATAGCCCAAGGTAATGGAGACTCGTGTTTTAATACTATATACTTTTCTCTGATAACTATGCAATGTATTAATGCTTAAATCTGTATAAATCTGCCAGAATGTAACAGAATCAGGGTGCTTTAATACGTCGCAAGTAACTGACAAATTGCTAATGGGAGTAATATCAATATGACATTTAATACTGAGAGGCATAATAAATGAACACAGACAATGTTGCTGTGGGCTTTAATACCAATGTCTGTCAGTAATTGATGGTTGCATAAAATCTGAGCATTTGAATTGAAAGAGTCCCTTAAAGTTGTAGCTAGGATTCCTATTTTGCGACTGTTCAAGAAATCAATCACTTTCCCTTTCACCAAGACTTGTATGCTTCAGGTTATATATTTTCATACAATGGGTTCATTACATTTTATGTAGAGAGATATTAAAATGAATAACACGTCCGTCGACTTTGTTAGAAAATAGTCACCTGCAAAATCTCTTCGACCCCAAAAAGGAAAAATAGAAGAAAAGTTATGTTTTTCACCTCACGTGAAACATGGCTTCAACATCCTTGGTTTTATTCATTTTTGTTTTTCAAAATATTAGCACAATGGTTCTTGTAAGTGGTCAGCCATTTAGATAGCAATTCCAACACCTAACAATTGCTAGAATTTTTCACAAAAATGTTAAAAAAAATGTGTGTGGATCATGCCAGGAGCAAGACGATTGAATGTGTGTTTACAATGTTTAAGAATATATGTGAAACAGACCATATAGACGTGTTCATTTATTGTTCTTTTTGCAAAATGTATTATAATGCTAAATGTATAAAATTAAGGTTATTTGTTTACCTCCAAAAGGGACTTTGCTCATATTTTCTTGCAATGCAATGATGGAGTTCAACCACAGAGCACTAATCTGATGACAATGTGGATGTTGTATAAAACCAAAAGTTGTATATGATAGTCCAATCAATTCTGTTCCCACTACAGCCATTAACAGTTATAACTTGGGTTAAAGAGGTTAATTAAATTAACAACCAGATTTAAAAAGGTGCAAGAAGAGAGTCAAACTCAAGAAGGTTATCAAGCTGATTATTTGAAGGCCGTTCGAGTTACTTGGATCTGAAAGGGAGTAAGGATAGTGGATGGTAGTTTGAATGAGAAGTTGGGTTGAGAAATGATATTTTAAAGAGGGGGTAATAATGGAATGTATGGGAGAAGTTGGAAAGACTTCAGGAAAGAGATTGAGTGGGGGAGAAAGATGGAGCAAGGTTTGAGTTAATAGAAACAGTGGTGAGGACTGAAGAATCATCTTCTGTGACTGGAAGACCAAGTTTAGGTAGAAGAAGAAACAGAGTTGGAATTAGGTTAAAATGGTATTGAATAGAATGTTTTTATCTGATTTGATAAATATTTTCATTAAAGTAGGTTGCTGGTAGTGATGTCCCGAACGGTTCGCTGGCGAACATAGCGTGTTCGCGTTCGCCACGGATGGCGAACATATGCGATGTTTGGTCCGCCCCCTATTCATCATCATTGAGTTTGACCCTGTACGTCACAGTCAGCAGACACATTCCAGCCAATCAGCAGCAGACCCTCCCTTCCAGACCCTCCCACCTCCTAGACAGCATACAATTTAGATTAATTCTGAAGCTGCATTCATTTTTTTTGTGTTTGTGTTTATTATACATTATCCTTCATAGCCAGTAACCTGTGTTTATTATACATTATCCCCCATAGCCAGTAACCTGTGTTTATTATACATTATCCCCCCATAGCCAGTAACCTGTGTTTATTATACATTATCCCCCATAGCCAGTAACCTGTGTTTATTATACATTATCCTCCCATAGCCAGTAACCTGTGTTTATTATACATTATCCCTCCATAGCCAGTAACCTGTGTTTATTATACATTATCCCCCCATAGCCAGTAACCTGTGTTTATTATACATTATCCCTCCCATAGCCAGTAACCTGTGTTTATTATACATTACCCCCCATAGCCAGTAACCTGTGTTTATTATAAATTATCCTCCCCATAGCCAGTAACCTGTGTTATTATACATTATCCCCCTATAGCCAGTAACCTGTGTTTATTATACATTATCCTCCCCATAGCCAGTAACCTGTGTTTATTATACATTATCCCCCATAGCCAGTAACCGGTTTTTATTATACATTATCCCTCCCATAGCCAGTAACCTGTGTTTATTATACATTACCCTCCCATAGCCAGTAACCTGTGCTTATTATACATTATCCCCCCATTGCCAGTAACCTGTGTTTATTATACATTATCCTCCCATAGCCAGTAACCTGTGTTTATTATACAGTATCCCCCCCATAGCCAGTAACCTGTGCTTATTATACATTATTCTCCCATAGCCAGTAACCTGTGTTTATTATACATTATCCCCCCTAGCCAGTAACCTGTGTTCATTATACATTATCCTCCCATAGCCAGTAACCTGTGTTTATTATACATTATCCCCCATAGCCAGTAATCTGTGTTTAGTATGCATTATCCCCCCATAGCCAGTAACCTGTGTTTATTATACATTATCCTCCCATAGCCAGTAACCTGTGTTTATTATACATTATCCCTCCATAGCCAGTAACCTGTGTTTATTATACATTATCCCCCCATAGCCAGTAACCTGTGTTTATTATACATTATCCTCCCATAGCCAGTAATCTGTGTTTATTATACATTATCCCCCATAGCCAGTAATCTGTGTTTATTATACATTATCCCCCCATAGCCAGTAACCTGTGTTTATTATACATTATCCTCCCATAGCCAGTAACCTGTGTTTATTATACATTATCCCTCCATAGCCAGTAACCTGTGTTTATTATACATTATCCCCCCATAGCCAGTGACCTGTGTTTATTATACATTATCCTCCCATAGCCAGTAACCTGTGTTTATTATACATTACCCCCCCCCCCCCCATAGCCAGTAACCTGTGTTTATTATACATTATCCCCCATAGTCATTTATCGTTGGACCTAGGCAGCATGATGTCTTAGGCCGGCCCAGAGAGTGAGTGAGTGAGTGAATGAGTGAATAATATAATATATATGTTCAGAAACATATTAGTAATATATGTAAATCGGGTTCATGCAAAGAGGGTGTAAAGTTATTAAAGAAAAACACACTTATTGCATCAAATTTACAAAGCCAAACTTTTAAAAGCTTTCCTCATTTCTTTCTCGGGATGAGGAATATATCGGTTGTAGACTGAGGATTTCCATCTGCCCAATCTTTTAATAATATACACTGGAGTGTCAGTGTTGAAGGAGACCGAAGCTGCCCCTATTCTAAATGAAAGACCCGAGACATGGATACAACCCAATCTTAGGAGTAGTGTTCTGATGTAGAAGATGAATTTAGCCGTAGTCAGAGGGATTCAGTGAGAGTAGTTGTGAAATGTGTGTTGCATGACTGAGTGTGGGTAATGACTGAGTGTGAGTCAAGTATTTTAACTGCGCACTAGTTCTAGGTGGGATAAAGTGGTATAGCGGATGGATGAGTAGTTTTGTTCGTTTTAGAGGTTTGTAGAGAAAGTATATAGTGATCATGATTTTTAGCGATATCCAATATTTTTAAGGTGGTCCCAGTGCCACCACTCATCTGGTGTCACAATAGCTTCCATTTAAAAAAAACTTTTTTGACTGTAATATAATAGCAGTCAGTTTCCTTCACACGTGCGTGTTTCAGGGCCTGCCAGGGCACAGTGTCACACCAGTGCAACTCATATCTGGTGTAACAGTAGTGTACATTTAAAAAAAAAATACAGGGGGCTTGTTGTCACCTTTCGGGGACCCTTGGTGTTGTACGTGGCTGGGTGGAAGAAGAGACCTTCAATGACATCAGTGAGGACAAGGAACGGGACATGGCTAGCTTGGTATCCAACCTTGTGCAAATGGGGAGTTTGCGGTTGTGCAAATGGACTGTTTGCGGTTGTTTGTGGCGCGTTAAACGATGAGTTTGGTCTGTCACTGTGAAGCGGGCGTAACCCTTACACTACCTGATCGATGCAACATCATACCTGATTTTTAAAGCACGTTATTCCAAACAATTTAGGAATGTTAGGTGATTTATGCCCTTTATGGATTAAAACCAGACTCTGCATCAGCTATGTAATTTTCCATGGGAGTTTTGCCATGGATCCCCCTCCGGCATGCCACAGTCCAGATGTTAGTCCCCTTGAAACAACTTTTCCATCACTATTGTGGCCAGAAAGAGTCCCTGTGGGTTTTAAAATTCGCCTGCCTATTAAAGTCTATGGCGGTTCGCCGGGTTCGCCCGTTCGCGAACATTTGCGGAAGTCCGCGTTTGCCGTTCGCGAACGGAAAATTTTATGTTCGCGACATCACTAGTTGCTGGCTGTGAAGTTATTAAAGGTGGGAGTGATAAATCAAAGCAGTGAGCTGATAGTATTGATAAAGGTTTTTTTGTTGTTAGAGAAAATACTGATTGTAAAAGTAAAGTAAGTTTTTGTTAAGGAAGAAATGAGCTGAGCTGTTGGACAATGGAATGAATCAATAATACAGAACATCTCATACATTGCAAGACTTTCTTCAGCAACTCGTAGCTCGGCTAAAACTATTTTTGGATGCGTACATTGTTTAAAACTCCCAAGCTTGCACAGACATAAAACAATGGGTTAAAGTCTATTTTAGAAAGAAAGAAAAAAGTCAGGAACTTATAACTTAAAAAAAAATGTAATTCAAACAAAAAAAAGCACATAAAATAATTCAACTATTTACACAAATGTGTTTGTGTGCAATGTTTGGACATGCTCAATTCGAAAAAACAAAACAAAAGGCAGAAGAATGATCTTGGTGTTCTATTATAGTGTTGCCAAATATTTTTTTCTTCATTCACTTAGGTTGTTGAAAAGCCTAAAATCCTCTTGTAATTATGCAAATTTGTATAATTTCCATTACAGAGAATGCAGATTTCCATTCCATTTTCTACGTGTTCAGTAAATACAATACAATTTGTAGTAAGACCTGAAATGGAGCCAGACTGAAATACGAAAGCCGTGTTATATGATACTACCATATTACACATGACGAGTAAATAATAAACCACAGCAAATAGTAAAAGAAATGTTAAATTAAAATGCATATATACTGGAAATAAATTGTTGCTCAGTTTCAATTAATTTTAGTTTTTTTTTCTGATTTCATATGACTATTAGTTATTACAGGACTTCTTTGCTGAGGAATACGATAAAGTAATCCATCTGCAATCGTCTCATCCAGATTGTTGAGTAACAAACTGCAATCATTAAGTTCATGAACCTTTCACATATTGCTACATTCAATCACTGTTTCTTAAGCTGAAACTGAATATTGCAGTCAGTCCTCTACATTTACAAATGGTAAACAGACACACAATAAGTAAGCAGTGCACTAAAAGGTGTAATAGAAAACATGTGCCTTTATGCCAATGAAATAGGCTTTTTTAAACTTAAAGGAATATATCAAACATTACTATGGCAGATTTAAGTAAAAATAAAAACAATAACAAAACAAGCCATATGTTTAAAAACACAAATCAGCCATATAGCTGTCCTCTCGTTTAATAATGAAGCATCACTCAACAATTATTGATGTGAGGATTCCAGGGATCATAAAAGCAATGTCCCCCGTTCCTCCACTCAGAGGACAAGGGATGAAACTAACTGTCTGCTGAGTATGTTCCTTCTTCCTGATGTTATTGTCACTGGGTATTGCCATATCAACTGTCATTGAAGTCTTCTGTTGCTTGTCTTCCATCACAATTTCAGTTTAGTTGGCCAGTATTTGCATGTCTGTCTGGATTTACAAATCCCGCAGGATCTTAGCCTTGTCTACCATTTGTGGTATTTCTCATCTTGATTTTGACAGATTCAGCTGATATTCTGTCTTTTTTTTTTAGTACAGAATCCCAGCAATTTTGTTGTGCAAAGATCCATCTGAGACCAGCCGAACATAGACCAGTTCACTACGGTATGAAATCCCGCAAATCTATGTTCGGGAAACTTCGCCGAACATAGATTAGCGATTTAGTGCATGGAATCCTGCAAATATATGTTGGGGGAAAATTCCCTGAACATTGATTAGCGAACTAGCAACAATCTCAACTAGGGCTTATTTTCAGAGTGGGGCTTATATTACGTGCATCCCCCGACAATAAGCAATGACTTATTGTTGGGGGATGTCCTATTTTCGAGAAGAAAATGGGACATATAATATACACAACATTTCCCATTGCTATGCTAATAAAGCGTGATTAATGCATAATTATAATTACCTTAATGTCTCATTATAGTTAAAATAATTTCAATTAGTTTAGGGTGCCCTTGGGTGTGTTCATGAAAATGTAATATAGTTATAGCAATAGAATCACTGCATGTGAAGTCTTTAACATTATATAGTTTTATTTTTCATCCAGTCCAACAGCATAACATTATTATCAGAATCTGCAAGTAGCCAATTTATATGTATGATTTCCTTGATCTCCGGTATCGAGTCAAGTAATCCCATTTCCTTTCTTCAAGAGGCTAACATCTTAATGTTTTAGTTATGGTATACAAGGAATGTAGCTTGAACTCCAAAATAGGCTTTATCCAGATATAAAAATAGCAAGTAAAAATGTAAAACAGATGCCCTGTCTTGAGACGACCAAAGAATTACATATTAATCTAAAAAAAAAAGCATAACTTTCCTAGAGTCTTGTAATAAAGTATTTAGATTTTTTTTTCTTCTTACTGTTAAGCAGATGGTGTCTAAACACTAAAAAACAAAAAACAAAGGGATAACTGCCTAATGTGTTTTTTTTTTTTTTCTGATAAGTTACTCATTCTTTGTAATGTTGCCAAGACTGGCTTTTGGCTGCATATTATGCATTTTATTCTTTGTTACAACTATCCGTGTTCCTTGGAATTTATTCTATATTAGGTATTGTACAGTAATTGACAGCTCCGGGGAAGTGAATTATGGTTAAACGTAGACTTGTGTGTTGTTGAATGACTTTTATATCCAGAACTAAATTCAGCACAGAATTATTCTAGTAAATGCATGCAACTCTCCCACATTGTTTTAATAAAACCGAGTTTCAGCTTCAATTCATCATGAAGATTTCCTGAATAGTTTTTTTTTCTTTTTTTTTTTTTTTTCTGCGCATTGATCTTTTCTGAAACATAATGAGGAATCAGATATAAATAACAGTAGCTGCCCTAGACAACCTAGTACCTGTGATTAAGTAGTAAATAGCAAATGGTTACTTTATTTTTTGAATAAAATGTGCTACTACATTACCTACTACTGTATGCGTGTAGATCCATTTTACTGCACGTACGTGGGTGTTTTGCTATGTGTATTTTTCTGTGTGCTCCTGTCTTGCTCTGTGTACATGTGAAGATCTGTACGTATGTATTCATATGTACCAGGTTAATGGGTAAGGGATTTTGTTAGAATAAGGGAAATCTGGCAAATTGGTCTTTTCCTCAAGGCCCCACAAATAAAAAGGGGTCCTCATCTGTACTATATGTGAGTGGAACATTTGATATTGTATTATTTTCAGTCAGAGGCAAAGTAAACCTTTATTTATCAGACATTAAACTACTGCGAAGTCTTCTAAGCATGGACATTTAAAAAATGTCTGGCCCCTCCCACAGTTTGCGGAAATGCTTTGTGTACGAAGAGTTTATCCTCTTTCTTATTTTATAAGAAGTGCAGATTTCAATAGAAATTGGCACTTATTTTTAAATAAGCATTGTTACACCTGCTGGTCCTGCTACTTTCTGTTAGTCTAGCTCAGTGGAGTTAAACTCAATAGGCAGGTGATTGTCCAGAGCACCTCCCTTGCAAAGACTTCTCAATGAACTGTCATCTTCAACATTGTTATTTCTTATAATGCAGTGTTCCTTTAGGTCCCTATAGCAACCCCACCCTGCACCCCTTCCTTATTAATCAAATGCATTTAATTCCTGTATGCCAGTGTTGGTAATAGTCCTACCATATGAAAGTGTAGACAGGTGGGCTCTCCTCCCACTAGACATACAATTCATCACCATTGTTGGATCCTGCAATCAGAACCTAAATGTCATACTTCATCAAACAGATTCAAAAACAAAATTATATTTGGACATAAAGTGCAGGGGGGGGGGCACAAGAAAGGAGAAAGGAAGCCGCCAACGCATTTAGTGCTGCACACAGCACTTCCTCAGAGACTGGAGATGTATTGGCATTAGTTATGATATAATAATCCACTCTATTATGCAAACATTCTTCCTTAAGTAACTTTCAAAATGTGCATTGCATTATTAATTATGCACACAAATGTTACTTTTAATCATTTATACTTTTTATTTGTATTTATTTTTTTATTCACCAGATTTATCAGCTAATTAAACCTTCATGGCACTACTTTGCCTTAACTATTCTAAGATAACCGATGTAACAAAGATAAAAAACTAAATAAATTAATATTGTAAAAAGTGCTATACAATATATATATATATATATATATATATATATATATATATATATATATATATACACATTCTACAAAAATATAAATACAATGAGAATAGGCAGCTACCCACTTTTGTGATGGACCCTTTACCGACACCACTCCAAACAACACATATACATACTTTAAAGTGGAGTGCCAAAAAATCTCCCTGAATCTTGAATAAATAATATGCCCAGATAAAAACAACAAAAAACTAAAAATATATATAGTGTAATACAGTCAATGTTTAAAAAGAGACAATGGTATGTTTAAAATATAAAAGAAAATATGGCAGTATCTATATCAATATGTATATAAACTGACATGAAATGTATTAAGAACATATAGTATAAACATGTAATGTAATGTAAAAACAAGCTGTTTAAGCTAATAAAACTCAAATAGCTCAAAGATACAACATAGTGGGTAAAATAGTCCCTTACTGAATAAAAGATGATGAGCATATGCAGCCGATCGCTGCTACTCACAAGTGCCCATGTAAAATGCAGTCAGTAGTAGAGATATCAGGAGTCCATCCTCATATGCAACACTTGACTAGTTGACACAAGTTCCAGATCTCCTAGTCAGCTGAAGCACGAGTAGAAGTTGCAAGAGCTCAGGATTACTGGAGCGGCTACAATAGGTTCCATGCAGGTTCCGAATTACCAGACCCACTGGGATGTAGATAGAATTTCAGCAAGGACTTCATGTCAGTTCAAATCTCGCATGTCGAGAAACGTTGTCAAACGTTACTCCGTCTTTTTTTTCTTTCTTTTATATTTTAAACATATCATTATCTCCATTTGAACATTGACTGTATCACACTATTTTTGTTGTTGTTTTTATCTGGGTATATTATTTGTTCGCGATTCAAGGAGATTTTTTGGCACTTCACTTTAAATGATGTAACAAAGAGTACAACATGGTCTTTATGTTTTTATTGGGATAATCTTTGGTCTTATTTTGTATTTGAACAGAGATCTGTTTTATGTTTAGGTTATACATAACGCAGTGGTGGTCATGTTATCAAATGGAAACTATATGTGCACACCAGGGAACACAAGAGATCAAACAGCTTTGCAATGACATTACAGACACAGAGGAAAGCAAATATATGTTAGACCATGAACCTTAACAAGGGTTTTTGGCCTTTAACAGTTTGATTAGCTGATACAATCTATAACCCATAAGATTTTTTTTATGAACATTTTCTGAAATCAGAAAAGAAAACTGAATAATAATAGTCAAGTTAAACAATAAAAGACAACTAATAGACCAAAAAAGCTTTATTTTAATTATAATAATCTTTCCAGTTTAGAGAACTTTAGACAGCATACAGTGTCCTTTATCTTGTAATATTTTACACAGGGTCTGACATGTTAGTATATACGCAAAAAATGCTGTTTTTCTCACATACAGTAGGTGTGACAAAAATATATAACTCAGATTGGTCAAACATCTTGCTTGTAGGTATTTGTAAGGACCCTGTAGGTACAGCTTCCTAAAAATGGCAACATAATGTAAAAAGAATGTCTGCCCACATTTAATAAATACAGTTAAGTCATACATTTCTAAAAATAAATATATTTAAAACTGCTGTAGCAATATTTATCAATCTCTGAACTGCTAATGTGATGCTGACAGTGGAATGGTAGATGTTCAATGTTAAGAGATTAATGCACAAACATTGTTTTGTGAATACTCCCACCAGGGTGGTCCAAAACAGGAGAGCCAGGTTCCTAACTAGATCCAACAAGAACAAGTACATAATTATGGGCATACCAGATAGTTGTTGTTTTTTGTCTTTTATTTGAAGTACAGAGCAAAAGACACCACTCTGGGACTTGACAAAAGCCCGGAGTGGTGCTTAAACGTCTTTTGTTCTGTACTTCAAATAAAAGACAAAAAACAACAACTATCTGGTATGCCCATAATTATGCCTGTTATGAAACCACTGGATGTGCTTGTTCTAGTGAAATGGTAGAGTCCATTCACTCCTCCTCCCGTCCTGACTGTAATAATGCTATGACCCAGTGAAACTTCCTGCACATAAAAATGTGGTATAATTTTCTGAGTGTTGGTTGTTATCTAGAATAGTAATATTGCTTACGTATTAAAAAGCAGTTTTAAATATATTTATTTTAGTATGCTTTGTGCAATTTCCATAGAGCATGCACAGGTGATTCAGGATATTGATATTTGTTTCTTTAGCTATTCCTTGGTTAATTTCAGCATGAAATCCCTGGTATTTGGAACCATTCTCCCTACATCGCTGAAGAAAGAACATATGCAATGCAGCTACCACCGTATTTGAAAAATACAAAGCATGTTCTCTAGGTGCTAAGCTATGTATTGTGTCTTTTAACCCCTTAAGGACCAAACTTCTGGAATAAAAGGGTATCATGACATGTCACACATGTCATGTGTCCTTAAGGGGTTAAAACCTACAATCATTTACATGTTAAATGTATCTCATCATACAGGATGCATTCATTTTAAGAGATTGAATGAATGCTTTCTTTTTATTTTCAAGAAATGTATTTAAAATTTTGCGTAAATATGTTTTACGTAATCACTGTTTGTGCTTCTTATGATATTCATAATTTTATCACAACAGTTTTTCTGGCTATGTCACTTCTTGTAAACCTTTTTAGAACATTGGTTGCTTTTCAGACATTTGTGAATAGGCAAAATTATTGTTTTATGAAGGGATTGGACAATTACTGCTATAATAATTTACTATAGTTTAACGTAAACTCTGATGTGATTTATGTTTGCAAAGTCATCAGTTTTGAGAGAAGATTTGATCTTTGCAAAGTGCTTATGGTACTTTTTTCCTCTTTTCCTCTGTCCTTTACTGATTGTGTTTACATGATACATGTTGTGCCTTCAAAAAAATGTTTAACAATCTTTCAACAATAAAATGCTATTGCTAACGTTATGTGGCTATTGGCTATCTCTGCAGTATGCAACCATCATACACCTTCAAGAAGATCCTACAAGAACAAATGTTCTTTCTTTAAAAAGTAATTCAAATTAATTTACATTTTATACCAAGTTGCTGTTAAAGCTAAACACAATAAACATACTAAATAAAATAAGCATTGACCAAAGCATTAAACAATGCTAATAAATACTTTTTTCTAAATGAAATGATTGTTCTACTGTGCTTATTATATATCTAGAGGTGAGCTTTTAATATGATACTGTATACCTTTAAGACTATTCAACAATATAAATGGCATTTTTAATGAGGGTGTATAGTCATCCGATATCTTTTTTACACATCCAAGCATCAATTTTTTTTAACTGCAGCAATGTTCTCACTCTTAGGGTCTTATATAATAAAAAAATTTTGTGAAGTGAAAACTGAATCGAAAACAAAAGGCAAAAATTTATTCCGTTGTTATTTTCTCCAGTGACTTAAAAAAACTTTTAATAATTGGGGGGAGGCGGGATGGTCATCGCTATTTTCAGCTTTGTTGGAGCTTATTATTCTAAAATAAAACACAGTGATAAAGAAATGGCATTTCATCATAAAAATATAATTGGAATAATATTTTACCGCAGTATACATTCAGTGACTTTTGACACCCTCTACATATAAAAAAAAATGTTTCTCTCCAATATAATAGATATGAGCAGATATAACTTTAATGTCACAGAATCAAGCCCAGCTGTAGAAAGTCAGCCAAGAGTCGCTGTTTTAACAGAGCTGACATTAATCACACTTTAAATATTTCTACCAGGTTTTGGCCTCAAAATGACAAACGTGCTTGAGATTAAATATGATCTTAAGATATTTATAGAGGAAGATGCAGGAGAACAGACGATTTGAAAAGATAATTTACAATGAAGCATCCTGAAAATGTAATAATATAGAAAACTTGCCTAATATGCTGTATTTTTTTAAATGTTATTTTAACATATAACATTTATTTGCATATGTTTTTACCCAATACATGTTAGAGAGGATTTATAGATAGATAAGTTGATTTACTAGTTGGAGCCACCATTTTTCTTCTATTGATCTGTGTTTTTATACCCTAATGCCTGCGGTAACTGGTGGAACCAAGCAGAGACAGACAAAAACTCTAGACAAAACTCTTGACAAAAACTCTAGAGGTAAACTGCTCCCTAGGAAACCATAGAGTCAAATGTGTTCATAATCCAATCAGGAGATGACATAGCAGTTCCTTTGTCTCAAAATGTGTTCACACTTATCACTGTTTGAGAAAGATTAGAAAATATGTAACGTTTAAAGAGTCATGTCTGAGTCTAAATGAAAATGTTAAACTGCCCATAGTTGAATCACTCCTTCTAACAAGTGACCGTAGTAAACAATATAGCTTGGTTGCTCCTTCTAAGTGCTACTTTAAAGTGTGTGCTTGGAGGTATTCTGGAGAGTTTTACTGATTCTTCAACTGGCTAAGAGTTTGCTAAGATTTTTCTTTTTACTGTTACAGGTAAGATTCATCTATAGGAAAAGGTTAGTGGTTGCATAAGGTTTGTTTTCATGTTGGTAATTGGTAAGACATTTGATAAGATAGGTGTTTGCTATTGATTATTGGTTAATTAACTAGGTGTTAAACATTCCTAGTGGGTGGTGATTTTAGGAGTTTTAGAAGGGTTGTGGTCATTAGCTTGGCTAATATAGCTTGGTTGCTGCTTCAAATTGTGTGCCTGGAGATATTCTGGAGATAAACTGGAGGTAATCTGAAGTATACAGGATGACAAAAAATATTAAGATTTGTTTAATTTAAATTACTCACCTCATTAAAATGGCAGACTTAGTTTAGTGTAATAGTTGTTATGCATTTGTTTCAAGTTCCACTTTTCCACCTCTGCAGGATGATGGCAGCACTCGTACATCTATTTCCCAAAGACAACCTCTGTATATGATGCTGAGCACGTGCACTCAACTTCTTGGGTCGACAATGGCGAGGCATGTTCTGAGTGGAACCTGTCCTGTGAAACCGCTGTATGGTCTTGCCCACCGTGCTGCAGCTCAGTTTCAGGGTTTTGGCAATCTTCTTATAGCCTAGGCCATCTTTATGTAAAGCAACAATTATTTTTTTCATATCCTCGTATAGTTCTTTGCCATGAGATGCTACGTTGAATTTCCAGTGACCAGTATGAGATAGTGTGAGAGTGATAACACCAAATTTAACACACCTGCTCCCCATTCACACCTGAGACCTTGTAACACTAACGAGTCGCATGACACCGGGGAGGGAAAATGGTTAATTGGGCCCAATTTGGACATTTCCACTTAGAGGTCTACTCACTTTTGTTGCCAACAGGTTAGACATAAATTTTGGGGGGATTTTTTTCTTACATTCATTCTACGCTTTCAGGTATGGTTGATCTTGAGTGACATGAACAGATGATACCTATAGTTCTTTTCTATTTTAGAGAGTGTTCATAGAACATCAAGGTGACCTTAAATGGTTATTAGATTTGCCAACAAGAATATTGTATCTATAGCATTGACTTTGTAAAGATCTTCACCCTTGTGATGTATATTTAGAGAGCATTATGTAAGAGGAGACATAGAGACACAGAACATGAATAAGATGTCCAGCAAATATCATCAGCTGTTGACCATTTAATATCACTAACGTTGTAAGAACTGACTTTCTATTTGTGAAGTAAGAAGAAGAATCCAGTTTTTATACGAAAAGCCAGGAAAGTCTGACTGTGTTATATTTTTTATGTAACACAGAAGAACATATATATATGTATATGACAATACAAGGTGGGAGACGTTTACCAGAAAGCAAAAGAATATATAGGCATATATCAAGTAGTAGTATTATTGTTTATTTAATGTTCTGTTTCAAAAAAATTCTTCTTTGGTGGCAGTGGAGTTCCAAAAAGTAGTCTGTGTCTCTAAAGCATATGTGGCTCCATCACATTGGGAAAGTCTGGTTCATGGTGTTAATAGAAATGCATGATATCACACCTCATGAATCCAGGAGAATCCATCTGTTATTCATGGAGAATTGCAGTAATTGTCCAGAGAAAATTGTTAGGCCATTGGTAAGATACATTGGGTGCTGGCTGAAATGGTAATTAGCAGCTGAAAAGAAGCATAAAAACCAAAAACACTCATACACAGAATTGGCATTGGCCCTACACTAAGCTGGACCAGAAAAGCAAAACAGATTACTTTAAATACAATATTTTCAAATTTTAGTAAAATACATGAAGGCAGCAAACTAGTGTGTTTTATCCACAACATCAAGCTTAATCATGTATTTTATAGAATGCATCATTTGAACAAAATGTGCATTTAATAACTTGTTTAATGAAATCTGTGCCATGCAGTCACTTTTGAATATGTGATTATCGAGTGTATGTTCAAAGAAGGATACATTGACAGTTCTCTCATTTTCAAGTAAGTACAGTGTTCACATATAATAGAAGACATATAGGGTACATTTATGAATACATTGTTACACAGATAATTGACATATACAATACAATATATACATATACAATATAACTATACATGAACAATGAGTGCAGTTACCTTTTATTTGAAGGTAGATGAATGCCGGTGGTTTCAGGGACTTTAGATGGGTGGCAGATTTTATATTTTCTTGCAGGCTATTACATGTGTAATGTCCAATGGCAAGATGAGCTTCTCTCTAGGCTCTGGAACACAGCCACCACCACCACCACCACAAGAACCCACTGCAAGAGGTCATACTCCACTATATCCTTAGGTGGGGATCATTCCGCCCAGGAGCTCAAGTTGGAGCTACACATTAGCTCCTTAAAAGTATGAGTAAATTTACTTTTACTTGTTATTTATTGGAATTCTTGCATACTTCACTATTAGTTCTCAATTTTCCCCCTGTTGTTATACTCTAAAGACATTTTGGGCGCTACACCTCTTTTCTGTATTTTTTCCTGCTTCTCTGTAGGATGAGAGACCCCAGTTTTGGTGACCAAGCTGCCCTCTGGACTGTTTCAGAATCTAAAAAGCACTGAATACCTCCTTGTTTTCCATAAGCTGGTAGAGTAGCCTCCTTTTCTAGATCGATTATGCAAAGTAACAAGTAGGAAGTGGGACAGAGGACACGAGGGGTCGAGGTAGCAGGAGTGAGCATTCTGCTCCGGTATTGTGGGAATTTTCCATAGCAGTGTATGAACCAGGCGTGAAAGGTGAAGAACACATCTGGATTTGAGATAAAGCTGTTTTACCTGTTCAATTATATCACAATAATAAATACTGTAACGAATTAGAAGAAGAAAGCAGCAGAACTAATATAAAAGTCTTGAAAGAGTAACTTTATATTGAAAATACTATATAGTATCTTCATCACACAATCTATATACTTTTTATTAGAAGAATAATTGATTTAAATCTGATATTCTTTTGTCAGAATAACCACTTCAGGGGATTTTAAACTAACCCATAATCATATATTTCACAGATCTACAAAGGAACATTTCACATTTCTTCAGAGGAAGCGCTTCTGTCAATAACTGATATAAAACTTGTAATTCTAACATGGGAGAAAAGGCTTTGAAAATGCCCTTGAAACAGTTCATTTCCAAGTTTTCCACTTCAGAAGCATTAAGTCTTTTCAAGCTTTTCAATAAAAGTTGTTGTTTCAAACGATCTGCTGACATTTAAAATACACACACATATATACATGTTAGTGTGTGTACTGTATATACACAGAATGTCGTGATCAGCCACAACATTAAAACCACGGACAGGTGAAGTGAATGACATTGATTATATTGTTACAATAGCACCTGTCAAGGGGTCGGATATATTGGGCAGCAAGTGAACAGTCGGTTCTTGAATTTTATGTGTTGGAAGCAGGAAAAATGGACAAACAAAAAGATCTGCGTGACTTTGACAAGGGCCAAATAGTGATGGCTAGATGACTGGAACAAAGCATTTCCAAGAGGGCAAGTCTTGTGGGGTGTTCCCGGTGTGCAGTAGTTAGTACCTACCAAAAGTGGTGCAAGAAAGGACTACCAGTGAACCAATGCCAGGGTCATGGATGCCCAAGGCTCATTGATGCACATGGGAAGTGAAGGATACACCCATCTGGTCTCATCACACAGAAGAAGTACAGTAGTTCAACTGCTGAAGAAACTTAATGCTGGTTATGATAGAAAGGTGTCAGAACACACAGTGTATCACAGTCTGCTGTGTATGAGGCTGCATACCTATATACTGGTCAGTGTCCATGATGACCCCTGTCCACTGCCAAAACATCTTCAATGCGGACACGAGCATCAGATCTTGACCATGGAGCAACCGAAGAAGGTTGCCTGGTCTGATGAATCATGTTTTCTTTTTGACAGATGCGTGTGAGTGGTTTACCTGGGGAGGAGATGGCAGCAGGATGCTCTCTGGGAAGGAGGCAGGCAATCAGTGGCAATGTTATGCTCTGGGCAACCTGTTGGGGCCTTGGGTCCTTGCAATCACATGGGTGTTACTTTGACTTGAACTACCTAACTAGAGATTGCTGCAGACTACATACATCTCTTCATGGCAATGGTGTTCCCTGATGGCAGTGGCCTCTTTCAGCTGGATAATGCACCCTGCCACACTGCAAATATTGTTCAGACAGGAATGGTTTGACTAACACGACAAAAAGTTCAAAATGTTACCTTGGTCTCCAAATTTTCCAGATCTCAATCCAATTGAGCATCTGTGTTATGTGCTGAAACAACTAATTCCATCCTTGGAGACCCTACATCAAAACTTGCAGGTCTTAAAGGATCTGCTATTAATGTCTTGGTGCCAGATAACATAGGACACATGCAAATGTCTTTAGGAGTCCATGCCACGACACATCACAACTGTTTTGGCAGAGGGGGACCTACATGATATTAGGCAGGTGGCTTTAATGTTGTAAATAATAGACAAATAGCAAGAAACAGTATAGAGCTGGCGCTAGAGGGTCAAATAGGTGAATGGTGCAGCTATACCCAAGTATATCACCACTATATATATACTTAAAGAAAATACAGTACAACCAAAAAAGGTAGAAGCGCACACACACACCAAGGAGGGTTATTTACCTGGAGTATAACAAATAATAGGTATGTCCTCCTTATATACAGTGAGTAGATTCAATTATAGAGTTCCCTATACAGAAAATATAAACACAGAGAAGGACATAGTGCAGCCTGTATATTATATACAATAAAATAGGAAATTCTGAGATGGACTCACTCACACTTTGATGAGCCATTTAGAAGTAGGCTCAGGACTTATGGAGCTTTTATGTCACTTAAATGGGCCATACACATTTCTTGTACTCATCAGGCAGGTTCCCCTTGGATCTCAATAGTCATCTATTGCCAGGTTTGGAGTCAGGAGCCAGGAGCCAGGAGTATCAGGATAGGTGATTTATTAAAAAATAAGTAATAAAAAGCAATATTGCACAACGCGTTTCAACCAACAGTTAGTGGTCTTCCTCAGGTGCTCTTCTAGGTTACAATGAATATGTTACAGCTTATATAGGGAGTAGTATTGCAGGCTCAATTACTTAATTAAAACCACCTGCATATGTAATTACCTTGTATGGTCCGGACCGGATGTGATCGGCCACCTCCCATATGGCTCCACATCCGGTTCGGAAACATCCATTTATGAAAGGGCGGAACTTAAAAACAGATAACAGAAAACAGAAATATTCAGTACTGTAATCAATGTCCTCCCCCCATCATAGTCAACCTACACGATATTTATAAATCGTGGGTGACTATGAAGATGAGGGTATTATGAATCCGTTCCGGTATCCCGTCGCGTCCCTTCCGGTGATGTGTATAGCAATGGAGTCCGTCCGTCGCGTCACTTCCGGTTTCGCCAGAAGTCAAACGGCAGAGTTTATTCCCTCTTATGGAGCTGTAGAAATGTTCATTCAGCTTGAAGCCGAGGTGGCCATCTTTAGAGTGGGCAATCAGTTCAAATGTATGAGGGTATATACTCATACCACAGGGCAAATATTACATACAAAATAGGAGAAATAAGTATAAATATTAATTACATCATAGAGCACAATTAGGTAGCACAAAAAAGAATTTCTTATGTGTATCACTGAAATAGGTGATAAGTAAAATACATCAAATTTAAAGTGCATAAAGTTAATGTGCTACATAAACACAATACAGAATAAATGTGCAAAAGTACCCACACATAAAAAACAGCTGTCCAGCAAATTCTTGTTCACAATCGCTAAAACTGAAAAACAAAGAGAAACCTCTCCATATAGGAGATATATAATGAGTAATGTCTTAAAAATATATAAAACCCAACATATAAAAATTAATAAAAAAGAAAGGGGCTAAAAAGGCTAAAAAGGACAAAGCAGGAAGGGGAGGGGGGGAGTTTACCCACCAGTGCGGACTATCCCAATATGCATCCATTATAACAATTTATTAATTTCGAAATCGATATTTAGTCCTCTTGGAGTCAGGGAGCGGAACTCAAAGATCCACTTGGATTCTTTTAAACTGAGAGCTCTGGATATGTCCCCGCCTCTCCAATGTCCTACCACTTTTTCAATAGCAAAAAAACTTAGAAACCTGGAATCCGAACCATGGTGTTGTAAAAAATGCCTAGATACACTATGGTTGGGAAAACCTTTCTGAATATTTCTAAGATGCTCGCTAATCCTTATCTTGAGTTGGCGGGACGTTTTCCCCACATATTGGTATCCACAACTGCATTGTAAAAGATAAATGACGTAGGTAGAGTGACAAGTGATTAGGGATTTAATATGGTATTCTTTTTTAGTCACTGATGAATGGAAATTTCCCACCTTCTTGTTCAATCTTAGGGTATTGCAACAAGCTCTACAAGATCCACAGTAGAAAAAGCCCTTTTGTTCATGCGTCCAATTACTTAAAAAATTCCTCGGTGCTTCTGTTTTAATGAAGCTAGATGTTACCATTTGTTTTAGATTTTTCGCACCCCTAAATATGAATTTGGGTTTATTGCCTATGTACTGCTTAATATCCTCCTCGTGTTGTAAAATGTGCCAGTTTGCCGTTTGACTTTTGGCGAAACCGAAAAAGTCGGCGGACAGACTCCATTGCTATACACATCACCGGAAGGGACGCGACGGGATACCGGAACGGATTCATAATACCCCCATCTTCATAGTCACCCACGATTTATACATATCGTGTAGGTTGACTATGATGGGGGGAGGACATTGATTACAGTACTGAATATTTCTGTTTTCTGTTATCTGTTTTTATGTTCCGCCCTTTCATAAATGGATGTTTAAAAAACGGATGTGGAGCCATATTGGAGGTGGCAGATCACATCCAGTCCGGAAGATACAAGGTAATTACCTATGCAGGTGGTTTTAATTAAGTAATTGAGCCTGCAATACTACTCCCTATATAAGCTGTAACATATTCATTGTAACCTAGAAGAGCACCTGAGGAAGACCACTAACTGTTGGTTGAAACGCGTTGTGCAATATTGCTTTTTATTACTTATTTTTTAATAAATCACCTATCCTGATACTCCTGGCTCCTGGCTCCTGACTCCAAACCTGGCAATAGATGACTATTGAGATCCAAGGGGAACCTGCCTGATGAGTACAAGAAATGTGTATGTCCCATTTAAGTGACAT
Organism: Pelobates fuscus; assembly: GCF_036172605.1. NCBI lineage: Eukaryota > Metazoa > Chordata > Amphibia > Anura > Pelobatidae > Pelobates > Pelobates fuscus. The sequence continues at coordinate 59,182,442 of NC_086320.1, read as the reverse complement.
AAAAGCTCCATAAGTCCTGAGCCTACTTCTAAACGGCTCATCAAAGTGTGAGTGAGTCCATCTCAGAATTTCCTATTTTATTGTATATAATATACAGGTTGCACTATGTCCTTCTCTGTGTTTATATATTCTGTATAGGGACCTCTATAATTGAATCTACTCACTGTATATAAGGAGGACATACCTATTATTTGTTATACTCCAGGTAAATAACCCTCCTTGGTGTGTGTGTGCGCTTCTACCTTTTTTGGTTGTACTGGCTTTAATGTTGTGGCTGATCAGTATATAGTGCATTCAGAAAGTATTCCGATTATTTCATATATTTTTCTGTTGCAGTTATGCTACAATTTGCTTAATTATTTTGTGTTACATTAATCTGCACTCAATACCCAATAATGACACAGCAAACAGATTTTTAAAAATTTTGCAAATGTATTAAAAAGAAAATACTCTGTGTGAGCTCCAGAATTCATGTGTGGAGATGGGAAATACTTCAGAAGGACAACCATCACTGAAACACTCCACCAACCTAGCCTTTAGAGCAGACTGGCCAGACGGAAGCCTCTCCTCAATACAAGACACATGAATGTCTGCATACAATTTGCAAAAAAGCACCTAAAAACCAAGATTCTCCGGTCTTAAGACATAACAATCAAACTGTTTGACTTTAATTTAAAAGGGCATCTCTTGCGCAATACCATTGCAACGATGTGGCACATTGGTGGTAATATCATGCTTTGGGAGTGTTTTTCAGTGGCAGGGACTGGAGACTGGTCATGGCATAGGGAAAGCTGAACACAGCAAAAGCATCAGGACTTCAGACTGTGCCAAAGATTCAACTTGCAACAGCACAACAAACCTAAGCAAACAGCCAAGACAGAGCAAGAGTGGCTCAAAAACAAGTCTGTGAATGTTACTCAGTGGCCCAGCCAGAGCCCAGACTTGAACCCTGTTGAACATCTTTGGAAAGACCTGAAAATTGCTGTCCACCAACAGTCCTATTTAACCTGACAGAGCTTGAGAAGATCTGCAGAGACAAATGGCAGAAGCTACCCAAATCCAGGTGTGCAAAGCATGTTGCATCATACCATCATAAAAACATCTGCCAAAAATAATGGGGATTTAGTTACAGCATAAGATCATACATTGCATAAGTCTACCGCAAGTTCGTCAATGTACCCCAATTCGGCAGGTCCTATCCTAGTAAGTAAGTGCCTGCACTTATGAGAATAATCCACTTGCTTGGGAATACAAAACCCAGGGGGTCTCTGCAGGGCAAGGTTAAATAGGGCCCTGGAATGAGACACCTGTGACAGGGAGGGGTGGAAATATGTATAAGTTGGCCTGGACTCCCAAATATATTTACATATAAAAACAGGAGGTTTGCGCTCACCTGAATGTACATACATTATAAGGCTGCTGCTAGGGCCAATTAATACATGAAACATTGTTCCATTTATACAAATACAGAACACATTTAAATGGTTACTCCAACCACCATGACCACCTCTGCTTTTAGAAGTGATCATGGTGGTAGGATTCTGGATGGTCAGCATTTATGCTTGAAACGCTACACATCCAGAGAAATTTGCATTTGTGTGTCGGGGGCTAGTTACACACAGCGTGCTTGATATTGGCAGTATGAGGGGTCACTGACTGGACTTTCACGTGGTTCTCGTGATGTTAAAAGAGGGCGTGCTGAGCTGGGTTTAAGGTAAGTAAAACATTTTTTTTAACATTTGGAGGGGAACCTAAAGAATAATCCACATTTTTTGTTAATTTTTTTGTAATAAAATAAATAAATAAGACAAAAAGGTTAGAGTAACCAATGAATTCTTCGAGATTTGCTTTCTAGTGTAATTATTTTTACCTGTTACTTTCTAAGAGATGCCAATAAGTTTATTATAAATACTCATAAGTATGAAATGAGTATTGGTAGTTTCTACTTTTTATTTACCCTCAAGGTTATTGTAATTTATAGAAAATACAGATAGTTAAATCTGTTATACTGAATACTGATATTGTAAATGTGTAGGCTTAAGTTTTTATCGTAAATCTTTTTTTAGTTTGTGTGTAATTTGTGTGTGTTTGTTATCTTGCTGTGAGAGATTTCTGTCTGTCCAGATGGTATAGACTACACTCGTTTTGGAGTCGCACATTTCTACCTATTTTTTTATTAACTTCTGCTGTTTAAAATTACCCATGTTTTATTTAATTTCTTTTAAGGCGTGCAATTTATTTATTGTATGTTTATTTTACAAAATAAATATTAAATATTATGCCCCTTCTTTCTGAAGACTCCATAATATTCAGACAGCTATTAATTAGCTTCTGGTTTAGTTTCCAGTTTTTAAGCCTTCTTGCCCTTTTATTGTGTGCAAATTTACAGTTTGTTACTTTACGGTTGGATTACTTCATGGTAATTTCACCTGTCATTCAAGTTATACAAGGGGAGAAGTGGATTGACATTCTGATATTGTGTTGAGGAAGTGAAACCCATGATTTCAAATAGTCCTTTCATTTACACAATAACAATACATCTGGTATACAGATTGCTTTTGAGATATCATTTTATTATCCTGAAATCAATAGTATTACAGATCCTATACTTCTAATGTAGTAGTTTTATATGATCTTCTTCATCTTCTGCTCCACCGTCATGCACCTAAATGATGTTTGCATTAAGGGTTCTGCTCTACACATGTTATGTGTAATTTTGATTTTATTTATGTGTTTGTAATGAACTGTGCATTTTTAAGAATGAAGGAAAAAGTGCAATATAAAAAAAAAAAAAAAGAAAAGGATAGTCCAGGCACTCAAAGTTGGATAACAAGCAGATTAAATGGAGAAACACAGCAACGTTTCAACATCTACTGAGGTCTTTGTCAAACTTGACAGAGCCCTCAATTGAGGTCAAAACCGTGCTGTATTCCTCCAATAAATCTTCTTGTTATCCAACTTTGAGTGCCTGGACTATCCTTTTCTTTTGCCTGTTGCTTTACAGAGGATTTACCAATCTCGGGTCCACTTAAGCACCTGAGATTGAAAGAGACTGGTTTTCCTAATCCGTTTTCATAATAATGTTGAGACTGATTTGTGGATTTCTCCACTGATACTCATTCCTGTTCTAATTACCTCTGAGCCAAGACTCTGATTCTTACATAGAAACACTTGTGTACAACCATGGTGGAAGTTAAAGTTAAAGAGCTATTCTGACTGAAGTCTAAAAGAACAATGAGAAGAATATTACTTTGGTTCAGTGGTGATATTTTCACTTTTAAAGTATTTTCTTAATTTATTTCCTAATATTTAACTGCTAATGTTTTTCGAAATTGCATTGGGGAAAACTGCATCAGATATAATGCTGGTTGAGACAAAATTTGAGAGCCAATCATCATACATCCAAAGGTTATCAAAGTATCTTCCAACATTTCCTGTATAGCACCCCAATGAGTGCACAAATAAACACAGTAATAGGTTACAAAGAGTATAAAGGATATTAAACATGTTACAGTCATTGGGGAAGTTCCTGTCTTTTAACCAACTCTGTGTTTCCTATTACTTCCTATCATCAATAATATAGTTACACCAGTATATATATTTTATTATCTGATATTAGACGGGCCACACTATAATAAATACTGGCTCTTCTAAGAATGATTGTATTTATCTGTCACGTAGTAATTGGCCCAAAATCTCAGAATTCATATTAACTGTGCACAAAATGACAGTTTGAACTACACTGAAAGTCAGGACAAACCAAGATGTGTTTCAAACGAAAGCCTAACAAGAAAAATATTTACATTTACTTCCCCAGAATATTTCACTTTTAGCTTAACAAGGTCATCTTTGAAAGCGAGATCATTAATTGGATTCTAGCCTTGAATACTAATGGTATAACAGGAAGTTTTGCAAATAAATGACATCCCGGTGTATTGAAAATGGATTAACGGCAAAGATATCTATTTCCGCTATACCTCGTACATGAATAATTTAGCTTTTAGAACAGATAATTAAGAATCATTTCTCAAAGTATGCTTTGAAGTCAACGATATGTCAAAAAATTCATAGGTTACTTCTTCCTTTGGCTTCACTGAATCAGTTACCTTTCTTCTATTTTCTGCTAGAACAATTAGCAGCTAGTGGACCTTTTCAAGATGTATAATTAATATTAACAAGTCTGAAATAATGTCTAAGTACATTAGAAGTTGCATACTTTTGATCATTTATCATAAGTCATTAAGCATCCCATTTCTATTCTCTCTTATTCCTTCTGCTGATTTTAAAGTGAAACACAATTAACAATATCCAAAGCTTTTCAACATTTTCTTTTATACTTAATATATTTTATTTGGTATGTAAGATAATCTGTGCCAGCTTGAAACTCCACTATGACCCAAAGATGTTCAGTCATTGACAATCAAGTTGACCCAAACTCCACTTGATTGATTACGATTCTCAAAATAACACATACACCTTAAACCAAATTTCAGATGAGGTTATTATCAGAAGATAATGTTGATTAGCACCACGAAGCTTTGTAATGTTAAGTTACGTTTCTTGAAATCTACTAGAAGCAATTGAAGCTAGAAGGAAAATAAATTGCCACTTGATGGGGACATGTCATCAATTTCCTCAATGTTATGGGTGGTATGGACGTATGGGATTTATCTTGATTTTTCACTATAGAGTGAATTCACCAAGCTCTCAAAGCCAATTTCATACAAGAGCAACCAAGCTAAAACTAACCAAAGCTTATTAAGATAACACATGAAGCTCAAGTCTTAATTCTGAATTCTATGATAAAGATAAGTTGATCAATAGTAATTTAATACTTATTTTAGCTTTTACATAGACGTCTACTGAAAAGTTTTAGTCTACAAAAATCCAAGAACATCACATTTACCTCCCTAACAACATGTGTTCATGTATAAGAAAAAATAATAATGAATATGAGGTGCAATTGGCACTAGTTCATAATATTGCAACTATCCACAGTGCCAACTATCACTCTAGCACAAAATAAGACAATATAAAATACAAAATAAGTGGAGAGTGCATAAATAACACAAACAAATTAATACTTATCAAGTTTTCCCAAAACAGACATAAATAAGGTATCACGGGTAGTGATGTCCCGAACGGTTCGCTGGCGAATAGTTCCTGGCGAACATAGCATGTTCGCGTTCGCCACCGCGAGCGAACACATGCGATGTTCGGTCCGCCCCCTATTCTGTATCATTGAGTAAACTTTGACCCTGTACCTCACAGTCAGCAGACACATTCCAGCCAATCAGCAGCACGCCCTCCCTAGCAGACCCTCCCACCTACTGGATAGCATCCATTTTAGATTCATTTGGAAGCTGCAACCATTTTATTTATTTGTTTCTATTTTTTTTAGTACATATAAATGTTACAAGCAGATACTCCCCCAGACACTTTGTATTACTGCAGATACTCCCCCCAGACACTCTTTGTTACTGCAGATACTCCCTCCAGACACTCTGTGTTACTGCAGATACTCCCTCCAGACACAATGTGTTACTGCAGATACTCCCTCCAAACACCCTGTGTTACTGCAGATACTCCCTCCAGACACTGTATTACTGCAGATACTCCCCCCAGACACCCTGTGTTACTGCAGATACTCCCCCAGACACCCTGTGTTACTGCAGATACTCCCTCCAGACACCCTGTGTTACTGCAGATACTCCCTTCTGACACCCTGTGGCCATAAATCACAATGGGGGAGGACCTACTGTCCGCCCCCCACCCCTGCGCAGTGGGTGGGGGCCATAAAAATAATGAGGGGGGACCTACTGTCCTCCCCCCAGCCCCCACCCCTGCGCGGTGGGTGGGGGCCATAAATCACAATGGGGGGAGGACCTACTGTCCTCCCCCTGCCCCCACCCCTGCGTGGTGGGTGGGGGCCATAAACATAATGAGGGGGGACCTACTGTCCTCCCCCCGGCCCCCACCCCTGCGCGGTGGGTGAGGGCCATAAATCACAATCGGGGGAGGACCTACTGTCCTCCCCCCGCCCCCACCCCTGCGCGGTGGGTGGGGGCCATAAAAATAATGAGGGGGGACCTACCATCCCCCCCCAGCCCCCACCCCTGGGTGGTGGGAGGGGGCCCTAAATAAAAATCCCCCCAAGTCAAAGGTGACTAGAGGTCCCCAAGCCCCTAGTCACCCACCCCCAAAAAAGTTACCCCCTACCTACCCCCCTCACCCTAAAAAATAGTGAAGGGGGACTAAAATAACTAACCTGTAAAGAAAAATTCAACCAGAGTTCTCTTTGTCATTTTACACAGCGTGGGAAAATTCCAAAGAACTTTCCCACGCTGTGTAAAATGACACAGAGCACTGTGATTGGTGGGCTTGGAATCTAACCAATCAGAGTGCTCTGTGTCATTTTACACAGCGTGGGAAAGTTCTTTGGAATTTTCAAACACTGTGTAAAATGACAAAGAGCACTCTGATTGGCTTAAACCAGCCAATCAGAGTGTTCATAGCCTAATTGCAGGGCGTGGCGAGGCTTTATAAGCCTTCCCCTGCCCTGCAGAGCTCAGTCTGCGTGGAGCCCTCCATGGGTGAAGATGGATTTTTTTTTTGCGCTTGGAGACCCCTAGTCACCTTTGATTGGGGGGAATTTTTATTTAAGCCCCCACCCACCACTCAGGGGTGGGGGCCAGGGGGGAGGACAGTAGGTCCCCCCCTCATTATTTTTGTGGCCCCCACCACGCAGGGGTGGGAGCGGGGGAGGACAGTAGGTCCTCCCCTCATTGTGATTTATGGCCCCCACCCACCGCGCAGGGGTAGGGGCCGGGGGAGGACAGTAGGTCCCCCCCCTCATTATTTTTATGGCCCCCACCCACCACGCATCAACTGTGTAATTTTACATGGGAGTTTTACCATGGATCCCCCTCCGGCATGCAACAGTCCAGGTGTTAGTCCCCTTGAAACAAATTTTTCCATCACTATTGTGGCCAGAAAGAGTCCCTGTGGGTTTTAAAATTTGCCTGCCCATTGAAGTCTATGGTGGTTCACCCGGTTTGCCGGTTCGCGAACGTTTGCGGAAGTTCGCGTCCGCCGTTCGCGAACCAAAAAAATTTTGTGTTCGCGACATCACTAATCACGGGTGGCGACCTTAAATCTGTGCAAAAACCATAAGAAAAAAACACTCTCATAGTGCAGTATTGTCAATTCCTATGTATATATTCAAATATTGCACATAACCACTCCTATTTACCAGAGCCTCATATAGCAGGCTCTGGCTGGTACCGCATGTAGTTTGTGTTCATGTGTTAACTTCCATTTTGCAATGCAAAGCAATGTAAAGATGATTTTATTTGATAAAGCCTCACTTAATTGCATTGAGTACATTTTTACACTCTTTTGGCATTTTAGAAACCTAAATTGCCAAACAATGTCTTTATTGTTTAACTTTTGATCTTTTGTTCAAAAACTAACCAAAAATAATCTGCTCTCATGGATATTATTAAATTGCAAACACAGCACATTTAAAAAATGTTTTATTTGTTAAGTATGTGTGTCGCACAATTATTGGTACCCCTAATAATTTTTATATAATCTTTATAGTATAACACGTTTAGATAATATAATGAATCTAATAAATATTATCCATGCATATAGTTATAAGAAACACTTTTACCACACATATATATTTAGATATATTTAGTGTTGATGCCTAATTGAGAATAATTTTTTTTTAATGTGTGACGTGTCATATGTTTTAAGGTAATTTATGTTTAGAAACTTTAGAACCAAGACATGGTCAATTATGGAGAATAGAGGAAGGTATCACTCTCATGAATGTGAATTCTTGATTGATCAATCTACCATCACTCTTTCAAGACTCGCTAATTATTCTGATCTGATACTCTGAAAAGTCATTCTCTTTCATTTATTTCCCCTAACTATTAAACTTTACTATTCTTCTTCACTATTCTCCTGACAATCTGAACTTTACAGCAAGTTATCTGTATATTTTACATTTAATTGTTCTATCAAAATTGAATTCCTTTTTCCTTATCCATAGAGAAGGGAAGGAGAACTAGCTGTGCGCAAGATGGCGCCGATGCGGGAAAGCAATGAAGAAAGCGAAAAACGGGGAGTAAGAGAAGACAGAGAGGTCTGGACCCTGGGCACAAAAACAACTACCAAGTGTAGTAGAGAGGAAATACCATAAAAGTAAGAATCAATAAGGTAATCAGGATAGAAAAAATGATAATACAAAATATTAATAAAATATTAATAAAATATATAAAATACCAATAAAATAATAATAACAATAGTTAACGGTTATAAAGAACAAACAACTAGTACTGATAATATAAATATATCAATAAATGTAAAACAGTATTGAAAGAAGTGACATGTACTTATCTTTGATCGGAGCAGCAAAGAAAGAGGGTTATGGAAGGGAAGTGCTGCCTAATATACCGGGACCTGAGCGGGGAGGGGCCTATGTTAATGTATGTTCTTCATTTTTTCATTATATTTGTATTCTTTGCTGCTATTGGTGGACAGTAAAGAAAGGGTTATGCAATATGAGCCTCCGTGTCTTGTTATAAAATTATATATTTTATTATGTTTATATTTTGTATAGCTATGAATATATCTGATTCAGCATTACAAATAACTAATTCCTTTTGGAAAAATAGCCTCTGTATATTTAAAATCTGTGTCTGCAGCTCAGATTGAAAATATGCAATAAGGGTATAAATTCTGTAATTATTGATACATTAATTTGTTGAAATAAGATATTGAATAAAACGTATTATCTTCTAAATACCTGTATAATTTGCTTTGTGCAGATTCATAGCTTACTTAAAAAATTCCAAATATTTATTTTGAATACATGTTGCTATTATTTTCATTGGTTTGTTCTACATAATATTATTGTATACCAATATAGCAAGATATAGTTTGTATTGCCATTTCATTTTTATTACCTCTTTTTTTGTAATTGCATTTGCATATTGTCAGTTTGCATTTCCAAGCTGAAAATTTAGTTGCTGAGTGGATTGGAAAAAGTTAATGTGGGTTGAACCATTTGTGGGAATAGTTGGTTATTATAACATATTGTCTAAACACGCAAATTGATACTTTGTAGAAGTAGCAAATATGGATTATTTTCCTGTTTAAAACTCCAGGAATACATGTGGTAATGCTTCTTTCTTGCAGGAGATATTGAAGTGAAAAATGTTAAATGTTAATGCAATATTTTATGTTGAGTTATTGCATTTGTTGGTGAAAAATTATTTGAGCCAGTAACTAAATTGCTCATTATCCAGATGTCTTTGCCTACTATGGAAAATAATATTCTGAAATATTGGAAGCAATTTTCATTGCTACATTGGGTATGATCACAGATTATGTTACTATCGTATAGACTGTTGTTGTCACAATAAATTATATTTTTAAGTAGTATAGTTATTGTATGTTATAATGTGTTGATTTATGGATTTAGGTTGAATTACAAAAGTCTAGGATTAGAGATAAAATAGTAGATATCGTTTAGATCAAAATTGTGGGAGTTGTTCCATTATAATATCATCATATTCATGTTTACATTGATAATAATTGCAATATAAATACAAATTATTAATTTTCACAACTTTCACAAAACATTATATGTAAGATTTTGTCCCACAATTATCCTTACAACATGGTATAATGGACGCTTATCAAATATCAATAGATTTTAAATGAACACCTGACTGCCTCTGTCAGAAAGCTTAAAATGGGCCGTGTTTGGATCTTCCAGCAGGACAATGATAAAAAAAAAAACATACATCAAAATCAACACAAAAATAGTTTACTGGTCGCATAATCAAGGTCCTGCCATGCCCCTCCCAGTTCCCTGACTTGAACCCAAAAGAAAACTGTTTGAACATTTGAAGGCCCTGGAGAGATTCTGTATGGAGGAATGGTCTCAGATCCCTTGTCATGTATTCCCCAACCTCATCAGGCAATATGGGATAAGACTCAGAGCTTTTATCTTGGCAAAGGGAGGAAGCTCAAAGTATTAACTAAAAGGGTGCCAATAATTGTGGCACACATATATTATTGGTTTATATATGTATTGATTTGTATGTGTTTTCTTTTTTTTTTATAAACCTTGATTGTGTTTGCAATTGTTTGATATCCTTGGGAGCAAAGTATATTCGTGATCAAAATGTTAAACAATAAAGAGAATTTTTCACAACCTTCTTTGCTCTTATTTACCAAGGGTGCCAATATTAGTGGAGGGAACTGGAGATAAGCATTTAAATCTATTGCAAAGTAGGTGAAAGGAATACTAATGAATAATAAATATACAAGGACTTACCACCAAAAATAACAAACCTTGATAGGTTAAGAGGTCTGCGATAATATGTCCCGAGTAAAGTAAACTTATTGAAACAAAACCAAAGGAATTTGGTACCCTGCTGAATAAATCTAGTCTGCAGTCACACTATAGGGAAGGGCCAACTTGTATATACGCCTATCATTTCTGACCCATGATGGATTCACACTCAACACTGTCAGTTTAAGAGTTATTAGTGTGACTGCAGAGGGTGCAAGACATGGTAATGGATAAAACCCATGTTTTTTTTTGTCAAACTACTTCGAAAGCAATGGACAGAAAACTAGGTGAAAATGCTTATAGCACCATAACAACTGCACCATAACTATGTATGCAGTGGTTATGGTGCCTTAGGTTCCTATTAAACCTATAATTTGAAAAGTTACACTGGAACTCTTTAGACAATGATCTCATTTGTAAGTAACATTGTTATTACTAATAGTCCACTGAATACTTAAGTCCCTGAAATAATATTGAATTATAAAAGTGAAAAAAAAACTCAAAATTACCAAGTGGAATCCTCGCAAGCTGTAAATTGTTGCAGCAAGGTCATGCACTGGGCAATCTTTAATATAACTCACAACAGGTTTGCCATCTGGTAGTAAGTTAATTGATTTAAAAGACCGATTTTCAACAATTCAATATATATATATATTTTTTTAAATCACTAGCAAACAATAAATGCAAATTATTTAGCATTACACTCAAAACCTGTTTTAGTTGTTAACCTCTCCACTTATATACTAAGTGATTACGAGGCGTACTTGCAGAACAAATAACTTGGATTTGTCCCCAGCAAAATGAATTAGACTTTTACGTTGATGGTGGAATTCTTTAAGGTTGCTTCAACGGAGCATGATCCTTGACAAATCAAAAACACTCAATCCTCTCACTGAGCATAGTAATGGAATGTTAAGTACCGACAAGGGCACATTATGGATTTGAAACATTAGCGGAAATAAATTCCAGCAAACTGCTGAAAAAGAAAGAGCTTAAAATTAAGCTAACCTTGTTTATGAAGAGTGTAAAGCGTGTTAAAAAAAATAAAAATACAGATATTGTGTTAACCATGTATGCACTCACATGTATTCTGCTTACGGTACACATTTTTGTTTATCTTCTGTTTTGTGTTTTTTTTTTCAGTTTTTTTTTCTCTCTGATCTGAATTGTTTGTCTAATTTAGTCCTGTTATTTCCTAGTTCCTAGTTTGTTAAGTTAACCACAAGGCTTGGTAACATGTTTGTCAACCACTCTAAGGTCTGGTAATATGCGTCTTCTAGCCCTCTGTCTTTGCCTTTGTTAGGATGCTATTTCTTACTTTCCTGAGCATTTTCTGGTCAACCCTGGCACCAATACTGTCAGCTGACACTCTCAGGAAATGACTGTGATCCTCCATGCCCCTGCTTAGCTCTCTGGAGTTAAGCAGCCTTATTACATAAATTTAAGGGACACGCTAAGCACTAAAGTCACTTTTTCTTAAATAAGTGGTTTTGGTGTATAGATGATGCCCCTGTAGCCATGTAAATGAAAACAGTGATTTTTTTATGAACAACAGCACAGTTTTGCAATAACCATGTTACTAGCGACTGTCAGACAATTAAAAATGTGCACATAAACAAAGATGTTTCCTACACAGATGACAGCACAGCGTTCATATTCCACCTGGACTACAACTCTGTTTCTAAGGTTTATGTTATATAGCAACACAAAATCTATCTAACAATATGCAAATTAGCACATATGTGATATTTAGATTTCAGGCTATAACCTCAATTTAATGTTGTGTTGTATAAGCTTTTTTGAATAATTTTATATTTTTGGATTAACCTTGAAACTGATTTAATGTTATAAAATACTTTATTTCTTACTATGTTAATATTGTATGATGCATGTTTTATGCATGATATATTTTTTTTATGTCTTTGATTTATTTATTTTTTTAAGTTTATCCAAAAATATTTTGCTATAGGTCTTATGAGTACTTTAACATATTGTGCTAAATTTTACATTTCTCTAATGCAGTGGTTCCCAAACTTTTTCACATGAGTATCCCTTAGCAGTCTATTTCCATAAATTGTACCTCTCACATCATCACAATGTTTGTAAAGAATATAGTTGCTGTTATTTCAAATGAATACATTTTTGTCTGCTCCATCTACCCAATTTCTCTCTCCCAGTCTCTCCCTCATTCTCCTCACCCCCAGGCTCTCACTGCTCCTTCTCTTCTCCTGCTTCTCCTCTGCCCCAGGTTCCCCTGCTCCTCCTTCATCTGCCTCAGGCTATCCTTGCTTTTTTTTGCTATGTGCTCCCATGCTTCTTCTCTGCCCCAGGTTCCTCTGCCCCAGGCTCACCTTGCTTTTTTTCTTCCCCAGGCTCCCGTGCTTCTCCACTGCCTAAGGCTCTCCTGCTCCAGACTCCTCTGCCCCGGGCTCTCCTGCCCCTCCTTTGTCCTTGGCTCCCTTGCCCCTCCCCTTGCCCATCCTTTGCCCCAGGCTCCCGTGCTCCCCCTTCATCTGCCCCAGGCTATCCATGCTTTTCTTCTGAACCAGACTCTCCTGCTTCTTGTCTGCCCCAGGTTATCCTACTCCAGGCTCCTCTGCCCCAGGCTCTCCTTGCTTTTCTTCTGCCAAAGGCTCTCCCTGCACTCCTCTGTCAAGGCTCCTCTGCCCTAGGCTCTCCTTCCCTTCCTATGCCTCTGGTTCCCTTGCCCCTCCTCTGCCTTAGGCTCTCCCTGCTCCTCCTTCCTCTGCTCCAGGCTCTCCCTGCACTGCCTTTGTCACAGGATCTCCTTGCTTTTCTTCTGCCCCTGGCTCCCTGCTTCTCCTCTGTCCCAGGCTCTCCTTGCTTTTCTTCTGCCCAAGGCTCCCATGCTTCTACTCTGCCCCAGACTCTCCTGCTCCATGCTCCTCTTCTACCCCAAGCTCTCCTGCTTCAGGCTCCCCTGTTTTTCTACTACCACATGCTCCCCTGTTTCTTCTCTGCCACAGTCTCTCTCTGCTTCTCCTCTGCCTAAGGCTCCCCTGCTCCTCCTCCACCTCAGGCTTCAATGCTTCTCCTCTGCACCAGGATTCCCTGCTTTTCTGCTGCCCAAGGCTCCCATACCTCTTCTCTGTCCCGGGCTCCCTGCTCTGCCTTAGGGGATGGTGAAAGTGTGTGTGTGGTGGGGCATTGTGGGTGGAGGGTGATAGTGTGTGGGATGGGAGTAGTGTGTGGGAGGGTGACAGTGTTTGTGGTGAAGGTGACAGTGTGGGGGGCAGTGTGTGAGAAGAGCGATGTGGGGGGCAGTGTGTGGGGAGGGTGACTGTGGTGGGCAGTTTGTGGCATGGGCCAATGTGACAGTGTGAGGGGCAGTGTGACAGTGTGTGGGAGGGTTGTATTTAGCTTTAGCGCGAGACTGACCTGGCATTTGCCTTGGGCGGCACTTTCAGTGGGGGCAGCAAAAAATGGCACCTCCAAATGCCCGGGCAGATGCCTTGTCAGCCTCTTGTCCTGGGGGGCCAAAGAGCTGGCCGGCTGGCCACCTTGGGTCCCCTTAAGGCTGGCATCTGCCCATTTTGCCGGCATCACTAAGCGGTACGCAAGGGAGCTGAGCAGGAAGATCAGAGCTCCCCCGTTGCCTCCATTGACCACCCGACTGCCCCCAACACGGAAAGGATCCCCACTAGATCCCAGGGAAATAGAGAATCCACTTTAGCACTCCTAAAGTTAGGGAGGCTAGGTAGATTGAAATCTTTAAAAATTTATAAATTGTGAGTGTACCAGTGTGTGTGTGTGTCTGTTAGAGAGTGTGTACGTTTGTCAGTGTGTGTGTCTGACACGGAGTGGGTGTGGTTGATCAGTGAGTGTGTATGCATTTCTGTCAGTAAGCATGTGTCAGTGAGTATACGTGTGTCTCTCAGTGTGTGTGTGTGACTCTGATTGGGTGTGTGTTTGACACTGAGTGTGTGTGTGTCTGACACTGAGTGAGGGTGTTTCTGTCAGTGAATGTGTATGCATGTCTGTCAGTGAGTGTGCATGTGCATCTTGTCAGTAAGTGTGTGTCAGTTAATGCGTGTCTGTCATTGAATGTGTGTCTGTCAGTGAGTGTGTGTAACTCTGAGTGTGTATGTCTGTCAATTTGTATTTCTTTGAATGTGTTTGTGTGTCTTTCAGTGAGTGTGTGTCTCAGTGAAAGTGTGTGTTTGTTAAACAGTGTGTGTGCCAATGACTGTGTATCTGTCAGCATCTACATCAATGAGGGTGTGTGTCTGTCAGTCAAAGAGCCTGTTGCTTTTAAACAGCAAGCACAATTTAGATTGGGGGGGGCAAGTTTGGTTATGCCTAGGGCAGCACAAAACCAAAATATATCACTGGGGGGCAGTGTTTTGGGATGGCCACAGTGTGGGGGGCAGTGTGATCTTATGGAAGTGCAGTGTATGGGAGAGTTACAGTGTAGGGGCATTGTTTGGGGATGATGACAGTATGAGGGGGCAGTGTGACAGTATAAGGAGACATGTGGGGGGCATTGTGTGAGTGGGTGACAGTGTGGGGGGCAGCGTTTGGGAATGGTGACAGTGTGACTGTTTGGGGGTCAGTGTTGTGAAGATGAGGGCAGTTTGACAGTGTAAAGGGGCAGTGTGTGAGTGGGTGACAGTGTGGTGTTTGGGGATGGTGACAGGGTGGGGGGTAGTGTGGCAGTGGGTAGCAGTGCGGGAGGGCAATGTGTGGGACAGTGTGAGGGCAGTGTTTGGGAATGGGGCAGTGTGAGGTGGCAGTGTGACAGTGTGTGGAGCAGTGTTTGGGGGTTGTGACAGGGTGGGGGGCAGTATTGTGGGGATGGGGGCAGCATGACAGTGTGGGGAGGCCAGTGTAACCATGTGGGAGGTAGTTTTGTGGGGATATGGCAGTATGACAGTTTGGGAGGCAGTGGTGTGGGGAGTAGTGTGATAGTGTAATGTGGCAGTGGGAGACAGCGTGGGGGAGAGAGGGTAATGTGACAATGTGTGGGAGAGGGCAATGTGACAGTAGGTGAGAGGGGACAGTGTGACAGTCTGTGAGAGGGCAGTGTGACAGGTGGGAAGGGGGCTGTGTGACAGTCTGGGAGAGGACAGTGTGACAGTGTGTGAGAGGGGGCGGTGTGACAGTTTGTGAGAGGGACGTGTGACAGTGTGTGAGAGGGGGGCAGTGTGAGTGTGTGAGAGGGCAGTGTGACAGATGGGAAGGGGCAATATGGCAGTGTGGGAGAGGGCAGTGTGACAGGCTGGGAGAGCGGCTAGTGTGACAGTGTGTGAGAGGGGCAGTGTGACAGTGTGTGAGAGGGGGGCAGTGTGACAGTGTGGTGGAGGGAGAAGTGTGACAGTGTGTGAGAGGAGGCAGTGTGGTGGAGGGAGAAGTGTGACACTGTGACAGGTAGGAGGGGGCAGTGTGTGCACCGGGACGCAATGTGCACTGTCGCCACCCTGCCTGCCTCCCATGCTGTGTACTCAGCCTGCATTCCAATAAGGAGACAAGAAGGCGGAGCCACAAGGAGGGGGCAGAGCCGAGAAGAGGGGGAGGAACCGCAGCGTGAGTAGCTGCCAATCACGAAATACAATGTTTCTATCTACAATAAGATCTTCATCTAGACATGCATATCATGTACATACAGTCAGGCCCAAACAGGCCATCAAGAATCTGCGCTGGATTGGCCCTGCATAAGCTAAGTCCTCCATTACAGAAATATTTTCACGTTCCCCAAGGGAAGCTGGATTGTAAGATAAAACTTTTTATTTACATGGAATTTGCTTTTGTCTGTTTTTTGCATTGCCTGCAAGATTTCCTTCAATGTTTCTTTCTGTCCATCAAATATTAGACTTATGCATGGCAGAAAACTTTGGTTTCCCCAAATCACTTTGTCAAAATAGTTTCTGTTTTGGGTAGTCCAGTAATAGTCCATGTGGCAGTTCTGCTTGTCCGAATATCATCCATGTAATATTTTTGGAAAAAAGATTCTGACGGACCAAAAAGGTATGAAAATGTGTACTGCAAAATGTATGTATTTCACAAAACACCGATAGGTGCATTTCCTCTCAATTTCATTTGCAGATCAAGTGAGAAAGGGGCCCACACTACTTAATCTCAAGGTAGTTGCCCTTGTGAAATGCCCGTGTTTAATTTAAAACATTGCATTTTTAACACACCTTTAGTGGCTGTTTTCTAGACAGGCACTGAAGTAGCTTCCATGTTGAGAACGAGTCATTCTTAGTTATCTATTAAATAAATGCTACACATTTTGCAATACATGTGCACTACTTTCCTACTGGGAAACACTGGAATGGCTGAGATCATCAATCTTCATCATCAAGGAAGCAAAGCTGCAGGAAGGAGAACAGCACAGGGAGGGTTGAACGGAAAGTAAATCTCTCCTTTCAAACCCTCACAGACATGAGGGAAAAAATAAATAGGTAGACTGTATCATTAGGAATGCATGTTTGTATTCCTAATACAGGCACCTCTCACTTAACAACAGAGTTCTTTTCCTATAACCAGGTCATTAAGTGATTAGTTCGGTCAGCGAAGATGCCTCCAATCACGTGACAAACAAGTCTCGCATGTGCTAGAGAGCAGGTCTATGCTCAGGGAATTCCCTTAAACATAGACCAGCTCACTAGTGCAGACAATCCCCCAAATCTGAGTCTTGAGAACTTCCCCGAACATAGATTCCGGGAAGTTCTCAAGACTCAGATTTGGGGGATTGTCCGCGCTAGGGAGATGGTTGTATGTCCAAGGAGTCAGTAAACAGGTAAGTCGTTAAGTGAGGAAATTTACGCACAACTGACTTAGGGAATGTTCCCAATTATTTTTTTTTTATTACATCAGAAATTGGCATATGATTTATATGTCTTTATCTATGAATGAGATTTTCAACTACCAAATCATCATATGTATTACCCATATAAAACAAAGGGGTATGAAGAGAAACCTTGTCTTGCGTCTCCAATTGACTATTAGGTATCATTTTGAAGATCCCTATAACATTATTACCGTGTATCTCATTACCCACAGCCAACCTATATCTACATAAGTAAAGTATTCCTAACTTATGACAATATCACTACTCAATAATATAATATTACAAAGGATATCTTTATCAACCCTAAAGAATATACGACACAGAAAAAATATAGTTAAGAAAGGAGAAAAATGTAAGAAGAA
Organism: Pelobates fuscus; assembly: GCF_036172605.1. Taxonomy (NCBI): domain Eukaryota; kingdom Metazoa; phylum Chordata; class Amphibia; order Anura; family Pelobatidae; genus Pelobates; species Pelobates fuscus. The sequence goes on along the minus strand of NC_086320.1, from coordinate 59,164,894 downwards.
CAAAAAATAGAAGGAAGAACAAGGTGGGGGGGGGGGTAGAGAATGCCTGCCTATAACATATTCTACGTATATATATGTATACCTCTTTAACCTTTTGGCCTCTAGAACAATAGTTGTGCGTCTAGCTATAAGGGGTCTATCCATTGTGTTAACCAGGGCTCCCAGACCTTGAGATAGTGCAAGCTAAACGTGGGGTTTTATTGCTCCAAACAAATGAGATGAGCATGCATGAAAATGCATTTTATGAAAAATCTCCCCGGCACTAATACGGGCAATGTCTGAAAGTAATAAAGAACTTTGGGGAGTACCATCATTTTTATGATGTTTACTCTGCACATCATAGATAAGACGTGCATATCCCATTTTTTTAAGATCTTTACGTATATCTTCAATGTTCCATAATTCAGCTTATATATCTCTTTCTGTTCTACTGCAAGCTGTACCCCTTGATATGTTAGGCCTCTTTCTGCCCCTTTATATTTAAACTTTCTCTGTTTTTTTTAATCCCCCATTATTTCACACTTATATATGTTAACTTTAAAGTTTGAAAATACTCCATAAGTCTCCAATTCCATCTGAACTAGGGGTAACGAGCAGAGTGGCTCTGTAATTGAAAGCAAAAAATTATCCAGAAATGCGGATACTTTAATCTCTCCCTCGGTATGCCTATATAAAAGATTTAAAATTCGGGTAGAGTCTCTCAGATAAGATTTGAGGCATTATATACACACACACTCATACAAACACACACTCTGCATTATATACGCACAATCTGTGTGTATATAATGCAGTGTGTGTGTGTGTGTGTGTATATAATGCAGATTGTGTGTTTGTATGAGTGTGTGAGTATATAATTAGAAAAATCACAGAATTTCATAGCCCCAAGATTTACCCTGCTTGTATGTGTGTGTGTATATAATGCAGTGTGTGTGTTTTTGTATGAGTGTGTGTGTGTGTGTTTGTATGAGAGTGTGTGTGTTTTGTGTGTGTTTGTATGAGTGTGTTTGTGTGTGTGTGTTTGTATGAGTGTGTGTGTATATAATGCAGAGTGTGTGTTTGTGTTTGTCTGTGGTGTGTGGTGTGTGTGAACTGGGTGGGAGGAGGGCATTTTTATTATTTTTAATTTTTTAATTTTAATATTATTTTTTTATTTTAATATTTTAAAAAAAAATGTTTTAGTATTATTTTTTAATTGTAATAATGTAATTTTTTTTTATAATTTTATTTTATTTTCATCCCCCCTCCCTGCTTGTTAGCTGGCCAGGGAGAGGGGCTCTAATTCCCTGGTGGTCCAGTGGATGGGCTGTTTAGGAGGGGGCTGGCAGAGAGCTCTTACTTACCTTTCCTGCAGCTCCTGTCAGCTCCCTTCTCTCACCTCCCTGCCGGTCAGCTCCCCTGTCAGCTCCCACTGTAAGTCTTGCGGGCTCTCGCGAGACTTACAGTGGAGCTGACCAGGGAGCTGACCGGACCGGAGGTGAGAGAAGGGAGCTGACAGGAGCTGCAGGAAAGGTAAGTTACAGCTCTCTGCCAGCCCCCAACAGGACCGCCGGGCTTGTAATGAGCCCGGCGGTCCTGGTCTGTATTATGGCAATGTAAGTTGCCATAATACAGACATTAACTCGAGTATAAGTCGAGTTGCGTTTTTTCAGCACAAAAAAATGTGCTGAAAAACTCGACTTATACTCTAGTATATACGGTAATCGCTAACAAAATAGTTGGAATCTTGTGAGAAATTGCTATATGTATAAGATTAAGAATCTTAGTGGTATTGTCCCTGGGCTCACGGGCAGGAACAAAACCTGCTTGATCAGGGTGGATCAGTCCAGACATAAGGGGTTTGAGCCTATTAGATATTTAGAGAATATTTTTAGCTCAAGATTAATAAGTGAAATTGGTCTGTACTTTTTTATGTATAAAATTGGTCTTTCCCTGTTTTATGTATAACTGTGATCACTGCTCTCAGCATTGGGGGTGGGAGAGGGATACCTGGAGTTAGTCCATTAAAGGAACACTATAGTCACCAGAACAGCTTTGTGTCATCTGAACTGCTCTCTGTGCCTCAAATGTGGGGAGGGATCGTAGTTTTACTCTATTTGCCATGAGGTGTTGAAAATTATCTTTAGAAGGGATCTGTTTATGATTAATCTTTGCATCATGTATTTCTCTAGTAAGAAAATGCATTTCCTCTGTTTGCTCCCTTTTTTGCAATTTTGGAGTTGTACAAAGTTACAGCATGTGCATACTGTTCATTATCATCATATTATTGCATGTTGTTACAGACAGTGTTTCAAGTTGGCAGTTTTAACATATCAAACGTAACTTTTTTTTTTGCATCAGATTTTATGCTTTTATCATCCTACTTCATGTAGGGGTTTATCGTGCTGAACTCTGTACACTTTTCTTTTTTATTTAATACACAATATATTATGTAATGGAGGATAGTAAATATGGGGAGTAGAGAGGGGAGGGGATGGGAAGGGGTATATGTCGAGGTAATTAGTGCTTATGGCTCGGATTTGGTTGTGTTTCAGTCCAGGCTTGCGTTATTTGGAATTGTGGTTCTGTTATATTCATCCCACAACTCCCAGGCTTCTACCCAGAATTTTTGTGTGGGTCCCGTCTTCCTAGCCATGATCTCGTATTTTTTGGAATATTCTATAATTTGGGTGCATGTCGTCAGCGTCGGTGTGTGGTTCGATAGCCAGTTTCTGCTTATCGTTTGTATTGCCGCTGTAAGTATATGGTATGTTAGGTATTTTGTAGTTTTTGTTGTGTTTTGTGGGAGTAGTTGTAGTAGGTATTGGTCGGGTCGGGGAGGCATGATCACCTTAGTGGTGTCTGCTATCAGCTGCGATATTTGCGTCCAGAATGTTGTAATTTTTGGGCACGTCCACCATATATGGTATGTGGTGCCAGGTTGGTCATTGCATCTCCAGCATTTTCCTGAGGATTGAGGGTTTATGTGCCGTAATTTGGTTGGGACTATGTGCCAGCAGTACAGCAACTTCCTGGACATTTCTATATGTGTGGCACATAATGTCAGTTTTTTATTTGCTGTGAATATGCGGAGCCATTGGGATTCTTCCAGTTGTATATTGAGATCTGATTCCCAGGCTAAGATGAAAGCATGTTTTGCTGTATATAGCTTGTGGATGATCGTGTGGTCCAGCTGAGATATGAGTTTAGTAGGAAATTTGTTTTGTATACACAATTGCTCAGTGGTTGATAGTTGCCGGTCCTGCCTGATTTGAGTGTCCGGGGGGTGGTGTTTGCGAAACCATGACTTTATTTGTATGTACATAAAGTTTAGGGTTTTCGGCACCTGGTATTTTGTCTGTAGGTATGCGAATGAGACTAGTTTGCCATTTTCCATTATTTGATGGAGGGATGTGACTCCGTGTGTGGCCCACTCTTTTGCGTTGAATTGGGGTATGAGGGCTGTGAGAGCTTGGAGTTTCATGGCTGGTGATGGGTGTGCTGATGGCCATGATTTGGTTCTGTGCATGTCCCATATGGACAGGGTTAACCTGGTGGTTGGTAGCATATTTTTATATTTGGGTCTAGTGAGGCGTGGTATCCATGCCAGTTCAGTTATGTTGTGTCCTTCCGTGTATGCAGCCTCTATTGTGAGCCACTCCGGTGTTGGCACCTGATGGAATGCCATGATAAGTGGGCTAAGGAGCGATGCTGAGTAGTATGTGTCAAGGTGTGGTATCCCCAGACCGCCTTGTTTAAAAGGTTTGTGTAATGTGGATGCTGTCACTCTCGTTTTTTTGTTGTTCCATATAAATGCATTTATCAAGGCCTGTGTTTCGCGTAGGAAGGTGTTCGGGAGTTTGATGTGTAGCGTGCGGAATAAATATTGGAGCTTGGGCAAAAGTAGCATTTTTGTTGCAGCTATGCAACCTAGCCAGGAGACATACTTGCCCCTCCACCCCATAATTTGGCTCTTCAGTTTGTTTACTAGTTTGATATAATTTGCATGCAACATGACATGCGAAGTGGCTGTGAAGGCTACTCCTAAGAATGTTAGGTGGTCAGTGCGCCATTCGTACGCATAGGTCGTTCTCAGGTCTTGTAAAGTGTGCGACGGTGTGTGCATACCCATCGCTTGTGTTTTTGAAATGTTTAATTTGTAGTATGAGCACGCGCTATAGCTGGCGAGGACATGGTGTAAGTGTGGTAGTGTCGTGTGTGGTGACTCGAGGGACAGCATAATGTCATCTGCGAACATTGTGAGGTTGTGTTCAGTAGTCCCTATTTGTATTCCCTTAAGGTCCCCTTTCCCCCTGATGTGCTGCGCTAGTGGTTCTAAGACCAGGATGTACAACAGGGGGGACAGCGGGCAACCCTGGCGTGATCCGTTCGTAATTTTGAATTTCGAGGAGGTAAATCCGCTGTTGGCTACCTGTGCTGATGGGGTTGAGTATAGTGCTTTTATCAACGACATGAAGTTTGGCGGGAGGCCGAATTTGCGTAGTGTAGCCTCAAGGAACCCCCAGTGTACCCTATCAAACGCTTTTTCCGCGTCTAAGGAAAGGAACACACTGGGTCTTCCCGAGGCCTGCGCTGTTGACATTAGATTTAGCAGTTTCCTAGTGCCGTCTGAGCCCTGTCTCCCCTTCACAAATCCCACTTGGTTGTTGTGTATCACTGAGGGGATTATGGTTGAGAGTCTATTTGCATATATCTTCGCTAGTAGCTTCGTGTCAGTATTCAGAAGTGAAATGGGCCTCAGATTTTGGGGTTTATTGGGTGGTTTACCCGGCTTGGGTAGCGTTGCAATGTGGGCCATTAACATTTCTGAGGACATGTGGCCCGTCGTTATGATGGCATTAAATGTCTTTTCTAATTGAGGGATTAATGTGGATTTGAAACATTGGTAGTATATGTTTGTAAAGCCATCTGGGCCTGGTGATTTCCCCTGTGGTAAGGTGTGAATGGCTTTTTCTATCTCGGCGCTGGTAATCGGACTTTGGATCATCGTTTGTTGTGTTGGGCTAAGTGAGGGGAGACCAGCGTTGTTTAGGAAATTCTGTATTTCTTGGTTCGTGGGTTGATGCGTTTTATCATCCTGTGCTAGGTTGTACAATTTATTATAAAATTCCGCCATGGTGTTGTTTATGTGTTGTGGATTTATAAGCTTGATGCCTGTGGGGGTGAACATGTGTTGTATTTTGGATTGGGCTTGGTTTTAGTAGGGATGCCAGGACTTTCCCTGCTTTATTGCCCTGAGAGTATTGCTTCATTTTTAGCTTAGTTAGTATGTGTGATGTTTTCTGGAATAAGAAGTCATTTATTTCTTTGGTAGTGTGGTAGATTTGGGTTTGACCCTCTTTAGTTGGAGAAAGGAGTTGGGCACTTGTTTGGTCTCTGAGTCTTTTAAGTAATGTGGTATATTTATGTTGTGCTTTTCTCTTTAGGTGTGTTGCTCAGCTAATTATTAGTCCCCTTATTACAGCCTTATGGGCCAACCATACGTTTTGAGGTTGGGTTTGGGGTGTGCAGTTTGTTTTGAAGTATAGGTTTAGTTCCTTTTCTAATGTTTCTTTGAAGGACTGATCATATAGGATGTTGTTGTTTAGTTTCCAGGGAGAGGTTCCTCTAAAGCAGAACTTGTCCTGTAGTGTTAGGGATACGGGCGCATGGTCTGACCATGTCAAATCTCCTATTGTGCAATCTGTCATGGAGGTTAGGAGACGCGCTGCTATTAAAATGTGGTCAATACGTGAGCTGGTTTTGTGGACTCGTGAGTGGTGTGTGTATTCGCGAGTGTTTGGATGTGCTGTGCGCCATGAGTCATAAACATTAAATTCAAGCAGTAATTTTGTCATAGCTTTACATTGTGGCTTCAGGTCAGTATGCCTCCTGGTATAATCAAGGACTGTTGTGTCTAGATGTGGGTCTAGGGTATGATTTAGGTCCCCACAGAGGATCAGGTTTTGTAGTTGCGGGCTAGGGATTTTGGAGAGAACTTTGTGTAAGAAATTTCTTTGATTAGTATTGGGACTGTACACTGAGGTTATCGTGTAGTTGACGTCATTTATGGTGCAGTGGATTATGACGTATCTACCTTGGGGGTCTTTTTTGATGTGAAGTAATTCGAATAATAATGATCTATTGATGAGTATTGAGGTGCCTCTAGATTTAGTGGAGTGTGTGGAGTGGTATTGTGTGGGATATTCCTGTTGTGCAAAGATAGGAATTTTAGCGTGGGTAAAATGTGTTTCCTGAACACAAAGGATATCTATTTTTTCTTTTTTAGCTGTTTCTATCAGGACACGTCGTTTGTGCGGGGTGTTCAGTCCACACACATTAATAGTTTGTATCTTCAGGTTGTGTTATTCGTTTGTCTATTAGAAGAATGTTTAGTGGCATAGTGTCTCGTAAGCGGATATACCTCGACCAGGAAGGGTGTAACTTGGATTGTGTGGTAGGGGAAAGGGTAAGAGAGGGATATGTACATGTTCCCTGCTTTAGGGAGCTGGTTCAATTACCGTCTTTGTGACAATGTGAATTACTTAACACATCTCAGGGACCTTACATGGGGGTATACTGCTTTGCACAGTATATATGACCACTATCAATAGGGATGAATAAACGTTTGATTAGTTAGGTGGAACCAAGGGTGGGCTGGGGACCAGAGTCTCGTAAAACCCTTATGTGTCATGTATATGATGTGCAATACTTGCGTGTCCCTTCCTGCAGCTTGCGACTTGGTTAATGATTGCCGGGTACTGCCTGCCATTCTAGCCGGAGCCGACCCAGAGATGCGGTGTGTGTGGGTTCTATTTGTGGGTCAATGCCCCACGCCTTCAGCTTGTTGATTCCATCTTCTGGGGTTAGGATAGCTTTGAGGGTGCCTTCTCTTGTCACCAAGAGCTTGTGGGATAACCCCACCTGTATCTCATGCCATTGTTCCGGAGTGCGGAGGTGATGGGTGAGAATTCCTTCCTTCTGCGGAGGGTAGCTGCTGAATCTTCTGGCGGCCTGGTATTGTCTCTGCTAGCGCGTAGGATGTGTTCCTTAATGTGGTAGTAATGTGCGCGCAGCAGGATGTCCCTAGGCGAGGAGTCTGGTAGGTGGCGCGGGTGAGGTACTCGGTGCACCCTATCCAATAGCAGCATGTCGGACGGGACCTCTGGGGCATAAGCACTCAGCAGGCTTCTTACATATGCTTGCAGCTCAGTCGGGAGTACTGTCTCAGGTACGCCCTGCAGTCGCAGGTTGTTTCGCCTTGATCTATCCTCCATGTCCGCCAATTTCGATTCTGTGAGTAGCAGTTTTTCTTCTAGGTTTTCCACATGTGCTGCTAGATAGTTATGTGCTGCCACCACTTCATCCGTTTCGATTCCATGTGCGACGTTCTTCTGCCTATTTCTTGGACATCCTTACGAAGGGAGTCCATGGAATGTTGCCAGGAGCCAATAATTTTTTTGGGAGAGGGTCTCCAACGCCGGGCTAAGTAGCCTTTTGTCAGAGCTTCCCCAGGTCCTGGGTGGCTTTGTTGTGTGCTTTCATCATCAGTGCCGTCGTCGCCATCTTGGCTGGCAGTTTGTAGGCCCAAATGTGGTAGATTAGTTTTTTGGCTGAAGAAATTCAGTTTTTCTGCTTTTGTCGAAGTCTTCTTGCCTTTGTGCTGCGACATATTTCGTATTGGGGTCTTGATCGTGTTCTGTGTGCTGAGATTGAGTCGGATTGTCAGCCCGTGTGCCGGAGCTAAGGTTTATGCATCCATCTTGTCCGGCGGTTAGCCACGCCCCCCTGTTCATTCCCTTTTTAATCTGGAGCCCCATTTAATTAAAATGCCCCTTATGAGCTTCCCATATCCATGAGTCATTTGTATCAGATGTACAGTTCTCCTCAAAATAATGAAATAGGGTCTAATTTAAATCCTCAACCATCCGGGAGTCATCAAGGAGAGTTTCATTTAAACGCCAATTAGTGCTTCTCCTAGAATCTCCTTGTAGTTCTAAATTAAAACAAAAGGGTCATGATCTGACCACGTGATGTTTCCAATGGAGGGTCATCTTAGCAAGTGCAGATGTCTGTGATTTATTAAGAACATATCTATCCCTGAGTAGCTATTGGCTGCTGGAGAGTAGAAAGATGGGTAATCTGCCAGATGTCAATCAGTTGGTGGGAATACAATGTATTTAAAAAAAAACAGAACTCTGATGGTGCAGAGCATCTCTCGTCTGTGAGGAACTGTCCATTGCATGGTCTAATACCAAATTCCAGTCACCCCAACGATTACAATTCCTTCTGAGAAACCTTCTAGTTTTCTCATACAGGAAGTTATAAAAGATGCTTGGCTTGAGTTAGGCGCATATATATTTGCTAGCGTAATATTCTGGTCATTAACCATCCCCTTTATAAAGACAAATCTCCCTCACGAATCATATTTACTCTCTACTTCAATAAAGTTTAAATGGGAGGCAACAAAAATTGCTACTCCTCTAGACTTCCCTTTTATATAGTTACTATAAAAATACTATAAAAAGTTTGCTTAATTTTGTTGTTAAAGTCTCGGTTGGAAGTTGCCTTTATAGTGGGTTTCTTGAATGAACATAACCTCTTTTTTTTTGTCCTGTCTAGCTCCTGCGCTAGCATGGACCGCTTTCCTGGGGAGTTAAGGCTTCTAACATTCAGAGACATAAGACTAATTTGGGCCATATAGAGAGCAGAAGGTAGTACTTGTATAATACCATGTTCTAGAGGGTAGATCATAAGAGAGAAGAAATTTAGGCAGACAAAGAATAAAATTGAGAGAATACAAAAGAAATACATACAAAGAATTAAAATTAATTACAAATGTGTGAGTATAGGAACTCACACTCGGATTGGTTATGATGCCACACCTGTGGGAAACACCATTGTGTCCACAAGCCATATCGGCATCTCTCAGGGGGAAAAAGCGGGTATATAAACTGTAATTATCACAGTAAGTGCAATGTATTTATATGTAATTCTAATTGACCTCTCCTCCCAACTCATAAACTCGGTCACTAATACACCCTATTGTTGAGTTGGGGAGTAATGGAGCGTATATACCACAGTACCTCATCTAAATAATAGATATTTACACCAACTCAAACACAGGGTAATAATAGTTAGGATAACTAGGGTAGAGGCTTATAATTATCTTCGCCACCTCATATCAAATAATTATATAAATACTATGTATATGTATCTATTTGCACTTTTTTCCCCATATATATCTAGATCTTCATGAGCTCTCACTTGGATGACGTAACATAAAGACCGCACGTTCCGTCGGAGGGGCAGGAGCTGGGAAAGTGAGGACGTAAGCCGTGATGTGGGTTGGAGCGCCGGTTAAGAGTTTTTCCAACCCAGATACTCCCAGAGACCAGAGAGTCTGCAGAGTCTGAGAAAAGCGTTTGCAAAGTGGAAAGGGAAAGTAAAAAGGACGTAGGAATCACAGAGACCTTTCTGACACATAAAAGGTGGGACAAACAAGCATTGTAAGAAGTGCCCGAAGTGTCCGAACAACACGCTGGAAAAAAGAAGAAAAGTGGGTGTAGAGGAAGGTAGGGTCGGCTCCCGACATTAAACAGAGCGGTAAACAGTGTGGTGACTTCCCCTTGTACAGGGAAAGTTATGCAAGGGGGGATGTACTAATGTATATTTATCAATTCATCAATTTCAGCCCATTCAGCATACTTAGAAAGAACTGAGAGGATCTGTGAGGAAAAATAACCTTCATAGCCTCCATTATCAATCCAATCCTCCATAATTAATCTATTAACTAATTGGATGAATTAATTTTTTTAAAGTAACTATAAGAGCAATATAAGTGCAATATTTTTGCAATTTTTCTGTTGCGTAGATACTGCTGTGTTGATAGTGACTGCTATTGATTGCTATTGACTGCTACTGATTGCTACTGATTGCTACTGATTGCTACTGATTGAGCGCGCCAACTGTCTTTGACATTATCTTATTAGGAAATAATCAATACGGTCAATTTGCTCTTCATCGATTTCAGCCCATTCAGTATTATTAGAAAGAACTGAGCGGATCTGTGAGGAAAAATAAACTTTATAGCCTCCATAATCAATCCAATCCTCCATAATCAATCTATTAATTGGATGAATTTTTGTATTTTATTTTTAAATAATTTGATAAGCACTATAAGAGCAATATAAGAGCAATATTTCTGCTAAGTAGATACTGCTGTGTTGATACTGACTGCTACTAATAACTACTGACGGCTACTGATTACTACTAATTGAGCGTTCCAACTGTCTTTAGCATTACCTTATTAGGAAATAATCAATACAGTCGATCTGGAAGCAACTAGGAAGTATGGGTCTGAAAAAGCATAAGCAAGTAGTAGGATCTTCCTGCGGTCCTAACCCGGCAATACTAAAATCGCCATTACAGAAGTTTGACGGAACAGGAGACCATGACCTACAAGATATAACAACTCCTCCAGCTAGTGAGCAAGGAAGCCCACTAGAAAGTCCACCAATCTTAGAGAGTTCAGTGGAAGGGTTGGACCTTAGAACAATCCTGACCAATTACCTGGAGAATAGTTTTAGTAAAAAGTTAAAAGCTGTCACTACAGAAATACAGCATTTGGAAATAGAGTGCAGGCATTAGAAGAAGATGGGGAATCTGCTGATCACCAGTGGTCAAAGTGTTTTACAACTCAACGCCTACAGACTGAAACTATACTCTTCTTACAGCGTAAACTAGATGATGTTGAAAATTGGGGGAGGCGTAATAATTTACAAATAAGGCCAAGATGGTACTACTGAAGGTCCTATGAAAGTACTTACCCCAGGACACCAACATTATGTTTGATAGAGCTCATAGAGCAGGGAAACCTAGAAACTTGACACAAGAGAAACCACAAAATTGTATCTGTTGCATTCACAATTTTCAATTGAAAGAAGAGATTTTCCATAAGGCAAGACAACTTCATGAATTACAGTTTGAGGGGCTTTAGATTGCCATATTTCAAGATCTCTCTTCTACCACCTTAATGACCCAAAGAGCCCTGCGACCAATCATACAATTATTGACTGCGAAACAAATTAAGTACTGTTGGAACTACCCATTTCCGTTACCAGTTATACAACAGGGGAAGACATTTAGTATATCTATTCCAGCAGAAATACCGGATTTCCTACAGGCATGGGGGCTTCCACCTATCGAGATAGAGGACTGAGATTTCTCACTGCTTCAAGTCACAGAGCCCACAAAAACCCAGATGGCATAGAAATTTGAAAAAAACAGAAGGAATTAGCCACCGTTATTAGAAAGTAAAGAAAACCCTAATTCAAGAGATAAGAAAGTTCCCAATTAGTCTATATTGGACTTCATATTTGAAATTCACATTAAATTCACTTTGAATTATAAACAATTCTCACTTCAGTGAATAACCCTGCCAGTATACACCTTTTTAGGCACAGTCAGGCATACTTTATTGGAGGACACTCTAAAGCACTTGAGAAACAGACAGCACCCGTGACACAGATAATGTTTAAATTAATATGATTCCAATACACTGTTATGCTTTAAACAGATGAGCCTGAAAGATTTGAAACATACTTTTTGGCATTATTGCATATAGTTAACAATCTGGCAGGACATTCTCCTCAATGAAGTCCAGCATGTTAGAGACATTTGCATCCAGACCCTGAAGTTATGTTTTTGTTTGGCCTAATTGCCAAATAAGAATCAGTTTTGTTAGATAAATAGGGCAGTATTTACTGCAAAATGCAATCTGTTTTTTTAGAAAATATTTTATTTTTTAACTTTTATCATGCCAGCCGCATTTGAAAGACAAAATAATAATTTGAGTAACAAGAATAAGATGTGCACCACCTGTAGTTAGAAACATACAATAAAATTATAATAACATATTAACATCATTTTTTTTTCTGGCTGTGATATATTACGTCTAATATTTTTACACACATTGCGTTAGATATTCTTGGCAGACTAAAAGGAACAGCCAGTTTGAGACATTTGAGGCAATGGGTGAGTTAAATAATTTATTTTTGTTTCATATGTGGGCAAGTAAAAATCTATATTTAGCCATTAAATTGGATGTATTTAAACAGATTCGTGTTTGGAATGCTTTCTGTTCAAAGGAAAATATATCCTTGTGATGACAGAAAAATGAAAATTATTCAATTCTGGTAATAAATAATTATAGAAAAACAGATTGAGCTTATTCAAATCTGTTAAAAGAACGTGTCCATCTTTTTTTGCTATATTTTTATATTTTGTTTTATATTTAAATATTGCAAGGAACCAAAATAAAGGATTTATTTTATTAGAAACGTGTTTATATTTTAATTAATTAGGACAATATGTTGTAGATTAACAGAAGAAAATGTTTGTGTTTTAATGTATGATGATTACTGAACAAATGAAAACCCTATGAAGTTTTATTCAACATTTATAAAGTTCTTGTATCTGTTACAGATCTTGAACATGGCTTACTGAAACATTACAGGTAATAAAGTTATCTTTACAATTTTTACAAGTCATTTGTTCTATGATCTTGGTTCTGCTCACAGATCTACAAAACAATTTAGTTGATGACCGGACATTTCAAGTAACAAATCAAAATAAAATAGAACACTTAATTAAAGGGAGTTTGTGTGACCATTTAGCAACTAAGGAGATTTTTTTAGCAGGAAAAAATATTTTAACACGGTGCCCAAACCTGCTCTCTTAGTTAATTTTTCTATCACTTTAAGTGCATGATACATTGTAAAATAAATATCCCATTTAGTAATATATATTGGTATCCCTAATTTGTCAAATGTTTTAATAATAGAAGCATAGCTACATAGTAATCTTGGTTGAACTTAGACTCAAGTATGTCAAGATAAGCCTTTTACACATCTTTTATGCTGTTGATCCAACAGAATGTGAAAACACAAAAACAAATTTGATGAGCGACCAACTGTGCCACAGAAAGAGGAAAAATCCTTTTATTTTTTTTTAATTTTTTATTTAAGATTTGTTTTTGGATCATTTTGTTCCCATGCATATTTTTTATAATTATATGACAAATGCACACAATATGAGTTAATTATAACTATTGTTGTAAATTAAACCAATAAACAGACGTCCTCAAATATGTGACAAAAAAATTACCATAAAATGTTTCTTGTTATGAGTATATTAGAAAAATACAAAATCGGATCAGAACATTTACTAATATCAAGACGTATTTTCAAAAATATTACCAGATCTCTGTGTCATTGGAAGTAGGGCAGTAATGGGGAATTATGAATAATTGACAAAGAAATTACAATAATTATGCCAAATTGGAAAAAGAAATACTACTTAGCTTTTAACATTTTAACAGGATTAATCTTGGCTATTTTTAAAGCTCAAATATTTTAATGTAAGAGTTGTAATTTCCTTGTCAGTTCTTTGCAGTTTGGTAAATAACACCTGTAGGTGGCTGTGCAATATTTTTCCACAATATTAATACGTTTAAAACAAGATAAATGTTACTTTAAAGTGTTATAAAAATATAAAGCCAATAAAATGCTTTCATATATACTTGTTCTACATCAACTGGTAGGTGGCTGGTAAAGCTCAGACATATGGTTTTTCACATTTATATTGCAGCTCATGTTGAATCAAAGGTTCTAAAAGCTTAGTACCTCCACCATTTTCCAGTTTTTACCTTCGCATATACCTAGATAACAAACCGAGTTGCCCACCCCATTATTAGATGTTTCTTTTAAATATTTGAATACCTCTCTAAATATTCTAGTAGAAATTCAGTCCACAAAGCTGTGGGTAAAAGGAGAAACCTGCAGTGTCTTAGTGGACATGCATCGTCAAAATATTTAATTTCTGTTATGTTGATACACTTGGTGGCATCTTATAAGAATGAAGTGCGTGTTACTTTTTTCTCTCTACATTTGCTTAACATAGTTGATTCTTATAGCAAGCCTTTCTATGTGTTCTACATTTCTTTAAAAAGCAGAATAATTAATTTTAGTAGTAGTTTATGATGCATCTGTCACATATACACATGGATCTACTAATAAAAATGGACAGTATCTGAGACTGAAATAAGCATACTCAATATACATTCTCCAAACATAAAAGGAAAGTCAAGCTGAGAAGAACTTGATAAAATTGATACCCAATATCCTGGGGGAAATTGTAAATTAGCATTGCAAGAAACCACCAATGACTGTTAGTGCCCTTGATCAGAATAGAAGCAAAATTATAAACGTCACGTCTAAGTTCAATCATTTTCAAAAACTATTTTCTATGGGCATAATGTGAAATAGCAATGTCTGGAATGGACAATCATTTCATTCTTTCTTGATATATTTCCAGACATGAAGCCAACATATTACATGTAGTCACGAAATTCCAGCAGATCACAGAATCTATTAGATAAAAAGGGATTGACGGTAAGACAGCACTACAGTGTATAGGTTTATTTTTTATGTAGCAAAACAGCTTCCTTCCCGACAAACAAAACATCTATCTAAAAATGTGTTGTTAAAGCTCTTGAATTAGAGTTAGAAGGTAAGTGATTGTATCAATGCATAAAACATCAGCCCAGTCTACAATAAATATGGTTGCAAATCCATCTAACAGAAGATACGATTTTATATGAATATATGATACATACGTTTTTTACAGCAGATAAAAGTCCATCATGTCTGATTATTTCATATTTAAAATCACACATTTTATTCTTGGTTTTGTTTAATGTTTACACAGAGCAGTAGCCAACTACCAAACTGAAATTATACCTGGATGTAGAGTGTATAGATCAAATATTGCCCAGAAATTCTTTCTTAAACACTTCTTAAACTTTTCTAAAAATAAGTATATAATTTGGATCATTGTGTAATTTGACAGAAAACACAGTGTCAATAAAATTATAATTATTTTAAACAAATAAAGTGGAGGTCCCCAGAACAATGAGTCAGTGAGAAACTAAATAATTGTATTGACTGGCATAGTCTATAAAATCAGAGCGGACAATATAACTGTCCTTATATATTTAAGATCGGGAAGGGTAGTTAATGACAATTTAATTGTATTGAATACGCTAGACATGCCTAACAACACTACTTGTGAAGAAATTGGCAAATTGGCAAATTTTCACCATGTGTTTCCCCCAGCACATGACTTGTTGCAATACGTTATTGAAAAAGCAGCAGGGGATTGGGAGGTTATTTTACTTGTCGTGACAACAATAATATATGGATCAGGGCATGGATGACTCCTGACCCATTTTTAAGCAGAGTGGGTTGGTAGCTGTAACGAACCCCCTGTATCCTGAGTGATACGTTCATTCGAAATCTCCCGAAATCCTGCAAGGTCGTGTGATTAATAGCACTCAGTCATCGCATACCCAAACATCAGTCGGGACTTGATAAAGGGTACAACAGGAATGGTTTATTATGGCCAGATGGCCCACTTTTATACACAGACCACCAGCATGTGGTCTCCAGCAAAAACAGAGGAACAACACGCACAGGCGCCTCTGTGTCTGGGAGATAAGTGAGTTTGCTTTGCTTAAACTAATTATCTCCAAGGCACTAGAGGTACAATAAATAAAATACAAAACACCCCAAAATATACATAAAATTAATGGTCAGTCAGTGTTTGGAAGTTCCTATACGAAATCACATTAACGGTTTCCCTGGCTCATGGGTAGCGAATGGTCACCTTGTTCGGGAGAGTCTTTTCACCAAACAGTGCTCTCCTGACTTGTCTGGAACAGAAGCAGGCGGCGGTACAAAGTTACCAAGGTTCGCGAGGTAATGCATCCGTATTGAAGTTCCAGGCACTCAATGACATAGAACCGCCGCCTGCGTTCAGGAGACAAAATGGCCACCATTTTCCAGAACACGTGTTTTCGGCTATACGAACAGCAGCCACTCAGAGAGAGCACTTAAGTTTGTGGTTGTTTTGAAGATAACGAGCCAGGGGGTGGTCTGTGTTCAGCAATTTACGATACCAAGCCAAAGGGAAACAACTTGGGCTTGGGAAAATGAAAGATAATTTTAGGGAGTTTATCACAGTAGCCATATGTCTTATCTGCCGTCACATTCTATGTTTCAATGGTATAGAATATTTGAGTATAGAATATTTGATACTCTACTAACCTCAACATCTGAGGAAAGGGATTTAGGAGTAGTTATTTCAGATGACGTAAAGGTAGGAAGACAATGTAAAAAAAAGCAGGAAATGCTAGCAGAATTCTTGGTTGTATAGGGAGAGGTATTAGCAGTAAAAAGAGAGTAGTGCTCATGACATTGTACAGAACACTGGTGAGACCTCACTTGGAGTATTGTACGCAGTACTGGAGACCGTATCTTCAGGAGGATATTCATACTTTAGAAAGTTCAGAGTTCAGAGAAGGGATAGTAAACTGGTTCATGGATTGCAGGATAAAACTTACCAGGAAAGGTTAAAGGATTTTAACAGGTATAGCTTGGAGGAAAGACGAGACGGGGGGATATGATAGAAACATTTAAATACATAAAGAGAATCAACACAGTAAAGGAGGAGACTGCATTTAAAAGAAGAAAAACTACCACAACAAGAGGACATAGTCTTAAAATAGAGAGGCAAAGGTTTAAAATAATATCATGAAGTATTACTTTACTGAGAGGGTAGTGGATGCATGGAATAGCCTTGCAGCTGAAGTGGTAGAGGTTAACACAGTGAGGGAGTTTAGGCATGCGTGGGATAGGCATAAGGCTCATATTTGACTCATAGAGCAAAGGAATAGAAGTGGGTCCAGAGTTCCTTCTTCATGTGACCCATGTATGTATTTAAAAAGTACCTTATATTGCAGTACGGGACAGGAGAAGCAGCAGAAGAGCATGTGGACAGCTACATGCCCATCTCAGAGATCCAAATACAATTTGTATACAGGTCTTTATCATCAGCTACACACTGTCTACAGCAGGAGAAAATGAAAGAAAAGCAATCTGTGGTAGACCTAGTGTAGGTCAGGGATCCATTTTTTATTTTTTTTATCACTGGGGAACAGGAGTTTATTAATCACCAGTGGAGGGCTGCAATGTGTGGCAAGGGGAAAAATACAAATAAATGGCATTTTCTTTGCACACAAAACCTTAATGTGGATGGTTCTACCTACGTGTAGCATGCTATATGTGTTAATGTGACAGATGAATATTACTGGAGTTTCACTGTTTGCTATCATACCTTTATCAGTGTGACCTGCCCAGCGTGATCAAGCATGCAGAATTTGGGGTTATTTTTTCATTTACATGTATTTTTTTCATTTACTGATAGGTACAGTTATTTTATTTTAATGGGAGTAGTTAGAGGATTGGAGACCCTAGCCACCTGAGTGATGTGGAGTGGGTGGACAATCCACTGTTTCGGTGGGTGAACAGTGATCTGTCCACCCCCATTATTTATTTATTAGTCACCCAATGCCCTGTGCCCCCACGTTACTTAACATGGGGATGGGGTCTTTATAGCAGCATGTCAGTAATAGCAGCATTTCCCCAGGCATTCAGAATACCACTACACTGAGCTGAGCTGCTGAGAAGGACTTGTCAAGCCAATCTTTGTTTGAATCCCCAGCGCTGTATCCTGCAAAGCAGAGGGAGAGACATGGTGAGGGAGAATCAGGTAAGCGGTGGGTGTTTGACAGTAATTCTGTAGTGATTTATTACTGTCCAATATAATATTGTTAATGTTTTATTAAAATAAGTTTCTAAAAAGTAATTTGTTAATCTGATCTTATATCAAATTAGGTTACATTATTTAATAAAAATATTTAAACAGAATTCTTTATACAGTCCCCAAAGTCCACAATTAATAATGTATCTGAAGTGTATTTCTTTATTTTATTTAAAGCAAACTGTAGAGGATCTTGGATACCACGACTAGGTATCTCTGCTATTCCTTCCTCGAAGCTGAAAGAAGCATTGTAATAATCGAAGACCCTTTCCCTACAGCAACTAGATGACACATAGTTCTGGGAGTCAACTGATCTTTACTTGGCCACACACAGATTTGATGCACTGACCCCTAGCATTGGGGTTTCCACATCAACATTACAAGTGTTACAACAAGTGTTTTCCTCCTAGGAATGGTTTAAAAACACCATTCAAATGAAGTTCCATAGAAAAAAAGGCACCGGCCGGTCATATTTCGGGGGTTCTCTTATGAATACAGACAAATTCTCCCCCTGGCTGTTAGGGAGCAAATGCTCCCCCTGTTTGGTAGTACATGCCTCCCGAACACCATTCTCCTAACTGTTCATGAAGTTTTGCAGGTGTTCGCGGGGTCGTGTAGCCAATAAACAGTTCCACACAATCGATGACCAAGTACTGCTACCTGCGTTCGGGAGACAAAATTGCCGCCGATTCCTGGAGTCTGTGTATTCGGTAATGTGTATTCGAACGGCGGCCACACAGGGAAAGCACTTGAGCTAATTGCTCATTTGTGGTTAACAGCCTAAGGTGGTCATGATTAAGGAGTTTGAACAAGGGGACCACACAGAGTTGGTTCGGTAAATGAACGGGAGAGTGTACGGACATTAGACATGTGCAATTCGTTTCGGGCCGAATATGAATTCAGCCGAATTTCGGGAAATTCGGACATTCGGGTACTTCCCGAAGTGCTGAATTACCGAGGTCCCGAAGTTCAGAAATTACAGAATTTCCAAAGTTCTTAAGTGCTGAAGTGCTGAAGTGCCGAAGTTCTGAAGTTGCCGAAGTTCCGAAGTGCCGAACTGCCGAAGTTCCGAAGCACATTATTGCCTAAGTACTAATATACCCAGTGGAAGAAGAAACATTTTATACTGTATACAATTTTGAATAAAAAGTATACAAACATAGCCAGGATTCAGCTGTAAGCATTTGCAACACTTACAACAATCAAGTAACATACATTCATATAAAATGTAAGTTACTTGGCCAGTCAGTGTAATGACAGGAATGAATAAGTAGATAACTCCCTAATTCCCACGGTATTAGGGAGTTATCTACTAAAAGGCTGAAAGACCTGAATTGGTCTTTCAGCCAAATTTACTAATACTAAGTAAAGATTATTTAGTATTAGTAAATTATGCCCCTACTCGCTATACCGCGAGTAGGGGCATGTCTATTAAAAAGTGAGCAGCACTAAGTGAGCAAAAAAAAACACGTCCCCCCTCCCCCTCCTAACCTGAAGGGGGGACCTTTTGCCCCCCCGCCCCCCACTCCTGAGTGGTGGGTGGGGGCCCTAAATACTAATTGGGGGGACCTAATGTCCTCCCCCTGGCCCCCACCCCATAGCAGTGGGTGGGGGCCCTAAATTAGAATAAGGGGGAGGACCTAATGTCCTCCCCCATGGCCCCCACCCCTGAGCGGTGGGTGGGGGCCCTAAAATACTAATTAGGGGGGGACCTAATGTCCTCCACCCTGGCCCCCACCCCTGAGCAGTGGGTGGGGGCCTAAAATTAGAATGAGGGAGGAGGACATAATGTCCTCTCCCCTGGCCCCCACCACTGAGCGGTGGGTGGGGGCCCTAAAATACTAATTAGGGGGGACCTAATGTCCTCCACCCTGGCCCCCACCCCTGAGCAGTGGGTGGGGGCCTAAAATTAGAATGAGGGAGGAGGAACTAATGTCCTTCCCCCTGGCCCCCACCCCTGAGCGGTGGGTGGGGGCCCTAAATTACAAATTAGGGGGGTACCTAATGTCCTCCCCCTGGTCCTCACCCCTGAGCAGTGGGTGGGGGCCCTAAATACTAATTGGGGGTGACCTAATGTCCGCCCCCTGGCCCCCACCCCTGAGCGGTGGGTGGGGGCCCTAAAATACTAATTAGGGGGGGACCTAATGTCCTCCCCCTTGGCCCCCACCCCTGAGCAGTGGGTGGGGGCCCACAATTAAAATGAGGGGGAGGACCTAATGTCCTCCCCCCTGGTCTCCACCCCTGAGCAGTGGGTGGGGGCCCTAAAATACGAAGTAGGAGGGACCTAATGTCCTCTCCCCTGGCCCCCACCGCTGAGCGGTGGGTGGGGGACCTAAACTGGAATGAGGGGGGAGGACCTAATGTCCTCCCCCCTGAACGGTGGGTGGGGGCCCTAAATAAAAAAAATAACCTCCACTCCCCGGGGTGACTTGGGGTCCCCAAACCCCTAGTCACCCCCCTCCCCCCAAACATTAACCCCTACCTACCCCCCTCACCCTAATAATGAGGGGGGACCATTTAACTAAGTACCTGAAAAAAAAACTTACCATTTGATGTTTTCTTTCTTCTAAAATCTTCTTTTTTCAGCCCCAAAAAAGGCCAAATAAAAAGCCATAATAACCAACGCAATTTTCCCACGCTGTGTAATTTGACTCATAACTCTCTGATTGGTGGATTAAGTAAGCAATCAGAGAGTTATGAGTTAAATTACACAGCGTGGGAAAATTCCAAATAACTTTCCCACGCTGTGTAATATGATACAGAGCACTCTGATTGGTGGATTTCAAACCAACCAATCAGAGTGCTGTGACAGGTAAACGTAGAGACTTACCTGTCAGAGCACTCTGATTGGATGGCTTAAACTCACCAATCAGAGTGCTCTGAGCCTAATTGCAGGACGGGGCAAGGCTTTATAAGCCTTCCCCCGTCCTACAGAGCTCAGTCTGTGCGGAGCCCTCACCGGGTGAATCTGGATAATTTTTTTTGCAATAGCCCCCCCTTTAGTTTAAAAGCCCCCACTCGCGCGTTGTGGGTGAGGGCTCGGGAGGGGGGACCCATTTAAAAATATATATATTTTTTAACAGTGAGCAGCCACGGGCTGCTCACTGTTTAATAGACATGCCCCTACTTGCGGTATAGCGAGTAGGGGCACAATTTACTAATACTAAGTAATTTTTACTTAGTATTAGTAAATTTGTCTGAAAGACCAATTTAGGTCTTTCAGCCTTTTGGTAGATAACTCCCTAATACCGTGGGAATTAGGGAGTTATCTACCAAGCGGCTGCAAGAGACGTTCCGAAGTTCCGAAATTACCGAATTTCCGAAGTGTCTAAGTGCCGAAGTTCCGAAGTGTTGAAGTTGCTGAAGTTCCGAAGTGTTGAAGTTGCTGAAGTTCCAAAGTGTCGAAGTGCCGAATTGCTTAAGTCCCGAATTTCGGAATGCCGAACCGAACCGAACCAAATTTTTTTCCCATGCACATGCCTAATGGACATCCGAAAGACAGTAATAAAAGTTTATTCCACTAATCAATTTCGCTACACAAACTTTTTATGTGATGATCAAAAACTAATGTTTAATGAAAACATAAATTTGATCGGAGTAACCCTTACTAGCCTGGTCCACCCCTAAACAGAGAATGATAAAAACAAAAACAAACTAGAGCTCATCTAATATTATGCATAGTCCAATTTCTCCTCTCAGCCTGATTTTATTCGCCAGTAGGAATTTTTTTAGCCAGGAATTGTCAGCCCAGCACTGAGCTCCACTGCTCCTCACCACCAAATGCCAGATGGACAGTTCTGAACACCGATGGACGGTGCTTGTTTCAGTGAGACTGCAGAGAAGGGGAGGAAGTAACACGATGCTGGAGCAATGACTAGTAATTTGGCATGGCCAAGGACCACTGCACAAGGAATGTCCTAGGTGCGTGCATGACGAACCAGATGCGTCTTAAAGGGAAAGGAGGGATATTGTAAAGGGGAAGTACCAAGGAGGCAGGTATGAGTAAGTGGTTGTATTTCTTCTCTCCTATTTAAATGTGCTAATGCATAATACCAGTGGTCATTATTCTGTGCTCCTTGCTCTGTTATTTCACTTATCTTCTGACTCATCCTTACCTGTACCTCTCTTTGGACATTCTCAGTTTGTTACTGCATCCAGGGCTCTACCTACTAATCCGTGACAGGAATTTAGGTTAGTACATAGCAGAAAAATGTGTCTGAGGACAGATAAGGCTGTGTAATCATATATAAATAGAGCTGTACTTGGCTTTTGTTAGTGACTTGAGTTGGCAATCCAGTAAAAACAACTCAGCTTGCAAAGAGCTTAATCCTCATGCCCTCTCCCCCTATATAAAAGCTATATTTTTGTATTTTATATTATTTACCAAAATATTAAATATGTTTTAATATTATTATTATTATTATAAAAATATGATATCTTTTTTTATAAATTGCCATAGTTTTGTTGAGGGGTAAAATAATTGAATTATGACATTCAACTAATTTTCTACAAATATACAATTGCACTACCACTTAATTTGCCCCACCAGTTGCATTCCATTTAAATCATCTCCATGAGTTGCCTTATTAATTTCCTTATCTGCCCTAGGAGTGTCTTATCCTTTCTCTCCTCTATATGCCTCACCAGAAGCTTGCCCTCAACTTCATCTTCCCCACCAGAGACATGCAACTGCCTGAATCTGCTATATACCAGTGCCTGTCCCTGAGTCTTCCCTAAGTCTTCCTTCCTGAACGCCCTCTAATCAAGCCACATAGCTGTGACACTGTTTATAGAGGAGGTGAAAATTAATACATAAAGAGGGCATGCACTGCCTCTAAATGACCAAGACGTTTTTTGTCCCAGTTTAGCCATGACTGTAAATATACTTAAAGTGGGATGGCTTCCACATTAGCTATTTCTGTGTAAAGTTTACAATTCAGACTTCAGTTTATGAAAATACAGTGTTTACAGGGTCAGTGAAGAGCCAAAACAGTGGGAAGGCAGGTGCTAGGCAAGCACATGACTCACATGTTCACAGAAGGAAGTTTCTCATGAGTCCAGTGATAAC
The DNA here is from genome assembly GCF_036172605.1 of Pelobates fuscus. Taxonomy (NCBI): domain Eukaryota; kingdom Metazoa; phylum Chordata; class Amphibia; order Anura; family Pelobatidae; genus Pelobates; species Pelobates fuscus. Next base: position 59,142,129 of record NC_086320.1, on the reverse strand, counting down.
TGGTGGTGGGTTCTGGCTCCTCTTGCTCTCCTCTGTGTTTTCTGTGAGCTGGGAGGAAATGATCTGATGTCACTTCCTCCTAGCCCAGAAGCAGAGTGAAAGGAGGTCATCAGTGCTCCTTAGTCAGGAGAATTCTCTACAGGATATCTTCAACATGGTCCAGTTGGGGGGTGTACTATATCTCCTAATACATCTCCACACACCATTACTCACAGTCACTATTAGGTTACATCTATGTAGCATAGAACTTGAGAAGGTAAGAACATCCAAAAGTGTATAAAAATGACAGCTTATTACTTTATTTGTTCTGTGTGCCTAAATCCATCAGGTATAAAAATTATATTCTACATTTGCATATAAAAGCATCGCACAGAGCCCTTAGATTAAAATAAAATTAATTTGAAGAGATTCTACAGCTTTTCCAAGAGTTTTGAATAACCCTACATAAATACATGTATTACAGATTAGACCAGCATTCAAGATAAGTACTCCATTTTATTTCTCCAGTTAGACAATAGTTATCTAAAGTATATAATTCAAACATTCAATTTATTTCTGTTCAGAGTAATCTTTTCACTTTCCCTATCTCCTCATTCTTTTGAAGGTTTATAGACTTGTTCTCTGATTTTAAATGGTAATAAATTCTCTGCTTCATGCTTTGTCAAAATGTGCTATCCTGAGAATGGCATTTTTAATCTCTGTACATTATTTCTTATTGGAAAAGTAATTTTGATTAAAAACCGAGTATAGCATACGAGCGAATTTGACTTAAAGTGGCAGTGACACTTTCCTAATTTCAGCCTATCCCAATACCTAAGTTAGAAATGAGTTGGGCTTTTAAAAAAAAGTTTTTGCCTTCTCTTCCTGTAGTTTAGGAGCCAATCAAATATTACACAAACGTGTTTAAATTGGGCCCGTCAAAGGAACATGCATGCATATGACACTATGTTTTATTTAACAGACTATTTTGTATCAATCTTTTTTTCTGCAAAATATGCTAATATCGTGCTTTATTAGTAAACATGCAAACATGTTTTAACTTGGTTTCATGGGTTTAATTTTGGAATAGGTCACACAAGATCTGCTGTGTTGGGTAATGGTACTTTTTCCCAAGCTGATTGTTGATGCTTATGTGCATAGTGTGCACTCAATCAGAGTGTTTCTGCATGATATCAGCTGGTTAGAGCAGTGATAATGTCAGTACCTTAGAACTGGCAAAGCCAGATTTGAATCCCAGTCAGACCACATTACTAGTAAGTGTACGTGGGCAAGACACCTAACGATATATAATATATATAGTGCGGATTAGATTAGCCGTATTAGTCCATTAAACAAGATGCCAAAATAGCAGGGTATTACAGTATGCTATTATGGACTAACATGACATTTCAAAGACAAGCTTTTGTGATTTTTCCTCTCTTCCTCAGGTCTTGCTTCAGACCTCAAGAACACTCTCAAACTTGTATTTTACGTAGTATGTTAGTGCAATAAAAAAGGTGTCATTGCATACTGCAATACCCTAGTATTTGGCATTATATATATATATCCTCCTACCGCATATACTCATTGGTTGTAAGCTCATTTGAGCAGGGACGTCTTCATCTCTAAATATCTCCTTTCTATAATTGTGTATAAAAGTGTTGTGAAACAGGCTTGCTTGAGCCCTGAATGTTGGGCCCTATTGCGCCAGATCTTTTTTTTTCTCTCCTATCTACAGGGCCGGCGGGGTACATTTTGGAAGGGTGCCTTTATAAGTAGGGTTACCATATCCACCATGTTTTCAGGGACACATATCACATATACATATTGATGGGCAGAACATGAAAATGGTTGCCCATGTATGTAGAATTAAAAAGAAGATGTATAAGATTAAGTTATTAGGTAATGAAGAATTCTACATAATATGCATAATACATACTTCAGGGCAACCATTTTCACACGTTTTCATTAATATGATAAAATTATATGCATCCCTGAACACACAGTGGATGTAGTAACCCTATTTATAAGCCAGTGGGGAAATCAAAGTTTCCCCTCGCTGGCTAATTGACTCCACTGTAGGGTGGAAGGACAACCCGAGAGACTCAGCTTTAACCTTCTGGCACATGCAGAACTGGTGTATGACTCCCGTGAGCTTTAGCTAGTTTGGAACATTGATGCGGGTTGGGATGTGGCAAAGAAAATCATTGGTAGGTTTTGGCCTCTTCTTACTCAAGATCTCCATCTTAAAAATGTGGTATCTCCTACAGTATCAATTATGGCTAGGAGAGGTAAGAATCTGAAAGAGATGCTTGCCCCGAGTCATTTACAGCTTCAAAATAAAAACATGGGAAGTTGGCTCACGGTACACGGCACATATAAATGCGGCAGGTGTGTCGCATGTTGTTTAATGGCCAAGGACTCCAAAATCTTATCCGACTCCACAGGCACAATTCATATCCCCATAAAACATTTATTTAACTGCAATACTGCAGGTTTGGTTTATCTCCTAACCTGCAGCTGCAGCATGAAATATGTGGGGAAGACCATACGTCCCTTCAAGAGAAGGGTAATGGAGCATGTCCATTCTGTAACATCATTTAGAGACACCCCAGTGGCCAGACACATGATACAATACCATAATGACTCACCGAGAGCCATACAATTTGCAGGTATTGAATGTGTCTATAAGGGCAAAAGAGGTGGAAATTTTGACCTGACTTTAAGAAGAAGGGAATGTTTCTGGATAAGCAAATTGGACACCATGTCACCAAAGGGACTTAATGAAGGGTTTTCTTTTACCCCATTCATTAATGTCTAGACCAGTAATAATCTTTTGGCTTTATTATTTATAATGAATAACTTAAGTAACTGTTGTTGCTTTTTTAATCTTAATTCCAAATACACTACAATATAATGAACCTGAATAGACTCCTGTTAGTGTTACATTTGTTAGCCCAGTAACCTGTATGACAATATTTCAGATGGCCAACCCTACCTTTTGTGAATGTTTATATATCCTTTGATCACTTAATGGTCTTAATCCTTAGGATCTTAAGTGAAGTATGGGACAGTATATAACCCTATAATCACTAAAGAGTTAATCTATAGGATCGGCATTTACTTCAAATACACACCCTAATAGGCGGAGTTTCGCCAAGGGTGTAATTGAAGGGGCGTCAGAATCGGAGGGGAAGTGCTTCAATTAGCACGTTGCATTCCAAGCCTCGTTTTGGTACGAACGCATACCCGCCCACCATCAGCGATTGGAGAGCTGAGCTCTCCCTGTACATATAAAAGAACACGGAGGAGTCAGCACGGTTCATTCTGCCTTTGACAAAGGCGCTTTAGCAGCGCCGAAATGCGTTAGGCAGCATGCTATTTTTTTATTTTCACTTAGCACGATTTATTTAAGCACTTTTTTTCTTTGATTATGGGGGTTTTGCCAGCCGGAATTAAGAGCCTTTAGGTTGCAGTTTTCTACTGGTTAGGGGGCATCTCTACTTAGTGTTTACCATCTCTTTAGTTACAGGGTCGGTCTCCATGATCTATAGCACCTGTAGGATCGAGATTTCTGCAGTCCTAGCCATGAGAAAGTAGTTTTCTACCGTAGGATTCTGCAGTTTTGGTTATCTAGTCAGATTCCACCAGGTACACCTTGAGTGCCCCTTCCTACCAGGGCATACAGTTTATAAGTCCAGTTCTTTATTCATTTTAGCGTTCTTTTCTTTTTTTCAATTGTTGCAATCTTTATGAAAGCGCTTGAGTTGTCATACTGGCTATACCTTGTTACTTTCTCAGCAGATATTCTGCAACTTTGTGTCTATATGCTCTAGGGGTTTAGTAGTATTTACCTCATTAGAAGGGTTTTGTATTTACTCTCTAGATAGGATCAGCCACAGGCTATATAATCTTTAGGCATATTTTTCACAATTGATGGCTCAGTATGTTTATTTGGCATTTTGAGCTTCTTATAGCTCCCCTCTGGGATTCACCTATTTGTGTTTGAATTAGTAGTTAGGATTCTGCATACGTTTATTTAATAAAGCAATTATTTATTTTCGTTATATTTTATTTAGACCATTTTTTACAGATATACGAGTTATGTTCTAGGGTCTACTTGTTAGAACCCTTGTTCATTTTTTTCTTTTTTCTTTTTCAAGTTTACCAGGGTTACCCCCTATTTGGATATCTGGTAGACACTACACATTCACCTTAATTAGGAGTCTGTGTTTCTTTGTTTTCTAGTTTGGAACATTGCTGAGAGTTACTATGGCAATGCTCTGAACGTAAGAGTCCATATCTCACAAGAGACAGAGGGAGGGGGGTTTGAGCTGTAAGATAGATAGATAGATAAATAGATAGATAGATCCCTTATATATACATACTACATCGCAAGCATGAACACATACACTTAGAATAAATTGCTTATACTACATCCTAAGCACATACTGCAACCACTACATCTACACACCACAATATGCACACTGTATTCCCTATTCACACACACTCTCTGTACAGCCTCCTAGACACATATACTACTCCACACAAAAAAATAAATCTATTTACACATAGCTCTGGTGCTCTGTGATACACTACTAAGCACATTATTGTAAGATTTTATGCTTATCTATGTAGGCATGCCTGTGTCTGTCTGTGGCTGTCTGCACCTGTCCATGCCTGTATGTGCTTGTGTGTGTCTGTCTATGCCTGTGTGTGTCTTTGGATTCCGCTATCAACTGTCTGCCGATTACACTCAGGTGTATCTCATTTCCCCTGAGCTCTGCCCCACCGTCCTAGAATGCATCACCGGTACTCAATCTCTTTAAAACTGAGCTTCTTATTTTTCCTCCTCATAATGCTAATCCACCTCTTTCACTTTCCCTGCACATTGATGGTATCTACATCAGCCCATCCTTGCAAGCTCGCTGCCTTGGTGTTATCTTTGATTCTGGACTCACCATTGCACCTCAGTTCAGTCTGTTGCTAAAATCTGTCGATTCCACCTTAACAATATTGCACGCGTCTGCCCCTTTCATATGCAAGATGCTGCTAGGGATCATGCTCTAGTAATTTATCGCATTGTTTACTTTAAATCTCTCCTAATTGGTCTCCCTAGAAGCTGCACTGCCTTGTTACAGTCTGTAATGAATAAAAACCGTAAAAGAAAAGGATGTACCGTGCCAAAAATACACCCTTAAAGTGCGCTTAGTATCTTCATGCATTCATGAAGACAAGACAGAACTAAAAATAGGGCAATACAGTATGACAGTATACAACTATTCAGTCAAATTGATGTAGAGAACTCACATTTTTCAGTGCTAATTTAGAAAAAGCTGAATTGTGCACGGATGGTATAATCCATGTCTAAGGATATATGTAGGTTCAGATGGCAGGAGTTCTCCGAATTGGGTAATGCCAGTGTACCATAAGTACTAAACAGATTGTACTTACAATTCCTAGAGCAGGACTTGCTCTAGTGTTTTTAGGCCTGAGTGGTATGATCCCCACCTTGGAATATTACAGGTACCAGGAAGCAAGATGGTAGGTAAGTAAAAAAAAAAGGCAAGGTAAGTATATGGAGTATAAAAAAGTTAAATTTCTTAGATAAATAAAATAATATATGAAAAAAAACATAACAAAAACCCAAAAAAGTCCAAATAAACTATAGGGACTTTCCTCTCCTATCTCTTCGCTCACACCTCTCCCTTCTGTCACTCCTTACATTGGCTTCTGGTACCCTATAGGAGTCAACTCAAACTACTAACCCTTACCTATGAAGCTCTAAACAACTCTAACTCCTGTTATATTTCTTCACTATTTCGTAGGTATGCCCCTTGTCTTTCGTAGGTATGCCCCTTGTCCTTTGTTTGCACCCTTACTTCTAATTCACACTTGCAGGACTTCTCACTGGTACCTCCTTTCCTTTGAAACAGCCTGCCTACCCCCATCAGACTCTGCCCTAGTCTCCTAAAGGGCCACATTCCACTTTCATCTCCAGTCCTGCTACTTCCCCACCTTGATGTTTGGTTGCTATCCCCTTCTATGCCTCCTATTGTGTTTTATACCCCACCTCCTCTAGACTGAGCTCCATTTGAGTAGAGTCCTCATCAACCTATTGTTCCTGTAACATTTTGGATTTGTCTAATTTATTATTAAATTTCCCCCTTTAATAATATCGTAAAGCACTGCACAATAACCTAATGACTCCTGCTGCAACTGACTACATAAATGCTAATAGCAACAATGGCAAGAAACATGTGCAAAAATGCACAAATTGTGCATATGTTCCAAGTACTATAGCATGATGCGAGCTGCAGGTATACAACATACTGGTGATTGGTGGGTAGCTGTGGATGGGAGCAGTGTCTCAAACCAACTAAAATGTTGCTTGTTGGCTAACTGCGTGCATTGAAACAAAATTGAAACATGTAGGTCAAAATAGTCATATTCATAAAAAATTGCTACTTCAGCTTGAATATCGCAATTCATTTTTTATGCACCACAAACAAATATACACTTTCAGTACATTAATTGTTATTGATTCCCATGTTTGTGTGGGTAACAATTTTCCATTTAATATGTTTTATGTTACGCGTTTTTGTTGTTTTATCAAGCACTCTGTTTCTCTTTTCCTGAATGTATCTATCCTACAATAACCATGAGAATATATCTATCCAATAACAATTTTCTTTTTCCTCTGGCTCAAACCTATATCAAAGGTTATTTAATCTTGTCTGAAAAGCTTCATTTTGTAGCCCACACAGCGTTTAGCTGTCCTCTTCACACAGCTTCTAATTTATTTATGTCCCCATGATTTCCTGAAGTAATGTCTTAGTTGTTGCGTTTGTCACACACTAGTAATTCAGCACCTCAATTATCACAGGGAAAAAAAAATATCTTCTTTATTTTCCTTTTCCTTCTGCAAATCAATCTGTCCCTGTGTCAACCTTTACCGGCTTAGTAGCAACATCTTTCTATCTTCCCAATGCTACAGGCTTTCCTGTATCCTTAGAGACTCCGTGTTCTACTTTGTGTAAATGGTACGAATCCATTTTACAAAAGACTGGGCTAGACTGTACAGTATTTTCAAGTTATCAAATGTACTTAAAAGCAGAACACCCAAAAACCTGGACTAAAAGGTCGAACAAGTGGGGAAATTTTCAATCAGATTATGGGGATATAGTTGTAGTGTTGAATTCCCATACTTATTTAACACTTTCATGCAGTCTCTTTTGTGTGTTTTTGCCAATTATTATTCAGTTCAAATTTTACTGGCTAGATATGCTTTGATGGGGTAGTAATAAAATATTTGAAGCTTAAATTGACTAGTATGGCTAAACTTATGTTTAGAGAAGGGTTCTTCCAGTAAAACATACCGTATAATGAAACACAATTCAGATGATTAGCAAATATAAAAATATATAGTGAAGCAAACAACTAAAATGAACAGAAAAACAAAGCTAGGTAGACAGAGTAATTAATCAGCCATGGCAAACTAAGGCTTTTAAAGAGAACAGAACTACTGATAAAAAGAAAATGGAATGAATGTGTATTTTCAAGGGTACCTATACTAGACTAAACATTTAAATCATGCTACAATATTCTGGATAACAAATTCTCTCCTATTGTACAAAAAGGTAGAAATGGCAGGTATAGAGGAAAAAAGTGTTCAGCCAGGAAAGAGACAGAACCAACTGCAGAAAAGAGTCCATTTCGAAATGTGAAGGTCAAAGAGGGTATGCGAGAACAGGGCCACACAGGAAAGGTACAGCTCATCTAAAATTTAGATGGCAAAGATTCCACTCCCTAACAGAACACAGGGCTGTTACATAGGCAGGCAAATTATGCTCAAGGTAGACACTGGATAGATGTGTAATGCCAGTAGAGTAGGAGAATGTTCATCATAAAAAGATTTAATGGATCAAACTCCGAACAAACATAGAGAAAATTACCCAGATAGCCACCATGTCTGGGAGACTGAGCATTTATGAAAGTCTTATCGTCTGGTCTATCAGGTGACAGTGAATGGGGAAAGGCACTTTCTGTGACTAAACATATAGGGCGGATATGGAGGACTCGCTAGGAGCTCAAAGTCCATCTAAACATGCTCATTTTGATTTGTGATTCAGAATTCCACCAGGGGGGTCAAAAAGAGGATTTTAAAGGGAAAAAACAGACGATTGAAGACTTGGTGATAGTAACTAATTATTAATTTTATTCTTTTTTGTAAATCTGATTTTATTGAGGAAAGAGCAGTAAAAGAAAAAAAAAAAGAAAACAGAGAATGAGGCTTGCAGGCCTCCATGTAAAACATTGTGTCAGGTTATAACATATAGTATCCGTCAATCTATTTCAATATACGGCGTATGCGACTTTAAGGCAATGCGTAATGATAGAAGTATAATGCATGACTGGTGTATATGCGGTGTATACATATATGGCATGAGAGTGTTTTCCCAGTGGTCAGGTTCAGGCCGTAACCTTTTGTGTATACGTGGTTTACGTTCCCCGTTCGTAGCATGACCTTCTGTGCGCATATATATACCGCTTTTATTCATCAAGTATGGGGCTTGTGTTCCCAAGTCATGGATGGGTTGAGTGGGGAGAGGTAATTGTTGTAGAGAGAAGAAAAGAAAGGAGGAGAAAGGCTATGTCGGCCTGGAAGAGTCCTTCCCTGGTTTCCGCAGTTCCCCGTCGAAGCGGAGTGGGCAATGTGTTGGTACAGGGTGTTCAGGATTTGTCAGGTTGTGTTGTAGTGGCTTGTGGTGTGTATACAAGGGAATGCAATCTAGTCCGCTGCCGAGCTACTATCTTCCGTTATGTGAATGTCGGGAGTCTGGCCTAGTATGTTGTGTTGGGTCTTCCCTTTTGGGTGTTGGTCCTCTGGTCGCCCGTCGGTGTGCTGTGTCCCGTAGCCTATGTTGGGGTTCATGGTATGTGTTGCGGACCTTGAGTGGGGTTATGTGACGCCGTGTTGTCGGTCGTTCAGTGTATGTGTGCGTGTGTTCTGTAAAAGACCTACGCTGACAAGGGGATGTGTGATTCCATGAGCTTTGTCTCCTACCGGGGTGAGGTGTCCCAGGAGGAGGTTATAGCAAGTAAAAGGAAGAGTCTGGGAAGGGTCAGCCCTCCACTCCCTATGTGCGTGATGTAGGCCCACTATCTACCCGCCTGGTACGAGAACCAGGGTCGCCACGTCTCTGCAATGTCTTGTCGAAGGCCCTGTCACGGATGCCCACAGCGCCTCAGCAGCTTGTATGTCTCCGACCCTATGGAGCCATTCCTCCGTAGTGGGGACTTCTGATCTTTTCCAATAGACGGGAATCAGGGATTTGGCAGCATTCAGTAAGTGGCGTAAGATTGATCTCTTGTATCCAGGGATGGATTGCGAGGTGATATGCAGTAGGGCCAATTCTCGGGACCATTCTGTGTCATCCCCTAGGATTGCCTTTTTTCTGAATGGATATGATCCCAGTATTGCGTGATGGCTCGACATTCCCACCATAGGTGTAACAAGGTGCCTCTCGCCTCCTGACATCTCCAGCATGTTGGGGATGTCTCCGGGAAGATCTTCTGTAATGCGACCGGGGTCCTATACCACATGGAGATCAATTTATAGTTGACCTCCTGGTAGTAGGAGCTTGAGGAGCTTTTATGTTGCCATAGTAGTGCCGTTCCCCATTGTGTTGGTGTGATTGGTATTTCCAGTTGTTCTTCCCACCGCCTTTGAAAGGTATTATTATCCGATAAGGCCCCAACCAGCAAATGTTGGTAAAGGATAGATACTGCCTTTTCAAGTTTGGCACCTCGGCGTCATAGGCCTTCGAACCACGTAAGGTCTCTGTGCAGTAGTTTTTTTTGAGGCAAGGAATCGTAATAGTGTGTCAGTTGTAGGTAGTGGAGGGTTAGTAGGAGCGTCTGTGGTCTGTCAGCCAGCAATGAGTTTAGGGATCGTATGGTTCCCCCTTACAGAATCGTGCAGAAATTGTTAATTTTATTCATAGATCAAGTGAGAAGTTACCAGTAGAGGGAAAATGGAGGAGGAAAAGAAAAATGAAACTATATTTATATATTTAATTTTTTTCTTTTTTCACTGTTCCTCCTCTTTTTCCCTCTATTTTTTTCCTTCATCTCACTTGTTCAGTGAACCAAATGTAAGTAAAATACACCTATCAGTGAACTGGAAAAAAAAAAAAATATATATACATATTATTCATATTATATAATTTTTTTGCAATACACTGATTGACCTATTTTCGCACGTTTTGGTGTGTTTAAATCATTTTCCTGAATTTGTGTTAAAAAAAAAATCAACTGTGTCGAACCACCAAATGGCTGAGGTGATTCAGGCAAATCAAACTTTTCTTTCATACACAAGTCTAGTGTTTAGAGCACCTCTTTAACAAAGAAACACATAGGGTCTAAACACACAGAGACCACTGACTATAACTACTATAATTATGTGCACTGTTTACGGTGCTTTGTGTGTCCCTTAAATTGACAGCTATAGTGAGAGGGAGAAACAGTATATATTAAATTACCATCACAGTATCAAAATATTTTCTGTACATTCATAGTTGCCTTCTCCAGGTATGGAGTTTGTATAAAGTTAGTTTATTTAGTAAGTTAGTTTATTTAGTGTATGAGAATAGCTGAGATTCAAACATTTACTTTGAGTTTATGGTATATGTATCAGGGGACATACTTCTTAAATAATTATTTTATAGGTGTATTTCATGTTGTAATAAAACTGGTAAATTTAATGATTAATGCATTGACAGCTTTCTTCTACTAAAAATCACATTAATTCTCTGGCCGGCGGAAGCTTATTTTATTCACATTCTTAAATTATACATAACTTCTATGAGTAATGGAGAATGTAACAATTAAAAAGAGTTTGGTACAAATTTACGACAAGGATTTATATTCATATTTTGATCATTTTTCACAAACAGAATTCATTTACTTCTATAGTTTTCCAAGTATGTGTTAAAGTAATTGCTTGATACGTTGTGCTCAGAAAGCTGACCACCTAAAACGTGGTTAGTCATGTTTGGTGAACCAAATGATACATTTGTAAATTAAATATACAGTTGTATATTGATAAGAACTTGCTGTTTGTTAATTGCTTCATTTAGATATGGTTGATTGTTTGACTAATGAACGACAACTGGTGAAAACTATGTATACAATTCCAAACGACACACCTAAACATTTAAAAACACAACACACTTTGTTTTCTTTGTTTTTTTGTTTTATGTTTCTGCGTTTAAAATACACTAGATCAGGAATAGGCAACCTTCGGCACTCCAGATGTTTTGGACTACACCTCCCATGATGCTTTACCAGCATTATGGGTGTAAGAGCATTACGGGGGATGTAGTCCACAACATCTGGAGTGCCCAAGGTTGCCTATCCCTGCACTAGATAGATAGCCGTACAGAACAGAGTGAAGCTAAGAGACTCACAGATTGCAATGGATACTAAGATAGTAAGAGAGACAGACCAATAGGGCTAAGTTTCAGTGTTGTCAATATTTTCTTTTTTACTGTCCAGGCTCTGTTGTCTAAAATACCTGTCTCCACTGTTAGCAAGTGGCCAATGTTTATTGACTGCAAAATTTCACCAGTAGTGACAGGTAATTACCAACTGGTGCTACTAAAAGTCACTAATATTCAAAACAAACTAGCTTCCAAATTTCAAAGTGCATTGATGTTTTGTTCAATCAAATGTAACAATTCTGACTGTTTTCAAACAGTTTGACAAGAACAATGTGTCACATGATCTAACAATTCATATGTTATTCAGTGTCAGATACTGCTATTCCCAGACGTCAAATAATATGTACCAGTCAAGCTGTAGCCATACCTCAATCAATGTAGCGTTTAAAGTGTGAATTACAGAATGGCTACAAAACATCTCCTGTCTGCTTCCGTGTATATCACATCGTCCCACACAGCCATAGTTTTATGACACTGAAACCAATTTCATGCTCCTACCCAACAGTCTAGCCTTCCTTTACATGCCCATTGCTACTGACAGCATGTGGCTTTCCCCAGTATGTGCTATAACTGGGGCTAACCCAACCTCAGCCTATCACCTCAGTCCAGAGTTGGATAGAACAGTGCAGAAGTCTACTTAATTTTTAACAGAACCACAACAGAAATGCTGGGTGTAGGCACTGGGACAGGTCAATTTTCTGTGAAAAAAATTAAAAATGGTTTCACATAATTATCTCATGGTACCAACCAAATCATTTGAAACTGGTACCAAATGATTTGAAACATGGTACCAAAATTTGAAACTGATTTCATCATTCATATAACAAAGCAAACCTAAAGTGCTAACACTTTTTACCTCTATGATCAAGAAGACCATAACCTTAGGTGAACTGATTTATAACTTGGGCTCAGGCAAGAATAACCTTGAGTACAAGCCTTATGATATAATTATTATTCCATATTATATAAACCAGCATGCAAATATCTTTCAAGCAACTAGACATGTGCATTTGTTGTACTCTTCCTTAAACAAATCTGTTTGTTTGACAAAAAATTAAAAATGTTGTATTCCTAACACTATAGTGCCCTCTGTCCCCCGCCCCTTCCTTGTGCTCCTTCAGGCATGTAAAGGGTAAAAAAAAAAAACTTTAGTCACTAACCCAAATCCAGCGCCAATGTCCCTGGGCTCTGGGTTGGTGCTTCGCCTCCTCCGACGTCATCCGATGGTGGGAGCCTGCTTCAGTGCTTTCCTATGGGGATTTCACTGATGCTGGATATCCTCATGCAGAGGGTGAGGATGGCCACCATCATTTAGGAGACCCAGATTCCGCTAGCATCCAGGAGATGCCTCTAGTGGCTGTCTGATTGACAGCCACTAGTGGCATTCTTAGTTCTGCAAGGTAATTATTGCAGTTTCTCAAAAACTGCAATGATTTACATTGCAGGACTAAGTGTAACAGGGACACTGCACTCAGACCACTTAAATGAGATGAAGTGGTCAAGGTGACTACAATGTCCCTTTAAGGGAGAGTAAAACATATGTAAATGTATACTAGCAACCAGTGAAAAGTGGTAGTGACTTTGCCTATGCATGCACGTGTCTGTGTGCTGGTTATTACTTTAGCTTAAAGCTTTAAATCTAATTTATGCAATTCAATGTGATGGCTTTCATTTTTCCCGAATTAACAAGACAAATATTATGAGAAATACTGCAGAAAAAATGTAATGTATTCTACAGAAGAATTTTCATAGTTGAAAGACATCAAGGTATCGCATGCACTGACAGACCAAATCAGCGAATCTCTTACTGATGTGATGGGTTGTGTGTACAACATATTACCAGCAGTCACATGAAGTCTTATGAAATACAGTCGGCTACATCTGGCAGTTTCAGGATTAAACTTTAAACTCCGCCACTAGAGCTGAGAACATCCTCTCCTATTTGGTCTTTTTTTTCATGCCAAGTTCTCTCCTTGTAAATCTATTTACACAGTTGCCAACTTTAGTCTGAATTCTATGAGAAAGTATTTGCAGATCTCATGGTGACATGTTTATCTTGTTAGCTGTCAAGATGAGTAAGTATACCAAATGAATGCCATCATTCTGCTAGAACGGAGAATTACCTACCATTCATGAAATCGGACAAAATAGAAGCATTTCAGACCTAATTTGTCAGATTCATATTAATCCTTTGTTTTTACATTACTATGATTGACCTAATATTAAATTTGCCTGCAGACCAGTAACTCTGGCATTTAGTTTCTTGTGCCTTTTATGTCCGCTATTAAGTGATTAATCTCTTCATGTGAATAAATGCGACTGTGCTCTATTTCTTTCTCTACGTAAAAATTGCTCCTTTTGCAAATTAAATATTTTCTTAAATCTTTTGACTAGCAGTGAACATATATTTTTTCAGTTATTATTCTTACCATGCACAGAATCATTTTTTTATTTTTTTTTGCAGACAGTAGTTCAAAGAATGTATGAGAAAGAAGCATAGACTCCAAGTTTAATAATACGACTTCAATGCATGAAATGTTCTCAGCTACCTAAAACCCCAATGTTGTAAGGTTTACAGACACTGACAACACAGATTGTAGATGGCTTGTTGTCCCCGACCACAATCAGGTCTCTGGAACATACAGCGGCAAATTAACATTTTATCTGTGATCTTTCTCACATACAACATTAAGAAACATTTCATGTTTCAAGAACACTTAATTAACCTCCAGTCATAAATATCCTGATTCTATATCACGATACTTCATTGTCGATCTCTTATAAATTAATTTCCTTTCACTGTTGCCCTTTGCTGACACATGAAGATAGACAGAACAACACGTAACAACAGATAAACTTGTAATATCAGCTTTCTAAAGTGTGGCAATACATATCACAGATTGAAGAAATAAAAAAAAAGATAAAAACATACATAAAAGCAGACGTTTGTTGCACCACACACAGTTACGACTACTTTAGGTTCAATACCTATATTATCAAGTTCTTTTTTTGTATAAAAATATTAGCATAACAAATGCAATGCTAGGACAAAACTGAAAGATAACGGGAAAATTCAGTTTCAAAAGTTCTTTTAGAAGCCTTTTTTTTAGTCTTTGGTAAAAAATACAGCTGTAAAATTATTTTGTGCTAAACATTAATCAGTATTACTGGGTGTTAAGGGAATGCAATTATTGTGTTTAAATATTTTAAAGTGAAAAAAAAATACATTGCATTGAGTGTTTAATTAGTAGGAGAAGAAAAAAAAAAACACGATGTAAAATGTTTTAGATTTACTAGAAAATTGTGTGGAATATAAAAGAGATACACCCCAGTCATGATACAGCACACTGAATCTTGCGTTGGGAATAAAACACTTCAATATGATTAGTGCCAGTTTAGGAGCATGGTTAAATACATTTTGAAATCAGCATGCTAATATATGTTAGGATCTATTCACTAAACAGAGATAGTGGGGCCTTGAGAATTGACTAGCAAAATGTAGGGCCAAACAGCTGAGTTGGAACAAATCTCCATTCAAGCAGTTGAGATGTTTCTCAGCTCAATTATTTTGCTCTACGTTTTGCTAGACAGTTTTCGAGTTACTGCTTTCTTGTTGTTTTTAGAATAAAACATATGAGCTTGAATATTATTGTTAAAATAATGATATCTAACACCAACATATTCCACATAGTGGTTCAATATAAAAAATAAAAAAATAAATGGATTTGCAGTCTAGAAGTAGGGTATAAAAAGATTAAGGTGTCCAAAAGAAGAAAGAGATTGCCAGGTATGATTATGTATGTCTTACAGATATTTCCGTATTGAGAGGATAGAGTTCAACCACGTGTTATGGAAGAAGACACAGGGACATGATACATTTTCTAGTAAGCTCTCCCAGTGGAATGAATTTTAGATACTCCTTAAAAGATTGGACAAGGGAAAAGTGTATTAGGACGAGGTAAGACATTGTTTAATAGACTCGTGTCTGCTTTAACAAATTACTTTGTCCGAATCAATTGTCCAAAACACAAAAGCCGTTTCAGGCATTTTATGACTCGCCTATTTGGCTTTCTGATTCACACAAATTTCATCCATGAGATCATTAAGAGGAGAAGGATTCGAACTAACTAAAAAGTCATGAAAAGTAGCTAATTATCGTAATGCTAAATGTATACCATATGCCTAATTACGCTCCATTTGGTTCACAGATAAAGTTAGGAGAAGTAACCAATAGGGAGAAAAAGAGGAGGAGCAGTATAAAATCTATATTTATATATTATATCTTTATTATATATAGTTTAGCTCATTTTTTATCTCTATTCTAATCTTCTTACTTGACCCGTGAATAAAATCAGTGTTTGTCTTCTAACTATCAAACATTTTTTTTTTAAATCTTTCTATTTTTCCATTAACAAAACTCTGTATCATGAAACAAAAAAAACGATTTTGTCCGTTATCTGTTTCGTTTCTTTTATGACTATGTCCATATAGCGTTTCAGGGTTTAGGAGTTCAGACGAACCACCAATCATAATTGGTGGTTGCAATTTCAATTGGTTTGAAGTGAAATTATGTGTTTGCGAGCAGAGGGCGAACAACTGTAACTGAAAGAGCAGAGTGAACTACAAACGGTGAATTTGAGAATTAGATTTGGAAATATGTTCTGGTGTTGTTGAGCAGTTGTGAACTTTATAGGTTAGTGTTTGTATTTTATATTTGATCATAGAGGGCAAAAAATTTAAAGATTGTTAAAAGTTATGAAGAGAAGCCTTGCTGTAGTATTCCGTATAGATTGTAGTGAGATAATGTGGGTTTCAGGTGTTTAAACACCTGGGGTTCATTTCCATGCGTGTTAACATTGTTAATATTAACATATAATGCCCAAAAGGTAGATCCCCAGATGTTGTAGATCTACAATTCCTATGATGCTTTGCATTCCTTTAGAATGCATTTAAAATGCCAAAGCCTCATGGAAGCTGTAGTTTTAAAACATCTTGGGATCTAACTTTTGGGGACCCATGTAATAGAGTATTGCAGCTAAAAAATATGAATGTCCACCTCCACTATTTACCCTTCTGCAAACCAGACACATCAGGAGAAATTTCCAATTAATTTCTAGAACAATAGAAAACTTGGACTCTTCACCTGTGATTGAATGAGCAATTTCTATTAGTGTTGCCATAGACTTGTTGGATTTCACATTTCTTTATTAAAGGACCACTATAGTGCCAGGAAAATAAACTCGTTTTCCTGGCACTATAGTGCCCTGAGGGTGCCCCCACCCTCAGGGTCCCCCTCCCGCCGGGCTGAAGTTGGAAGAAGGGGGTTAAACACTCACCTTTCTCCAGCGCCAGGCTCCCTCGGTGCTGGGGACTCTCCTCCTGCTTTGGACGCCATCGGCAGAATTCGCATGCACGGTAAGAGCCACGTGCGCATTCAGTCAGTCCATAGGAAAGCATTCTCAATGCTTTCCTATGGACGCTGGCATCTTCTCACTGTTAAAATCATAGTGAGAAGCGCGGAAGCGCCTCTAGCAGCTGTCAATGAGACAGCCACTAGAGGCTGGATTAACCCATATGTAAACATAGCAGTTTCTCTGAAACTGCTATGTTTATAGAAGAAAGGGTTAAACCTAGCTGGACCAGGCACCCAGTCCACTTCATTAAGCTGAAGTGGTCTGGGTGCCTATATTGGTCCTTTAACCACTTTACTGTGAAGTGGTTTGCAAAAAAGAAAAAAACGCCCCTTAAAATAGTATTTTTGGTGTCCTGTAAAGTAACGTTTTAATGTTTAAATATATTTTTCTTTTCAGTATGAACATTATTTAATAGAAACAAAAAAATAACATTTTGGTTAATGTTTGCAGAGAGGTCTCTTGAATATAGCCATCAAGAGGTTGAGAAATCCTTCTGATCAGGTTCTCACTCAGTCTAGTTGTACGCCCTAAAGTGACTCTAGAGAAAAGAGAATATCAACATTCCAACAATATGGGGCAAAATTCCAAAAGCAATAATATCATTAAATCAAGTTAAGTATTAATATACTTGTGCACGGAGAGGAAATGTTGCTCAGCTGAACCATTTTTCATGAAATGAAGTGTTAATAAGTGTGTTGGGGTTAATAAAAATACCTCTTTTTATCTCATTAGCGATTTTGCCTTTTAGCAAGGTGAATTGTTAGTGTGGGACTCACCTAATAGGCCTTTAAAGGCCTTTGAATTGATACTAAAAAAAAAACCTCTTGTGATTTAAATATGAATAATGATTTGGGACAGTGTGTAAGTAACTTTTATTTGCTTACATTTTTCCTAAAAAACAGAACATTTTTTCAGGATGCCTAAATTTCAGCCAAATGTGTGTTCAGCTTGGCAGATTTAGTACAAAATACCTGGTATGAGAACCAGTTTAGATGAACCAACGGGTGCAAAATGAGACAATAAGAGTACTTCGAAATATATATATATTGTTATTAGTTTTTTACTGCATCCTCTTTTTTTCCCCTCTAATGCTCACATCTCACTTTAACTGTGAATAAATGCACCACTAAGTGAATGTCCCCTAGACATTAATCATTTTCCCATTAATCATCTCTTTTATTTGGCATCATTGGCGGAATCCAGAATTATTACTTGAAACACTTTTTCATTGTGCCTTTTTTGGTTGGGTCGGATACATTTCAGTTCAAAGTTAGGGAATCGACCGATCATCCAATTGGCCCATATTTGGACAAATTACAGTATAGGCCTAAACGAATCTCCAAGCCTAGTTGTGATACCTACTTTGTCTAGGATATAAAACGGAAATCTTAAAACATATGTCCAGTAACATATACACACAAACTTCCCTACTCAAATTATATTAATCAAATATATGAATGTCACAATCCAAAGAAAATGTAATAAATCTTCTGCTCATTAAAAGGAAGCTCAAATGTTCTTCCTCAATCCAAAAAAAAAGGATAAAATGGTACCATGCTTATAACAAACAGGCACAACTTCAATAAAAAGTATTTACTGTATTTATAAAATATTTTACCAGGAAGAATACATTAAGATTTCTCTTCTGTTCTCTTTCTATTTTTTCAAGAAAAATAGTTGAACATACTTTGTTTAATAGAACACTTGCTCACTGAATTGTTTTTTTGTTTTTTAGTATTACCGGCAAATATGTGTATAGAGAGAGAGGATTATAAACCAAAAATATTGTAGTGAGGCTAAACATGATAAAACTTCCCAAAGTACAAATACAAAAATTTATGTTATGCACCACCCTGTATATCTAATACTGGGCTTTGAGGGCTCCTTCTTGGGCACAAAAACTGAGTAAATCATGTTACTACATCTTCCCCACAGTTGCAATTTCTGCAGCTACCCTTAGCACTGTTTTCAGCACAGTTTTTTTTACAAACAAAGTATAAACTATGATACAAAAGGATCAGTGACCAGAAACCAGCCATTGACTACAGTTTTGACCTCATGGGTCTCATCAGCAGGGCACTGGTTCTGGTCTGGAAGATGAAGTCTCTCAGAGAGCATATAGCTTGGTACCAAAACGATTGTGATGAGACGAAACATAAAACTCCCCACAGTGCAAATACATATACATAAAAAATATCAGAATTTAACGAGGCTTACCTACTGAAATAAAATAGAATGTTTTATTTGTTTTTGTTTTACATATGTTCTAATCTAACATATAAACTTTTTCAATTCCATTTTGTTTTTACAGACACAAGCAATTCCATTTTGTTTTTATAAAATAGAAAACACTTTCAAATTATAAATATTCCATACCTCAATTTGTAATTAAATTGCTAAATTCTATTGTTTGGACATATTATCCCGGATTATTTTACTTTAAATTTTATTTAATATTAGCGAACGCAAAATGTTGAAACATAGAAAGGGCACATTGTTTCATATCGTTAGCTAGCTTTGAATCTATCTTTGCCACAAATCCCTCTGTGACCATTTAAACATGCAGTATATTCTTTAAAAAAAGTTTTATTTCTTTCTATTTTAGCACTTAATGTTTTCCCTGTTGCATTATTAATAGTGTTATGTATTTTTCTGTAATATATGATATTATTATTATTCTGCAAGTGCTCCTATATATGTATTTGCGCACCTGTTATATTTTATTCTTTGTTTTGTTTATAACCTGAAAACAAGTTTGGCATTTTGTAACGCAAATGGAGAAAAGTCTTGAGGACATTAAGTAAGCTGATAAAAATAAGTGGGTTGACTATAATTCTGAAGGCTATCCGGCATCTCCCAGCTCCTGTGAGAGTTCAATTTATATTTGTACTGTGATGCTAACTTGACAGCAGGGTCATTGCCAAAAGCCCAAATGGTTGGATGGATGTGTTACTCTTCAGAACAGTTCAGTAATGCCTGCTGTGAAACAGATAACCAGTTTCATATGGAGGAAAGAAAAAAATATATAAGCAAACAGTATGAAGCGTTTCATTTCTTTGCTTTCACTTATTTATTTATCTAAACTGGATAGGATATAAGCTTCATTAAAACTACCAAACTTATGAATAATGGAAATAGAGATTTATATAATCATTCAGAAATATTCAAATGTTTGGGTTTGACGAGTAGATGAGTCTGTAAAATAAACATGCAATGAGATTGATGATGAAAACTTAAGTTTGCCAGCGAGAAGGCTAATATAGGCCTACATTTAATAATGTTGGATAAGCTTTTCAAATTATAAATTTTTTGGGAAAAATATCTAGTATTTTAATACTGTGATTTAATAAATATATATATATATATATATATATATATATTTTTTTTTAATATGAATACAAACATTATACTTTAATATAACCATTTTAAAAGTTTATGTAAAAATATTAAATAATTGAAAAAATAAATAAATTATTATTATTAAAAAATATTAAAATCAAGGCCATGCAATAGATATTTAATATAACATTGGCTTGGGCCATGGGCTCTGTTTATGTGAGAGGTGTGTGTGTTGTCTGAGTATGTGTGCACCCTTCAAGCTGACCTTTCCCTGGTGGTCTAATGAAGAGTCTTCCCTCGTTGTGCAGTTGGGGAGCATTGTGGTCTGCACCAATATCAGGTTCATCAAGAGCTGTGGTGCTTTCAGTCACTGAGAGGTGCCAGAGCTCTTAAAGTGGTCTGCATCTGATATTGTTGCAGATTACCTTGCTTCCTAAACAAAGTGAGGGGCTCAGGCCCATGCAGGGAATTCTCGTTGATCTCCCTGCCAGCTCATGGAGAGCCACATCACAGCCAGAGCCAGAGCTCTAGGCCCAGACTGGGTCCTGGGTCTTAGACAACCACCTTGGCTGCTTAATAGGTATTCCGGCTCTGAGATAGACACTATTCTGAATATAAACACAGTGTGATATAAACTCTATTCTACTCAGGCCCGTCGCTATCCGACAGGCAAGCCAAGCAACTGCTTGGGGCCCCGAGCTGGCCCGGGGCCCCAAGCAGAGCCGGCAGGGCCGCCATCAGGGCATGCGGTCCTGGGGGGCCCGGACTGCTCAGGTCGTCCGGGCCCCACATTCAGTGGGTACATACCGGGTCGCAGGGGGCCCGGTATGTACCCACTGGCACTGGGCCAGCCTCTTCTCCTGGGGGGCCCAGCAGCCGGTCACCTCAGGGCCCCCCAGAGGCTGGCCCTGCTGACACCCGGCGGGCGCGCGAGGGAGCACTCTCCTCTGAGTACTTCCTCTTCAGCTCCCTCGCGCACCGTACTGATGCCGGAGCCGGAAGATGACGTCATCTTCCGGCTCCGGCATCAGTACGCGGCGCGCGAGGGAGCTGAAGAGGAAGCACTCAGAGGAGAGTGCTCCCTCACGCGCCCGCCGGGTGTCAGGGACAGGGACAGGGACAGGGAGGACATTTAAGTGAGTGGGGGTGGGGGAGAGGGATGGAGAAAATTTGAGTGGGTGGGGGGGCGAGGGAGAAAATTTGAGTGGGTGGGGGTGCGAGGGAGAAAATTTGAGTGGGTGGGGGGCGAGGGAGAAAATTTGAGTGGGTGGGGGGGCGAGGGAGGGAGGAAATTTGAGGGAGTGGGGGAGAGGGAGGGAGGAAATTTGAGGGAGTGGGGGGGGAGGGAGGGAGGAAATTGGAGTGGGTGGGGGGGAGAGGGAGGGAGGAAATTTGAGGGAGTGGGGGGGAGAGGGAGGGAGGAAATTTGAGGGAATGGGGGGGAGAGGGAGGGAGGAAATTTGAGGGGGTGGGGGGGAGGGAGGGAGGAAATTGGAGTGGGTGGGGGGGAGAGGGAGGGAGGAAATTTGAGGGAGTGGGGGGGCGAGGGAGGGAGGAAATTGGAGTGGGTGGGGGGGAGAGGGAGGGAGGAAATTTGAGGGAGTGGGGGGGCGAGGGAGGGAGGAAATTTGAGGGAGTGGGGGAGAGGGAGGGAGGAAATTTGAGGGAGTGGGGGGGGAGGGAGGGAGGAAATTGGAGTGGGTGGGGGGAGAGGGAGGGAGGAAATTTGAGGGAGTGGGAGGGAGAGGGAGGGAGGAAATTTGAGGGAGTGGGGGGGAGAGGGAGGGAGGAAATTTGAGGGGGGGAGGAAGGGAGGGAATTTGAAGGGGGCGAGGAAGGAAATTTGGGGGGGGAGAGGAAGGGAGGAAATTTGAAGGGGGAGAGGAAGGAAATTTGAGGGAGGGGAGGGAGAGGTAGGAATTTGAGGGGGGAGAGGAAGGGAGGAAATTTGAGGGAGGGGGGAGAGGAAGGGAGGACATTTGAGGGAGGGGGGAGAGGAAGGGGGGAGAGGAAGGAAGGAAATTTGAAGGAGGGGGAGAGGAAGGAAATTTGAGGGAGGGGGAGAGGAAGGAAATTTGAGGGAGGGGGAGAGGAAGGAAACTTGAGGGGGGAGGGAGGAAGGAAATTGGAGGGGGAGAGGAAGGAAATTGGAGGGGGAGAGGAAGGAAATTTGAGGGGGGAGAGGAAGGAAATTGGAGGGGAGAGGAAGGAAATTGGAGGGGGGGAGAAGGAAGGAAATGAGAGGGAGGGGGAGAAGAAGGAAATTGGAGGGGAGGGAGAAGGCAATGAGAGGGAGGGGGAGAAGTAGGAAATTGGAGAGGGGGAGAAGAAGGAAATTGGAGGGGGGAGAGGAAGGAAATTGGAGGGGGGAGAGGAAGGAAATTGGAGGGGAGAGGAAGGAAATTGGAGGGGGGAGAAGGAAGGAAATGAGAGGGAGGGGGAGAAGAAGGAAATTGGAGGGGGGAGAAGGCAATGAGAGGGAGGGGGAGAAGAAGGAAATTGGAGAGGGGGGAGAAGAAGGAAATTGACGGGGGTAGGGGGAGAGATTGACATCCATCACACACACACACAATGCACCCCTTGCACACAGAAAAACACACAATGCATTACACACAGACACACATACACAAGCAATGCATCCCTTACACACAGCAACACACAATGCACCCCTTCCACACACTCAGTGCATCCCTTACAGCAGTGTTTCCCAACCCAGTCCTCAAGGCACACCTACCAGTCCAGGATTTAGGGGTGACCCAGTTGTGTCTAAGGTGTTTTTTCTTTTTTTTCTAAAAACACCTTAGACAAAACTGGGTAATCCTTAAATCCTGGACTGGTAGGTGTGCCTTGAGGACTGGGTTGGGAAACACTGCCTTACAGACACACACACTGCATCCCATACATACACAAACTCACCTTGCAGCCCTTACACATACAAACACAGATTCACACAATGCATTCCTTACACACATCACCCAGACCTTGAGCTGTGTAAATGGCCCTCAAAAAATGGAGCTGCTTCCCGTTCTCCCAGAACATTGATTTTTGTGACCACAGTTACAAACCGCCTCCAGGGAGCCTGTTCTACACCAGACCAGTGGAGCCAGACGGCAGCTGAAGCCCATCATCATCCTCATCTGGTTGTAAGTAGGCAATCTAGTATATTATTCGTGGCACTAATCTCTAATTTACCTCACATTAAAGGGACACTATAGTCCCCAGAACCACTGCAGCTTAATGGAGTGGTTCTGGTGTCTATAGCCTGTCCCTGCAGGCCTTTTATTGTAAACACGGCGGCACTCCAGCACTGTTTTAGTTAACATGGCAGATCATATGGGTGGGGCACTGTGATGTCACATGGGGGCGGCAAACTTTACTTTGCCTAGGGCGGGGGGGGGTTGGAGTTTGGGGGGGGCTCCATGTCCGTTTTGCTTGGGGCCCCCAAATTCCTTCAAACGGTCCTGATTCTACTCTTTACCCATATTTATCCATTTGATCTTATTTTGGTAACTATTTCTTTCTGATGAGCACTCTGAACCCCTAAATCATTTCTATTTGTTTTAGGGGTTAATGGAGTATCCCGTCATTTTCAGTTTATAAAAGTGATTATTTCTAGAGAAATCTTCACTTTTATAAAGTGACGAGGTACTCCATTCCTCATAGTTTTGTTTCTTGTAACAAAGTGGAATTCAATACTTCTCTATAAGGGATCGTTGCGGGTGCAGTGGTGTGATTGACACGCATGCTTCCCGTGTCCCAATGCTTTTCTATATTGGCCGGGAAATTATCGGTACTGATGAAATCACAATTGCAGAGCTGCAGCAATAGACAACCTTGCTGCTCTATGAGAGTTAACACTTTATTTAGGGCACCATGAGGGAGCACTAATCTGCTATTTTTAAATGTTCCAAATATTTATTAAGAAAGTTCTTACTTTGTGGGCTAGTAAATATAGTCCTGGTCATTGAGGGAGCAAAAATATTTACAGATTGTATATGAGGATAGATGTCAGGATTCTCAGTAAAATATACAGGACACCAAATTAATTAAAATAATTCTATACCCATATATATATGAAGACTGAAACGTTGATTTTTATTTTGAGCTAATAAAAGCTAAGTTTTATTCATTCATCTTGGAAGTCCCTGGAGTGCTATCTTGTACTTTTGGCTGTATCTGTTTGCTGATAAGCACCGGGCAAGTACATCAAGGAAGGTGGAGTGCATTACTATTTTTGTTTTATATATATATATATATTATTTTTTTTTTATTTTTGTTTTATTATTTTTTTTTTATTTATTTTTTTTTTATTTTTTTTTATACATAAGCTCCAAACAGGTAGCTGAAAAGTCAACCATTTTTTAAGGATGAATATTGCATAAAATATAGATAAAGTATATTTTTAGTGTATATTTATATACATAGTATGGCAGTGACATACACACTATTCAACACTGACAGGGTTATTTACTAAACTGAGAATTCGAATTTAACTTTGAATTCTCACTTTAGCATGCAACCCTTTGAGTTGTGTCCATTACCCTGGCATAGCTGTACATTAATGACATATGGGTGAAATTGTAAGTTGGTCCTGAGTTAACAAAACCTCTGATAGTTGTATCCACTGGCCAATGTTCCAAACAATGACTGAGTGTGATGATGTGTTCTTTTTTGAGATAGAGTGAAGGACAGCTTGGGACAACAGGAGTATATATTTATGGTTGTGTTTACTGACTGGCCAACTCAATAGTGAGCAGTGGAATTGCTGACACTATTGGAGAAATGCATTCATTTTAGTTTTACTACTGTCTTTCTCCGAATATAAGACCAAGTCTTATATTAACTTTTCTCCCGAAAAATACACCAAGACTTATTTTCTGGGGATGTCTTATTTCGGGGAAAATGGTAGCGAGCATGTGCTAGAAAGCAGATCTAGGTTCGGGGGAATTCCCCTGACCAGTTCACTAGGTCATGGAATCCGGCAAATCTATATTCAGGGAATCTATCCCAATCATAGATTACCTTACTCGCGAATGTAACCCCGCGAATCTATGTTCAAGGAAACTTGCCCAAACATAGATCAGCTTTTTCGGGAATGGAATCCCGCAAATCTAGATTAGCGAACTAGCGACTAGGGCTTGTTTTTGAGGTAGGGCTTATATTATAAGCATCCCCCGATAATAAGCAAGGGTTTCTTTTCGAGGATGTCTTATTTTCGGGAAAACAGGGTATATTACTGCACGAGTGAAGAATAATGTCCTGGGAAAGCAATAAAGCAGAAAGATACAGCAGCTAACTGTCTGTTACCTACATAGGACTATCCTACCAGGTGCTACACAGACATACCGTATATACTCGTGTATAAGTCGACCCGAATATAAGTCGAGACCCCTAATTTTACCCCAAAAAACTGGGAAAACTTATTGACTCGAGTAAAAGACTAGGGTGGAAAATGCAGCAGCTACTGGTAAATTTCTAAATAAAATTAGATCCCCCAAAAATTATATTAATTGAATATTTATTTACAGTGTGTGTATATAATGAATGCAGTGTGTGTGTGTATATAATGCAGTGTGTTTGTATGAATGCAGTGTGTGGGTGTATGAATGTAGTGTGTGTGTGTGTATGAATGCAGTGTGTGTATGAATGCAGTGTGTGTGTGTGTGTGTGTGTATTTTTTTAAATTATTATTATTAATATTTTTTTAATATTATTAATATTTTTATTTTATTATTATTTAAATTTGTATTTATTTATTTTTGTCCCCCCTCCCTGCTTGTTAGCTCGCCAGGGAGGGGGGCTCTCATTCCCTGGTGGTCCAGTGGATGGGCTGTGTAGGAGGGGACTGGCAGAGAGCTGTAACTTACCTTTCCTGCAGCTCCTGTCAGCTCCCTTCTCCTCCGGTCCGGTCAGCTCCCCTGTCAGCTCCACTGTAAGTCTTGCGGTGTGACTGCCGCGCGGAGCGTTGCCACGGCAACACTCTGACCCCGCGGCTCTCGCGAGACTTACAGTGGAGGAGAAAGGAGCTGACAGGACCAGAGGAGAAGGGAGCTGACAGGAGCTGCTGTGAAGGTAAGTTACAGCTCGCTGCCAGCCCCCCCAACAGGACCGCCGGGCTTGTAATGAGCCTGGCGGTCCTGGTCTGTATTATGGCAATGTAAGTTGCCATAATACAGACATTGACTCGAGTATAAGTCGAGTGGGGATTTTTCAGCACAAAATGTGCTGAAAAACTCGACTTATACTCGAGTATATACGGTATGTAGAAAACCCATATTATGTGGTTTCAGTGAGGCTACATGACAAACTGCAAATAGCAAAATATGGCTTTCAAGTGTATTGACCTTCTAATGTCTACTCTTGGATTGTCAAAAAGAAGCAAGTAGGTAGCAGAAAGTATTCAAGTGCATTTTATGATTCAAAAATCACTTCCTTTAACCCCTTAAGGACACATGACATGTGTAACATGTCATGATTCCATTTTATTCCAGAGGTTTGGTCCTTAAGGGGTTAAAAGAACACTAGATCATTATGAATGCAAATGTGTGTTCCCAACGTTATAGTATCCTGTAACTGTTTAGTTTAGTGTCACCCCCAAACTGAGTGGATAAAAACGTTGGTTACATTACCTTTTCTCCCATGCAGCTGTGCTCTCTTGCCTTGACTGAGATCATCCATCTTGTTGATCTCAACCAATCAAATGCTTTCTCACAATAAAGCATTGGGAGGCTAAGGAAAATGCAAAATGCAGTGCTGTGCCAATCAAATGTTTTACTTACTTAGATAAGAAATTTGGTTCTTGTCTTCAGATGTTATAAGGATCTATTCTATGAAGCACAATATTCTTTCAACGGTGGTTTTAGTAGTGTAGTGCCATAAACAAAAAAACATTTGCATTTAAGAATTAGCATTGCAATTATGTTTGCTCCTACAATGTGAAAAATGCATCCAAAAATCCATTCTAAGAATGAAATGTTTCCAGCGATGAATGTTTGAGAGTACAACTGTTTAACATGCAAATGAAGCTGGCGAATTAGAACAATCTATCCTGTGTATCTAGTTACTAGAAACTGCCTTAGAAAGGTAGCTTTCCTTGTGATTATCTGTAGACAGTTAATTAATGTTATGTAATGCATAGCACATTACATTGTAATTATAAAAACAATTCTGTCCAATTTTCAGTGTAACAGTATAGTACCTTCCAGAAAAAAATGAATGTGGAACTTGGGGACAAAATAACGACATGATGGAACACAGGAGTGTTAGTAGATTTCAGAAAGAGTTGAGGCTTTTTCTCCGAGTAAATCTCATTGACCCTTACACTGACAGAGAGGGAGAGGAATGTCAGGACATATCCTTGCATTTCTGTGTTTTATATCCTGTCTTCTAAAACCATTAACTGTATGCTACAGAAGCTCTCCAGGATCTTAATGAAAGAATATCCAGAAACAAGAAATGTTGCACATTCAGGTATTCAATGCAATCCCACCATGCGAGCTTACGAAAACAGAAGCACCCCTCCCTGGCAGTCACCTGAAATACATACGGACCAGTTTCGCACCGGGGCCCCAAGGATTGTGTGTACGCCACTGTTCTAATCTTTCTTTTTATAATAAGTGACTGCATTAAGAAGCAGCTGCATGATCTAAAATGAAACGTCATAATACTAAAAAAACACTAATATCCATCTGTCTCCTTCAGCAAGAGCCCCACATCCTGGACTTCAGCCCCCAGAGCCCCCACATAGCAACGGATAAGATGGAAAAGAAATAGGAACAACTATCTTGGTCCTTTAGGGCTCTTAAATCCTATGTGTAAGTAAATGCTTTAAACAGATATCTAAAAAATACATTAATTAGATTTTTTTATAATATTAATATTTTTAATATTATTTTTTTTACGTATCCCATATAGTTAACAAACATGTATTTGTGAGGTGTTAGAAATACAATTAAATTAAGAAATCCACACCTCTTCATCCTGCAACTGGGAGCCTTTAACTTTCATCTAAGCTTAATGTCAATCATTGCTATTATTATTATTATTATAGTATCTTCTGTGCCTGGCCATATCATAGAGAAAGCATACAGAGAAGAAGAAATATGAAACAATGTTTATATATCTTTTCCTCATTTGCAAAAGTTAACACTAATTATAGATGATTTCTTTTTTTTTTTTTTTTATTCAGAGAAGCAATATTTACCATTTATGCTATTCCATGCATCCACTACCCTTTACTGAGAGGGTAGTGGATGCATGGAATAGCCTTCCAGCTGAAGTGGTAGAGGTTAACACAGTAAAAGAGTTTAAGCATGCGTGGGATAGGCATAAGGCTATCCTAACTATAAGATAAGGCTAGGGACTAATGATAGTATTTAGAAAATTGGGCAGACTAGATGGGCCGAATGGTTCTTATCTGCCGTCACATTCTGTTTCTATGTTTCTATTTAAGCCTGTTCTGCATACAAAATAACTTTAAGTGCAGTCCTTGGTTCTGCATAATACGTCTAAATGATATAACCAAAATTATTTATTTACATATAAATTGGTGTTTTCAGTAGAAGTAATTAAAAAATGTATCTAGAAACATAGAAACATAGAATGTGACGGCAGATAAGAACCATTCGGCCCATCTAGTCTGCCCAGTTTTCTAAATACTTTCATTAGTCCCTGGCCTTATCTTATAGTTAGGATAGCCTTATGCCTATCCCACGCATGCTTAAACTCCTTTACTGTGTTAACCTCTACCACTTCAGCTGGAAGGCTATTCCATGCATCCACTACCCTCTCAGTAAAGTAATACTTCCTGATATTATTTTTAAACCTTTGTCCCTCTAATGTGTTTCTGATTCCTTTCTATGAGTTTCATATATCTTATACATACATCTGGCACCTGCGATGCGTGTTATGCATGATGCAACGAAAAATCTGCAGTATCACTTTTTTTTATTAACACTGTTTTACAAATGTTGATACAGACCAATGATGAATAATCTTGCCTCTGCAGATGTTTTATGATTTCATTTCCCATGATCAAGACAGAGATAGAGGGTTTATCCTTGATAAAGTATGATATATGTTTCCTCCTAATGTATGCTGTAAATATATTGTTCACATATCAGATGATGAGAAAGTAGTTAAATATATGATATTCCATATATATTTTGGCATTAAGTGAAAATTGCAGATGAAGCTCAGCAAGGCTGTCAGGTCCGCCAAAAAGACCTTCAACACCAAAAATCAAAAGTTGGGGGGACGGGGGTGATACAGCAGGTTCAACCCCCTCGTTATTATTTAGGGGCCCCACCTGCCACCAGTGGGCCTATTATTATTTTTAATAGCTCCCACCTGTGAGTAGCCATTGGCCCTTATTCGCAGCAAAGTGATAGGGGCCAGAGTGAGGTTTTAACCTCCTTCATACTAATATGGGGTCATATTGATCCCCATTTTTATAATCTAATGCATCTGCCTTAGTTGCCTCTCTTAAACTTGTATTTGTATTAGTCCCTACAACTAGCAGTTTCAGTGGACCTATTTCCCCCACCAGTAAATAATAAAAATAACCTCCCTCAAACTAGAGGTCTCCAAGCACCCTGTCGCCCTCCCCCCCTAGTGACCATGGGACCCCAGGCCTACCCAATAAAAATATCTACCGTACCTACCTCGCTCACAATAATACAGAGGGGTGGCAATAAACTAAATACCTGTAAAATAAAAAATGTATACTTACCATTAGACATCTTCTTTTTTCAGCCCCCCCCCCCCCCCCCCCCCACCTCCAAAAAAAATAAAAAAAAATAACATTGGGTCGAACTATTAAAACAAAATAAAAATACTGGGGGAAAAAAATCCAGACAAAAAATAATTAATCTTCACTCTACGAGGGGAGAGAAAAGTTAATGCATTGCACCAAAAACAGAGAATGTGAGAACTCTGAGAATGGACAAAAGCTTAGAACTTTTTGTTGCAATACATTTGCTTGGGTCTCCCTAAGCATAAAGGGTAATCCAGACGTGGACCCTGTGCTCACTGTGCCGAGAGTGGTATTAGCTGCACCTCACTGACGAAGCCCATAGAAGGCCAAAACGATTGTCTGGAGTTGGTGTATCTCGAGCAGAGAAAACTTGCCAGCATTTTGGAACTGGACTGCCTTTATGGGTGGGATCAGTCTGATATGTAAATTATATAGGTCCTCTTTGTAATGGCACAAGTGAGCAAAAACTTGTTTGAAACCTGAGCAGGATTATCAGAAGTCCAAGCTTCTAAGTTTCTCTAAGCCTTTCGCCCGAAAGCTCTCACTTTCTCTGATTTTGTTAAAATCATTTAAAAGCAAAAATGCTCAAGCTTGACTAATCCATGCCAAAAAAGGTTAACTCATAATATAAAGAATAATCCGATAATATGAAATATAATTGTGATTAATTCCTTTATCCTGTTTGGAAAAAATACAGAAAAAATCAATTTATCTGTTAGTATCAATAAGCTGCAATTTTATTCATAACAGACAGTAAATTGTATCCTAACTCCGTGTAGAATAGTAATTTTTTTGCCGGTCTAGCAGATGAGTTTCTGAAGTTTTGTTGTGATTTGACTACCAATTCTGCCTCTGTAAAGAATACTGTAATTAGGGGAACAACGTACATAAAAATATACCTGTTACAAAAATAGTTTTTTCCCCTCATTGCAAATGATATTTTATTTACAGTTATAAAAACTTTCAACTTTATAATAAACTAATGAATGTTAAAATATAATATGAATTATTTATATTGGATGAGATGGAAAATAGTATGGCTGATTAAACTGAACAAATTGATCACTAAATTATATTTGTATTTATTTATTAATTTTTTTAGTTTTTTTTTTTTTTGCTGTTTGTTTTGCTAAGTACCTTTGCATTACCAGTACTGCCCTTCAAGGGGTAAAATATGTTTCATGTGAGACATTTAACTTTGATCAATGTGGTTTATTTAACAATGGAGTAAATATATAAAGTATGAATGTTTTGGTGTTCTACATGCATATATGATGTTACAAACTAAGAATAGGTCCAGGGTCTAGTGTAGTGTAGGTTTGGCCATAGGGCCAAAAAATATAGGACACATGGCCAGCTGCCCATGAGTGGCCTCTCTCTTCAGGGGCCATCAAACCACCAGGAGTTAGTTAAAAAGTATCCATAGGAGAGAAAAGCAAGAAGCTGTCTTAGAAGTAGCACAAAAAATGCACAACATCATCTGCTTCTGGCCCCTGTCAAATGTAAGTGTATAATATTATATTTTTCTCTCATCAAATAACCTTGCTGTCTAAAGCAGGCTTCCCCAAACTCCAGCCCTCCAGATCTTGCTGAACTACAACTCCCATGATTCTCAGCCTATCTATTTCATTCATAGAATCATGGGAGTTGTAGTTTAGCAACATCTGGAGGGCCGGAGTATAGGGAAGCCTGGTCTAAAGTGTCTAAGTAAGCAAGGTAATTTACTAATAATTATATATATATATATATATATATATATATATATATATATATATATATATAAAGCTGAGGAACTGCTGCCTGTGCAGCTGGTGTAGATGCACTGGGGGCTTTCGGTTGGGTGCCGCAACCTAGAGGGACCCAACGTGTGGCCCAGGCACTTAGTGCCACCGTATGGGTATTGCTGAAAACGGTTCCGGTCTGGTGCTGCAGCCCTCTAAGAGCGTGACCGGGCCCTTGTAATCTCGTCAGCCCTTCATTCACACACCAATACTTCACACACAATCTCACCTGCCAACACTACATCCAACACATCTTTGCAATAAAACACAAACATTAGATGCAAACACCCTGTATTAAAAGGCTAAAATTATTTACAAACACTAATTCATTCAAACAGCAACACTACACACAAAAGTACAACTGCATTATATACAAACACACGCCTGCATTCAAACACAAATATTATATATAGTACACCCCTGCATTCCCATGACAACAGCACATATAAATACACCCCTACATGCACACACATACTCCATACAAAAAGATGCTTACATTCAAATGCGCAAACACTCCGTACAAATACAACCCTGCCAGGATTGATTTATTTATTTATAAAATATTTTACCAGGAAAGATACATTGAGATTTCTCTTGTTTTCAAGTATGTCCTGGGTCCACAAAACATTGCATTGATACAATAGGATACAATAAAATACAAAAACAATATTAATACACAATATATACAAAATTTAACATAGAACAGGTAGGAAATATATAATCACCCATGACAGGTGCATTCTGTTTTGAGGTATGTAGAGGTATGTAGAGAGGGATCTCTTAAAGGAATTTAGGCCTGGGGAAGATTTGAAAGTGTGCGGTCGGTCGTTCCATAATTGCGGTGCTCTGTAGGAAAAGGTGGATCAAGCCGCTTTCTTTTTTGTGTTGAGGTAGACTAAATAAAGTTCTGGTACTGGATCGGAGTTTATAGGAGGTGAGAACATTCTGCTCAGGTAGGGTGGGAGCCTCCCAGAAAAGCTTTTAAACACAAGGCTGGAAAGATGGAAGGGTTTGTCTTTTCAGCGACAGCCAGTTTAGTTCTTTTAGCATGTCACAATGGTGGGTCATGTAATTACATTGTAGCACAAATCGGCAGAACAAGTTATACAATGTATTAAGTTTATTAAGGTAGGTTTTTGCGGTGCAGGTGCACATACTACATCCCCATAATCAATGATTGGCATCAGCATTTGCTCTAAATCTTTTCCTTTACTGTAGGGCAAATGGTAGATCCCCAGCTGGCATAGGGTCGTGGGAAGCTGGATTTTCTGCTGTGAGTATTTTACTCTGTGTCTGAGGCAGCTGAGAACTTAACCAAGAAACTGTTACAAAGTTATCTGCTCCCTGGGCTCCCCAACATGCAGTAATCCAGGGGCTCAGACACCCTCGTGACCTATGCAGCAGTTTAGGGCTGAGAGCTAATAGTGAGTCGTGGGTAGCTGACATGTTTCATAGCAGCAACCTTTACTAGATAGCTAAAGTTGTGATAGCAGGAGCACTACTGAACAGGATATCCTAAAAGGGAAAGTGTCACGTTTAAACATTTCATATGAAGGAACACAACTGCAGATTTCTTATAGTTCGAATATTTATTAGAAGTAATTGGTATTGACTTTAATTCCAATATACAGGTACTGTAGCATTAAGTAATAAACGATAAATGAAATCCACAGTTACATGCACTGTAGCTTTAAGGAGTAAACGGAACTGAAGCAGCAAGAGTCCTTTAGTAGTATTAGTTAATTAGATGATAAGAAGTTGCAATAGCTGTTCCATAGACTTTAACTGAAGAAAGATAGATGCAGCTAACTGAGACAAGTATGTGTTGAAGTTAGCTGTAACGGTTGGCTTTAACGAAGGACTTTGGAGACAGGAAATAACAGCTTTAGATGCAACGTTTATCAGAGAAGTTTTACTTAGCTTCCGGCTTATAGAACACTGGTTCCCGAGATTCCTCAGAGGCAGATTATCCTGCATGGATAGAGTTCAGCTTTAGCCGTGGATGAGGAGAGGCGAAGGGAACTTGAAGTCTTCTATTCCGGTCCGGTAACAGCAGGATTTCACAACTAAGTTGCAGCCGGTTCGTGAGTACAGAACGTAGTTCATTAATCCAGCCTCGATCAGCTGGTGCAGTCAGATTAAATAGGGAGACCGAGTCATGAAGAGGTGTGGCTAAGCTCCGTGGAACCAGGAAGTAAGGGGATATTATAGTTAAGGCATGACAGTATCCCCTCCTTAATGAGCAACCTCTGGGTGCTATTGACTTGGCTTAGAAGGGTAGCGTTTGTGAAACTGGGAAACTAATTTGTCAGCATGAACGTCAGAGGAGTTTTCCCATGTATCCTCATCAACTCCATATCCTTTCCATCTGATGAGATATTGTAAGGAGCCACGATGGAACCTTGAATCCAGTATACTTTGAATCTCGTATTCTTCTTCACCCTGGACCAGTATAGGGTCAGGAGAAGTAGTGACATTCCTTTGGAAAGGGTCAGGATGATGAGGCTTCAGCAAGGACACATGAAAAACAGGATGGAGCTTTAAAGTAGGTGGAAGTTTCAATTTAACAACATTACGGTTGATAATCGATAGTATTGGAAAAGGACCAAGGAAAAGAGAACTTAACTTCTTTGATGGACGGTTTGTAGAAATGTTCTTTGAGGAAAGCCAGACAAGATCACCGATTTGATAAGAAGGTGAAGGTTGTCGTTTTGTATCATAAAACTTCTTTTGAGTGGAGGAGGCCAATTCAAGATTGTCATGCAATTTTTTGAATAAAGAGGACATATGAGAGATTTGATTCGAATCGGAGAGATTAGATGAAGAACTTGTCTGAGCAGGAAATGAGGAAGGATGAAATCCATAATTGGATAGAAATGGAGTCATTTTACTGCTGGTATGAAAAGAGTTATTGTATGCGAATTCTGCCATTGGTAACCAAGTTATCCAATCGTCTTGTAAGTGAGAGCAATAACATCGTAGATATTGTTCTAAGCATTGATTGACTCTTTCAGTTTGTCCATCTGTTTGAGGATGATATGCAGATGATAGTTTACGTTGGATATGAAGAGTGGCACATAAGGCAGTCCAGAATTTGGAGGTAAATTGAGTTCCTCGGTCTGAAATGATTTCGTCTGGCAGTCCGTGAAGTTTAACTATGTTGTCAAGAAATGTTTTCGAAAGTTCAGAGGACGAAGGTAACTTCTTTAAAGGAATGAAATGAGACATTTTTGTGAAGCGGTCTACTACCACTAAAATGGTAGTGTGATGATGAGAAGGAGGTAATTCTACCAAGAAATCCATAGAGATGGATTGCCAAGGTCGTTCAGGAATTGGTAAATTCAATAATTGACCAAATGGTTGATGATGGACATGTTTTGATCTTTGGCATACAGAACAAGATTTAACATAAGATTCAATAGTTTGGTCTTGACGAGGCCACCAATAGTATCTTTTGGACAATTCAATGGTCTTCTTTATACCTGGATGACCTGCCAGAGGAGAATCATGAATAAATTCGAGTACTTTAATTCTGAAGGATGGAGGCACGTAAATCCGGTCTTTGAAATAGTAGAGACCGTTTTTCTTAGATAATTTAATTGATTTAGGAAGTTCGAGAGCATCTTCACTGAGATCTTTAATGTCGTCAATAAGAGAAGATAAGATTCCAATGACTTTAGGCGAAGGAGGTTCAATCTCAGTGTCCTTATGGATCCTGGAAAGGGCATCAGCCTTTTTGTTTCTAGACCCAGGTCTAAAGACGATTTGGAAGTTGAACCGGGAAAAAAAGAGATTCCATCTTACTTGTCGAGCAGACAGTGTTTTATTGGAGTGAAGATATTCGAGATTTTTATGGTCAGTATAAATGATTAAAGAGTTCCGAGCGCCTTCAAGAAGGTGTCTCCAGGTTTCTAAAGCCACTTTGATACTTAATAATTCTTTTTCTCCTGTAGGATAATTCTTTTCAGCAGGAGATAATGATCGTGAGAAGAAGGCAACAGGATGAAGAGGGTCTTGAGGAGTTTTGTGTTGAGAGAGGACAGCTCCAATTGCAAATTCCGAAGCATCCGTTTCAAGGACATAAAGATATGAAGGATTTGGAAGTTGAAGAATAGGAGCTGTTGTAAACTTTCTCTTTAATTCGGTGAAGGCAGTTTGAGCCTTCTCGTTCCAATTGAAGGGATAATTTTTTCTGTTAAGTTGATTGAGTGGGTGAACTATCTCAGAGTAGTTTTTAATAAATTTTCTGTAGAAATTGGCGAATCCTAGAAATCGCTGTAATTCTTTAACTGTAGAGGGAACAGGCCAGTTGATGATACAATCGACTTTTGCATTGTCCATACCTATTGAATGAGGGGAGATGACATAACCTAAGAAGGTAATTTCTTTGACGTGAAAAACACATTTTTCGGGTTTAGCGAATAATTTGTGAGTTCTGAGTCTTGATAACACCCATCTGACATGTTTTCTATGTTCCTCAGGAGTGTTGGAGTATATGAGAATATCATCTAAATAAATGATGACACAGACGTCCAATAGGTCTCTAAAGATATCATTTATGAAATGTTGAAAAGTTGCAGGGGCGTTGCAGAGGCCAAAAGGCATCACCAGATATTCGAAGAGGCCATATCTTGTTCGGAAAGCAGTTTTCCATTCATCATTAGCCTTTATCCTGATGAGATTATATGCCCCGCGAAGGTCAAGCTTAGTGTAGATGGTAGCAGTTTTTAATCGTTCAACCAGTTCATTGATGAGGGGAAGAGGATAACGATTTTTAACTGTTATTTTGTTTAAGGCTCTGTAATCAATGATAGGACGTATAGTCTGGTCTTTGTTTCTTACGAAAAACATACTTGAGGCAGCAGGTGAACTAGAGGGTCTAATGAACCCTTTCCGTAGGTTTTCATCTAGATATTCTTTGAGAATTTGTAATTCAGCCTCAGAGAGAGGGTAGATGTGCCCAAAAGGTACTGGGGCACCAGGTATGAGGTCTATAGGACAATCGTAGGAACGATGAGGCGGGAGCGTTTCAGCTTCTTTTTTACTGAAGACATCTGAAAAGTCTGAATAACAAGAAGGTATGGTTGGTTCTTTGGAGATTTGAAAAATAGGAATTTGCTGTAAACATGTTTCTTTACAATAATGTGAGTTAAAGGTGATAGAGAAAGGAGACCATGAAATTTGAGGGTTGTGGTTCCTTAACCAATTGATCCCTATTATAACGGGATAGAGAGGTGATGGAATAACATCAAATACTAGAAATTCAGTATGAATATGATTGGTGGTTACCTTTAGAGGGATGGTTTCATGAAGAATCGGTCCCGAGGAGATAAAGGAGCCGTCAATCACTTTAACAGGAACAGAAATGGCTTTTTGAACACAAGGAATTTTATTCTTTGTTACAAAGGTTGAATCGATGAATACTCCATGTGCACCAGAATCGATGAGAGCTTCAGTCACAATTCTCACCTTATCCCACTGTATTACAAGGGATACAGATGTGAACGGAGTGGTCGATGTTGGGGGGGGTGCACTGAAGATCGCAGAGGTATAGGCTTGTCTACCGGCCTTTGTCCGTTTTAGTAAGGGACAATCAGAGACCAGATGATCTTGAGAGGCACAATACATGCATAGGTTTAATTGACGTCTTCGGTTCTTTTCTGCAGGAGTGAGAGGACTTCTTATTACCCCTAATTCCATGGGTTCATTTGGTAAAGAAGTTTTTTCTGGAGCTTTTGAGGGAGTAAAAGATTTTCGGTCTTTAGAATGAAAAAGGGCTTTTTCTGCCTTTCTTTCTCTTAATCTTCTGTCAATGCTGATTGATAAGTGAATTAGAGCGTTCAAAGTAGTAGGGAGTTCTGTTCTAGAGAGTTCATCTTTTACAGCTTCAGATAAACCAATTCGAAACTGGTTGCGCAATGTGATGTCATTCCATTGCGTTTCAACAGCCCATCTTTTGAATTCAGCAATATAATCTTCAACGGGTCTATTTCTTTGCTGTAGTGTTCTGATTGTTAAATCAGCTGTAGCTTGTTTATTAGGATCTTCATAGAGAAGAGACATGGCTTCAAAAAATTCATCCAGTGAGCCTAAGATGGGGTCATCATTGTCCAAAAAGGTATGGGCCCAGAACATAGGTTCACCTCTTAGAAAGGAAATAACTGAAAAAACCTTAGATCTTTCTGTGGGATAAGCTCTAGGTTTTAAAGCAATCAATAGTTTGCAGGAATAAAAAAACTCCTTATATTTGGAACGATCACCATAGAATTTTTCAGGGTTACATACAGCAGGATCACTAGCCGAGAGCAGAGTAGTATGAGGAGTACGAGTTTGTAAATCTCTGACATAAGTGAGAAGTCTTTCGTTAGTGACTTGCAGGTCTTGCACATCTTGGGTTAGTGTATCAACTCTTTGATTCAGCGTAGTTATAGTAGAATCGAAATCTGCTGGATCCATTACAAATGCTGGATTAATCTGTCACGTTTAAACATTTCATATGAAGGAACACAACTGCAGATTTCTTATAGTTCGAATATTTATTAGAAGTAATTGGTATTGACTTTAATTCCAATATACAGGTACTGTAGCATTAAGTAATAAACGATAAATGAAATCCACAGTTACATGCACTGTAGCTTTAAGGAGTAAACGGAACTGAAGCAGCAAGAGTCCTTTAGTAGTATTAGTTAATTAGATGATAAGAAGTTGCAATAGCTGTTCCATAGACTTTAACTGAAGAAAGATAGATGCAGCTAACTGAGACAAGTATGTGTTGAAGTTAGCTGTAACGGTTGGCTTTAACGAAGGACTTTGGAGACAGGAAATAACAGCTTTAGATGCAACGTTTATCAGAGAAGTTTTACTTAGCTTCCGGCTTATAGAACACTGGTTCCCGAGATTCCTCAGAGGCAGATTATCCTGCATGGATAGAGTTCAGCTTTAGCCGTGGATGAGGAGAGGCGAAGGGAACTTGAAGTCTTCTATTCCGGTCCGGTAACAGCAGGATTTCACAACTAAGTTGCAGCCGGTTCGTGAGTACAGAACGTAGTTCATTAATCCAGCCTCGATCAGCTGGTGCGGTCAGATTAAATAGGGAGACCGAGTCATGAAGAGGTGTGGCTAAGCTCCGTGGAACCAGGAAGTAAGGGGATATTATAGTTAAGGCATGACAGAAAGCTAGAGACTGAGAGCGGGCCGTTGTTTCCAGCTCTGTGTATTGTATGTGTATATTTATGTTGTTTCCAGCTCTGTGTATTGTATGGGTATATCTGTGTTGTCCCCAGCTCTGTGTATTGTATGGGTACCTGTGTGTTATCCCCAGCTCTGTATATTGTATGGGTATCTGTGTGTGGTTCCCAGCTCTGTGTATTGTAAAGGTACCTATGTGTTGTCCCCAACTCTGTGCATTGTATTGGTATCTTTGTGTTGTGCTCACCTCCTTGTATTTCATTGTATGGGGAATACAATTAGAGATTAAGTACATGAGTTTAGGATAACACAGGACAGAGTTAAAGGATGAAGTTAAATTCTGGAGTAAGGACTCTGACGCCCTTCACCAGCCACCACTGAACTTGTGTTTAAAAACATAGTACATATCCAACAACAATAATACAAAAATGAACAATTTCAGTATGAAAGGTCAAAGTCAAAAGCAAACAGGGCTATTAACTCAATTGAGAATTGCCATGACTTTAAAGTGAATTTTAATTTTAAGGCTTACATAGCTGAATTGGTCAGTTATTTATGACCAACTTTTTTTTATAAAGGTGTATATGGAGGAGACATCATGCTGATGCCCCTGGTCTTGTACCACCTAGAAACACCCCTGCATTTAACAAGCATTACATAACATTTAATATAAAATTTGCATAGCTACGTTTGATGACTCTGCTCTTACAATTTTTCTTAGTATGCTCGCAGTAAGTTGTCATTACAATTAAAAATAAGTTTTGCAGGTAAAGCTCACAGAATTTAGTTCACATTTCACTTCTTTTTCTAGAAAATGGACTGCTAAAAGCAATAGAAACATTTAATTTTATAACATGACAGGAGGCTTCGTATTTGCTTAAGTCTCTCTTTACTAGAACTCCACAGCAGCACAGAAAAAACAACCAATCAGAAAAAAGTTAGGTACTATAAAACTCCCCTCCCCATGCATCATTTCCTCTTTCTTTGCTGCTCCGCACCAGTACAGGTCAGAGTACCACTGCCTCCTGCTTATAGTGGGTGGCTTTGGGATTTATTGCTTACATTCAGTTTTTTAGACTCTATTTTGTAGATTGCACTTGTTCAATTTGGTCATAGATATATTTATCTTCTGTAATCTATGTATTTATTTTCTTGTGAGATTTTATTCTTAGGTATTTATTTATTTATTTAATTTTCTGCCCTTGCTGGATTTGTTCCATCAGGGTGTTTTATATCTTGTGTGATTTATTTGTCCCCTGCAACTTCGCCTGTAGTTTCCTATATATTTGTGGGGGGTCTTTGGGTTCCTTGCTGCCTTTTTCTTGGGCTTGTGTCCCCCCTGCCCGTTTCCCTAGGATTGTGTATGCCGGTTTTTGTTCATGCTATGTGATTCCGCCTTTTACTGGCGGTGTGTGTGCCGCTCGGGGCGTCAGGAGGCTTACTACATCTGCCTCCTTCGACCCCCGAGCTCTGGGACCGCGGATTTCATCTCCGGCGGTCCCATGTACTTTGCCGGCCGCGGGGGTGCTCGCGTGCGCTTCCCGCTAGTACCCAGCGGCCGGATCTTCTTTCCCCACGTGGCCGCTCGCCGCGGACCCCCCCACCCCGTCGGTACTATTCATTACTTTGCTTGTTGGAGGTCTACCTCCACCCAGTTCGGTTTTCCTACTGCATGTCAGTTTGTTCTTTCATTAACTGACTACATGCAGTTTGTGTCATAGGGGACAAGGTAGTGATTTTTTCCCTTGAGATTTTATGTCCAGATAGATGTATGTACTTGTATATATGTATTTATGTAGATTGGTGTGTGTGTGCATGTGTGTGTGTATAGATGTTGTGCTGTGTATATTTAGATTTCTTTTACTGGGGGTACATGCCTATAGGCAGTATACCATATACTGCTCTGTCTGTGACACAGAACTTATTTTACCACTGTAGGTGTACTTCATACGCTTACTTCCTATGGGGGCCTGTGCCCTGCATGCACCATATCTACTGTATTAGTGGCCTACGTCTGGCCCATCATTGCATGGTACACCAGGACCTATTATGTCACTCTGATTACTGTGGGTTTAGCTGTCATGTATATCACGGATTGCTGACAGTTGCGTGAACAGTGTATATCACAATTACTGTGAGTCTTTTCTGACAGTCTACGTTACAGATTGCTGTGTGTTTTACTGTCAGTGTATTTTACAAATTACTGGGAATTTTTCCTGACAGTCTACGTCACAGATCGCTGTGAGTTTGCTACAGTGTATATCAC
This sequence comes from Pelobates fuscus, assembly GCF_036172605.1. NCBI lineage: Eukaryota > Metazoa > Chordata > Amphibia > Anura > Pelobatidae > Pelobates > Pelobates fuscus. The sequence goes on along the minus strand of NC_086320.1, from coordinate 59,100,904 downwards.
AGTTTTTCTGCGAGTTCTGAATTCCGTGTGCTTCGCAGTATATATTTTTTATTTATTTATGTATTTATTTATGTATTTTTTTTTTTCTGGCCCAGTTATGAGGACTCAGATGAGTCTACTCTGGTTTGGATATCCTGTCCATGGCACATATAGACATGACTGGACCGGGCTCTGACTACCTGGTATGGGAGACCAGTCTACGTTGTTACTATACAATTTAGTCAGGTCCTTGGGGAGAGCCATTGAGTTGGCTACTTAGCCCTACCCCTGGGAGTTTCCATGGTCACAATAGCCTTCAGGGATATGATGATGGTAACCTATAATGATGCTAAAACTTTTCAAACGGACCCGTGTGGGCAGGTGCTTACCGATTCACAGTTTTAGGAAAGTATCGCTCAGCGTATCTTACATTCATGGACATGAGGATCACTGGAACAACTGCCGCGTCTACCCACTACAGCTGGAATACCACGGTTTGCCTGCTGGGCATTTAGGGGCTGCCGGTCCCGGTTCAGCTTACCCACACGGCATTACACTGCCTAATAGGGTTGGTGTCTAAGGGTCCCATGTCACAAGTTGCCCTGAGGATCTGCAATTTTTAGGGACCTCTACCCGAACGCGGAGGTCCCCGTTGCTCATTCAGTACCCATTGTAAAGCGCTACGGAATTGGAGGGCGCTATATAAATACAGGGCTATAATAATATCGTGGTATACACAACCCATTGATTGGCCTGCTATGTCAGTGCCCATAAGAATGGCCTGCTTTGTCTGTGCCCATAAGAATGGCCTGCTATGTCTGTGCCCACAAGAATGGCCTGCTATGTCTGTGCCCATAAGAATGGCCTGCTATGTCTGTGCCCATAAGAACGGCCTGCTATGTCTGTGCCCATAAGAACGGCCTGCTATGTCTGTGCCCATAAGAACGACCTGCTATGTCTGTGCCCATAAGAATGGCCTGCTATGTCTGTGCCCATAAGAATGGCCTGCTATTGTCTGTGCCCATAAGAATGGCCTGCTGTTGTCTGTGCCCATAAGAACGGCCTGCTATTGTCTGTGCCCATAAGAACGGCCTGCTTTTGTCTGTGCCCATAAGAACGGCCTGCTATTGTCTGTGCCCATAAGAACGGCCTGCTATTGTCTGTGCCCATAAGAACGGCCTGCTATTGTCTGTGCCCATAAGAACGGCCTGCTATGTCTGTGCCCATAAGAACGGCCTGCTGTGTCTGTGCCCATAAGAACGGCCTGCTGTGTCTGTGCCCATAAGTATGGCCTACTATGTCGGTGCCTTTTGCTTGGCCAACTATTCTGTGTCCATTAGTTTGGCCTGTTGGGCCTGCTCTATCCCCTTTTGGCCGCAGGCCTGGGGGAATATCACTGAGGAGAAGCCAGTGCCCACCAGTGACATGGAAATGGGCGGGTGTCCGGACAAGCACCATTGCCATACTACCCAAGAGGACACCAATATACGGCCATCTGAATATGGTAGGTAGGGTGAAGGCCCTAAACCTCAGACCTGAAGGGCAAGTTTTCCTATTAAGACCCCGGACACACTTCCGCGGTTGCGCCAGTCCGGCGACGGCACTTCTCCGAGGAGAACTTTGCAAGGACAAGGTCCGGTACTCAGACACCTACAGGAGAACGCGGTGTTTTCCTTGTCTTTATCAACTAACTCCGTATCTGTCTCCCGGTGTCCATATAACTATCGGTAGTTATTCCTGCGTAAGGTTAGCCCCTGGCCCTGTTCAGTGGGGCTTACTTGTCTTGCCTTCCGGCCTGCCTTTTGCCTTCTAGCTGAGATAGGATTTGCGTTCTACTCGTATCTACGTTTTTGTTGTCTTTTTCGTTTTCGTGACTTCCTTTCCCTTTCGCTCGGGTCGTCGAGAGGCCTGACTTGACCTCCTCCGACCTCCCGGGTGCTCGTGGATTGCGGAGAACGTCTCCAGCTTTCCTCAGACTACCAACGGTTCGCCTGGACCCCGCGCGCGCGCACGGGATCCGGACGGTCAGTTGATAGTTTTTCCATCGTTTTCCCGTAGATTGCCCTCAGCCTTATGCTGATACTCGTATTTGGTGTACCCTTTAGTTGGTCACCCTGAGTACCTAGGGACCCTAGCTTGGATCACAGGAGGGTGCGACCCTCCATCTCTTCAATCCGAGAATACTTTATCTGCTGGAGCAGAGAGCGAACCCCTCTCAGATACGTTACCGGACACTGATTTGTTATTAGAGGGCGTAGCCCCCCCTCAACCTCAGCCGGAGACTGAGCTGGATGCAGGGGTCGTGTTTGGAGGAAGCATTCTCATAGAGAGGAACGGTCACGGATGCAGACTCTACTGTTTGGTTATTTACGGGTGGGCCCGCTCAGGCTATCAGCCGGACGTTAGCACGATATTTGATCACACTAGTAGAGAGCGCGGCTCTCTCATGCACTCGACGCTCTACGGTGCCATCCATTTGTTCATCACACAGACTTGTACCTGTGCAAGACACCGATGACTACATGGAGGGGCGTCCCTCCTGCATTCAAGTAGTTCTGACGTCCGTGCTACTGATTTCGATATAGAGGACTGCCTGGTCATGCAAGATATCCATAGGTAGACTGGTTCCCTCTAGTCTATCCCCTGTAATGGAGGGATATTCCCACAGTGGTATAACGAGGGGTGTCTCCCACTTATTTATACACATTCCTGGAGATGGTACGGCTATCGGATGGAACTCAGGTATTATGGGAGTGCAGGTTTGGGTATATTCTGCACCATAACAAGCAGAGGATTGCTTTCTGTTTTGGATATCCGGACCATTGTGAACAACTGCTCAGACAGTTTCTCCCATATTTAGGTGGCAGGAGATACGGGGACCTTCATGGAGCAAACGGGCTCTACCGTGCTCGGGTAACAGGATTAAGGAGAGCCTATTACCCGCTCTGAAGGTAAAAAGCCGTACGTATGGTTCACAGGGTACGACCGGAAACCCCCGTTCTGTCTTGACCTCCCCGGTCCTCAGATCTTGGGATAAGATGGCAGGACTGCCCCGTCTCCTCGAAACGCATACCTGGTGATCAGGGTTCGGAGACGGAGGACCCTCCATCTATACTCTAGTTATTCCTCACGGGAGCCATCTTGTTGGATTCGCGCTACCCTACTTTTTCAACTATCGTCGAGGAGACCTACGAGACCTTATGGTGGTACCTGGTATACCCCGACTCTCACACAGACATCTTTCACTCTTGGACGAGGGCATTTCAGGTTGGAAATCTGCGTTCCTGTTTGCACTTCCCATTCCTTTGAAGATTTCTGGGATTCCCTATTCCCAGAATAGTCGACCACCGTTCCTCCACTCAAGTTCAGTTCGGAACCCTGAACGGACGTCTTCTGGAGCTTTTTCTCTACGGCGTCCGAAGTTTACACGGTCCGTTTGGACTATTGAAATCACTTTGTATACGGCTGGTCTGGCCACACTCTCATTGTGTGCGTTATGAATTTATGCTCGGATGAGTCACCCCACCGGACAGGAAGGTACGAAGATCCTCCTCGGCTTCTATTGCGATTTTGGTGGTGGCCTTCGGTGCATTCCTTGAGATTGGAGATCTCCCTGCAAGGCCGCATCGCCGAATGGCCCTGGCACGATCGGTGGAGCCGCCTTATGGGTCATGAGTTGAGACTTGGTGTCAGTTTTCTTCTCGTGACCCTAGGTCATAGAGCGGATTTTGAAGTTATACAACTACAGGAATGTGACTAATAGGTCAGCTTGCCAGCTCATGGACCGACTTCTAGGAAACAGTTTGCTACGCCACGTACAATGGATTTACCGACGGAGGGTGCCTTTTTCCGTATTTGAGATACCTTGTCGGTTGGCATCTTCTTTGACCCGTCGGCTGTCATTTATCGTATTGGAATGTCCAATTAGGATTACTCTGATATTTCCTGGAATAATTACCAGCGACACAAACAGTGTTGGATTGGTGAACTGAGCTTTCAAACAGCAAATACGAAGCCTCCTGTCATGTTATAAAATTGTAGATTATGCTAGCTTTAGTGTACCTATAATCTTAATTTTATTAATGACAGGAGGCGAGTATTTCCCACCCATTCTTGTCCCTCCCTTGTTTTATGTTATAGTTTAGATTATCAGGTAGGTATGCAACTCTGTTTGTTGTCTCTGCTACCTGTCGCTTGTTCCTTATGTCTGTTTTTTTCCATTAATAGGGTTGGGATATTTACTTATTAGGTTAATTTGATTGCTACATTGGATATCTTCATGTTTATTCGGAGTACATTTCATTGGATAATCAACCTGTTCGATTCTGTTTTTTATCTCGTTTCAGTTTACAGTCCATCTACACTATCGAGTTTGACGGTTACACTTGGATGGTGGACATCGTTATATTCATCGTATCTAGGACTTCGTTTCTTCCCCATGATGTTCTCTGCCTTTTATTCTGTTTTGTCGCAGCTTGAAAGAGGAAATGATGCATGGGGAGGGGAGTTTTATAGTACCTAACTTTTTTCTGATTGGTTGTTTTTTCTGTGCTGCTGTGGAGTTCTAGTAAAGAGAGACTTAAGCAAATACTCGCCTCCTGTCATTAATAAAATTAAGATTATAGGTACACTAAAGCTAGCATAATCTACAATTACCATATAAAGTATTACTACAATGAAACAGATACCTGTCTTCTCTAGTTAATAATATAGTTCAATGTTGTTCAGTAATAAGTAACAATTTAAAAAAAAAAAAGAATATGTAGAAATAATTTTGCTTTAACCTAGGTGGACATTCATTTTCAAACGCAAATAATATCCTGCTACACAGTCTCGAACATATAGTCCCGCTGAGGATTAGCCAAACGACAAGTAAACGATTCCTTAAAAAATTCATTTTTCACTGTTCCCTGCGGTGTTCACAGCAAAAATGTGAAAATTATACATTCGACCATTTATTTATTTGCCATTTCTCAGATAGTGCTCTTATCCAGAGCGCTTTACAATTTATGCAAATGGAACACCAGTAATTATACAAAAAAAGGGAAGATAAGTAGATAGTGGATACAGAAACAAAAGGATAGGTGAACTCTGTGCATGTGCTGATAGTCTAGATGGTTATTTGAGGTACATTGAGACAAAATATTGTGGGGAGAGGACAGTTAGTATGATGAAAATAGAAATTAGGCGAAACCCTTACAATCACTATGCATTGAGTGTAGAGAAAAATATCTCACTACTTATTTTTTATTATTTATTTTTTATATAGCGCCAACAAATTCTGCAGCGCTTTACAGTGGGTGGATGAACAAACATGTAGTTGTAACCAGACAACACAGGAACAGAAGGGTTGAGGGCCCTGCTCAACAAGCTTACATGCTAGAGGGAGTGGGGTAAAGGGACACAAAAGGTAAGGATAGCATTAGACTAACAACAGTTGCAAGAGAGGAATCAGTCGGGAGCTAGTTTAATGGATACGCTTTTATGAAGAAAATTAACAAACAGAAAGGTATAGTTTGTGGCGCTAAGAAACAGCTACTAGAACACACTAGTGGGATTTAATCACCACAGTCCCACAATAAGCATAACACAAAAATACAAGAAAGTGTGCAGCGCTCGTGATAGATACACGCAAAAATATGTTAGTGCTATATCCCAAAATTTATGTATAAAATAAGGGTAAATACCTTATTATAATAAGTCTGTATCAATTTAGCTCCTATACATAATAAACAAAAAAGATCATAGTATAATACTGAAGTGTAAGATAGATCAAATATAGCAGTCTTAATGGTCCCACTCACATGGGTTGGAGCCTGTTAGTGAGAAAACTGGCTCAGGTAAAAGCGCTTAGGGAGGAATTACCACTGAAGTCCACAAGGCTGGAACTTGAACCTCCAAATATGAGGGAAATAGAGCAGGCAAAACACCAATTTTAGAAATATATCAAATGTATTATTTATTAAAAAGCATTTAAAATCTTACATTCCAAATTGGGTAATGTCAGCATCAAGCACAACGCGTTTCGACGTCACAATACGTCTTCCTCAGGTGCAGTATTGTATTCAAGCTCAGCATACATTTAAATAAGCAATTTTGCCCGGGAAACGGGTACAAGGAACCCGCCCCCTTCGCCCATCAACCAATCACATAAGTCATCACTTCCGCGTTCTTGCGTTCCACCGCTGTTACTTCCGGGTTCGCATGTGTTCCACTTACGGTATTCATGCGTTCCAGCAGTTATCAAGTCCGTTTTTGCTCGTAATCATAAAAATTAATAATCCAGCATACACAGGATGAAATTAGCTTGAGGCAAAGAAAGAAAAAAGGGAGGAGAAAGCATACAAAAAATCAGCAATATGAAATACCCTAATCAAGGGAACTAATTTATCAATATATTTAATTGTATATACATAATAAAAACATATATTAAAAATAATTAAATATAATTATACATTTCAAAATCAATATTCAAGCCATTAGGAGAGAGGGTTTCCAATTCGAAGATCCATTTCATCTCAGTTTTATTTAGGATCCTTATATGGTCACCCCCTCTCCATGGCTTAAAGACCCTCTGTATTCCCATAAAGTGCAAATTTTTGGTATCACCATTGTGAATTAAATTAATATGTGCCGATACAGAGTGGTTAAGAACTCCCTTTTCAATGTTCCTGAGGTGTTCACAAATTCTGACTTTCAAAGGTCTGGTCGTACGTCCCACATATTGTAGTCCGCACGTGCATGACAATAAATAGATCACATTCTTAGTATTACATGTGATAAATTCTTTTACTACATATTCCTTTTTCGTTTTATTGGAATAAAATGTATCTGTTTTTCTATTTATAATTTGGCTACTATTGCATGCTTTGCAGTTTCCACAGTTGTAGAATCCCTTTAAATCTTTCCCAGTACATCTTTATTTTTTTGGGAGTTTTTAGGTATAAAACTACTAGTTAAAATATTTTTTAAATTACTGGCTCCTCTATATACTATTCTTGGTTTCTCTCCCACAAAAGTGAGGAGATCTTCATTTTGTCTCAGGATATGCCAGTGTTTTTTAAGAATTTTATGGAACCTATAACTTTGGGAGTTAAAATCACATACGAAAGAAACTTGCTTCTCCTGTACAGTATTCTCCTTTCGTTTATATTTTAAAAGATCCCCTCTTGGCTTTGTGCAAATTTCATCAAATTGGGTTTCTACCTGTTCCCTTTCATATCCTTTCTGATAAAATTGTTTCTTTAGGATATCCGATTGTTCAATAAAAATGTTATCGTCAGTACAATTCCGCTTTAGCCGCATGAATTGCCCCTTTGGGATATTAGAAAGTCAAGTTTTAAAATGGCAACTGTCGATGTCAATAAAACTATTGACATCGACAGTTTTGAAGAAAGTTTTAGTCTTCACTGTCCCATTCTCTATGAATATTCTTAAGTCCAAAAAATGCACTTCTTGGCAGCTAATTTCTGAGGTCAATTTAATGCCCCATGTGTTGTTGTTAAGAAAAAGCAAAAAGTCGTCCAGTGAGGTTCTACTTCCCTTCCATATGAAGAATATATCATCTATGTACCGCCTGTACAGGACCAAGTTCGCCTCCCAGTCATGCTGTGCATATATAAAAGACTCTTCCCAGTATGCCATAAATAAATTGGCATAACTGGGGGCGAACTTGGTCCCCTTGGCGGTACCTCTTCTCTGAATATAGAACTCACTCTCGAACCAGAAAAAGTTATTCTGCAATATGATTCTGATACCGTCAACAATAAATCTGATCTGTTCGTCTTTAAAGGAATTAGCTGCTCTCAGGAAATGTTCTACTGCCTCACAGCCCACATCATGTTCAATAACCGTATATAGGCTACCTACATCACTGGTTACTAAAATATATCCATCTAACCAGACAAAATTGTCTAGTGTTTGCAGAAGGTTGATGGAATCCTTTAAGTGAGCTTTGGTGTTAAGAACCAAAGGTTGCAAAAGGGTGTCAATATATTGCGACAGGGGTGATAGCAGAGAGTCCATCCCTGACACAATAGGTCTACCCGGAGGTTGTACTGGATCCTTATGGATCTTAGGAAGGACATAGATGACCGGAATCATAGCATGTTCCTTATTAAGAAACCTATACTCGTCTCTATTCAGAATACCCAATTCTGAACCCTTGTCCAAAAATTGGACCAGTTCTTTTTTCATTTTAGGTTCAGGATTGGCTTTGAGTTTGCCATATGTTCTTTCATCTTTCAGTTGGTTATAGATTTCATTAGTATAGAATTTCCTGTCCATAATGACAACTCCCCACCCCCCCCCCGTCTGCTGGTTTGATGATAATACTATCATCTTTGGCCAGATCTTCCAGGGCTTTTTTCTCCCCCCATGTTAAATTAAGTTGGTATTTAGAGAGGGGTTTGATTTCTTTAAGGTCGGTCATACATGCCTTCTCAAAGGCCTTCATGCTTGGACTTTTAAGATGGTACGGGAAAAAGGTAGAACTTGGTTTGAGGTTAGTGTGATTAAATACAGATAACTCTTCTATCCTTTGATCATTAGTATCTTTTGACAAGAAGAATTTCTTTAGACACAGTTTTCTCATAAATCTGTTCATGTCTAGAAAAGTGTCAAATTTGTTGATATTGCTGCTAGGGGCAAATTTGAACCCTTTTGTTAAAACCTTAATATGATTGTCACTTAACATTTTATTGGATAGATTGAAAATTTTAATGGGTTCTACTTTCTTATTATCATTATTTTCTAGAACTCCCTTGGCCTTCTTCTTACCCTTTCCTCCTTTTCGCCGACAAGTGATTGAAATCTTCGGTACCAGACAAGGGTTCAAATTTCTCTTTGATGTTTTTTATAGCTACATCTAGTTTTTTAAGAATTAGCGTTCTTTGTTCAACTATAATTTTAATCATAGGAAACCGATAATGATTCAAGTGCGTTATTCCATATGCCAATAAATCTATTGTCATCTCTGTCAAAAGTTGGCGTCTTATAAAATCTAAGCCCTCTAGGGGTAATTTCTTCCTTCAGGTATTTTTCAAGGGTAAAGACTTCCCATTTAATTTTTAATTCACGGCTTAATAATTTCTCTAATTCTTCTCCCATAATGTCTAAGTCATCGCTTTCTTTAACTACAAAATTGTCATCTGCTAAGATCTGATTAAATTTGTTATTCACATTCTCAATCCACTCCTCTCTTCTTTCAAATATATCCATAGTGAATGAGAGGGTGAGTAAAAAACAAGTAGCCCAAACTGTACCAGTGATTAAATGCAAGAAAATTAACAAACAGAAAGGTATAGTTTGTGGCGCTAAGAAACAGCTGCTAGAACACACTAGTGGGATTTAATCACCACAGTCCCACAATAAGCATAACACAAAAATACAAGAAAGTGTGCAGCGCTCGTGATAGATACACGCAAAAATATGTTAGTGGTATATCCCAAAATTTATGTATAAAATAAGGGTAAATACCTTATTATAATAAGTCTGTATCCATTTTTGAATTGGAAACCCTCTCTCCTAATGGCTTGAATATTGATTTTGAAATGTATAATTATTTTTAATATATGTTTTTATTATGTATATACAATTAAATTATATTGATAAATTAGTTCCCTTGATTAGGGTATTTCATATTGCTGATTTTTTGTATGCTTTCTCCTCCCTTTTTTCTTTCTTTGCCTCAAGCTAATTTCATCCTGTGTATGCTGGATTATTATTTTTTATGATTACGAGCAAAAACAGACTTGATAACTGCTGGAACGCATGAATACTGTAAGTGGAACGCATGCGAACCCGGAAGTAACAGCGGTGGAACGCAAGAACACGGAAGTGATGACAACAACTTCAGAGCCCGGAGTCACAGATCAAATGGACTTATGTGATTGGTTGATGGGCGAAGGGGGCGGGTTCCTTGTACCCGTTTCCCGGGCAAAATTGCTTATTTAAATGTATGCTGAGCTTGAATACAATACTGCACCCGAGGAAGAGGTATTGTGACGTCGAAACGCGTTGTGCTTGATGCTGACATTACCCAATTTGGAATGTAAGATTTTAAATGCTTTTTAATAAATAATACATTTGATATATTTCTAAAATTGGTGTTTTGCCTGCTCTATTTCCCTCATATTTGGAGGTTCAAGCTCCAGCCTTGTGGACTTCAGTGGAAATTCCTCCCTAAGCGCTTTTACCTGAGCCAGTTTTCTCACTAACAGGCTCCAACCCATGTGAGTGGGACCATTAAGACTGCTATATTTGATCTATCTTACACTGCAGTATTATACTATGATCTTTTTTGTTTATTATGTATAGGAGCTAAATTGATACAGACTTATTATAATAAGGTATTTACCCTTATTTTATACATAAATTTTGGGATATACCACTAACATATTTTTGCTTTTATGAAGAAGTGGGTTTTTAATGATTTTATAAAGGAGTGGAGACTGGGTGAGCATCTAACGGAGGAGGGAAGTGAGTTCCACAGGAATGGTGCAGCCCTCGTGAAGTCTTGAAGGCGAGCATCAGATGTGGGAGTGTGGACAGAAGATAGACATGAGTCTTCAGCAGAGCGTAAGGGCCTAGACGGGACATACTTGTGTATTAGGGATGATAGATAGGCAGGAGAGCATCCTTATGTAGAGATTTGAAAGCAAGAACCCAAATTTTAAATTGAGCCCTATATCTTATAGGAAGCCAATGTAGGGACTGACAGAAGAGTGCGGTGCGGGCGGACAGGAAGATGAGCTTCACCGCCGCATTCATTATGGACTGTAACAGTACAAGTTGGGAGCATGTATGACCACTGAGAAGCGGATTACTGTAGTCAAGGCGAGAAAGGACAGTGAAATGGACCAGCACCTGGCGTTAAGTAGGGTTGGATACGCACAATGTTTTTGAGATGGAAGTGGCAGTATTTGGCGATACATGAGGCGTGAAGGAGAAGTCGGAGTCAAAGAGAGCACCAAGGCAGCGAGCCTGCATGGTGGAGCTGATGATAGCACCGTTGACTTGAAGGGAGACAGACACAGGAGTTGCAACACTTGAGGGAGGAAAGACCAAAATTTCAGTTTTGGTCAAGTTGAGTTTAAGGAAGTGGGCAGCCATACAGTTAGAAATAGCAGAGGGGCAGTCAGAGACACTAGTCAAGAGGAACGGGGAGAGATCAGTAGAGGACAGATAGATTTGTGTGTCATCCGCATAGCAATGGTATTGGAAGCCAAAGGAGCTAATGAGTTTACCAAGGGAGACAGAATATACTTAACCTAGATGTCGCTCACTGTGCCCCCACTCACTAGAAGGGGCTAAGGTGCAATTTTTAATGGGACACAGAACTTCAACTTGCAACATCAGTTGTATTCATGTTCCTGCCCCTTCCACCCTTTATACCTCTTCCACATGCTGGAATAGCTTATCTGAAGCCTGGCAGAGAAAGGTACAGCCAAGGCATGCCACACAGCTATGCATGATGACTCAGGGCAGGAGATGGGATGGGATGACTGAGCAGGATGAGAACTGGGCCTAAATACCCCTCCTATAGATCTGATAGACTGTAACCGGCCTTTGACCCCAAAGGCAGTTACCAGGTTTCCATTTGCATAATTGCTGCTCAGCATTAACCCTTCTGTGGATTTGGTTGCTGCTCTGCACAACTTTTCCTGTGTCGACAGTAAATGCCATTAACCACATTTTTATAAGCGGATGAATACATGACACACACAAAGGAGCCTGGGAAATGACAGATGGATCTAAAGAGATTGAGAGAGATAAAGCAGGAGTCATGGGAGGATTGAGAGATACATATACAGCACTCATCCTCCTCCACACACACAAACACTCTTCCAGCACATACAATATTTAAACACTACACACACTCACAACACTCAGCTGCCCACTCGCAGACCAGAGCAAAGGACTGTAGGAGGAGACGACAGTCAAGCATCCTCCCTAAAGCCCTGCGCAAACTTAATCTGGCTGTGGAAGGCAGTAGCTGTAGCATGCTAAAATATGGTTACCAGATTGTATTTGATGTGATAACACATATCATACAAGACAGCATGCATATGTAATATTAGAATTGTAAAGTTTGATAGTAATTGGAAGTACTGATATATGAATAATCAAGCCAGGTCAGGTTTCCATAAATGTTCAAAGTCAATATACAAGCCAAGGTCAATATCAGAAATTCAAAAGAGACTTTCAGAAACATGTATTTTAATGTTATTGTCTATTTAAATAATTATGTTCTTTCCCTTAAGTTCACAGGTCCACTGATAATAAACTGCCTATTTAAGACCACTGATGAGCTGACACAAGCCTGTTATGCTCCTGTGCCTTGCATGTTTCTACTAACTAATTTTTCACATCTCAGAATCTCCAGTTCAACTCAGAACTGATTTTCCACTTACCTCATCAGGAATTCCTTCAGAATCTATAAATTGGATACTTATACTCACCTTGTTTCCTGCATTTCTCCATCGGTCTTTAAATGTTTCCAATTCAGCTGCTGAAAGCAAAATGAACACTTTTTTGCACTCTGCTACAGCCAGCCAGTTTTGCAGTATGTACATTTGCTTTTTCCATATGGGAATTGCTTTCTGCAGGTAAAAAAGACTTGCCTCGAGTCTTGGATGAATCCCCATTTTCTGTTACTTTCTTACATTTAAACAATCTTTGCATGTTTTTCCTACTACCAATTGGCTAATTAATTTATGAGGAGAAGCAATTATTTTTTTTAGCACAAACTGCTTTATTTTATTTTTTTTTTTTTTAATTCTTTATTTTTGTTGCACAAAGAATATACAGAGTAAGACTGTCTCACCACGACAGTGGAGCAGACTTGCAGTTGCAGACATGTTGTGATAGTATCATATCACTGACAGTGTGTGCATAAAATGTTTATATTTTGAGAGTAAAATAATATAATAATAAAAACTTGGTAAGTCTTGTAGGCTAGTAACTGCTGTAAATGTTTGGCTTCCGATTACATCTGTGGTAAGAGCGTTGGGCGCCTGAAGTTGGTATGTGTAATGTTATACGTGAAAAAGGCAGAAAGTGGCGGTGCTCTTTTGGAGTTGAGGGGCTCATAAGTCATATGTGTCTCTGGGTTATACTATAATGAGCCTAAAGGGAAATGTTAAGTGTGCTAGTGGTTCTTTGCACATAGTCGTGGGGGGGGGGGGGAGCAGGTGCCTTCTCCTGTAAGATCTAGAGTGAGGTGGCCGATGGAATGTTGATGTGCCCTGAGATGTGGGGGGTTCTCTGTTGAGAATTAAGACATGCAGTATAGCTGGGGACGGACGCATTCCTGGCGGCCGGTCGCTGGCTCTGCGTTTCTGTGTGGGGAGAGTATAAGAGGGTAGTGCTCAGTGACTCTTAAGCCTGGGGGAGGGGTGGGAATGTAGTCGGTCTGACTGAACTTAAGGACTAATGTTGGATCAGCTGCAATTTATAGAAACAATAAAACATTGACTAATCATGCTGAAAAAGAAAAAAAATTCTAACAAACAAAACTTTGATGTTGGTTCGTCTCCTAGCGTCGTCCATTGCATCCACTCTGGCCAGCAAAGCCTGGTGTGAGCCTGGAGTTGCCTTATTTGTTCCGTTGCCCCCGTTTGTTGTTGTGCTATGGAGGAGATGTCCTCCTCTGTGGCCATCTGTGGCCGTCACCCTGTTTGTTACGGCCGTGATCTCCTCGCGAAGTAGCGCTATATCTGTGCGGAACCAAATACGCAGGTGTTTCAGCAGGCCCAGGATGTCTCCTTTAGTTGCAGGGGCCCCGAGGTCACCTACTTGTATGGTCGAGAATGAGTCATCCGCTTCGGGGATGGCGTCTGGGGAATCCAGTGGATCCTCTTAGGCTGCGCCAGAAATATGTCCCCTATTCTTCTTGTGCCCTCGTCAGAGTGGGCTTTCAGTTTTTTGGTTCGTTTTCCCATAGTGTAGAGTAAGTGGGTTGGCGAGGTATTGGTAGGGCACTGCTGATTCTTGGGGTAATTATCGAGTTTTGCCGATTTTGGCCCGGAGCACTACAGACATGCGACTGCTCTCCGTTGATGTCCCTGCTTTCTTTTTAGTTCAAAATCAAGTTCTGATTCAGACTACTTGATTTTAAAAGACATTAATGTTTATGTTATTTCGCTTGATTCCTTAGTGATTAGTCATTATTGACCACTTTGCTCCAGAAAATAATATATGACTATATATAATATATCATAGTATTATATTTGCATTATTATATGACATACAATCCATGCAATGTATAAAATTAAAATAAAAAGAATTTAAAATAAAGTTTGAAATGTTTCCTATTTTTTTTGTTCCAACTAAATAATTTTTGTTCCAACTAAATAAAATAAAATTGTTCTAGTGTCTTTTTGTTCCTTCTACAAACAGCTAGAAAATGAAATCTAGTCATTTACTCAGCTATCCTAGAGACATCAGTACAAATATGGTAGTATGTCCATGACATAGACTGAAAATTTTGCATAACAATCTCTTAAAATACTAGGTAGACCATAGTACCCCATACACTGACAATGGCATAATTGGATAAAGAAGCAAAATTACATTACAGTCATTGTACAAATAAATGTAAAAATCCCACTATGTTAACTATAGCAAATGCTTCCTTGAAAGGAATGCTCAATTATGTTCAGACTTAATTCTGGTGGATAAAACCACATAATATTATCTTTATAAAGAAATACATTTTATACGTCTGTGTCAGTGAACATTTGATTTTATCTACGATGGCAAAAATGAAAATACTATAGGTTTAAAAATTATATAAATGGTAAATGTACTAAGATAATACAACTTGTAAACATTCCATTGATATAGGAGAAACTCTTGTACAGGTGGTGCTCACTTTATGGCCTGCCTGTTTTACGACGGCTCACACTTACGACCAGCTCTCTAGCGTGGGGATTCAAGGGAATCCCCACTTTAGAGATATGGTCTATGTTCGGGGAATTTTCCCCGAATAAAGATTTCAGCGATTCCCTGTGCTAGTGAGCTAATCTATGTTCGGGAAGTTTTCCCGAACATAGATACAAAGGATTCCCTGCGCTAGTGAACTGGTCTATGTTCGGTGGAATTCCCCCGAATGTAGATCTGCTCTCTTGCACATGCTCGCTAGCCCATCCTCACTTACCAACCAATTCGTTTAACAACCAGGTCGTAAGAACGGAACCCGGTCAGTAAGTGAGGAGTGTCTGTATATGATTGTGTACATTTCATGAATGCATTAATGCATTTATTTTTTTGCCGTATAAACACAGAACAATATATATACTCCACAAGTCCCATTTATTTGAAAGAATGTAAGGAAATGTTTGCAACTTAGAGAATTTCCTTTAATCTCTATGGAGCCTTGATCATTGGACCCAATATAATTATTCCTTCTGTTATTTATATAAATTGTGTGTGATTGCACATACTAAATATTGCAGAAAAAAAGCTTACCCTGGTCACTCTAGTGGACTTAGATGCATTTCCCAACGGACTCTGACCTTGGACTTTTAATGACTTTCACCCCACTTTTCAGGAAACTTCCCGTCTCATTATCTGTAACATAATCAATAGTCAGCTAAGTTAACAAATCACATAAAAGGGTTTTTTGAAATAGTAAACGAGTATTCCTGGATAATCTACAACATGTTTTCACACTTGGGACCTTATATTGGGACCTACATATTTGCAAGAAGAGGTAGGACTAACGCCTTGGAATGTCTTCAAATCAAATGTAACGAGAGAAAGGGACAATGGAGGAGCATATAGTCATATGTAATGACGTATGGAAGAAAAGTAGCACCTATAGGCAGAGGATTCTGAGAAATGCAGGTCAACAACAATCAAAGGAAGGTAAATACCTTCACTCTACAACAGTTCTTTAGTGTGACTTTGGTAGCTGATTTCACCATGTGTAATGCAACTGTGTGCATTCTGAAAATACTGTTTTCAATAGATTCTGCAAGGATTATTTTTAAATGTGAGCATTAGAACTTGTGTAGGATTATACTGAAAAAAATATCTTCTAGGATGCGGTAATCAAAACAAATACAACTTCCTCTCCATGGCACATGCATATTCTCTAAATAAACAAAAGGATGCACACCATCCACTCTACTCATACAAGAAAATAATCTTTATTGCTTATAAAATAAAGTATACACAAAAATCAGTTAGATAATATATCAATTAGTGAACAGGCTAAGACAGAAAAGCAACAATGATACTGCATACACAAAGTCTACCAGAGCAAGACATGTGCTCCCTGCATAATTGTGTTTGCATATTCTCGACAACACCAGACAACACCAGACAGGATCCAAGGTGCAGAGTTTGCAAAGAGGCTTACGATAAATATAGCACATAGCAGTCAAGTGCAATATATTAGCATGGAGAGACCCAAGCTGGGATTATGCACTGACACAACTGCACAGAATATGGGCTGGCTCTGCCTAAGTATAGATGAGAAATGCCTCTAACAGTAGTTCTATATGACTTCCAGATCCAGATAGGCAAGCAAGTAGTGCTCAACCAACCTGACATTGTATCGGAAGGCTACAGTGGTGGTGGAAGGGGCAATACTCGGTGACCATAATATCAGGAAGAAGGAACATGAGAAGGTGGACAAATACCAAGGGCTGAAAGAGGAGCTGGAAAGATTGTGGAAAGTTAAAGCAGTAGTAGACACAGTTATGATAGGAGCACTCTGGACTGTAACCCCAAAGTAGGGAGCTTGGCTTAAGCAGATTCTAAGTGGGACATCAGAGATATCTGTCCTAATGAGTGCAGTTGTAGGATCAGCTAAGATACTGCACAGACCCCTCAGACTCCCAGGCCTCTGGTCGAGGACCCGAAAATTTTGATTTTTTGTATGCTTTCTCCTCCCTTTTTTCTTTCTTTGCCTCAAGCTAATTTCATCCTGTGTATGCTGGATTATTATTTTTTATGATTACGAGCAAAAACAGACTTGATAACTGCTGGAACGCATGAATACTGTAAGTGGAACGCATGCGAACCCGGAAGTAACAGCGGTGGAACGCAAGAACACGGAAGTGATGACAACAACTTCAGAGCCCGGAGTCACAGATCAAATGGACTTATGTGATTGGTTGATGGGCGAAGGGGGCGGGTTCCTTGTACCCGTTTCCCGGGCAAAATTGCTTATTTAAATGTATGCTGAGCTTGAATACAATACTGCACCCGAGGAAGAGGTATTGTGACGTCGAAACGCGTTGTGCTTGATGCTGACATTACCCAATTTGGAATGTAAGATTTTAAATGCTTTTTAATAAATAATACATTTGATATATTTCTAAAATTGGTGTTTTGCCTGCTCTATTTCCCTCATATTTGGAGGTTCAAGCTCCAGCCTTGTGGACTTCAGTGGAAATTCCTCCCTAAGCGCTTTTACCTGAGCCAGTTTTCTCACTAACAGGCTCCAACCCATGTGAGTGGGACCATTAAGACTGCTATATTTGATCTATCTTACACTGCAGTATTATACTATGATCTTTTTTGTTTATTATGTATAGGAGCTAAATTGATACAGACTTATTATAATAAGGTATTTACCCTTATTTTATACATAAATTTTGGGATATACCACTAACATATTTTTGCTTTTATGAAGAAGTGGGTTTTTAATGATTTTATAAAGGAGTGGAGACTGGGTGAGCATCTAACGGAGGAGGGAAGTGAGTTCCACAGGAATGGTGCAGCCCTCGTGAAGTCTTGAAGGCGAGCATCAGATGTGGGAGTGTGGACAGAAGATAGACATGAGTCTTCAGCAGAGCGTAAGGGCCTAGACGGGACATACTTGTGTATTAGGGATGATAGATAGGCAGGAGAGCATCCTTATGTAGAGATTTGAAAGCAAGAACCCAAATTTTAAATTGAGCCCTATATCTTATAGGAAGCCAATGTAGGGACTGACAGAAGAGTGCGGTGCGGGCAGACAGGAAGATGAGCTTCACCGCCGCATTCATTATGGACTGTAACAGTACAAGTTGGGAGCATGTATGACCACTGAGAAGCGGATTACTGTAGTCAAGGCGAGAAAGGACAGTGAAATGGACCAGCACCTGGCGTTAAGTAGGGTTGGATACGCACAATGTTTTTGAGATGGAAGTGGCAGTATTTGGCGATACATGAGGCGTGAAGGAGAAGTCGGAGTCAAAGAGAGCACCAAGGCAGCGAGCCTGCATGGTGGAGCTGATGATAGCACCGTTGACTTGAAGGGAGACAGACACAGGAGTTGCAACACTTGAGGGAGGAAAGACCAAAATTTCAGTTTTGGTCAAGTTGAGTTTAAGGAAGTGGGCAGCCATACAGTTAGAAATAGCAGAGGGGCAGTCAGAGACACTAGTCAAGAGGAACGGGGAGAGATCAGTAGAGGACAGATAGATTTGTGTGTCATCCGCATAGCAATGGTATTGGAAGCCAAAGGAGCTAATGAGTTTACCAAGGGAGACAGAATATACTTAACCTAGATGTCGCTCACTGTGCCCCCACTCACTAGAAGGGGCTAAGGTGCAATTTTTAATGGGACACAGAACTTCAACTTGCAACATCAGTTGTATTCATGTTCCTGCCCCTTCCACCCTTTATACCTCTTCCACATGCTGGAATAGCTTATCTGAAGCCTGGCAGAGAAAGGTACAGCCAAGGCATGCCACACAGCTATGCATGATGACTCAGGGCAGGAGATGGGATGGGATGACTGAGCAGGATGAGAACTGGGCCTAAATACCCCTCCTATAGATCTGATAGACTGTAACCGGCCTTTGACCCCAAAGGCAGTTACCAGGTTTCCATTTGCATAATTGCTGCTCAGCATTAACCCTTCTGTGGATTTGGTTGCTGCTCTGCACAACTTTTCCTGTGTCGACAGTAAATGCCATTAACCACATTTTTATAAGCGGATGAATACATGACACACACAAAGGAGCCTGGGAAATGACAGATGGATCTAAAGAGATTGAGAGAGATAAAGCAGGAGTCATGGGAGGATTGAGAGATACATATACAGCACTCATCCTCCTCCACACACACAAACACTCTTCCAGCACATACAATATTTAAACACTACACACACTCACAACACTCAGCTGCCCACTCGCAGACCAGAGCAAAGGACTGTAGGAGGAGACGACAGTCAAGCATCCTCCCTAAAGCCCTGCGCAAACTTAATCTGGCTGTGGAAGGCAGTAGCTGTAGCATGCTAAAATATGGTTACCAGATTGTATTTGATGTGATAACACATATCATACAAGACAGCATGCATATGTAATATTAGAATTGTAAAGTTTGATAGTAATTGGAAGTACTGATATATGAATAATCAAGCCAGGTCAGGTTTCCATAAATGTTCAAAGTCAATATACAAGCCAAGGTCAATATCAGAAATTCAAAAGAGACTTTCAGAAACATGTATTTTAATGTTATTGTCTATTTAAATAATTATGTTCTTTCCCTTAAGTTCACAGGTCCACTGATAATAAACTGCCTATTTAAGACCACTGATGAGCTGACACAAGCCTGTTATGCTCCTGTGCCTTGCATGTTTCTACTAACTAATTTTTCACATCTCAGAATCTCCAGTTCAACTCAGAACTGATTTTCCACTTACCTCATCAGGAATTCCTTCAGAATCTATAAATTGGATACTTATACTCACCTTGTTTCCTGCATTTCTCCATCGGTCTTTAAATGTTTCCAATTCAGCTGCTGAAAGCAAAATGAACACTTTTTTGCACTCTGCTACAGCCAGCCAGTTTTGCAGTATGTACATTTGCTTTTTCCATATGGGAATTGCTTTCTGCAGGTAAAAAAGACTTGCCTCGAGTCTTGGATGAATCCCCATTTTCTGTTACTTTCTTACATTTAAACAATCTTTGCATGTTTTTCCTACTACCAATTGGCTAATTAATTTATGAGGAGAAGCAATTATTTTTTTTAGCACAAACTGCTTTATTTTATTTTATTTTTTTTTAATTCTTTATTTTTGTTGCACAAAGAATATACAGAGTAAGACTGTCTCACCACGACAGTGGAGCAGACTTGCAGTTGCAGACATGTTGTGATAGTATCATATCACTGACAGTGTGTGCATAAAATGTTTATATTTTGAGAGTAAAATAATATAATAATAAAAACTTGGTAAGTCTTGTAGGCTAGTAACTGCTGTAAATGTTTGGCTTCCGATTACATCTGTGGTAAGAGCGTTGGGCGCCTGAAGTTGGTATGTGTAATGTTATACGTGAAAAAGGCAGAAAGTGGCGGTGCTCTTTTGGAGTTGAGGGGCTCATAAGTCATATGTGTCTCTGGGTTATACTATAATGAGCCTAAAGGGAAATGTTAAGTGTGCTAGTGGTTCTTTGCACATAGTCGTGGGGGGGGGGGGGGAGCAGGTGCCTTCTCCTGTAAGATCTAGAGTGAGGTGGCCGATGGAATGTTGATGTGCCCTGAGATGTGGGGGGTTCTCTGTTGAGAATTAAGACATGCAGTATAGCTGGGGACGGACGCATTCCTGGCGGCCGGTCGCTGGCTCTGCGTTTCTGTGTGGGGAGAGTATAAGAGGGTAGTGCTCAGTGACTCTTAAGCCTGGGGGAGGGGTGGGAATGTAGTCGGTCTGACTGAACTTAAGGACTAATGTTGGATCAGCTGCAATTTATAGAAACAATAAAACATTGACTAATCATGCTGAAAAAGAAAAAAAATTCTAACAAACAAAACTTTGATGTTGGTTCGTCTCCTAGCGTCGTCCATTGCATCCACTCTGGCCAGCAAAGCCTGGTGTGAGCCTGGAGTTGCCTTATTTGTTCCGTTGCCCCCGTTTGTTGTTGTGCTATGGAGGAGATGTCCTCCTCTGTGGCCATCTGTGGCCGTCACCCTGTTTGTTACGGCCGTGATCTCCTCGCGAAGTAGCGCTATATCTGTGCGGAACCAAATACGCAGGTGTTTCAGCAGGCCCAGGATGTCTCCTTTAGTTGCAGGGGCCCCGAGGTCACCTACTTGTATGGTCGAGAATGAGTCATCCGCTTCGGGGATGGCGTCTGGGGAATCCAGTGGATCCTCTTAGGCTGCGCCAGAAATATGTCCCCTATTCTTCTTGTGCCCTCGTCAGAGTGGGCTTTCAGTTTTTTGGTTCGTTTTCCCATAGTGTAGAGTAAGTGGGTTGGCGAGGTATTGGTAGGGCACTGCTGATTCTTGGGGTAATTATCGAGTTTTGCCGATTTTGGCCCGGAGCACTACAGACATGCGACTGCTCTCCGTTGATGTCCCTGCTTTCTTTTTAGTTCAAAATCAAGTTCTGATTCAGACTACTTGATTTTAAAAGACATTAATGTTTATGTTATTTCGCTTGATTCCTTAGTGATTAGTCATTATTGACCACTTTGCTCCAGAAAATAATATATGACTATATATAATATATCATAGTATTATATTTGCATTATTATATGACATACAATCCATGCAATGTATAAAATTAAAATAAAAAGAATTTAAAATAAAGTTTGAAATGTTTCCTATTTTTTTTGTTCCAACTAAATAATTTTTGTTCCAACTAAATAAAATAAAATTGTTCTAGTGTCTTTTTGTTCCTTCTACAAACAGCTAGAAAATGAAATCTAGTCATTTACTCAGCTATCCTAGAGACATCAGTACAAATATGGTAGTATGTCCATGACATAGACTGAAAATTTTGCATAACAATCTCTTAAAATACTAGGTAGACCATAGTACCCCATACACTGACAATGGCATAATTGGATAAAGAAGCAAAATTACATTACAGTCATTGTACAAATAAATGTAAAAATCCCACTATGTTAACTATAGCAAATGCTTCCTTGAAAGGAATGCTCAATTATGTTCAGACTTAATTCTGGTGGATAAAACCACATAATATTATCTTTATAAAGAAATACATTTTATACGTCTGTGTCAGTGAACATTTGATTTTATCTACGATGGCAAAAATGAAAATACTATAGGTTTAAAAATTATATAAATGGTAAATGTACTAAGATAATACAACTTGTAAACATTCCATTGATATAGGAGAAACTCTTGTACAGGTGGTGCTCACTTTATGGCCTGCCTGTTTTACGACGGCTCACACTTACGACCAGCTCTCTAGCGTGGGGATTCAAGGGAATCCCCACTTTAGAGATATGGTCTATGTTCGGGGAATTTTCCCCGAATAAAGATTTCAGCGATTCCCTGTGCTAGTGAGCTAATCTATGTTCGGGAAGTTTTCCCGAACATAGATACAAAGGATTCCCTGCGCTAGTGAACTGGTCTATGTTCGGTGGAATTCCCCCGAATGTAGATCTGCTCTCTTGCACATGCTCGCTAGCCCATCCTCACTTACCAACCAATTCGTTTAACAACCAGGTCGTAAGAACGGAACCCGGTCAGTAAGTGAGGAGTGTCTGTATATGATTGTGTACATTTCATGAATGCATTAATGCATTTATTTTTTTGCCGTATAAACACAGAACAATATATATACTCCACAAGTCCCATTTATTTGAAAGAATGTAAGGAAATGTTTGCAACTTAGAGAATTTCCTTTAATCTCTATGGAGCCTTGATCATTGGACCCAATATAATTATTCCTTCTGTTATTTATATAAATTGTGTGTGATTGCACATACTAAATATTGCAGAAAAAAAGCTTACCCTGGTCACTCTAGTGGACTTAGATGCATTTCCCAACGGACTCTGACCTTGGACTTTTAATGACTTTCACCCCACTTTTCAGGAAACTTCCCGTCTCATTATCTGTAACATAATCAATAGTCAGCTAAGTTAACAAATCACATAAAAGGGTTTTTTGAAATAGTAAACGAGTATTCCTGGATAATCTACAACATGTTTTCACACTTGGGACCTTATATTGGGACCTACATATTTGCAAGAAGAGGTAGGACTAACGCCTTGGAATGTCTTCAAATCAAATGTAACGAGAGAAAGGGACAATGGAGGAGCATATAGTCATATGTAATGACGTATGGAAGAAAAGTAGCACCTATAGGCAGAGGATTCTGAGAAATGCAGGTCAACAACAATCAAAGGAAGGTAAATACCTTCACTCTACAACAGTTCTTTAGTGTGACTTTGGTAGCTGATTTCACCATGTGTAATGCAACTGTGTGCATTCTGAAAATACTGTTTTCAATAGATTCTGCAAGGATTATTTTTAAATGTGAGCATTAGAACTTGTGTAGGATTATACTGAAAAAAATATCTTCTAGGATGCGGTAATCAAAACAAATACAACTTCCTCTCCATGGCACATGCATATTCTCTAAATAAACAAAAGGATGCACACCATCCACTCTACTCATACAAGAAAATAATCTTTATTGCTTATAAAATAAAGTATACACAAAAATCAGTTAGATAATATATCAATTAGTGAACAGGCTAAGACAGAAAAGCAACAATGATACTGCATACACAAAGTCTACCAGAGCAAGACATGTGCTCCCTGCATAATTGTGTTTGCATATTCTCGACAACACCAGACAACACCAGACAGGATCCAAGGTGCAGAGTTTGCAAAGAGGCTTACGATAAATATAGCACATAGCAGTCAAGTGCAATATATTAGCATGGAGAGACCCAAGCTGGGATTATGCACTGACACAACTGCACAGAATATGGGCTGGCTCTGCCTAAGTATAGATGAGAAATGCCTCTAACAGTAGTTCTATATGACTTCCAGATCCAGATAGGCAAGCAAGTAGTGCTCAACCAACCTGACATTGTATCGGAAGGCTACAGTGGTGGTGGAAGGGGCAATACTCGGTGACCATAATATCAGGAAGAAGGAACATGAGAAGGTGGACAAATACCAAGGGCTGAAAGAGGAGCTGGAAAGATTGTGGAAAGTTAAAGCAGTAGTAGACACAGTTATGATAGGAGCACTCTGGACTGTAACCCCAAAGTAGGGAGCTTGGCTTAAGCAGATTCTAAGTGGGACATCAGAGATATCTGTCCTAATGAGTGCAGTTGTAGGATCAGCTAAGATACTGCACAGACCCCTCAGACTCCCAGGCCTCTGGTCGAGGACCCGAAAATGAGGAACAAAAAAAGTTAGAAAGTCAATTTAGTTTTTAACACTATTACAATTTTTTTAACTCTGTTTTTTAACTAACATAAAATATTATTAGTAGTAAAAATATAATTCTATATCTTATTAACATTTCTAATAAAATAAAACTTTCCTTTTTTTTTTTTTTTTTCACCTGTGACCACTTTCCTCTCATCTTTTATGATTATTGACAAGTTACAGAAGTGGGTTTGTTTCACTGGCGCACAGTTTAATATTTCCCGTTAATTTTAGCGACTGTGCTGTGTGCCATGCAAGAAACAAAATCAAATGCTTCACTTTCTCATCAGATCTTCAAAATATTCCATTACTAAACAAAAAAAGAACAAAATATGAATTCATTTTGAAAGAATTCTACCTAGGACTCATTTCTCATTTACCCTAAAAAGCCACATAAATAGCTGCTCAGACAGCACATCTTTTTAAAAGAACATACCGATCAATCATCATTTATAGTATAACAGAAACATTAAGCACTCACCAGACTGTATCAATCGTCTAGAACTGCCTTTCTTGAGGAAATTTGGTTGAATTATAATCACATATTCTCATTTTGTTTAGATATAATTTAATGTTTTGATTGAAAAAAAGGTTTTTTTTTCTTTCCTGAGCAAAAAAATCGCTACTCAAAAGGTTTGCTTTACTGTCATCTCAATATATTTTTCAATCTGAAAAATTAACTTTTTCGTCTGATGTAATAGGTTTTACTTTGTAATTGGAAATCAGAGAATCGTACAGCACCTTCTTTTTCAACATTATTCTTAAATGTTAGAGATATTGTTAACAAAAAAAAAACTGAATTAATTGTAGAACTATTTTAAAGGAGAAGTGCCACATGTTTAAAATGTATTTATTGTATAAGGAGATACATGTTATCACACTAGAGTTATGTAAAATGTATGCAGCAAGTAGGGCTATGTCCCACATTCTTTTTTTTTTTTTACTGAACAAAAAACTGGAATGGTAATGGTTAATGCTTAGTGTCATTAGAAAAAAAAACACAAATGTATCTGTCATAATTGTGATGACTAACGATGATGCAGGGAAACTGAGCAATTAATCATGTTAAAATTTTGGGACATTTTTCAAAAAACACCCATCTTCTGGAATAGACTACTCGCACAGGTTTTACAATCTCCCTTCAGATCCTGGATACCCAGAAAGAAAGGTCTGCATTTTGTTTTGTCTTTTAGGACTGTCACTGGGCAACAGCAACATGGGCTGGAGTTAGAACAATTTTAAGAGGTTGTGGTTTTCCAAATACATATATCTAATTGTCTATGGTGTATGACCTCTCATTGGGCCAGGGGTTGAGTACATGAGGTTAACTAGGCAGAGCCCAACAAGTCATGGGGCAGCACCCCATCCCCTTTAAACTTCACATTTTATTCTACTTGGAAGCTATCAAAAGTCTAAATGTCCTTTTCCTGGTTAAATACTTTGATATTAATATAACCATCACCAGGACATTCATAAGTATACCCCACAAAATCAACATCAAGTAAATCGGTACACCTGTTTGGGGGAGGGGCGAGCCAGTAATGCAATTGCATCCCTGGTGCTCCCTAAATTGGGCAGGCACATCTATATCAATGGAGGCTGGTCTACCCGAAGGATTGGCAGATCAAAGTGTTATGAATGTACTCCAGGCTGCCTGTCAATCATCCAGGCCAAACCACTAAGATCAGACCATGCAGGTAGCACTGTTTTAGTGCTCCCTACAGGATCCTAGTGTCTAATGATGTGCTTGAGTTGAGTTGACAAAGTCAGGATGCCAAAACAGGACCCAAAAACAGTACTGTCCCTTCAAAATTGGGTATGTTGAGAGACATGCATAATACAAAGCTTTAACTGAAAAACAAGCGTGTTTCAATGAATAATCTAACATTAACCAATACAAAGTATGGGTTTGTTAGGATATGTTGTTAGGATATGTACAAGGTGACTCATACATTTCTGTACAGCATTATAAACTTTTCAGTTTGTTTAGCATGGCAAAACATACACTGTCTATTGGTGGAAATGTTTTGTAACTAAGGCTAAATCCAAGATTATGTTATTGCAATGGCAAAGATACATGATTAATAATTAAGCAAGTTCTGGAACATTTCTTTGACCATGAAATCATCTCTGGCACCAAAGCAAGGAAATAGCTTATCAGCCACTAAAAATGGTAGCAACTGACAATCTTCTGCCATTTCAATTACGAAGGCATTGTGATCCCGTTCTCCTGACAACAGCGCAGAAATATTGACAACAAACGTTTGTATAATTTCAGTTTAGTTATGTTTTGATCAAAACAGTAACAAAATACAAAAGGTTACAGCTAAAAAAAAAAACGTATTTTCTTAAACACATCCTACAGTTACAACATATTTTTTAGAAAATGCAGGAAAATAACTTTCCCCATACGCAGAGCCAGAAATTAGCACTAATGGGTGTGATACTACGCCATGTTAAAAATACTGAGGTTTGAAAAAAACTTGACTTTTTTGAGAAAGGAACAATTTGAATCGGTGGATATATGTCATGTGCCCACTGTATGCGTTTATATGACCTCTTCGCAAAATAAATCTTTTTTTAGCTTCACCAGTTCTGTGCTGAGCAGTGAAAAAATGTGGTGGTGTTTTTTTTCTTCAAGATTACACTTTTTATATAATTTATTTATACTACTGTTGTGTTACATGGATATAAAGAGAATACAAAATGAAAAAGCCTAAGCAGAAGTATCATCTCTGGAAGGCTGCCCACCCTCCCCTCCCCGCACTACCCCACCCCATGGTCATTACCATACTTATAGATAGTGCAGATCAGCTGATTTTCAAATCACACCAATCAAGTCACTAAACCTCTCCACAGCTGAAATCCCTGTTAACAAACTGCATCCTTAACCATGGTTTAAATACTCATAGGTATATGTGTGTGTATATATGTCTATGATTATATATGTGCATATGTATAATCTTCACATCTATATAACAAAACACATATTCTCTAAACAATGTTCTCCCTTCTATATTTTTAATTTCACACTTCTCTCATTACTAAAATACCCATATCCTTCTGCTCACCTGTCCCTGGCAACACCATCTTCATTACTTCCACTTTACTCCCCTCCCCTCTCTATTCATCCCATTCACTCTACATATACCTTTCCAGCCTATATCCTCCAACTCCTTCCAAATCCTCTATATACATACCCTCCTACAAAACGTACAATTCCTACTCCCACCTTCACTTCCTTTCTATCCCTCTGCTCCTAGCAGCTGGTGATGTACCTCCAAACCCTGGTCCCATCTCAGCAAACCCACCACGTACTAACTCAGGGAACCACACCAATCTTATACCCATCTCACGTTACTCTTCCTCTAAATCCTCCTTCAATGCTGCCCTCTGGAATGCACGCTCTGTTTGCAATATTACAAAATCCACTGCTGTCCACGATCTCTTCATGGCTCTCCCCCTCTGACACTGCTACCCCTGTATCTTTATGCTTTTTCTGTTTTTCAACTTACCCACAACCCAAGACACTTACCCTTCAACCATCTACCCAGCCCCCTTCCCTCTCTTTCCCATCATTTGAAATTCATTTGATTCGCCTTTTCAAACCCTTCTCTGCTAACATTGCTGTTATTTATCGCCCCCCTGGTTCCCCTCTCTTCTTCCTTGACCATTTTGCTGCCTGGCTACCCTACTTCCTCTCTTCTGATATTCCATCCATAATTTTCGGGGACTTCAATATTCCCATTAACCCACCTTTGACCTCAGCAGCCTCTAAACTACTTTCAATTCATTCCTCCCTCGGCTATCACAGTGGGCTAATTCTCCCACCCATGTAGCTGGCAATACCTTCAACCTAATTTTCTCTTATGCATGTACAGTATATAATATCTGCAACACTCCATTTCCTCTCTCTGATCACCACCTCTTATCGTTTGCTCTCAAGTACCCTCTCACCCAATAACCTCAGCCTAACCCTCCTCAACTCAGGCTGTCAGCTGATATTGATTCCCAACTGCTATCCATCCCTCTCCTGTCCCTCACTAGCCATCTCCACATATAACACTACCCTCACCTCTGCCTTGAACGCTGCAGCCCCGCTGCTAAATCCAAAGGCCTCTACTCCATACTAATTCTTCTTAACCTCTCTGCTGCCTTTGACACCGTTGATCATGCTCTCCTTCTTCAAGCTTTTCCATCACTCGGTCTCTGTGACTCTGTCCTCTTGTGGTTTTCCTCTTATCTCTCCCAGCGCTCATTCAGTGTCTCCTTTTCTAATGATACCTCCTGTAGCAGATTCCATATACTCTGACTTAGTGTATCCATTAAAAGTCTCCCAAATCCCAGGTGATGCAGTGATTATAGCTCGCAGTTCCCCAAACATCAGCCTAGACTTGATGAAGGGTAAACCAAATCTGTATAATCCAGGCTCAATGGCCTGTGATTATACAATACAGGGACACAGTAAACACGCCCATGACACTCCCATAAACCTACCCCCAAAATGTCATGTCACCATGACTAACCATAAAATGACAAATTATGGAAAACACACAAAAATACATATTTCACATAGAGGAAATAATGGAGAGATTGAATAGTGTTGTTTCTGGGTGTATGGAGTAAGGCCTAAAGAACAGAGATGGAAATGAAACATTTATATGAATGTACTTATAGCCAGGAGGAGCCAATGAAAGAGGGGGTGAGGGGATAGAGTAAACATTTGTTGTTTACCATTGAAATGTTTACCAACAAAATTCTATCACCCGAAATATTACTAACTGTGTACATGAACACGTGGAATACATGAAATAGCAAGAATAAAAACGACATGCACAGAAAATTACAGTGACAAAATACAGGTATAAACGGTAACAATTCCACCCTTCAATACTTGTGGCTACATAATCTCGCTTGCTTCAACATCAAATTCTCATGTATTGAGTACAGACTACATGTCTCTGGATGAACCAAACTAACTCACAAAATTCCTCTGCATTTATCTAAATATGACTGGATGCATGTGCATACATCTAAACATGTGAGGCTTAAGGTAACCAAAATGTATACATAGTTATATACATATATTTAATAGCCAAAGGAACACATATTATAAATAAATAAAAATAAATAAAAAATATATATATATATATATATATATATATATATATATTATCACTGCTAGCACTGCTAGCACACTAAAAACAAAATTACAAATCTACGTATGTGGCTATTGTCAGGATCGGGACAGGGATCCAACACGCAGAGTACAAAGAGTGGAAAGGTACGTATACCGGGCCTTAGAATGGCCGGACTAACGTACCGAGAGTAATAGAGAATAGTCAGAGACAAGCCGAGGTCGAGGGAACGAGAAGACAGATAAGCGAGAGACAAGCCGGGTCAAGGGATAACAGAGAAGCAGAGTAGTACAACAAGCCGAGTCAAAACCAAATAGAGCAAACTAGAATACCAGAGCACTGAGTGACTAGACAAGCTAGAACCACGACAGGGCAATGAGCTGAAGTGAGAAGTAAGCTTAAATACCCTGGCTCTGGATGGTAATCACGCCTCTGACAAGTACCGATTGGATATCGGACACTTGAGTGACAGGTCGCTCGCGATAGCGTCATGACGTCACGTATTGAGCGTCCTGCTAGAAAAGGACGTGGATTCCTCGCGGCCGGTGTTTAAGTGACTGGATGAACCGCGAGGAACGAAGGAAACAGCTCGCCTGAACGGGCAAACCACCAAGTCTCTACCTCCCTTAGAGGTAGAGGCCTCAGGTACCCTGACAGTACACCCCCTCTCAGATACGCCCACCGGGCGGAAGGAACCGGGGCGAGATGGGAAGCGGAGGTGAAATGCTCTGCGAAGGCGAGAAGCATGAACGTCCTCCTGAGGTACCCAACTCCTCTCCTCAGGACCATATCCCCTCCAGTTGACCAGATATTGCAATTTTCCCCTTGAAATTCTGGAATCAATGATGGAGCTGACCTCGTACTCCTCCCGACCCTCCACCTGAACAGGACGAGGCGAGGAGACCTTAGAGGAGAATTTGTTGCAAATAAGGGGTTTCAACAAGGAGACATGAAAAGAGTCAGGAATGCGTAAGGCAGGTGGCAGAGCAAGGCGATACGCAACCGGGTTGATACGAGTGAGAACCCTGTAAGGACCTATGTAGCGAGGAGCAAATTTCATAGATGGAACTTTTAGGCGAATATTCTTAGTACTCAACCATACCCTATCCCCAGGAACAAAAACAGGAGCCGCTCTTCTATGCTTGTCAGCGTGTTTCTTGAACAATGAAGAACTATGTAACAGAATTTGCCGAGTCTGATCCCATAATTTCTTCAGGTTGGCGACATGATCATCAACCGACGGCATCCCCTGAGAAGAGGAAACCGAAGGAAAAATCGAAGGATGAAAGCCATAGTTCATGAAGAAAGGGCTAGAGCGAGTTGAATCACAAACAAGGTTATTGTGTGCGAACTCCGC
Source organism: Pelobates fuscus (assembly GCF_036172605.1). NCBI lineage: Eukaryota > Metazoa > Chordata > Amphibia > Anura > Pelobatidae > Pelobates > Pelobates fuscus. The sequence goes on along the minus strand of NC_086320.1, from coordinate 59,070,291 downwards.
CCAAGGAATCAGACCGACCCAATCGTCCTGGTGTTCGGAAACAAAGCATCGCAGATACTGTTCGATCTTTTGATTGGTACGTTCAGCAGCTCCGTTAGACTGAGGGTGATAGGCAGAGGAGAAGTTCAATTTGATGCCCATTTGAGAACAAAAGGATCTCCAGAAACGTGAGACAAATTGAGAACCTCTATCAGAAACAATCTCCGAAGGAATCCCATGTAGGCGAAAAACCTCTCTTGCAAAAATTTCCGCCAATTCAGGAGAAGTCGGAAGTTTAGGTAATGGCACGAAATGGGCCATCTTAGTAAATCTATCCACCACCGTGAGAATAACAGTCTGTCTCTTGGAAGCAGGTAAATCAACGATAAAGTCTATGGACAAACAGGACCAAGGTTTCTCAGGAATGTCCAAGGGGTGTAACAGGCCACATGGAGAAGCATGAGGTAGTTTAGTCTTGGCACAAGTCTCACAAGCTGCGACGAACTCCTCAATATCTTTTCGAAGTGAAGGCCACCAGAAATCCTTGGATATCAGAGAGTATGTCTTGCGAATACCAGGATGCCCAGCTATTTTACTTTCGTGAAAACATTGTAAGAGTTCCAGTTGAAGTTCAGGAGGAACAAAGTTTCTTCCCTCAGGAGTGTCTCCGGAAGCTAGATGTTGTGACTTCAAGATCTGGTCAAGTAGCGGAGAATGAATTTTAAGACTGGTATTAGCAATAATATTGCATTTGGGTACAATGGAGGACACAAGTGGTTCAACTGAAGCAGAAGGCTCAAATTGGCGAGATAGCGCATCGGCTTTAGAATTCTTTGAGCCAGGTCTGTAAGTCAGAACGTAATTGAAATGGGTAAGAAACAACGACCAACGAGCCTGCCTGGAGGACAAACGCTTGGCCTCTCCGATATAAGACAAATTTTTGTGGTCTGTTAGAATGGTAACAGGATGTAAAGTACCTTCCAATAAATGTCTCCACTCTTTCAAAGCCTTGATAACCGCCAGTAATTCTCTGTCACCAATGTCATATCTGCTCTCAGTACCGGACAATTTTTTAGAGAAAAATCCACATGGATGTAATGGTTTGTCAACACCCAACCTTTGAGATAGGACAGCACCTAAACCAGTCTCTGATGCGTCTACCTCAAGTAGAAAAGGCAGGGAAGTGTCGGGGTGAACTAAAATTGGAGCGGAAGCGAAAAGTTCCTTGAGAGTTTTGAACGCAAGAAGAGCTTCAGTAGTCCAATTCTTAGTATCAGCCCCCTGTTTGGTCATATTAGTGATAGGTGCGATAATAGAAGAATAGCCCTTAATAAAGCGCCTATAATAATTAGAAAAACCAATAAATCTCTGTACGGCTTTAAGTCCTTTGGGTAAAGGCCACTCTAGAATGGACTGGAGTTTATCCGGATCCATCTTGAATCCCTCCCCAGAGATCACATAGCCAAGAAAGGTTACCTGGGTTTGATCAAAGCTACATTTCTCCAACTTGCAGTACAAGCCATGCTGAAGAAGCTTGTGCAAAACCCTCCTGACTTGCTTGTGATGAGTCTCAATCTCACTAGAATGTATAAGTATATCATCTAGGTACACAATGACGCACTCTTGCTGAAATTCCCTAAGAACCTCATTTATCAGATCTTGGAATACAGCTGGTGCATTGCATAACCCAAAAGGCATAACCGTATATTCATAGTGGCCATAGCGAGTATTGAATGCCGTCATCCACTCATGTCCCTGCTGGATTCTCACCAAGTTATATGCCCCTCTGAGGTCTAACTTGGTGAAAATTGTAGAGCCCTTCAAACGATCGAAGAGTTCGGTGATCAAGGGAATCGGGTAGGCATTTTTAATGGTTATCTTATTTAGACCTCGATAATCAATACAAGGTCTCAAAGAACCATCCTTCTTTTTAACAAAAAAAAATCCAGCCCCGGCAGGGGAGGAGGACCTCCTAATGAATCCCTTGTCTAAATTCTCGTGAATATACTCCTCTAGAACTGAGTTCTCTTTCGTAGATAATGGGTATACATGACCTCTGGGGGGCATGGTACCAGGGAGTAGGTTAATTTTGCAATCAAAGGACCTGTGTGGAGGTAAGGTATCGGCTTTCTTTTTGTCAAATACTGCCTTTAAATCTAGATACTGAGGCGGAATTTGTGTCTCTGTAGGATTGTCAGAGTTAGCCGATGTGTTGGTTAATCCGAGAGGCGAGACCTTCCGCAAGCATTTCTCTTGACAATTCTGTCCCCACGAAACTATCTCCCCTGATTCCCAATTAATAATAGGGTTATGTCTCCTCAACCAGGAGTACCCCAGGACTATGGGAATAGACGGAGAAGAAATGAGCAGTAAGGATATGTCCTCTCTATGTAGGATGCCAACAGTTAAGTTAATCGGTATGGTCTCATGGAAAATAACAGGCTCAAGTAACGGTCTACCATCGATGGCCTCAACAGCCAGTGGTGTCTCTTTTAACTGGGATGGAATAGCATGCTTGGCAGCAAAACCCTGATCTATAAAGCTCTCAGCAGCTCCAGAATCGATTAGTGCCATAGTCTTAACTACTCCCTTTTCCCACTTTAAAGAAACGGGTAACAGAAGCCTGAGCTCTTTGTAGTTGTGAATAGAGGACAAAGTAGAAACACCCAAGGCCTGTCCTCTAGAGAAACTTAGGTGCGAGCGTTTCCCGAACGATTGGGACAATTTAGGCGTAAATGACCTCTGACTCCACAATACATACATAAACCCTCCCTTCTCCTGTACTGTCTCTCCCTCTCTGTGAGATGAGTACTGCCTATCTGCATAGGTTCAGGAATACGTAAATCCTCGAACTCAGAATCTTGAAAGGTAGGCGCTAGTTTAAAGGAGGGTCTACGGGTCCTATCTCGAGTGTTCTGCCTCTCTCTTAAGCGTTCATCAATACGAGATATAAAAGAAATTAAATCCTCCAAATTCTCAGGGAGTTCTCTAGTAGCGACCTCGTCAAGAATTACATCTGATAACCCATTCAGAAACACATCTATATAAGCCTGTTCGTTCCACTTAACTTCTGCCGCCAAGGACCTGAACTCTAGTGCATAATCCACAAGTGTTCGATTGTCCTGTCTAAGGCGCAACAGTAATCTAGCTGCATTGACCTTTCTACCAGGAGGGTCAAAAGTTCTTCTAAACGCAGCTACAAAGGCATTATAATTATAGACTAGTGGATTATCATTCTCCCATAAAGGATTGGCCCATCTCAGAGCTTTCTCAATGAGTAGAGTAATAACAAATCCAACCTTCGCTCTATCTGTAGGATAAGAGCGGGGTTGTAATTCAAAATGGATGCTAATCTGGTTCAGAAAACCACGACACTTCTCCGGTGACCCGCCATAACGTACTGGTGGGGTAATACGGGAAGAAGCACCTACCGTGGCTACCTCTAGACCTGAGACTGCAGGAGAAATAGAAGGAGTACGTGTCTCCTCAGGTGGATTACTAGCACGAGACAAAAGTGCCTGTAGTGCCAAAGCCATCTGATCCATCCTATGCTCCATGGCGTCAAACCTGGGATCCGAAGAACCAAGCTGACTGTTTGTACCTGCAGGATCCATTGGCCCTGTCGTAATGTCAGGATCGGGACAGGGATCCAACACGCAGAGTACAAAGAGTGGAAAGGTACGTATACCGGGCCTTAGAATGGCCGGACTAACGTACCGAGAGTAATAGAGAATAGTCAGAGACAAGCCGAGGTCGAGGGAACGAGAAGACAGATAAGCGAGAGACAAGCCGGGTCAAGGGATAACAGAGAAGCAGAGTAGTACAACAAGCCGAGTCAAAACCAAATAGAGCAAACTAGAATACCAGAGCACTGAGTGACTAGACAAGCTAGAACCACGACAGGGCAATGAGCTGAAGTGAGAAGTAAGCTTAAATACCCTGGCTCTGGATGGTAATCACGCCTCTGACAAGTACCGATTGGATATCGGACACTTGAGTGACAGGTCGCTCGCGATAGCGTCATGACGTCACGTATTGAGCGTCCTGCTAGAAAAGGACGTGGATTCCTCGCGGCCGGTGTTTAAGTGACTGGATGAACCGCGAGGAACGAAGGAAACAGCTCGCCTGAACGGGCAAACCACCAAGTCTCTACCTCCCTTAGAGGTAGAGGCCTCAGGTACCCTGACAGCTATATATTGATGTAAAAAAAACCAGATAAATCAGTTTTTTACATCTACTTCACTGGACTAATACGGCTGCAATCTCTACTGGACACACTGGACATATATATATATATACACACACATAAAATGAATATACAAAAATATTTACAATACTTATTACAACACTATAAGTACAGTCTCCTAAATAATTCATATGTGCTGTTCCATTTTAATATAATGAATTAATATATGGCAAACATTACTGAATAAATTGCAGAACATAAAGCAAAAATAAGGTAATTTAAATAATACATATCCAATCTATATGAACATTCATTTCCATAAATGAGGAGGCATAGGGGTATATTTCACAGCGATATGGGCTGGAAAAAATATATAATATTTTAAACATAAATATTACTGCAGTTCTAGAAATTCAGCCTGGATAAATGGATGCTAAAAGAAACTCCTGCAAACTTCATTATAATTGCTGCAGCGCTCTTCACAAAATCTAAGCTTAAAAAGAGAGAATAAAGCTTCCATTGAATTTAAGAGACTAAATGCGTTAAAAGTTTACACTGCTAAGTTCTGGTTTGTTTTCTTGGCAAAAAAAAAAGCCAAATGCCAAAAAAATGGACAGAAAAAAAAAAATAATAAAATTTAAAAAAAGAAATAATCCTGTAGAGTCAGTTATTGAAAGTGTTGTGATGAATGTAAAAAAAAAAAAAACAAGATTATTTCAGCAAACTATTTTAAACGTTAAAATAAATCTAATAGAAAATCACATGTTTTATTTTTAAAAAAAAAAGCTCAAAGTGTACAGGGCTATGGAAATTGCTGGCACTATATACATAATAAAATAATAATAATAATTGCAATAAAAATAAAGTATTGCTGATTGTATTACAGTCAAAATGGATAGATGTAAACATACACGACAGAAATTGTTTACACTGGTTTGTTTTCTTGGCAAAAAAAAAGCCAAATGCCAAAAAAAGGACAGAAAAAATAAATAAAAAAAGAAATAATCCTGTAGAGTCAGTTATTGATACTTATATTATAAACCCAAGTCCCAACACTTCGTTTGAAAGTGTTGTGATGAATGTAAAAAAAAACAAAACAAGATTATTTCAGCAAACTATTTTAAACGTTAAAATAAATCTAATAGAAAATCACATGTTTTATGGAAAAAAAAAAGCTCAAAGTGTACAGGGCTATTGAATTTGCTGGCGCTATAAACATAATAAAATAATAATAATAATAATAATAATTGCAATAAAAATAAAGTATTGCTGATTGCATTACAGTCAAAATGGATAGATGTAAACATACACAACAGAAATTGTTAAAGATGTTACTATTTGATCATTGAGTTGTGATGAGCATGTGAGGTACCTGGTATACATTTCAAACATTAATTTTAAAAGGAAACATTGAAAATGTCACAGATAAAGAGGGCAATGTAATAGTGATATAGAGTTAAAAAGGACTGCGCTAAGCGTAGGAGGGTTGGTAAAGGGTACAAGAAGGCTGTTGGAGTCTCACATCATTCTTCAAGGATTAAAATTATAGTAGACTTGTTGGAATGTCTGTTGGAACTGTATGATGTTCCCCTGGACAACTGGGGAAGGGGGAGCATAACCGCTGCCCATGGACAGTGGGATGGTATTAAAATGGATACAAAGTTTCCAAGTAATGGAGGTTTCTTAAGGAATAGGAAGGGGGGGGGGAATTACCAGTCAGCAGGAGAAGTTGAGGGATCCTGTCTGACTTTTCCAGTCTCTCTCCCTGTGTTTTTGGTGGGCGTGGTGTGGTTTTCTGTGTGCTTTTTTTTGTCACATCTGACTGGATTCCGGAATAGCACAGCTGCAGGAAGAAGGAATAATCTGAGTCAATATGGGGAGAATACAGTCTGGACAAGGCTGATGGCAACTGCTGGTTGTTGGGCTCATGGCTTCAAGGTGGAGAGGAACTGTCTGTTGGGTTAAGCATCCAACAGCTGATGGTTATAAAATGTTATATGGTTAAATAAAGCTGTGGGGCTATTAAGCATATGGTCAGCGGTCATGTTGGCAACAGACAGGATTTGTATAGGGCCTTTGCATAACTACATTTTGTGGGTTTGGTCAAGTAAGTTAAGAGTGAGTGTATCTATTAATATTATGGAGCTTAGAGTTGGAGTAGCATTAGAGAGAGTTAGGGTTAGGTGTTTAAGGCTATGGATTGTTTAGGGTTAAGTTGGACATAGATACAGGTGGTTACAAGAAGGACTGAACTATCACAGGTACAGGTGGTAATAAGAAGGACTGAGCCATCACAGGTATAGGTGGTAATAAGGACCAATTCATCATAGGTAAAGGTGGTCACAAGAAGGATGGTAGCTATAAAGAGGGGTATTGGGCTAAAAGATTAACAGCTGAGCTACATGAGGTAAGAGGAAGTCAAACAAGTGATAAGTGATAAAGGTCATGAGGTTCAAGCTGATCATCAGTTCTCTAACATTCACTGTTTAGTGCATGGATACTTTAGTTTTTTTTTGTTCTAGAAATATAATTACCTTGTTTGTTTCACCTACTTGTGATGGATGTTCTGATAATCATGAAAATATGGCTGTTTAGATGTTGAACTGCACAAAAGAGGTGCTCATAAAATAACATCTAAAGCTTTTCGAACATTATAACATTATTTTCTCAGATTCTGAAAAATGATTGAGCCCTAGATATTGGCAGGTTAAGCTCTTATTAACTAATTAGCTGATATAGGGGGCTATAACATAGTAATAAGACACGGGATGTCATCAGTTCACCACAATTTATTAATTAGCACTGGAATAAATTTCACCTAAGACAGAAAACTAGCTAATTAGAAATCATTCATATTTTGTTTTAGGAAATAATTAAAACTTGGATAACTGCATACCATGTTTCTTCATTTAACTACATTGAAGTAAGCCTACATTTTATTTTAAAATTACAAGCATATTTTAAGATAACATTTCAGCAAATATCAATTTTGTACACTGATATTTTGGTGTACCCAAAAATGCATACATACATGACATAGATTTCTAATTTTTTTTATTTATTTGTTCATGTTTTACATAAATATTAGGAGGATACATTTTCTTATAGATTATATGGCATCTCTTATCTTTCAATATTTTAGACAGAACCTAAACTATTAGCATAGTCTTTGAAATACCATATTTGTTAATCTGTATTTGTAAGGCTATTGATGACATTTTTGTTAAGGAATTCCTTAATATGCCACCACAATATCAAAATGCCTGCATGTAGTTGTAATGCCAAGATCACTGGACTGTGTTTTAGATTTGTGCATTCGGTTTCAAGTGAATAGCGAATAATCAGAATTTTGGGTATTCAATCATTTATTCAAATTCCGCAACTCTGAATCACTATATGAGCTATTCACGAAACAAACGTAACAGGAAATAGACATTCCGTTTTGTTTGTTTTATTATTCAGAGTTCCATCTGTTTTGCCAGAAAAAGGTAGAATGGAGAACAACCTGATTTTTTTTTTCATTGCAGTACACTAATAAGCGCAGTTACTCACCTTTTCGTCCAACTAAATAATTTTTCCTGAAATGATTGTATGAGAATGGAACCAAAATGCCACAATGACGACATCTGATGACCAAATTATTTTCAAATAAATGAACTGTTTTTTGTTTTTTTAACCATGCACAAGTCTACTCTGTTGTTCATTACTAGAACACAATGATGACTGAACTAACTGAAAGAGACAAAGGATCTCCAAACAACTGTCCCCTTCATTGTAAATTAAATATTCTCCACCCTAAACACCTGATCTATGAAAAAAAAATACAAAAATGCAATTACATGGAGCCAACTGCAGACAATGATTGAGGTACTCTACAGTATGTCATGGCTAGAGTATGGGTATCTCAATTATTTGGATAATATGTAACAAGGTTTGTACATACCAGTACCAGTACATACCAGTGCTGAAGTATTCTTTATAGCTTTAGCTTTGAAAAATAAGTATCCTGGCAATCTGGGCCTTGATGGTTTGTGTAATATGTGCTGCAAGCAGTTGAAATTTCTACTCCATTTGGAAACCTGGATACCTTTTGTGACGGACCGCCTGGCACCCTGGCCGGGTGCCTCCGTAAATCGATGCTCCTAGTGCTCACTGAGAACTCCAAGCACTCCACCAGACACCATCAACAATGTAGCCCCTTAACCGTCGCAGCTTGGCTGGGGGTCTTGCCATACTCCACCCACCCTGAACCCAAGACCAGGATCCAGCTTCCAGTGGGTGAACCTCTCCTCCAAGTGAATATAGCTGTGAAGCTCTTATAAGAGCTAGTGGTTATAGCCTGTATAGCAGGTCACTACAAACACTAGGCGAGGCTCTATGTTGAGGGTAAAGCTGGAACTCATTTTAATGGTGCCACACTTAACCTTATATGACAATTAGAGAGGTCCCGAATAGTTCGCTGGCGAATAGTTTCTGGCGAACATAGCTTGTTCGCGTTCGCCCATGTTCGGTCCGCCCCCTATTCGTCATCATTGAGTAAACTTTGACCCTGTACCTCACAGTCAGCAGACACATTCCAGCCAATCAGCAGCAGACCGTCCCTCCCAGACCCTCCCACCTCCTGGACAGCATCCATTTTAGATTCATTCGGAAGCTGCATTCTTAGTGAGAGGAGGGACAGTGTAGCTGCTGCTGATTTAATAGGGAAATCGATAGCTAGGCTAGTGTATTCAGTGTCCACTACAGTCCTGAAGGACTCATCTGATTTCTGCTGTAAGGACAGCACCCCAAAAAGGCTAGAACATCAGTCTGCTTTTTTATTTATTTTTCCTGTGTAATCTACTTGCAGTTGCCTGCCTGCCAGCATATGTGTCAGGCTCACAGCGTATACTGTGCCCACTTGCCCAGTGCCACCACTCATATCTGGTGTCACAATAGCTTGCATTTAAAAAAAAACAACTTTTTTGACTGTGAAATAATAGCAGTCAGTTTCCTTCACACGTGTGCGTTTCAGGGCCTGCCAGGGCACAGTGTCACACCAGTGCAACTCATATCTGGTGTAACAGTAGTCTACATTTAAAAAAACAAACTTTTTTGACTGTGAAATAATAGCAGTCAGTTTCCTTCACGCGAGTGCGTTTCAGGGCCTGCAAGGGCACAGTGTCACATCAGTGCAACTCATATCTGGTGTAACAGTAGTGTACATTTAAAAAAAAAAAACTTTTTTGACTGTGAAATAATAGCAGTCAGTTTCCTTCACGCGTGTGCGTTTCAAGGCTTGCCACGATACTGGACGCTCATGCGCAATGCCTGTAGGCTCATGCGTCAATATGCGGAAATTCGCGTTTGCCGTTCGCGAATGGAAAATTTTATGTTCGCGACATCTCTAATGACAATCCTCATGCAAGGGGTACGCGCACATGGACCTTGTTGGGGACTACAATACAAAATTACAAACCAATAACAATAGAGTTACAATGTTTGACACTCCCACACATAGCACACAATCCCTCCCCTCTGCCTGGGAGATAATTGAGTTAGATACTGTATTAATTCAATTTTCTCCAGGCAGAAAAACCACATATTATTATTAAACCCCAAAAGTACCCCAAAAACACATAAAATCCCCAGGTTACACCCCCTGATAGCCGTAATCTGGGTGACCAACATATCCAAAACTCACCCTGTTCGAATAGCTGAACCTCCATGGAAGGTAGGTGTTTAGCAGTGTTTGCGCCGCTGAGTGTCCGATTTGAGTTCCATACATTCGACAACCAAACACCGCTCATTGTACTTGCGGCTTAAGATGGCTGCTGCCACGTGTTCGAAATGCCACTTCGAACCACTTTGACCGTTTGGGAGTTCAAAGTGTCGCTTCGAACTAATTTGGGAGTTCGAAGTGTTCCTGTACAAGTCCAAAAAGGCACAAACAGTGTTTTTAACCAAAGTCCATTACAGGGGCCATCGTCACAGGGCAAGAGGCTGGCGAGCAGGCCCCTCCAAGAACCAGTGGCGAGGTTCTGTTCGCCACACCTTTGATTAGAGTAAGTTACCAAAATGATGAGGACTTATTGCCTCAACCAAAGGAGACCTAAAATGCTTCCTTACTGACATCTGCAAGAATATAGCCAAACTTAGATCCTTCATTACTCACAAAATGTAAGAGTTTCCCTAAAAAAATGTAGATCAGTAAGTGTAACAGTTGATGGACTTGTGCCTTGTTACCCTTGAAGATGAGCAGTGGTGGAAGAATGTTCAAATCAAAGACACAGAACTTTTACTTGCTGTTGACTTACCTCAGCTAACCTTTCCAGAAATTCTGCTTTCTATTGGCAACCTCTTTACTAGTCACGTAATAACCATTGTCTGGAATATTGTCCAGAATATAAAATACCGTATATACTCGAGTATAAGCTGAGTTTTTCAGCACATTTTTTGTGCTGAAAAACCCCAACTCGGCTTATACTCGAGTCACTGTCTGTATTATGGCCATTTGCATTGCCATAATACAGACTGGGGGCTGCAGAGAGTTTACTTACCTCTCCTGCAGCTCCTGTCAGCTCCCTCCTCCTCCGCGCCGGTCCTTTCAGCACCTCGGTCAGCTCCCAGTGTAAGTCTCGCGAGAGCCGCGGGGTCATAGTGCGGCTCTCGCGAGACTTACAGTGTGAGCTGACAGAAGAGCTGCACGGACCGGCGCGGAGGAGGAGGGAGCTGACAGGAGTTGCAGGAGAGGTAAGTAAACTCTGCCAGCCCCCCTCCTCCCCCCACTGAACTACCAATGCCACTGGACCACCAGGGAAGGAGAGCCCCCCTCCCTGCCATGTATCAAGCAGGGAGGGGGGACGGAAAAAAATAAAAATAATAAAATAATAATATTAAAAAAATAATAATAGTAATGAAAAAAAATAATATAACAAAAATAAAAATAAAATAATAATAATAAAAAAATATATTAAAAATTTCCACCCCCCACCAAGGCTCTGCATCACACACATACACACTGCACTCATACACATACACACTGCATTCACACACACACTGCACTCATACACACACACACTGCATTCATACACACTGCATTCATACACACACTGCATTCATACACACACTGCACTCATACACACACTGCACTCATACACACACTGCATTCATACACACACTGCATTCATACACACACTGCAATCATACACACACTGCATTCATACACACACACACTGCACTCATACACACACACTGCATTCATACACACACACACTGCACTCATACATACACACTGCACACATACACAAACTGCACTCATACACACACACACTGCATTCATACATACACACTGCACTCATACACACACTGCACTCATACACACACACTGCAGTCATACACTCAGTGCACTCATACACACTGCACTCATACACATTGCACTCATACACACACTGCACTCATACACACAGTGCATTCATACATACACACTGCACTCATACACACTGCACTCATACACACACTGCATTCATACACACATACTGCACTCATACACACTGCACTCATACACACACACTGCACTCATACACACACACTGCACTCAACACACACACTGCATTCATACATACACACTGCACTCATACACACACACTGCACTCATACACACTGTACTCACACACACTGCACTCATACACACACACTGCACTCATACACACACTGCACTCATACACACACACTGCACTCATATACACACACACTGCATTCATATACACACACACTGCATTCATTATATACACACACTGTAAATAAATATTCAATTAATATAATTTTTTTAGGATCTAATTTTATTTAGAAATTTACCAGTAGCTGCTGCATTTCCCACCCTAGTCTTATACTCGAGTCAATAAGTTTTCCCAGTTTTTTGGGGTAAAATTAGGGGCCTCGGCTTATATTCGGGTCGGCTTATACTCGAGTATATACGGTACTAACACCAGACTCTGATTGTACAACTCAAGAGGAATACGGTCCATCTCATTGAACTTGTGATTGCAGAGCCTGTTTCTATAGCAGCTGAGCTTTCCTCCCAGTTCCCAAACCATGCCATCCAGATGAGCTCATCCAAGATCACATCTTTTGTTCTGGCCTCATACCTTTCTGTGCCAATTAAATTACCATTTAACAACTCATATGTACTACTTTTCATTATGAATGTATAATATTTTTTGTTTACATGAGATAAGTATTGGTGGTGCCTATTTTTTTCTAGGGGACTCTGTAATAATCTCCGCCATGCAACCACCCTTTATACTATTATTATATCCCTTGATTTGTCATGTTTAATATGATGCTAATTAGTCACAATGCACAATAGTCTTCTTAAATACAATTATGCCTATATTAAACACCCTAATGTTTGCTAATATTTTCATGTATTCTTTTTACGCCCAAGATTTTGACCAGTACCATAATTTTAATTTAAAAGACATCACTCCACTAACATGGATACTTGGTTTGTTGATCAGCATCAAACTAAAAATTCAGAATTTCAATATGCCTGCGTTGTATCAGTATGGTAACTATGCTGCACCCTGTGTGATAATGAATTGTATATTACTGTCTGTTGTCCAACTGCTTCTCAGTAGTATGTTTTTTTTGGTTCAAACATTTCTTAGTGGTTTGATGTTTTGAATGTTGCTGTGGTTGTGTCATTGTAATACAGAGTGTAGTTTGTTTACAGTTTGTGCTCTGTCTTCATGTGTCATGCCCTGTGGATGTATATAACCCATCATGCTAATGATTATATTGTTTGTATAGGCTTTGTGTAGTCAGTGTGGGTGCAACCCGTGAGTATGTAATGTGGTGCATCTGTATGTGCCACTTTCCATTAAGGTAATAAACTATCCAACTGGTGGTGACTGTCAGCACCAATGTGCACGTGTACATGGCTGACATACCATGGCTTAAAGTTGTGCACTCTGGATCACAGATTGAGGCTTGCATGTATTGGGATGTATACAGAACTGTTTTGTTCAATGTTTACTGCTTTATTAAACAGTTACACAACGGGGCGGCGTGTACATAGAATAAATAAATATGTGTGTCGGAGTTGTTGTTTTTTTTTTTTTAATTCTTTATTTTTGCAGTGCAGGATTATGTATGCAATTTTTGGTAAACATTGTAAAGGATTAAACAAGATAAAGCAATGGTGTAACATACAAATTACAATATCAGGAAAAAGTGCACTGTTTTTTATATTTATACATGACATGGTGGATCAGTGTGTGTCAAGCGATTTTTAGATGAGCTAGTTACAATTTAGTTAAGCCTAGTGACAACATTCTAACAATTAATGATATGGTGTCCACCAGCATTTATAATCATAAAATTTAGTCAGGTTAAGTAACTCGTGGAGTGTAAAGATTAAGTAAAACCCATTACATGCGAGAGGCAATAGCAAGAGTTGTGGTTACTAGCGCTTAAGTAGTTGACCAGTCTGCTTGCTTGTTTCTTTTTTTTTTTTTTTCTTTTTTTTTTGGTTGCACATTTTAGAAATAGCCTTGGCATGGATGAGTTTGATTGTCGTTCAGCATATAACCAACATTAAACATAACATTAAAACAATATGGGGATGATGTGTTTCGGGTAAGTAGCTGTAGCACAGTGTGAGTGTAGCTGGGGTGGTTGTGGTGGGGGGGGGGGGGTGGAGTTGTTTTAAAAAAAAAAAGGTGTTTAAAATGTATAGAGATTTTCATTTGTATATTCACGTGTGTAATATATTTTAAAATGATGCACGCTCCCATCAGATTTTGTGTTCAATGACTGTAATCAATATGTTACAGTGGTTTCTGTTCTGTATAGGTGTTAGTCTAGTCTATCATATTAATCACTTACTATAGTGCCTGTATGCAAATATATTCATTGTCACATCAAAGGATTTGTGTATAAAGGAAAATCCAATCCCTTATGTCATTAAACCATTAAGACTCTAATGACCCTTCTCTATCACCATGACAATACTAATGAGACGTTGTCATGCAAGCAAGTGAAAATGATTTTGTATGTCTTGCTATTTTTTAAGAGCAAAACTCCTCAGTCATTCATTAATTTAATAGTAATATATTTCAAGTGACTCTGTCTTGCCAAACATGTACCCATGATCCCTTTTTGATGTACTGCTAATTTTAGCCATATGTTTTATGTATTAGTCCAGTGGTCCTCAAACTCCGGCCCCCCAGATGTTGCTCAACTACAACTCCCATGATTCTTTGAATTACATTATATAGCCAGAGAATCATGGGAGTTGTAGTTCAGCAACATCTGGGGCGCCGGAGTTTGAGGACCCCTGTATTAGTCAAACTGCAAGCAAATATAAGTAAAGATTAAAGTTATTATACTCATAGTACCCAAACTATATATTTTCTTTATTTGATTTTTATACTTTTTGTGCTCTCTGCTATGGCTGGAGTGACAATAGGCAGCAAGAGACACTATGACCTCTGATTTACAACACACCTAAGTAACAAGAAAAGCCTCAAAATATAAAGTAGAGAATTTTAACAATGGAAACATAGCACAGAATTATCCAAATGATTAATGGGTGAATTAAGTTTTTTTTCGCACCTGTGCCTCCCCAAGTAATCTTAAAGATTTCTTTGGCCCCAAAAATTATAAAGTGCAATCTTTCACCCTAACACTTCATGGTTAATTCAGAATTAAATTATGTAATTTATAAATGGCCATAATTAACACATTTTCATATGCACTTGTAAATTACCTGTGAGAATAGTTTAGTGAGTACATTAATTACTACTCTGTCCTAGAAGGATGTTAATGAATAAAGAAAATTACAGCATACAGTGATGAATGCAAGTCAAATTATAGAAGGATATCCATTAATGTGTACTGTAATGATGATGAGGTACAAGTTGAATGTATGGAAATATCATGTATGGAATGCTATAATTCAGCTTTTTACACAAAACATTAAGCAAGTGTGAACAAAAGATAGCACTATAGTTATTGCTGAACTGCAAATCTCTAATTCTCAGCCGTGCTTTCACGATCTAAATATATGCTGTAATATATCCATTTATTCACATACTCTCAGGCAACGTGCATTTTGTTAATCCATTCAAACACTATTTACATGCTTCAACACACTGCATATAGTCCTAACCACATACAGCATTCATACGCTAGCACAACACAATCATGCACTGATACACTTCATTCCTGCTTCTACACACGCATTCACACTAAAACATATATATATAGGTGTATATACATCCAATGAAACACTGCATGCATTAATTCACATACTATACAAAGAATTATTTTACACATGCAAACATCAGCTACATCCAGTTTTGCACAACTTGCACAGTATTAAAGGGAAAGTATAGGTTAAAAATACATATTTTGAATGCACTTGAACAATATAGTTAAAATAAAAAAATGCATTTATTAGTTAGCAGTCCATAAAAGCCTTGCAATCCTTGCAACTTAAATGATCCAACCCCTTTTTGCTCTGCACTAACTTCCTTGATCAATATGAGCAACAGCCAATCAACTGTAGGTATGCATACATGAAAATAGATATATGAATAAAATACATATAACATTTTAAAATAATTAAATACTGTATATTTTACAAATGTTATGAATGGAGGAAAATACTCACTTTGTACTAGAGTAGTACAATGTCCCAAAAATTTAATTTTCTGATTCTTGTTTGCTCCTGTGAAGCTATGATTTTTTTAAATCTAATCTCACAGAGAAGGCTGCTAGCACTAGCAGAAAACTAACAGAACAGGGGATAGAAACCTCTAGAATAAACACACTCTGTGTACTGACTGAATGTAAGATAGGTTCCAAATTAACAGTTATCTTCAGGAAGTGTGGAGGCTATGTGAGTCAAAGCCTGGGTACCTGTACTATTGCACAGTGAGGAAGGAAGCCAGGAGGAAGAGGTATCAGGTGCCAGAGCCCCAACATCAGGGTTAAACTACTGCGAAATGGTTTAATGCCAGAATGTAACTCATTCAGAACAACTGAAAAAAGTTTGGGAGTGTTCCTTAAAAATTTGAATATTTTCTCATTTTTAATTCTAATAAGTATTGTAATATAATTTACTACATTTCTAATATAATAATAATAATACTAATCTCAACTGTTCCTTTAAGTAAATAATTTTAAAATGTAATATATTGTTTAACTTTATTTTTTATTTTTTATTAGAACTAGAGAGTGTTGAGACAGTTCAAGGAAAAATACAGTTTTTTTTCTGAAAACAAACAGATCTACAGACACAGGAGAGAGAAAGAGAGGTGCCACATCTGTTTGTGATTAACGTATACATGGTTAACAGCCTGACATGTTTAATGTACATAAAGACTACCCATAAATGTCACTGTGACCAAGGGCATAAAAAACCTGGATCACCTGACAGAGGTTTGGCAGCACTAAAGACATGACAGATGAGGGGCATTGCTGATGTCAGGAGAATGCAGATCTACCAAGAGGAAAACGTTGACCAGAGACAGCTTTTAGAGCAGTCCAAAAGGAAGATCCCCAGATGTTGTAGAACTACAACAACCATGATGCTTTGCTATTTGAATGTCTTTAGAATGACAAAGCATCGTGGAAGCTGTAGTTTTAAAACATCAGGGGATCTACCTATTGGGCACCTCTGTTGTAGAGAGTAATTATTTAAACAAAAAATATAGACTATAAATAATGCAAACACAAAACCAAATGGTAGGGGCACCAGTGTAACACAATATACCAGTGTAGGGGCATATGTCTCTATGGCTCCTGATTTCACGTGAAGCAGCAATTTAATAATCCACGTTACAACAAAAAAACCCTCATAAAATAATAAAAACAAAACTGGGTAATTCAATATAAAATAGTGAAATAAACCTAATGAATTCATAGACTGTACCAGTTGGAGAAGCCTATCAGTGAAAACTAGTACTACAAAATAGTGATGATAGAAACATTTTGATGTCATATGAGAGTCAGATGTTCTATCTGGGATGTTATTAAATAAATTATAGGCTTAATTTTCTTAATTATTCTATATATCTGCTTATTCCATGCATTCGTAAATTCCTTATCTAGTGAAGGGCTATATCATGGTCTATGAAATGAGATAATTAGTATTAATATTTACCCTCCTCACGTTTAATTAATTTCTAGTAGATCTCAGGTTCCCTTTCTAAAATCTATGTTCAGAGTTTTTGGTAACATGCTAATTCTGAATTCTCATGATGATAGATCTGTAATATTCGAATCCACACATGGCAGAACTAACATCACGTTGGAAAATTCTCAAATATAACTGTGCTAGCTCAGCCTACTGTAATGCCAGTATCCTGTCACAGTTCCATGGTTTGACCCCTTTCCAGGGTCTCTGCTAGGCTCCTAGGTTGACTGGTTTTACGGTGATACGCTTCTGCGGCTCTGCAGAAGACATAAGCAGCGCCTTTCACCATTAATTGGGTAAGAGTATCAGCTGATTGCTCTCAGCCACGTCTGACAATGAAAGTTGCACCAAATTGACCTTAGCCAGCCAAGAACTATTGGTCTCTGCTGGCTGATGGCACCACAATGATGCTTCCAGATGTGGTGTTACACCTTCAGAAACAAAGGGGTTAAACATGGTATATGCAGTGTTTCAAAGTGAAACGTTGCACATACAGACTGCAAAAACCATGACCACTTAAAATAAACGAGTAACCCTTTAACCCCTTAAGGACCAAACTTCTGGAATAAAAGGGAATCATGACATGTCACACATGTGTCCTTAAGGGTTAAAAACTGAATTAAAAAATTTAGACTGAAAAAGCTGATCAGGAAAAAATCTTCAAATCAGCTATAGTCCCAGCATGTCTATTTTAGCCTATACTTTTTAAATTCTAAGTTATGGTTAATGAATAATCCCCGCTGTGTATCTAACAATGTATTCCCTTTATATAAAAATACAAATTATATTTAATGTAGAAAAATGCAAAGTTATGTTAGGTATGCTAGAGATAACAACACACAAGAAGGACTTGGGAATTGTATAAGACAACAAACTTTGCAATAGAGATGTCCCGAATAGTTCACTGGCGAATAGTTCCTGGCGAACATACCTTGTTCGCCACGGATGGCGAACATATGCGATGTTCGGTCCGCCCCAATTCGTCATCATTGAGTAAACTTTGACCCTGTACCTCACAGTCAGCAGACACATTCCAGACAATCAGCAGCAGACCCTCCCTCCCAGACCCTCCCATCTCTGGACAGCATCCATTTTAGATTCATTCGGAAGCTGCATTCTTTTTTTTGTATTTTTTTTTTTTTTGACAGAAGTGTGTTATAATTGAGCATGCTAGGCTGAACGTGCGTATATCATGGCTAGTTGCACTGAGGGTATGAGTATATAGCAGTACATTGTTGTGAAAGATGGATGTCATGTTTAGGGTGTAGCTTGCAGGTTATAAACTGTGTATTTATATCAGCAGCTACACCACTAGTTATAAATCAAGTGTGAGTCGCCCCATGAGATGAGACTAGTGAATAACATAATACATGAACGGTTAAGGTAAAGGCATGTAAGGAACTACGACAATAAACTCTTTAGGAGGTGAAATAATGACATGTTTAAACGCTTGCTACTTTACGATTAGTTAATGTGCAGAGAGCAGTTCATGTGATTAAATGCATGGTGTGGAGAATCGGCTATAGTGGGTCATGCTTGGCAGGCTGCTGTTTACTGCTTGTGCTCATCCGATCCCTTCTGGGCGCCAGGTGCAGACCCTGGGAGTCCCTGATACCTGGAACAAGAAAGGCAAGTCTCTGGCTGAGTGCCGGGTTCGCAGCATGAGGTGGTGGAAGCTTGTTTTGTCGCGTGGTCGGATCTGTCCCGGTGGTGCTTCACGTCCGGTGTGGGATTGTGGTGGCTTAAGGTGGAGGCGAGTGCTTGATGTGGGGCAGGCTCTGCATTTCTGTTTGTGCCTCCGGTCCCGTCTTCGACGCCTTTTGCGTTGGTGGATTTTAATGGGGACTGCTTCGCTTAGCTGTGGTGGAGCTTGCTGGGGCTTCCTGCTTGTTATTTGCTTCCAAAATTGAGTAAAGTGTCTGTCCAGCTTAGACTCAATATCCTTCCATGCTTTGCTGGTACCAGGAGGACACACGGCTGCCGCCATATTGGGAGAGTCGCAGATGAGTATGTCAGCCTGCGCGGCTGTGCTCTGTGCGTCCATTAGCTCCAGACAGCCTCTCAAGGAGCTCCGAGTCCGAGGGGGGGGGGGTAAAGGAGCTCCTGCCGGGAAGTAGCTGCTCCTGGGCATCCCAGGATCGGGAGATCGGCCGCCTCTCCCGCCCGGTGAGCACCAGGCCACACTTGACACGCGGAGGTAAGTAAGACTCTGTCGAGTTGCTGACCGCTATTACGCATGTCGGGTCAGTCAGGTAGGTGCAACATTGCTGGGTCATCCCCTTCTGGGGTGAAATTCGCTTGTTGATAGCTGCTTAAAGTGAGATATTGAGGGAGCTCACAAGAAGTGCGTCTTTCCTCCATGACAGCTAGGCCCCGCCCCCCGGAAGCTGCATTCTTAGTGAGAGGAGGGACAGTGTAGCTCCTGCTGATTTAATAGGGAAATCGATAGCTAGGCTAGTGTATTCAGTGTCCACTACAATCCTGAAGGACTCATCTGATCTGTGCTGTAAGGACAGCACCCCAAAAAGCCCTTTTTAGGGCTAGAACATCAGTCTGCTTTTTTTTTTTCCTGTTTAATCTAATTGCAGTTGCCTGCCTGCCAGCGTGTGTGTCAGGCTCACAGCGTATACTGTGCCCACTTGCCCAGTGCCACCACTCATATCTGGTGTCACAATAGCTTGCATTTAAAAAAAAAAAAACTGTTTTGACTGTAATATAATAGCAGTCAGTTTCCTTCACACGTGTGCGTTCCAGGGCCTGCCAGGGCACAGTGTCACACCAGTGCAACTCATATCTGGTGTAACAGTAGTGTACATTTAAAAAAAAAATACAATTTTGACTGTAATAGATTGAATAGCAGTTAGTTGTCTGCAAGCGTGTGTGTCAGGCCTACAGCGTCTACTCTGCCAACTTCTGCCAGTGCACAGTGCCACTCATCTCTGCTGTCACAGTAGCTTGCACGCATAGTACCACTAATCGAAAAAAAAAAATGACAGGCAGAGGCAGGCCACCCCGCAGGGGCCGTCGTGGTTGTGGTGCTGTGATTCCCTTTGGCCCTAGAATAATGCCCAGTGTTCAGAGGCCACGTACCCTGAACTCGAAAAGTTCTGAGGACATAGTTGACTGGCTAACACAGGACACCCAATCTTCTACAGCTTCTGCTCGGAACCTTGACACACCATCCTCCTCCAGCTTAGCTTCGGGCACCTCTCAAGTTACCATTTGCCCGCCTGCCACCACCACCAACACTAGCACTACAGCCGCTTCACTTGATCTGTCAGAGGAGTTATTTATACATCAGTTGGAAGAAATGAGTGATGCGCAAGCATTATTGCCAGAGGATGTAGATAACAGGGATATGTCTCAGTCAGGCAGCATTACACACATGGACGTACGGTGTGATGATGATGTTGTACCCGCTGCTGCTTCCTTTGCTGAGTTGTCAGATACAAGTGAAGCGGTTGATGAGGACGATGCATCCGTGGATGTCACGTGGGTGCCCTCTAGAAGAGAAGAAGAACAAGGGGAAAGTTCCGATGGGGAGACAGAGGAGGAGGAGATGAGTTGGAAGCAGGGGGAGGTCGTCGCAAGGAGCTAGTGGCACAGTCAGACAGCATGCATCGGCACCCGGGGTCAGCCAGACAGCACGCCAATCAACGCATGCTATTGCCACCACCAGAATGCCGTCATTGCAGAGCTCAGCAGTGTGGCATTTTTTTTGTGTGTCTGCCTCTCACCACAGTTTGCGGTGTTTGCGGTGCGTTAAACGGGGAGTTTGGTCTGTCACTGTGAAGCGGGCGTAACCCTTACACTACCTGATCGATACAACATCATACCTGATGTTTTAAAGCACGTTATTCCAAACAATTTAGGAATGTTAGGTGATTTATGCCCTTTATGGATTAAAACCAGTCTCTGCATCAACTATGTAATTTTCCATGGGAGTTTTGCCATGGATCCCCCTCCAGCATGCCACAGTCCAGGTGTTAGTCGCCTTGAAACAACTTTTCCATCACTATTGTGGCTAGAAAGAGTCCCTGTGGGTTTTAAAATTCACCTGCCCATTGTAGTCTATGGCGGTTCGCCCGGTTCGCCTGTTAGCGAACATTTGCGGAAATTCGCATTCGCAAACGGAAAATTTTATGTTCATGACATCTCTACTTTGCAACAATGTGCAATGTCAATCGGCAGTTGCTAAGGCCAGTAAGGTATTGTCATGCATGAAAAGGGGCATTAATTCTCCGGATGAGAATATAATTTTGCCTCTTTATAAATCGCTGTAAGACCACATCTTGAAATTTTGGGCACCTGTTTTAAAGAAGGATATTATGCCACTAGAGAGAGTGCAGAGGTGGGCTACAAAATTAATAAAAGGAATGGAAAATTTTAGCTATAAAGAAAGGTTAACAAATTTAAACCTCTTTAGTTTAGAAAAACATCACCTGAGAGGGGATATGATAACATTATACAAATATATTCGTGGCCAATACAAACCATTGTGTGGAAATCTATTCACAAACAGGACTTTACATAGGATATGAGGTCATGAGTTTAGACTGGAAGAAAGAAGATTTAGAAGGCAAAGGAAATTTTTTTTTACCGTAAGAACAATAAGGATATGGAATTCTCTGCCTGAAGAAGTGGTTTTATCAGAGTCTGTAAAAATGTTTAAACGGCAACTAGATGCATACTTGCAAAAACAGAATGTTCAAGGATATAATTTTGTAGGATAAATGCTTCTGGATCCAAGGATTAATCTGACTGCCATTCTGGGGTCAAGAGGGGATTTCTTTTCCTAGTTTGTTGCAAAATTGGAAGTGCTTCAAACTGTTTTTTTTTCCTTCTTTTGGATCAACAGCAAAAAAACAAATGTGAGGAAGGCTGAACTTGTTGGACACATGTCTCCTTTAAGCTTATGTAACTATGTAACTATATGAAAATGGTAATTTGGAAAGTAGTTTTTGCTAAACTAACACGTAATTTCACACAATTAGTAAATGTGTAGGAATGGCTAAAAACTATAATTTGGATTTATTCACTAATTGTAGTGAAATGATTATGAATAATGAATATTAGAATTTATAAGATCATTGCAAACTGTAGGCTAAAATTGTATAATTTTAAAAACTCAAATATTTTGCATGAAACATACAATCCCCTTGTGAATTCTTCCTAATTCACATTTTATTGTAAAACCCCAATTAAATTCTCTTCATATTTTAGTAAAGAAAAAAACAACACTGGATCTAAAAAAACATAAACTAGCCATTTCAGATATAATTTTAGTATAAATATATATGTATTTGTAAAGGGTGCCAATTTTTAATACATCTAGGTGGTCTCTGTGTTTCCAATAAAAACGACTTAGGCTAAATGTTTGTGTAGCAAAATGTGCATGCGGTAACCCCATAGGGATACATTTAATAAACAACATGACTATTATTGCATGAATAATAAACGATGCACAGAACCTAACATTCCACGGACATTTATGACAGCTTTTTTCTTTATAGTTATTGTTTGTTAAAAGACCATTATGCGTTGAATTAATACAAGTTAAGTGTGTTTGGAAATGTGGCTTTTTGGTCTGAGTATGTGTGGTCTTAGAAATAATTTTGAAACATCTGGCTATTAAAACAGAAGACCAGCCAATGTTTTCCACTATGATTAGTGAGGCAAATAATGATTTGCTTAAAAATACATTCTATCTTAGAAATGAACAGTGTATCTCAGGGAATGTTGCCAAAAGACATACAGTGCTTCTTCCTCGCGATGTTCATAGTATTAACCTATGATGATATAATGAATGGCACAGACACACAATTGAGAGATGTGATAATTAACTAAAAGCTGGCATATTACAAATTATTATTCCTTTGGCCTTTTATTTACTAAGTTACTAATAAGATTGAGAGTAGCTAGTCAATTTCGGAACGTTGCAAATATGTTTACAATTCAAGATTATTTTGACATGTTGGCTGATTTCTTGCTAAAAATACACAATTATAGTCTCATTCTCATGGTAATCATTTAAGGAACACTATAATCACAAAACAACTTTTTGCTTAATTAAGTAGTTTTGGTGTGTAGATAATGTGCAACTGATTAATTTTCTGCTATTTAGAGATTAAATTGCTTTATTTTTGTGTCTTTAGTCACACCTCCCATGCATGTGACCTAGACAGTCTCCCTACACATTTCCTGCAAATAAAGATCACATTTTTAAACTTCCTTTATTACACAGTCTGTTGAATTAGAATTTCTTATCTCTTACTCTAATAGCCTACTAGAGCCAGATGCCTCATGTATGTAATTACATTAAACACCACCACTTTCACCAAAGTGCAGTCTCAATGTACATCAAATTCTTTACCTTAATAACTCGATGGGGATATAATAAAGGGTTCACTCAGCACATGCAAACTTCGTATGTTGTCATCTGAGTAAGATGCCCTTAGTGTTTTCAATTATCGACTCATCAGTAAAATATTGTGATTATCATGGAAACAAGGCCATGTTTTCTTTTAACAAGTGATTTATATTGTACCGATATTTCTATTCACTGTGTATCAGAGTAGTATAATTTTAGGTACTATATTGGTTTCCAACAATTAATGCAAATAAGGAAAATGAGGTATTCATTATTGCTACTTTTTTCGAATGCATCCTTAACCCCGTAAGGACTGAGCTATATGTACACGTTGTGATCAAAACAAAACGTAAACAAAATCTGGAATTTGACTATATGTCTGTTCAACCGTAATTCACCTCAGCAAGTAACAAAACTCAGGAAGAGGAGCAAAGACAGTGAACCATTCATGGACAGCTGTTTCATTGTTAATGCAACTCATCAGCATGAGGTTGGTTACTGACTTGCTATGGAGGCTTGGCGTTGTGGTGTGGAAAAAAGTTAAAATTCTTCCTAAGTTGTGTTTCAAAGCTGTTGTATACAGCAGACACATACTCCAAGGAATCCATGTATATAGAGGAATTATGATGTAAAAATGTGGTTCTTTGTTGAACATTTGCATACACCTACCCATAATCCCTTGCAGTAGTGAGAGCACTGTTAAAGTGAGATTTCTGTGGGAAAAGCAAGTCTTATGGCTTGACTGGTGTGTGTATTTGTGTTTAGCAATGCATTAACTATCCACTTACTTTAGGTGGAAGGGGTTTTCATCCACACTTTTTTCCCCACCACAACTCTTTTGGCATAGAAACATAGAATGTGATGGCAGATAAGAACCATTCGGCCCATCTAGTCTGCCCAATTTTCTAAATACTCTCATTAGTCCTTGACCTTATCTTATAGTTAGGATAGCCTTATGCCTATCCCACGCATGCTTAAACTACTTTACTGTGTTAACCTCTACCACTTCAGCTGGAACGCTATTCCATGTATCCACTACCCTCTCAGTAAAGTAATACTTCCTGATAGTATTTTTAAACCTATGTGGTAGCTTTTCTTCTTTTAAATATGGTCTCCTCCTTTATTGTGTTAATTCCCTTCATGTATTTAAATGTTTCTATCATATCCCCCCTGTCTCGTCTTTCCTCCAAGCTATACATGTTAAGATTCTTTAACCTTTCCTGGTAAGTTTTATCCTGCAATCCATGAACCAGTTTAGTAGCCCTTCTCTGAACTCTCTCTAAAGTATCAATATCCTGTTGAAGAGACGGTCTCCAGTACTGCGTACAATACCCCAAGTGAGGTCTCACCAGTGTTCTGTACAATGACATGAGCACTTCCCTCGTTCTACTGCTAATACCTCTCCCTATACAACCAAGCATTCTCCTAGCATTTCCTGCTGCTCTATTACATTGTCTGCCTACCTTTAACTCATCAGAAATAATCACCCCTAAATCCCTTCCCTCAGATGTTGAGGTTAGAACTCTATCAAATATTCTGTACTCTGCCCTTGGGTTTTTACGTCCACGATGCATTATCTTGCACTTATCTACATTAAATGTCAGTTGCCACAACTCTGACCATTTTTCTAGTTTACCTAAATCATTTGCCATTTGGCTTATCCCTCCTGGAACATCAACTCTTGTTACATATCTTAGTATCGTCAGCAAAAAGACATAACTTACCATTAAGTCCTTCTGCAATATCACTAATAAAGATATTAAAGAGAATGGGTCCAAGTACAGATCCCTGAGGTACGCCACTGGTGACAAGCCCAAGCTTCGAATATACTCCATTGACTACAACCCTCTGTTGCCTGTCACTCAGCCACTGCCTTACCCATTCAACAATATTGGAATCCAAACTTAAAGATTGCAGATTTTGGATAAGCCTTCTATGTGCAACAGTGTCAAAAGCCTTACTGAAATCAAGGTAAGCAATGTCTACTGCACCACCCTGATCTACATGGCATGTACTTTACAAGTATCTGACCAACCATTGGCTGGTTAAAGAGACACTTTAAGCGCTACAGCTCAGTGAAGTGGTTGTAGTAAAAAGAGTTCATGTGTACCATTGAATGTTTTTGTGAAACCATTTTGGAGCAGGGTCCCTTACAGCTGACGTCTGCCCCCTCTCCAGCCTAATTAATCATGCAAAATGTCTAAGTCTTCATTACTAATATCAGTTCCTTCGGACATGGAGTTTTGATGTTTAATTTTTAACTACTGAACAGTATCACCCTGTCGTTAACATAGGTGGGTAGGGCTAATGCTGGACGTTGAGTAATAAATAATCCATCCAGACAATAGCTTTAAGCTGGTTTTCCTTTGTTGAAAATACTGGTTTTGTTTTGGGAGAGGCATACAAAATTATTGTGTATTTTCAGTAAAATATATAGAAACGGACAGCATGTTTTTTTCCAGAAATCTTGGTGGTATAATTGTATTCCAAGTCATTCATGAGGACTACATAAATGTGTGTTAACTAGAAATAATAGTGATGCTAGAAGCTCTAAGTTACGGGTGGGGAGGCAAAAAATGAGAAAGTGCCTCTTCACCGCTTAATAAACTAAAATAACCGTTGGTGCAAAATATCGTATTTATGCAGCTTCACACCTTTGTGCTGGACCCTCTCACCAGCAATATCAAAAATAAACTATAGATCAATATCAAAGATGGCAAAATGTAAAATATAATATAAAAATGAGTAGAATTTGTCAACAAGTGTAATATTAAAATATGATAAAAAAACATATGGTCGATATATATCCAATACAAATACACTCAGTGTAATGCTCATATCAACTGCTATTATTGCGGTAAAAATCGTCCCCTTACAAGATGTCAGGAAGTGAGTGTATGCAGCTCAATACTGCTACTCACGAGCGCTTTTTGTTCACTCAGGAACAGGCTTGCGTCTCTGTTTGGTGTGAAGATCCAGGCTCTGGTAAGGTAATCATCAAGCCGGTCTGATAGGATACCAAATTTCGCAGCTTTCTCAATATTGAGCTTTGCGGGTCTGAGAACTGTACCCGCCCACCTTATGTATATATATATGGCATTGTATATTTGCCATCTTAGTTTCTTGTATTTAAAGGCAACCAGAACCGCCTTCCTTGCATAGTACATAAGGCAGAGTCCATTAGTGTTTTTTCATATAGTGCAATTATGCCTGGATCTTCACACCAAACAGAGACTCCAGTCTGTTCCTGAGTGAACAAAAAGCACTCATGAGTAAGGGGCTGATTTTTACCGCAATAATAGCAGTTTACATTAGACATGTGAAATTCTTTTCGTTCCGAATGTACATTTGGACGAATTTCGTGCAATTTGGACATTCAGATGCTTATGAATTTCCGAAGTTCAAATTGCTGAATTGACAAATTTCTGAATTGTCGAAGTGCCAAATTTGACAGGAATCTTGACCAATAACCTAATTCCTGGCACTGGGAGCCCTATTATTATTATTATTATTTTATTATTTATATAGGGCCATCAGATTCCGTAGAGCTGTACAACGGGATAGATGTGTAAGTGGTTGTGGTGGCAGTCCGGCCACTGGGAGCCCTATAGCTGTGTAAGTGGTTGTGGGGGTTAGGGTTAGGGGTTAGGTTTAGGGAGCCCCATAGATGTGTAAGTGGTTGTGGTGGTTAGGGTTAGGGGTAAGGAAGCCCTACAGATGTGTAAGTGGTTGTGGTGGC
Organism: Pelobates fuscus; assembly: GCF_036172605.1. NCBI lineage: Eukaryota > Metazoa > Chordata > Amphibia > Anura > Pelobatidae > Pelobates > Pelobates fuscus. The sequence continues at coordinate 59,042,834 of NC_086320.1, read as the reverse complement.
AAAGTGCTTCGGATTTCTGAAAAGTGGCAAAACAAGAGAAGTATGCTTACGAATGTCCGAATTGCCGAAGTTCCGAAGTCCTGAATTGCCGATGTTCTGAATTTCGGAAGTGCTGAAACAAACCAAATGCCATTGGTCCGAATTGCCGAAGCAGACAAATTTTTTTACTTACCCGAATTTCCCAACCAAACCAAATTTTTTTGCCCAAGCACATCCCTAATTTATATGAGCATTACTCTGAGTGTATTTGTAGTGGATATATATATTGACCATATATGCTTTGTCATATATTAATATTACACTTGTTAAAAAAGTCTACTCATTTTAATACATCAGATATTTTATATTTTTCCATCTTTGATATTGATCTATATTTGATTTTTTTACTGCATTAAGGGACTGTAGGATCGCTATACATATATAAGTTATCCACTTATCCATATGATACTTCACTATTTTCTGTATTTTGTATTCTCTTTTATGTGAACCTGATATCCAAGGAATTTATTGAGTAGGCGCTCCACCCCTGTATGTATACATAAATGGGTGTGCTGAAATCAGCACATGGGCCAATACTGGTATGTGCCAGAGTCTCACCAACCACATCTTGAAATCTGTTTTGATATCTGGTTAATTATTGCAACACCAATACTTTTGTCACAGTGTAAATGGTAATGGTCAAGTTCAAAGTTAGGCTCTCCAGGGTTTCATTGTGTCACATATGCAGGTGCTGCCTAAACCCCAACCATAGCACCAACTCTAACCCTACCACAAACTCTAACCGTAGCAGTAGCTCACTATCCATGGACATGAAAAATATAAATGCATAATGTTGCATACTGCCATATATTTGTATTTTGCACAGTTTTAGTGGCAGAGACTCCTGAGTATTTTAATGATATCATTAAGAACCACAGACTCATCAGTGGTCTGCTGGTAGGTGAGGTGGGATCCTAGGAGAAGGGACACATTGACCTAACGTGCTGATGATCAATTCCAATTCTGGTTCTAGACTAAACTTAAATATGCATTCCCTTCCAGTGTCTTAACTCCTCGGCAAAATTAGTGGACTTTCAAAAATAGATGCATTCTAAACTTTTTCTTTATTGTTTTTTTTTTTTATGGCCAAAACCATGTAATTCCTTTGTCAACCACTCTATAATTCCCAACTGAATAAATCAATCAGAAAGCATACTATACTCCTAAATAGGCTGAAAAGGTTGAGCATTATCCACTCAAACTACACGTATTGATGTGTTCATAGCTATCACAAGTGCTTCTTTAGAGAGAGCTCTGCAACAACATACAAAATGTAGTTAATGCAACCTCATTTTACCACGTAGGCTATTATGCATTCCACACTTTTCCCTTCTATTCATAATATTCATGCTGATATTCTTCACTTATTTTGTTGAGAAGTACATTTTCTTTCACTCACTCACAGCACGTCATGATTAGCTAAGCATAACCAAGCGCTGAGCTGAAAAACATGAGTGCTTTTTTCCCCCCCTTTTTTTTTCACAGCAACGTAGAAGAAAAATAAGTACAGCATGTTTAAGTGAAAAATTATTTGATTGTTACAGAAGGATAACTACGATTCCAGATAGTGTAGCAAGCACTTCATCAAATTTCTGATCCCCCCCAAAAAAGAAAAACAGAATAAGCCCATTGAATGAGAACCGAAAACTAGTAAAATAAGTGAATAAACATCAATAATGTTCCTACCATCCATAAACTAAAGATGCAAAATGATCAAAAGAATAAAACCAAAAAAAGAGATTTGAACAAAACAATATAGGGAGAAAATGCAGTAATGTAAGAAAATAATGTCAGATATTATTATTATTTTTTTAATTATTGAAAGGAAATTAAGGATATATGGTCAGGATTTATTTATATATAATACAGATTAAGGAACAGTGCACACATAAAAATACAGTTTTACATTTTGTAAGGCTTCTTAAAATCACCTATCTCAGAAAATAAATGTGGGGATTCAGTTCCACCATATGGCCATATTGTGTTATGCCCACCACTATGCCGCAGTACCCCAATATTGGTGGGTCCTACACTAATTCCAACATGGGAGAGAAATTAAATAGTGTTAAATAAGTTATCTGTATCTGTTTGGGAGTATATATAATACAACATTAATGCAATACAAATGCAATTAACAAAGCAGGAGACAAGAAATTCTAAAGTATTTTTCTAAAGAATTACAATTACAGGAAGGGTTTACAAAAAAAACAAAGAAAAAAAAACAAGAAAACAAAGTGGATGGAGGGAGGCAGGAGGGAATGCAATGTGGGAAGGAGGATGGGAGGGGAGAGTTTGCTTCACCTTGGCGGCACTGACTGCAGACATATATTGGGGGTGCTGGGGGTGCAACTAGAAAACATAAGAGAGTAACATAATGTACTACACATAGATTAAATGTAGAACAAATTGGATACATTTATTAAATCAGTTAAAACAATGTAACAACTAAAGAAAAGTTCCACATAAAGTCAGGTCTGCACAGTGTATAAATCACAATAAAATACAGAATCCTAGATGAAATACATTTAGTAAAGTGCCGATGCTAGTGGATCAAAAGACTTGGGGGGCATTAGAAACCGGTATATTACTGCCATTCACTTTTTGTATCACACAGCTAGGTTACAATGTTGCCGCTCATCCCATGTGTTCCCTATTAAGGGTTAATAACTATTTAGGGGTGTATATATAAAAAATACCCCTTTCTGTCTCATTAGAGATATCTTTGCCAGAAGCTCAAGGAAGCAAGGTAAAGGGTTAGAGTAGGACCCGTCTAGGGGGGTCTGCTTTGATGTTGGCAGGCGGGCATTCCCTCCAATGGCCATTGCAGTAACTAAATGACCTCCATTTGTTTAAATTTACATAGGGATTAAGGAGAGAGCGCAGGTAACTTTTTTCCTTTGGTTTTTACTATATATTGGGGCTGATGTGTACTGTGGTCGTTGCTGCCACCCAGGAGTGATGGGAGTGGGCGCAGGACTTTTCTTTTTGTATTTATATTACTGCCATGCATTAAACGATAGTATATTACTGCCACGTATTAATCCCTGGGGATTAAGGATCTGCAGTAAGAAGCAGCCCTTAAAGCTTGTAGCTCCAACAAGATCACAACAGTGTGGGTAACCTAGGGATCTCTGTATGTGTAGTAGGCAGTAGGCACTCTCCTCTGGACTTTACCAAAAAGGAAGTTATGCTGCAGCTCACATAAGCAGAGGATCCACAGGATCCTCATGGAGATAACCGGAGTCAAAGAAAGATGTAAAGGGCGATGACCCGGGTGATATAACTTCCCGGATACCACACTAAAAGCAGACTGAAGAGCACGTCACCACAAATCTATGTGGTTCCTCTGCAAAGCAGACTTTTTGCAAAAAGCCCCAGCACACAATGACAAATATCTCCGTATGTACAGTGTGGTTGCAGTAACCCTTTAAAAGTCATATATTGTTACAAAGAGAAATGATCTGGATTTATACTTTAGACAGTTTACCACTCTCTTGAAATTCTTATATATATTTTTTTTAGTTTTTTTTTTTATTTGTTTATATTACATGATTTAGTCACGATAGTGTGCTGTTTTTGATTTTAAAAAGTGTTATTGTTGTAGGTGTTCTATTAAAACAAGAGTAGGATATACTATATTTATACACGATTATGAACTTTATTTATTATATTATTTATAAAGTGCCACCAAATTCTGTAGCGCCGTACAATGGGTGGCCTAACAGACATGTAATTGTATTTAGACAAAGGGGTGCACAGGAAAGAGGGGTTGAGGGCCCTGCTCAATGAGCTTACATGCTAAAGGGAATGGGGTATAGTGATACAAAGGGTTTTGTAACGGATTACCTGGCACCCCGACTGGGTATCTCTGTTGAAGGATGCTCCTAGCACTTCCTGAGGGCTTCAAGCACTCCACCAGAGACTGGTGGCTGTGGTAACTTAATTATCTCCAGGTACAGGAAATATCTCTAAGTCAAAACTGTTACAAAAAACACATAAAAATAAATAGCTCTTATGTATTTTAACACCCAGCACTGGGCCCCTTAAAACAGCATTAACACCCAGCACTCCCAAGCAACCAAGTCCTGCTGAATCTTCAGAGCAGAGGTCTTTAGGAAAGCTTATGGAAAGCTTTAGGAAAGCGTATGGCCTCCAAGACTAACCCCTACCTCACATACCTGTCTCTTGCCCTCTCCTAAAGGGCAGCCCACCTTATTTGATTGCAAATTCCTGCCCTAATGTGTTTTACACCCCACCTCCTATAGAATGTAAGCTCGATTGAGCAGGGTCCTCTTCAACCTATTGTTCCTGTAAGTTTTCTTGTAATTGTCCTATTTATAGTTAAATCCCCCTCTCATAATATTGTAAAGCACTACGGAATATGTTGGCGCTATATAAATGGCGATAATAATAATAATAATAATAATACAATGTTTAACCTATATGTCCAACATATCCCCAGATAGCTTGGATCTGAGCGCTCAATATGTCCAATGTTAAAAGTGCCCTATAGTACAAGGAAGGGTGGGGTCAGAAAATAGCAAGGGCTGATGAGAGATTGAGGATGGACAAAGCAGACAGTTTAAACTGGTCTGGCAGTGTCCCTGGGACAACGCCCTGCTGTAGAAACAATAGGACAGGAAAAGGAGGGTGAGGGGGGGAAAGAGGCAAATTTTCCCATGGATTTAAAGGGGCAGAAAAAGTGTTTTAAAATCCAATATGCCCAAATAAAGCTTTTAAAGGGCAATACAGCCCAGGGGCCAAAGTCACAGGGCAAGAGGCTGGCAAGCAGTCCTCTCCAAATCCCAGTGATGAAGGTGCTTTTGTCACAGGTATAAGAAAGTAGGGGTAATGAAATAGGTTGCTAGAAAGGTATTCACTGAAAACTTAGTAGGTTATTTTTGACAGTTGCAGGAGAGGAGTCATGGGGGAGGGGGGAGAGGGGATGAAAACCCGCTAATAGTTTAAATGATATGCTTTCCTGAGGAAATGTGTTTTCAAAAATTTCTTGAAGGAGTGGAGACTGGGTGAAAGTCTAACAGAGAAGGGAAGGGAGTTCCACAAAAAAGGTGCTGCCCTGGAGAAGTCTTGGAGGTGAGCATCAGATGTGGGAGTACGGACAGAGGTCAGGCGTAAGTCTTCGGCAGGTCGCAGGGGCCTCGATGGGACATATTTGTGTATTATGGAGAATAGGTAGGTTGGAGCAGGACTTGTAAGCAAGCACCAGAATCTTAAATTGAGCCCTTTATCTAACTGGAAGCCAATGCAGGGACTGACAGAGGGGGCAGGCGGGGGAAATGCAGGCGGACAGGAAAATGAGACTCGCCGCCGCATTCATTATAGATTGCAGCAGTGCAATCTGGGAACATGTAAAACCACTGAGAAGGGGAATGCAGAAATCAAGGCAAGAAAGAACAACGGCATGGACCTTAGATACGTCTGGTGTTAAATAAGGCACTATATGGTGTATTTGATTAATTCTACATATTTTCCAATTGTTTGAAGATGTTGGACATCAACGATAAGTATCACTATCTCTTTAAGCACATTTCTAATATTTTTTATGAGATTATTTGACTGTTTAGAGAAATTACAGTTTTAAGGTAGATTTTTGCAGCTTTTTTTGTTTTATTTTTCATTGAGAGCCTTTTCACATTTGTTTTTTGCTTATATAGCGTTACAAAAGTGATATAATTAGTCAGACCATTGCTACACACACAGTGTAGTCCCACTACATATGAGGCTGAAATTAATAGCACAAAACAAGCTATAAAACAGAGAACAAATAATGTTAGTGTCTCTTTTGACATTTAATCCCATGTGCAAAGACATCTTTACACTTAAAGGACCACTCTAGGCACCCAGACCACTTCAGCTTAATGAAGTGGTCTGGGTGCCAGGTCCAGCTAGCTTTTACCCTTTTTTTTAATAAACATAGCAGTTTCAGAGAAACTGCTATGTTTATTCTGAGGGTTAAGCCAGCCTCCAGAGCCTCTAGTGGCTGTCTCACTGACAGCTGCTAGAGGCGCTTGCGTGCTTCTCACTGTGAAAATCACAGTGAGAGCACGCAAGCGTCCATAGGAAAGCATTATGAATGCTTTCCTATGCGACCGGCTGAATGCGAGCGCGGCTCCTGCCGCGCATGCGCATTCAGCCGATGACGTCGCGAGGAAGAAGAGGAGGAGGAGTAGAGCTCCCCGCCCGGCGCTGGAGAAAGAGGTAAGTTTAACCACTTCCTCCCCCCAGAGCCCGGCGGGAGTGGGTCCCTGAGGGTGGGGGCACCCTCAGGGCACTCTAGTGCCAGGAAAACGAGTATGTTTTCCTGGCACTAGAGTGGTCCTTTAAAACAAAACGCGTGACAGTAAAAAACAAACACAGATATTAATGTAATTAGTAAGTTACATTAACACAGTACACGAATCTGAATCTACTAACTCAACCGTCTAAACTGGGTCTAGGGCTACATCATATTTACCACCATGTCCTAACTATAAACACCCTGTTATTAGGCATGTTATATACCTCCTTAAGGTTAAACCAACCCAACCTGGGAAACACAATATATGATTACACTACCACAAATACATATAGAATTTTCTTACATGATACACAAGTTACCTTTAGAGGAAGCTGTGAATTCACTAAAGCCAAGACAGATGTTCCAAAATTTACATTTTCACAAATGAAAAATAATAAAACATGTTTTAATAAAAAAACAAACATTGAAGTCACATAAAAAAAACAACAAGACAAACATTAGCGAATTTTCAGATAATGTACATTTTTTTTTTTTTTTTTTAGAAAAACTGTTGTAACATTACTAATAAATATCACAAGAGCAAAAATGTTCTGACACGTAATGTATATCTCAAAGCAAAGCTGCTCTTAGAACACATTAAACCCACTCTCAAACAACATTAAGTCTAGTTTGGAAAACTCAGAGGTTTAACAAGCATTGGGCAGTGAAAATAGCACAGCAACTCTAAGTCAAAGTTTAAATGGATTTCCAAACCATGTCACCACTTTTAATATACCAAGGAGAAAGTTCACAATAAATTAAATAGGTCAGGGACAGACGTTCATTGTGACAGTTTGTTTAAAAAGATCCAGAATGACAGTTGAAACTGTTCCAGCATACATCTCATTAATGCACGGCCGGACTGGGAGAAAAATTCGGCCCGGGCATTTTTTTATCACAGCGGCCCACTAAGAAGGGGGCGGGGCAGAGAGGGTGTGTTTCGTCATCACCAATGAACCAATGAACTCTGCTAAAGAGCTCTAGCATGAGAAAAAAAAAGCCCTGTATTTGTTCTGCACTGTGGAAGCAAATGTAATAACATGCTTGCACTGTGTTTCCTTGCAACTTGTCTCTGGTGTCTCTATAAATGGATACCAGGAGACAGAAGGGCCAGGAAAGAGCATTGTGCATGTGTTTGGAGCCTGCTTGTGGGATTGTGTGTGTGTAGAGTGAGCTGATTGTGGTGTGGTATTGTGTAATAAGGTCGGTTTTAGTCGTGTTGTGTTTTTGGTGTAATGTAATCCATATGTGGCTAGGGGCTGTAGAGAATGTGTGTATAGGGGATGTAGTAAGTGTGTGCATACAGGCTATAGTGTGTGTGCGTGTGTGTGTATATATAGGTGATGTAGTGTTTGTAGGGGTTGTAGAGAGTGTGTGTTTAGGGGTGTAGTATGTGTTTGTTTACAATGAATCTAGTGTGTTTATAAGGGATCCAGAGTGTGTATTTTAGGAATGTAGTGTGTGTGTGTGTTTGTGTAGATGGTGCATTGTGTGTGTATACAGGAGTCTAGTGTATGTTTGAAGGACCCAGAATGTGTAGGAGATCTAGTGAGTGTGTGTATATAACGGATTCAGAGTGTATAAAGGGATCTAGTGTGTGTATATGATCCAGAGTTTAGTAAGGGATCTAGTGTGTGTCTGGAATGTAATGTGTTTAGGAGTGCAGTATGTGTGTGAGGGGTGCTGTAGTGTGTGTGTGTGTATATATATATATATATTTATATATACAGACATATATACAAACATATATATATAATATAAATATGTTCGGAAGTATTGTGTGTGTGTGTTTGGTTCAGTGGGTGTCTGTGAGGGATGTAGTGTGTATGTGAAGGGTGCAGTATGTGTGTGTGATGGATGCTGTGTTTGAGGGGTGCTGTGTGTGTGTGGGTGCTGTGTGTGAGGGTGCTGTTTATGATGTGTGAGTGTGCTGTGTGTGATGGGTGTAAGAGTGCTATGTGTGATGGGTGTGAGAGTGCTGTGTGTGATGGGTGTGAGAGTGCTGTGTGTGATGGGTGTGAGTGCTATGTGTGATGGGTGTGAGAGTGCTATGTGTGAGAGTGCTGTGTGTAATGGGTGTGAGAGTGCTGTGTGTGATGGGTGTGAGATTGCTGTGTGTGGTGGGTGTGAGTGCTATGTGTAATGGGTGTGAGAGTGCTATGTGTGAGTGTGCTATGTGTAATGGGTGTGAGAGTGCTGTGTGTGATGGGTGTGAGAGTGCTGTGTGTGATGGTGTGAGTGCTATGTGTGATGGGTGTGAGAGTGCTATGTGTGAGTGCGCTATGTGTAATGGGTGTGAGAGTTCTGTGTGTGATGGGTGTGAGAGTGCTGTGTGTGATGGTGTGAGTGCTATGTGTAATGGGAGTGAGAGTGCTGTGTGTGATGTGTGTGAATATTAGAAGGGATTGTGTGTGTGTGTTTGGGGGGTAAAAAATAAAAGTAACTAAACAGGCATTAAATCCCCCCCCCTCCCTTCTTACCTTTAGCCTGGGAGGGGGGGACCAGCACGCTGATGAGTGGGGGGGGGGACCGGCACGGTGACACCATCCCTGGTGGTCCAGTGGTGAGTGAACTCTAGCCTGCTGGCTAGAGTTCACTCTCGCGAGATCCGGTCGTTAGCAAGGCAACGCGCCAGATCTCGCAAGAGGAACCCGGCGGAGCTGCAAGATAGAGCTCCGCTGGGTCCTCTCCCTCCCCAGCCGCATGTGCCTCAGGTCCGTCCAAGGGGGCCGGTGAGGGAGAGCTTTGATCTCCCCACCGGCCCTCCATGGAATGCAGCAGGGCAGGCGCTAGGATAGTGCCGGCCCTGCATAGACTGGCAGGGGATGTCCTGGGACCTCCCCTGCCGGCCTCGGCCCATGGCCACCGCGGCCCACCGGGCATTTGCCCGATGGCCAGTCCGGGCCTGCATTAATGTATGAAAATTACAGTAGAAAATCAAATTTTAATGTACAATTAGCCCATTATTTTCAACCACAGATCCTACGGATGTTTGGTTTAGTAACTTTATATTACTGACAAAGGTCATAACATGTCCTGAATAGGATGAAGATGTTCATAGTCTACATCAAGAGTTGAACATCAACATTTACAGTTTTGGTGCACCAAGTAACATTGTTGCGGAAAACACGCGTTATTATTATTATTATTATTGCCATGCATATAGCGCCAACAGATTCCATAGCGCTTTACAATATTATGAGAGGGGGGATTTAACTATATATAGGACAATTACAAGAAAACCTACAGGAACGATAGGTTGAAGAGGACTCTGCTCTAACGAGCTTACAGTCTATAGGAGGTGGGGTATAAAACACAGGACAGGAAATAGCAATAAAATAAGGTGGGAGCGAAGCAGAGCTGGACGAGAGTTCTTCCCTTTAGAGAGAGCAAGAGACAGGTATGTGAGGTAGAGGTTACTCTGGAAGGCCATAAGCTTTCCTAAAGAGATGGGTTTTAAGGCACTTCTTAAATGGTTGAAGACTCGGGGAGACTCTGATGGCGGTAGGCAGGCTATTCTATAGGAAGTGAGCCACCCGCGAGAAGTCCTGCAAGCGTGAGTTGGCCGTATGGGTGCGAGCAGCAGACAGGAGAAGGTCACGGGCAGAGTGGAGAGACCGAGAAGGGGCTATGGATCTGTGAAGAGATATAAGAGGGAGGGGCTGCTATCAAGCATAGAAGGCTAACTGGATTACAGAGGACACTGGTCAAGGCTTACCTCTCCCATCAGCCCACATAAGTTCCACATTATAAGTGCTGAAAACTGCTGCCTCCACAGGACTGCCACCTGTAGGTAGGTGCCTACTCTGCCTAATGGGACATTTTCCCCCGGGTAAGTGCAAGTGAAAATATGTTTGTTTTGCATTTACACCCAGAGTTGGGTGCCTTACTGCCATGGTTTATGTAGTGTGCTATACACAGTCACTGTTAATAAACCAGTATATCCATATCATAATATGCAATAATAATTTCTTTCAAACATATTTTTTTTTTATTCCTGTTTCTAGCAGGAAAAAATCCCAGAACAAATAAACTGCAAATAACTATGCTAATCTTTGTAGCAGGCATTTCCATGATAAAAATAATATATATATAAAGCTGTCTTTATAAGACGGTATTCATACCTGCACATGAAAGTTAAGATTTGGCACACAGTACAGAGGATCTTTATTGGGTGGTGGGCATTTTAACTTTACAGTCTTTTTTCTCTTACGGTAAATGAGGGATATATGGGAACACAGCGTTCAAACAGTTCTGTTTAGAAAAGGAAGGTAAACATGCCCTTTGAAAATAAATTAAACTAGCTGTTTCTAATTTCCCACCCTCGGGAAAAAATAAAAATCCACAAAAAAGGAACTTGAAGTGAGACAATCTTATCCTACAGATAACTACAGTAATCTATTTAATACTATTATTGCTATTGTTTATTTAACATCATTTACAGTGCCAATTCTGTAAGCATTCTCTTAAAGAGACGTAACTGGAAGCACTGACCCTACCCTATTTTTAATGCATTATGTAGACAGACAATCTTTCTGCACCAGACAGACCCCTCTCAGAAAAAAAAGGGGTTACCAATTAGGAATATTCTGATTTATGGGATCGAATCGTACTCGATAAACCACTAACCACTGTCCAGCAGATTCTTATGGGATAAGTAGTTTATCTACCACCTGCAGTTGCGATCACACAGGATAAATGAAACTACTCTCTATCCTGATAGTAGCTATACCATGAATACTCACAGTTTTGTGAACTGTGTTTTATGCAGCTATCCAGGGTCAATACAGAGGAGGAGATGGATGTCTCTCCCGATTCTCAAACAGGTCAGATAACATGACCCTTTCATGTACTACTGATGTTGGAAAAATTACTTTCCAAAATTCTTAATTATCTCCCTTATTTAACACGTGTGAAAAAAATGTGTAATATTAGACATATAAACAGTATAAGTATGCTGAACCATCCAATTTTTTTTAAAATCATGATATTTAGATATTTTTAGGATTGTTTTTCAATTAGCAAAATTAGCAATTAGCAAAATATATAAAGCCAAATTGTCATTGGTATTCTCACGGTAGTCTCAGTAACCTTCTATTCTCAGAGGAGGTGGGACTAAGTCATTGTTTTGCAAGTCAAAAGTAAGTCTCAAGTCATTGTATTTAAGTCACAAGTCAAGTCCCGAGTCAAAACAGGCAAGACCTGAGTCAAGTCCTGAGTCAAAACAGGCAAGTTCCATATCAAGACATCAAGTCCCGAGTCAAGGCAGGCAAGTCCAGGAGTCAAGATAGGCAAGTTCCTAATCAAGTCCTCAGCTTTAAGCTTTAAGTGTTCAACAAGTCATTAGTGCTCTTTTCATAATTTGCTTTTAAAGTATCAATTACTTAGAAAAGCATTTAATTTCATGTGAGATTTAAAATATGAAATTGTGACATATATTTAGTAAAGACAAACAGTGAAATAACAGTATTTTTTGTATGTTTTGTGAATTCCAGTCACAGAACATGATGGGCCTGATTTCTTAAGCTAAACAAAGCCTCATCATATAAATGATGGCAATTAAACATGTTTAAAATTATACGACACTATTGAGATGGCTTGCTTCATCACTCCTTACATCATACCCTCCCTGGTGTTATATATCATATGTCACGGTTCCCTTTACCTTACGTGGCTACACACTGTTAATCTTCAGTGTAACATAAGATCACAGATCAAGAAAAATACAGAAAAAAACACATGGTGGCAATAGAGTAAAATCAAAAGCCCCAGCGACCTTTATGGTAGGAGTACTGCACTGCACACAATATTATTAAGCTCAGTACATACTAAATTGAACATGGAGCAGACTTAAATTGACTTTCCAGTCAAAATTTAAATGTACATAGGTGTAGCAATACTTACTTGATTGAGGCACTGTTTTGGACCGAATGAGCGCGCCACGGCATCGTTCGGGAAGTACCACCTCGTGGAGTCCTTCAGTCCTCTGGGAGGCGAGTGCAAGTGTCATGCAGCAGCTCCCCTCTATATGTAGTAAATTGTTAGCGTCATTAGCAGTGTCACGTCATCACTGCGACCCCATGCCCGCACATTTTTGGATCGTGGGGTGGGTGACTTGGACCAATCAGTGTACACCACAGGGTTTATATAAACTTTAATCCCCCTTTCTCATTGCCCTTTTATGATTTTCTCTGTACATGGGGGACATCATTGTACCCATGGGACATCACAAATATGTGTGTTTTATTGTAGCGTAAGCAAACAGTATTATCACATTCACAGTTAAAATGTCATGCAGAACAACTTTACTTACTTTATGCATTGTAAATTATATTTCCTATGTATTTGATGTGAACTGAAAGCCCTGTTTCTCCTGATCAAAATTATATGTATTAAGTGTGAGTACACCTAATAGGAAAGAGGTAAATTATGGTTGAATAAACATTTAGTCAAATTCTAGGTATTGTTTTGGTTAGAACTTGTACAATTGCCTCCGTCCATAAGGGGTTAAATAACCCCTGTGCACCAGCATTTTAAACAGAACACTTGCTAAAAGAGACCACCTGGTAATGACTCAATTTGTTAATTACTGACTTGATATCTTCTTATATTTTATAATTTCACCAAAAATAAATATCTTAAGGTATAGTTAAAAAAAAAGAAATTAGTTAGGTATTTTAAATATATCGTTTTGTTTGTCATTCTCCAGGGTTTAGGTAGCGTTATCACAACTGTGTGCTTTGGTTTTCGAAGGTATAAAGACTTTCCAAGTCATAGGGCTCAAGTCCAAGTCATTGGGGTCAAGTCCAAGTCATTGGGGTCAAGTCCAAGTCAAGTCTCGAGTCATTGCTGTCAACGTCTAAGTCAAGTAACAAAGTAACAAACCTTCTTTGATTATGTTCAGTCGAGTCGCAAGTCATCAAATTTGTGACTTGAGCCCAAGTCAACTCCGAGTCATGCGATTCAAGTCCACCTCCCTGATTCTCAGGACGGTTGTTATGCTGTGACCACTCTTGGCTTTATTTTAACCTGCTAATTTAATCTAGTCTGTGGTTCTAGCAGATAGCAGAGCAAATTATGAAATGCAGCTGTTTCAGGTCACTGAATGCCATCTGATGCTCACAGTGCAATAAACTTGAAAAGTTGTGAAATAAAATGGAAAAGGAGATGTACTTAGTGTCGGAATCCTACAGAGAATAAAAAAATAAAACCAGACTTTAAAGCATCAAAGTTATTTGTCAGGATTTATGGCGACGTATTTACTAAAACCAACAGAGGATTATTGGAATTTATTTCTGTCTACATTTTTTGTGACCATAGTGTGTTGTTGAGCAGTGCTAATATTTACCAACGTACAGTAAATGTCATAACAACAGGATTTTATTTGTGATGAGTTCACCGTCATCCAACAATTAAATACAATATACCGACTTTAAATACAATATACAGACTATGTCATCATTTGTTTATCTTCACCAGGAGAAGGTTGACAAAGTTTGATCAGGGGGTGGGGGGAGAGTGAGAAGGGGGATGTAGTACAAACAAATTATGTTGTTTTGTGCACAAAACTCACATATATCAGTGTGGCTGGTCTAACTCAGGCAGAGCATGCAATGTATGAGTTTGATAGATGGAGGTTGTTGAAGTCACAATGTATAACATTATATATCCCTGCAACGTCCGTATGATCTGCACAGCCAGCATGAGGGAGCAATCATAAAGATCTTTGTACCGCTAAGAGACATAGACTATGTCTCCTAAGACTCCATTGCCATCAATAAAGTAGTAACAAGTTGATCTGAACACTGCAGATAGGTATGGTCGTAGACTTTTATAGCTACTTTTATAGGTATCAGGAAATAATATTCTGGGCGTGAAGTATGACCTTTGTGAAATCTAGCCACTCATACAAACGTGTTCGTTTTATATACACAAAATTTATATATGAGTCCTATACGAGCAACATAAAATATGCTGCTTCATTATCAATGGTAACAGGAGTGTGTTAAGAATGTCATGAATTCTGTCTCATCTCACCCTCAGACTCCTGTAAAATATCCCCAGGAATATCATACACACTCATATGGTCTGGTAGCCTGGCCAGACCTGGACAGTAGACCAGTAGAGATGTCGCGAACATAAAATTTTCCGTTCGCAAATGGCGAACGCGAATTTCCGCAAATGTTCGCGAACGGGGGAACCGGACGAACCGCCATAGACTTCAATAGGCAGGCGAATTTTAAAACCCACAGGGACTCTTTCTGGCCACAATAGTGATGGAAAAGTTGTTTCAAGGGGACTAACACCTGGACTGTGGCATGCCGGAGGGGCATCCATGGCAAAACTCCCATGGAAAATTACATAGTTTATGCAGAGTCTGGTTTTAATCCATAAAGGGCATAAATCACATAACATTCCTAAATTGTTTGGAATAACGTGCTTTAAAACATCAGGTATGATGTTGTATCAATCAGGTTGTGTAAGGGTTACGCCCGCTTCACAGTGACAGACCAAACTCCCCGTTTAACGCACCGCAAACAACCGCAAACAGTCCATTTGCACAACCGCAAACTTCCCATTTGCACAAGGTTGGATACCAAGCTAGCCATGTCCCGTTCCTTGTCCTCACTGATGTCATTGAAGATCTCTTCCTCCACCCAGCCACGTACAACACCAAGGGTCCACGAAAGGTGACAACAAGCCCCCTGGGACGCCTGCTGTGTTTGGTCTTCCACCTCCTCAAAGCCACCTTCCTCCTCTGACTCCTCTTCTTCAGACTCCTCTCTCTGCGTTGCCTCTCTCTGCGTTATTATAAGGTGTGTTAAGTAGTACTATTCCTATCAGTTTAATCCCTGTCAGAGGAAATGTATATGGCATCGATTTTAGGAACCGGGAGATGGAAAAAGATGCTTGGTTGGTCCTCCTACTTCAAATTTGGGGCACTGCGCGTGCAATCTAATGTGCCACCAGATAGGAGTGGTGTGTTAAGTAGTACTATTCCTATCAGTTTAATCCCTGTTACGTCTCCCTCATCAGGCCTTTTTTAGTCGAATGTATCGCCCACTGTCAGTCCCTTTGGGATCCATCCCTCATTCATCTTAATAAAGGTGAGGTAATCTAGACTTTTTTGACCTAGGCGACTTCTCTTCTCAGTGACAATACCTCCTGCTGCACTGAAGGTCCTTTCTGACAGGACACTTGAAGCGGTGCAGGCCAGAAGTTCTATCGCAAATTGGGATAGCTCAGGCCACAGGTCAAGCCTGCACACCCAGTAGTCAATGGGTTCATCGCTCCTCAGAGTGTCGATATCTGCAGTTAAGGCGAGGTAGTCTGAGGGTGGACCCCAAAGGGCTGTGGCGATGCGTAGGACTTAAAAAGCTCTGCATGTCCTCCATCAACAACACGTCTGTAAAGCGTCCTGTCCTTGCCGGCGTGGTTGTGGGAGGAGGAGTATTACTTTCACCTCTTCCCCTGTTAGATTCCCGTTGTGCTGTGACATCACCCTTATACGCTGTGTAAAGCATACTTTTTAATT
The DNA here is from genome assembly GCF_036172605.1 of Pelobates fuscus. NCBI lineage: Eukaryota > Metazoa > Chordata > Amphibia > Anura > Pelobatidae > Pelobates > Pelobates fuscus. Next base: position 59,026,962 of record NC_086320.1, on the reverse strand, counting down.
TATTTTGGAACTGCTGCATCCTTTCCGACTTGCGGTAATTCGGTAACATTTAAGGCACTTTCTGCTTATACCGGGGGTCTAGTAGCGTGGACACCCAGTACAGGTCGTTCTCCTTCAGCCTTTTTATATGAGGGTCCCTCAACAGGCACGACAGCATGAAAGACCCCATTTGCACAAGGTTGGATGCCGAGCTACTCATGTCCCGTTCCTCATCCTCAGTGATCTCACTGAAGGTATGGTCTTCCCCCCAGCCACGTACAACACCACGGGTACCACATAGGTGACAACGAGCACCCTGGGATGCCTGTTGTGGTTGGTCTTCCTCCTCCTCCTCAAAGCCACATTCCTCCTCTGACTCCTCTTCCTCACAATCCTCTTCCAGCGTTGCCGCAGGTCCAGCAAGCGATGCTGATAAGGCTGTTTCTGGTGGTGATGGTGACCACAACTCTTCCTCTTCCTCTTCACGCTCATCTATGGCCTGATCCAGCACTCTTCGCAGGGCACGCTCCAGGAAGAAAACAAATGGTATGATGTCGCTGATGGTGCCTTCGGTGCGACTGACTAGGTTTGTCACCTCCTCAAAAGGACGCATGAGCCTACAGGCATTGCGCATGAGCGTCCAGTAACGTGGCAAAAAAATTCCCAGCTCCGCAGAGGCTGTCCTAGCACCCCGGTCATACAAATAGTCGTTAACGGCTTTTTCTTGTTGGAGCAGGCGGTCGAACATTAGGAGTGTTGAATTCTAACGCGTCGGGCTGTCGCAAATCAAGCGACTCACTGGCATGTTGTTTCGCAGCTGGATATCTGAAAAGTGCGCCATGGCCGTGTAGGAACGCCTGAAATGGCCACACACCTTCCTGGCCTGCTTCAGGATGTCCTGTAAGCCTGGGTACTTATGCACAAAGCGTTGTACGATCAGATTACACACATGTGCCATGCACGGCACATGTGTCAACTTGCCCAAATTCAATGCCGCCAACAAATTTCTTCCGTTGTCACAAACCACTTTGGCGATCTCCAGTTGGTGCGGAGTCAGCCACTGATCCACCTGTGCGTTCAGGGCAGACAGGAGTGCTGGTCCGGTGTGACTCTCTGCTTTCAGGCAAGTCAACCCCAAGACGGCGTGACACTGCCGTATCCGGGATGTGGAATAGTACCTGGGGAGCTGGGGGCATGCCGTTGATGTGCAGCAAGATGCAGCAGCAGAAGAGGACTCAGCCGAGGAGGTTATGGAAGAGGATGGAGTAGGAGGAGTAGAGGAGGTGGCAGCAGGCCTGCCTGCAAGTCGTGGCGGTGTCACCAACTCCTCTGCAGAGCCACGCGTTCCATGCTTGGCAACCGTCAGCAGGCTTACCCAATGCGCAGTGTAGGTGATATACCTGCCCTGACCATGCTTTGTAGACCAGGTATCAGTGGTCAGATGGATCCTTGCCCCAACACTGTGTGCCAGACATGCCATTACTTCCTTTTGCACAATCGAGTACAGGTTGGGGATTGCCTTTTGTGCAAAGAAATTTCGGCCGGGTACCTTCCACTGTGTTGTCTCAATAGCTACAAATTTTTGGAACGCCTCAGACTCCACCAGCTTGTATGGTAAAAGCTGGCGGGCTAAGAGTTCAGACAAGCCATCTGTCAGATGCCGGGCAAGGGGGTGACTTTGTGACATTGGCTTCTTACCCTCAAACATGTCCTTGACAGACACCTGACTGTGGGCAGATGAGCAGGAACTGCTCAAGGTGAGAGACGGAGTGGAGGATGGTTGAGAGGGGGCAAGGAGGACAGCAGTGGTTGACGTAGCTGAAGATGCTGGACCAGGAGGAGGATGGCGGCTTTGAGTTTGTGTGCTGCTTGTACTCATGTGTTGATCCCATAGGTGTTTGTGATGTGCGATCATGTGCCTTCGCAAAGCAGTTGTACCTAGGTGGGTGTTGGACTTCCCATGACTCAGTTTCTTTTGGCACAGGTTGCAAATGGCATTGCTGTTGTCAGAGGCAGACACGCAAAAAAAATGCCACACTGCTGAGCTCTGCAATGACAGCATTCTGGTGGTGGCAACAGCATGCATTTATTGGCGTGCTGTCTGGCTGACCCCGGGTGCCGATGCATGCTGTCTGACTGTGCCACTAGCTCCTTGCGACGACCTCCCCCTGCTTCCAACTCGTCTCCTCCTCCTCTCTGTCTCCCCATCTGAACTTTCCCCCTGTTCTTCTTCTCTTCTAGCGGGCACCCACGTGACATCCACGGACGCATCGTCATCATCAACCGCTTCACTTGTATCTGACAACTCAGCAAAGGAAGCAGCAGCGGGTACAACATCATCATCATCACACCGTACGTCCATGTGTGTAATGCTGCCTGCCTGAGACATATCCCTGTTATCTACATCCTCTGGCAATAATGGTTGTGCATCACTCATTTCTTCCAACTGATGTGTAAATGACTCCTCTGACAGATCAAGTGAAGTGGCTGTGGTGCTAGTGTTGGTGGTGGTGGCGGCAGGCGGGCGAGTGGTAACTTGAGAGGTGCCCGTAGCTAAGCTGGAGGAGGATGGTGCGTCAAGGTTCCGAGCGGAAGCTGTAGAAGATTGGGTGTCCTGTGTTAGCCAGTCAACTATGTCCTCAGAACTTTTCCAGTTCAGGGTATGTGGCCTCTGAACACTGGGCATTATTCTAGGGCCAAAGGGAATCACAGCACCACGACCACGACAGCCCCTGCCTCTGCCTGTCATTTTTTTTTCGATTAGTGGTACTATGCGTGCAAGCTACTGTGACAACAGATATGAGTGACACTGTGCACTGGCAGAAGTTGGCAGAGTAGACGCTGTAGACACACACGCTTGCAGACAACTAACTGCTATTCAATCTATTACAGTCAAAAAAAAAAATTTTAAATGTAGCTGAGGTAAGTCAACAGCAAGTAAAAGTTCTGTGTCTTTGATTTGAACATTCTTCCACCACTGCTCATCTTCAAGGGTAACAAGGCACAAGTCCATCAACTGTTACACTTACTGATTTACATTTTTTTAGGGAAACTCTTACATTTTGTGAGTAATGAAGGATCTAAGTTTGGCTATATTCTTGCAGATGTCAGTAAGGAAGCATTTTAGGTCTCCTTTGGTTGAGGCAATAAGTCCTCATCATTTTGGTAACTTACTCTAATCAAAGGTGTGGCGAACAGAACCTCGCCACTGGTTCTTGGAGGGGCCTGCTCGCCAGCCTCTTGCCCTGTGACGATGGCCCCTGTAATGGACTTTGGTTAAAAACACTGTTTGTGCCTTTTTGGACTTGTACAGGAACACTTCGAACTCCCAAATTGGTTCGAAGCGGCATTCGAACACGTGGCAGCAGCCATCTTAAGCCGTGAGTACAATGAGCGGTGTTTGGTTGTCGAATGTGTGGAACTCAAATCGGACACTCAGCGGCGCAAACACTGCTAAACACCTACCTTCCATGGAGGTTCAGCTATTCGAACAGGGTGAGTTTTGGATATGTTGGTCACCCAGATTAGGGCTATCAGGGGGTGTAACCTGTGGATTTCATGTGTTTTTAGGGTACTTTTGGGGTTTAATAATAATATGTGTTTTTTCTGCCTGGAGAAAATTTAATTAATACAGTATCTGACTCAATTATCTCCCAGGCAGAGGGGAGGGATTGTGTGCCATGTGTGGGAGTGTCAAACATTGTAACTCTATTGTTATTGGTTTGTAATTTTGTATTGTAGTCCCCAACAAGGTCCATGTGGGCGTACCCCTTGCATGAGGATTGTCATTAGAGATGTCGCGAACATAAAATTTTCCGTTTGCGAACGGCGAACGCGAATTTCCGCAAATTGACGCATGAGCCTACAGGCATTGCGCATGAGCGTCCAGTAATGTGGCAAGCCCTGAAACGCACACGCGTGAAGGAAACTGACTGCTATTATTTCACAGTCAAAAAAGTGTTGGTTTTTTTAAATGTACACTACTGTTACACCAGATGTGAGTTGCACTGGTGTGACACTGTGCCCTGGCAGGCCCTGAAACGCACACGTGTGAAGGAAACTGACTGCTATTATATTACAGTCCAAAAAGTAGTTTTTTTGTTAAATGCAAGCTATTGTGACACCAAATATGAGTTGTGGCACTGGGCAGGCCCTGAAACGCACTCTAGTGTAGGAAACTGACTGCTATTATATTACAGTCCAAAAAGTTGTTTTTTTGTTAAATGCAAGCTATTGTGACACCAGATATAAGTGGTTGCACTGGGCAAGTGGGCACAGTATACGTTGTGAGCCTGACACACACGCTGGAAGACAACTAACTGTTATTCCATCTATTACAGTCAAAAAAGTGTTGTTTTTTTTAAATGTACACTACTGTTACACCAGATGTGAGTTGCACTGGTGTGACACTGTGCCCTGGCAGGCCCTGAAACACACACGTGTGAATGAAACTGACTGCTATTATATTACAGTCCAAAAAGTTGTTTTTTTTGTTAAATGCAAGCTATTGTGACACCAAATATGAGTGGTGGCACTGGGCAGGCCCTGAAACGCACTCTAGTGTAGGAAACTGACTGCTATTATATTACAGTCCAAAAAGTTGTTTTTTTGTTAAATGCAAGCTATTGTGACACCAGATATAAGTGGTTGCACTGGGCAAGTGGGCACAGTATACGTTGTGAGCCTGACACACACGCTGGAAGACAACTAACTGTTATTCCATCTCCATCTATTACACCAGATATGAGTTGCACTGGTGTGACACTGTGCCCTGGCAGGCTCTGAAACGCACACGTGTGAAGGAAACTGACTGCTATTATATTACAGTCAAAAAAGTTTGGTTTTTTTTAAATGCAAGCTATTGTGACACCAGATATGAGTGATGGCACTGGGCACAGTATACGCTGCGAGCCTTACACACAGGCTGGCAGGCAGGCAACTGCAATTACATTACACAGAAAAAAAAAGCAGACTGATGTTCTAGCCCTAAAAAGGGCTTTTTGGGGTGTGGTCCTTACAGCAGAGATCAGATGAGTCCTTGGACACTGAATACTACCTAGCTATCAATTTCCCTATCAAATCAGCAGCAGCTACACTGTCCCTACTCTCACTAAGAATGCAGCTTCACAATGAATGTAAAATGGATGCTGTCCAGGAGGTGGGAGGGTCTGGGAGGGAGGGTCTGCTGCTGATTGGCTGGAATGTGTCTGCTGACTGTGAGGTACAGGATCAAAGTTTCCTTAATGATGACGAATAAGGGGCGGACCGAACATCGCATATGTTAGCCGTCCGTGGCGAACGCGAACAAGCGATGTTCGCCAGGAACTATTCGCCAGCGAACTGTTTGGGACATCACTATTCCTACGCTGTGGAAGTGATGTTGCTCGACTTGCGCCTCATTGGCTGGCAGCCTGAATCCTGTTCGTGGATTGGCTGAAGTTCGCAGGAGATGGCATCAAGCAGAATGAGGTGAAAGAGCCGCCCTAGACTGGGAGGACATGATTGATAATAGAGATAAGAGATTGAGACAGTAGGGATGCAATTGTTGCAAAGTGGGGAACATGCAAAGGGCTCACTGGGTGGGAACTTATCAGTCAGCTAAGAAATGTGCAGGGATCCTGACTTTCTTTCAGGTGAGCTGGCAGTGTTCCCTAAAAGAAACAAAACAATTACAGGACTTTATTGCACTACTTTTATTCAGGAAGCAACATTTAGGGAATTGGTGCTGCGGGCAATGGCTGTTTTATGGGATGCTATGGTGGCCTTGCTGCAGGTGTACCTTGAATTGCCTGGAGCGGGTTTCCTGGAAGATGTGCTGACCAGAGTTGAAGATAGCGGATTTACGGCGGGAAGATCGAGGAGTCTTCCTTCTCTTACAGCTTAGCCGGAACTGAGGCAAAAACATTGGTCGCGAAGCAGAACGTTGCCAGAAGTGACGTCTAGAGTCTGGGACGTGGCGGAGCCGGAAGTACATCAGGTACCCAGAAGTCGTCAGATGCCTATGATGCGGGGTGCGTATGTGACGGCGGCACGGCGCACCGTGACCTCATCACAGGCCCTGGCGGCAAAACCCGGAAGTCGGAGAGATGACACGGAGCCAGCGCTGGAAACGTTGAAATCGGAAAGAATCAGATGTGTCAGATGAGGGCTCGGAGGCATTTGCAGAGCCGGAGGAGCCGAGATCGTTAAACCTGCCGCGTTTCGGTGAGTTGGCCTGCTCTAGCGCTTGGGGGACTGCTGGAGGGTCTGGACAGGATAGTGGGGAAGCATTGTGCCTGCTTAGTATGTTGGCAGTGAGGATCCCTGGGGGTTTGGGTCCTGAAGATGGGGTTCAGGGACCGTTCTCTTCCACCCAGGGCACGGAGGATGGTAAGGGTGCTAAGTCAGGGGTTTATCTTCCGCCCATCCCTGGTTTTGAATTGTCCCCCTTAGGGCCAGGACAGGATCCTTAGAGGTGAGTATGTGGATCTCCTTTCCCTGGTTCCACCAGACAAGGAGTCGGTGGACAGACCACGGCGCGGGGAACAGCAGTAGGGGGAGAAAGGTAAGGATGTCTCTTGTACTTTTGATAATTGGCTGCAGGGCTTTAATAGATTTGCAAGTATTTTAGTGCGTCGCTTCCCTTAACGGGCCCTCTTCTTGTTTGGTTATCTCGACCTGATTTGGGGGGCATCCAAAGTATATGGCGGCCAGTGTTGGTTCAAGTACAACCAGCATTTCCGCCAAAAGATGGCAGCTTGTCCAGGTATGCATTTTGGGGTTCAGGACGGCAGCTTATGACGCCATTCGTGGCGTCGGAGGAGGCTCTGTTTGCGGATAATCTTCGGTTGATTCGGGGTAAGAATGATATCCTCCAGAAAAAATGACCGACAAAGTGCAGCGGGGTCGCATCACTGGGCCTTTTCATTTTCCCCCTTTTCCCGTTTCTCCCCTGGGTTTGGTCCCCAAGAAAGAGGCGGGGTCCTATCGCTTAATTCAGCACCTGTCATATCCATCGGGTGCGTTGGTCAACGATGACATAGACAAGGTGGTTTGTAGGGTGTGCTATTAGTTGTTTGACAGGGTATTGGAGCCTGGTTGGCCAAGTCCGATATCGTGTCCGCTTTTTGGTTGTTGCCAGTCCACCCAGCATGTTTTGGGGCTGTTTTTTTAGGGGTTCTTTGTACTATGACTTGTGCCTTCCTATGGGTTGTGCCATTACTTGTTATTAATTCAAACTGTTTGCTTCCTTTTTTGAATGGGTGACGGCCAGGATTGCGTTTCCTTATTGAGCGCTTTTTGGCAGGTGGCCGCCGATTTTGGGGTTCTGATTGTGGAGAACAAGATGGTCCGCCCGGCGTCGGTGTTGTACTTCCTGGGAATAGATATTGAAACCATTGGGATGATCTTTATACTCCTGCAGGACAAACTGGTGGTCTTATTGTGCCTTGTGGACCTGGTCAAGGTGTCGAAGAAGGTCCAGTTGCCCCAAATGCAGGTCTTGTTGGGTCACCTAGCATTTGTGTGTCAGGTCCTTCCCATTGGTAGGGCTTTTTGTCGCCTTTTTTTCGTTGTTGATGGTGGGTGTACTGGAGCCGTTTTATTAGATTCGGGTAAGGCAGCGTGTGACGGGCGACCGTCACTAAGTACCATGCGCACTGCTTATTTGTGTAGTTTCCCTTTGTATTCTGTGTTTCCCCATGTATTTCTATGCCTTTCTTGTAACTTGCCTGTATATGCAGCAGCTCTGTAAAGTAGAGTAAGTGAACGGTCTGCCTGTATGTCTCCCCCACAGAGAAACTGCCAGCCCAGTTAAACCTAGATACATTGTCCTTCCTACCTCCCACTTCAGCTGCTTGGTATTGAAACCCCTATTGTTTTGTGTTGGGGACCCCATGTAGGGGTCTGTGTTGGTAAAACCATGTGAACCAAAATAAACAAAGTCAGTCAGTGTTTTTACCTCCAGAACTGTGTGGCATCCAGTTACTAGGGGGAAAATGAAAGCCTACTTGTTGTAAGGGTTCCTGAACAGCTGAAGGAAGGGAATTAGCAGAGGTAATCGGCCGGGTTAACCATGGTTCGCTACAACTGGTGGCAAGCGGCGGGATTATACTTCCCAGCCGAAAGGAACTAGCGACCCGTTAATGAAACAAGCATGGTGCCCAGCTATGGTCAGGATGCCCTTCGCAAAGAAGTGGCCTGGTGCCTGGAGTTCTATGAAGAAACTCTCTAGGAGGAAACCATGACCAAGATCTTCTCCAAGGCACAAGCCGATATCCTGGCACAGAGAGTGTACAGGATCCCCTATACTCTGGCTGAGTATATCCGTTAGTAGTCTCCCGAATGCCAAGTGCAGCAGTGACTATAGCTCTCCTGTTTCAGGCAGAGTAGTGATTAGAGCTCTCCAATCCCCCAAACATGAGCCTAGGTTCATGAAGGGCTAAAACGAATGTGTTTAATCCAGGCTCAATGGCCTGCTTTTGTATAATACAGGTACACAGTAACACTCCCACACAAAACAGGATAATCCCTCCTTCTGGACCTGAGAGGAGAATAGTTACAAGCAAACATCTAAAATACTCCACCCCTGTACCAGAGAGATAATTACCTAACCACACAAACATATAAATGAATTATCTCTCAGTACAGAAACAGGCAATATAAGAAAACCTCGGAAATACCCCCAAAACACATAAAAACCCCACAAAAGTTACATCCTCTGATAGCCCCGATATGGGTGACCAACATATCCAGAAATCACCCAGATCAGTTCAGGAGCTCGGGATTTCCATGGAAGTCTTAATTGTGAAATGGTCCCATGCCCAAAACAGTTCCATGAAATCAGTGTTAGCGGTCGGTCAAGTTCGGTAGTTTAAAAACAAATAACTACTGAACTTAATCCATAGATCTACCTTGGAGCTTGTTCCCCTTGTTCGTGGGAACAGTACCCTTCTAAGTCGTATAGAACCTAACGCAGGCGATGATGGAAGTCCAAACACCGCTGCCTGCATTTGCAGGAACATGATGGCCACCACCTCGTGGTTGTTCATATGAAATGCGGCCACCCAGACGAACAATATGAACACTGCGATGGAACTAGTAACAAGGTGTAAATTGGGCTTAACAATATCCCGTGTGGTCTCTGGTTCGTGCAGTTGTTTGGTTCCTGAACAACATTCGATTTGGAGGCCTGATATGCCCTGGAGGGCATATAGGACTGTGTGAAGTCAATGGCTGTCACTGGGGAAATGCTAGAGGGGAGTGTTGTCAGAAGCCAGCTGTCTCAAGGTGACGTTGTTGTTTCTAGAAGGTATGCTGCAGCGGGGTAGGTCTTGTGCAGCTGTGGAGAAGGCCCTAGTGGTGTTGTCCTTTCTGTTCTGGTTAATGGGGTGGCAGGATCTGTCGAAAGAATTTGGATTCAGAGGATTGTATGGGGTTGGAGACTTCGGTGGGGTCCGCATAGCCGGCGGCCTATTTTGGCGGATCTATTTGTGCGTTTGGTGTCAGTTTTGTCTGCAGTCTGCTCGTCTGAGTTCGAGGTACGCTTGTATCAGCTGGTGTTTTCTTTTAGTTTTTTCTGGGATTTTCGGGTAGGGAAATTGGTGGTGCCCACCCCACTACAGTTTCACCTTTGTTGCTGTCTGACATTCAGTGGTCCTCAGCGTCAGTTGACATTTTGTGCGTCGGTCGAAGACACATCGTATGGGTCAGGGTGCTTAGATACGTATTGGCTTTTCAGGTGGGGACTATTGTCTGGTTGGGTCGCGTCGTTCAAGCGGTATTTGCGTGTTTGGCTGGGTGGGGGTGGTCCCCTTTTGGTGCATGTAGATGGGTCCTTGCTCACTGGCTACCAATTCACGAACATGTTACGGAGCGCATTGGTGGCTTGCGGAGATGACACGCAGGGGTACTCAGACCATTCCTTTAGGATTGGGGCTGCCACGCATGTGAGTTTGCTGGACTTTCTGACCTCTGCGCATTGGCAGATGGGAATCGGGGCAGTTTAGGTCATACGTTAGGCCTCACTTGTTGTAATGTTCTTTTCGTTATAGGTTCAGGCCCGTGGCATGTCTGGATATTGGGGCATTCCTTTATATATTGGCTGCTCGGAGAGCGGAAGAACGCACATGTCGACGAAATTTGGGGTTTTCCTACAAGGTAGCTAGGGTTAGGAGGCGCGTATCAGGGGTCTCCTCTGGCAGCGCGTGTATCTGGAGTGCATGGCACTGTGCAGATTTGTGTCTGGCCCGGTTAGGTTAGTTATCCATGCAAGGGGTAATGATTTAGGGTGAGTCAGGATGGTGGACCTGATGCACGCGATTCGGCATGACCTGGCCAGGTGTTTTGCGCTATTTCGAGACCTCACGTTGGTATGGTCGGAAATAGTTCCCAGACCTTGCTGACGCGCTCTGCCTGGTTAGAAAGGAGCCGGCGCAAGCTTAACATGACGGTGACCAGGTTCGTGCACCGGCTTGGAGGGGTGGTGGTCAGACACGTGGAGTTGGTAGGAAACAATGCAGACTTGATGTACAGGGACAGAGTCCATCTCGATTTAATAGGGTTGTACATCTTTAATATGGGCTTACAGGCGGGGTTGGAGGCTACGCTGTCTGCGGAGGGCACGATGGTGACTAGATATAGCAGTAATGGGTCATTATCGCAGTGGCGGGAGTCCTGGCCAGCGCAGTCATAAGCCGAAGAAGGTGCCGAGGTGGCTTGGGGAGTCGCAGCCTGCTGAGAGCTGATGGTGGGGGCATGGTTCAATGGGATAGATCTGTCTGTTGGTAAAGCATCCGAACAGCCGACAGTGTTTAAGAAGTTGCTGGCATTTGTTAATTGAATAAAGCTGTGGCCGTTGCCCTTACCCAACATACTAAGGTCTCTGTTTTATTGGGGCAGCGGGAGTGGGATTTGGTGGGTAGTCAGCAGTCATGTGACTGACAGCTGACAGGGGGTCTTAATACTGTTGTTGTGCGCAGGCAGCGTTAAGATTCCCTGTCACACTCACATCGCTCAGTCACAGGCACCCTAAAGCACAAACACACACGCCGCGTATATATGTGTATATATATATATATATATATATATATATATACATATTTACACATATGCATACTGCTGTGTGTGTGTGTGAGGATGCTGTTAGTGCGTGTGTGTGTCTGTGCTGCCATGCCTGATTCCTGTTGGTCCTAGTGAGTGAACTCTAGCCTGCAGGGCTAGAGTTCACTCTCACGAGATCTGAGCGTGGCAGTGGCAACGCTCCGACCTCGCGAGAGGAACCAGGCTGAACTGCTGCTTGAGCTTCCCGGGTCCTCTCCTGCCTGTGGGCCGGTGAACAGGGCTGGACTGGGACAAAAAGTCAGCCCAGGCAGAGAAGCCCACTAGGAAGGGTGGGCCAGAAATGTGGCGCGTTATATCGCCACCATTGACAAGCACTCCCCGCCCTCCCAATTGTTATGTTAGTGTGATACCCCACCAGAGCATTCAGTGCTGTCTGATGGAGAAAAAGTCCTAGTGACTTGTCTCTGGTGTCCCCAGTAGTGGAAAAGGATTGTTAACGTGTGTTTTGCACGTGTGGGAATGCTCCCTGCTGTGTTATATGTGTTTGGATGTTTTTTATGTGATTGCATGTGTGTAGAGGAGACCGGTTATGCTGTAGAGTGTAAAGGGGTCTGTTTGTGGTGTATAATATGTAGCTGGGGCCTGTAGTGTATAGGTGTGTTTTGGGGCTGTATATTATATGTGTGTGTGTGTGTGTGTGTGTGTATAGGGTCTTTAGAGTGTGTGTGCCTAGTGGTGTGTTGCGTTTGCATGTAAGGACTGTATTTCGTGTATCAAGGAGTTGCAGGGGATGGCATTGTGTGTATGCGTATAGGTGTTGTGCACATGTGTGTATTGGTGTGATAATAATAGGGGGTGTAGTGTGTGTTTAGGGGAGTTGTGTGTGCATAGGGGTACAGTGGGTGCACAGGAGGTGTATATCCGCATAGTATAAATGCAGTGGTGAGGTGTTTATAGGGATATAGAGTGTGTAGTGTTTTTTGTGTGTGTATGTAGTGTAATATGTGTGTTTATAGGGAGTATAGAGTTTGTGTCGTGATTTAGTGCAGTGTATAGGGGGTATAGAGTGTGTGTGAGTGCAGAGGGTGTAGTGTGTATATAGGGGGTATAGTGTGTTGTGTGTATATAGTGTGTGTAGGTGCAGGAGGTGTAGTGTTATGTATAGGGGTATAGTGTGTAGGGGTGTATATAAGGTGTATAGTGTGTGTAGGTGCAGGGGGTATAGTGTTATTGTATAGGGGTATAGTGTGTAGGGGTGTATATAAGATGTATAGTGAGTGTAGGTGCAGGGGGTGTAGTGTTATGTATAGGGGGTATAGTGTGTAGGGGGTGTATATAAGGTGTATATAAGGTGTATAGTGTGTGTAGGTGCAGGGGGTATAGTGTTATGTATAGGGGGTATAGTGTGTAGGGGTGTATATAAGGTGTATAGTGAGTGTAGGTGCAGGGGGTGTAGTGTTATGTATAGGGGGTATAGTGTGTAGGGGGTGTATATAAGGTGTATATAAGGTGTATAGTGTGTAGGTGCAGGGGGTATAGTGTTATGTATAGGGGGTATAGTGTGTAGGGGGTGTATATAAGGTGTATAGTGTGTGTAGGTGCAGGGGGTATAGTGTTATGTATAGGGGGTATAGTGTGTAGGGGGTGTATATAAGGTGTATAGTGTTATGTATAGGGGGTATAGTGTGTTTTGATTGTTTCATTATTTAAATAAAATAAAATCCTACACCACATTTACTCCCCTTCCCCTTATTACCTTATTACTTTGCAGGGGGGAAGAGGGAGCATGCTGCTGGTCATCCCTGGTGATCCAGTGGGCTAGTGATGTGTTCTGTACCTCCGCAGGGTACAGACCATGTCTTCCTCTCGCGAGAGCTGGAGTTTCAGAGCGTTGCCGCGGGTTACCACGGCAACGCTCTGAAAATATCGGAGATCGCTGCCCTGCGTGCAGCCTGGAGGTGCTTTGCTCCGTATCCAAACGGAACGGAGCTCTAAGTTCAGAGCCTCTCTCGGGGCTAATCGGGTAAGCTTGAGCCGGCAGGGGAGATATTTTGATCTTCCCTGCCGGCCTCGATCCATGTGCGGCGCACGGGGATTAGGGTGTGCCCAGGCACACCCGGCACACCCCGTGCGCACGCCTATGCTCAGTCAGCTTCAGGCTGTCTCCTGTGAACTTCATCCAATCTTAAAAACAGCTAATCTTGAGAGCAATACTGTGCGTTTATGGGGTAGCCAGCCCAGTGGAGAGGCTCCACCCAGGGGCATTACTAGGAATCACAGGGCCCAAATGCAAAAACCAAAGAAGACCCCCTCAACACTTGCTGGTATATAACATATACACTGACATACACTTAGTCACGCAGTCATTGGCGTGCACTTTTAATTACAGACACATGCACTCACTGATGCACTGTCAGTGACTGTGTTAGTGAGTGTATGTCAGACACACAGTCATTAGTGCATACACTGTTTAACCAACACACTTTAACTGACATACTCTCAGATACACATACACTGACATACTTACACTGACACACACACACTCATTGACATGCACACTTTTTTACTGATTTGACACACTCTGACAGACACACACTTATTGATAAATTGACACGCTCACAAACAGACAGACAAAGTCTGACAGACACACTGACAGAAACAGACACACTCTGCAAGACAAACTCATTGACACACACACTCACTGATTTGACACACATTCACATTCTTTCACACACAAGCGCAAATTAATTTTATTCATAGTCTTTCCTTTTTTTTTTGGTCCACCCAGCCTCCCTATTTTTTGGAGAACTGGTATGGGTCCTCTTCCTGGAGTCTAAAGTAAGGGTGTTTTAATATTCTTGTTCTTCCTTACTGCTCCCACGGACAGACTGTATTTCGGCAGAGTAGGCTGTTGTTCGCAAAGGAAGAGTAGGCCATTCAGGGAAGCAGGTGCCTACACTGCCTTAACAAACAGCCGGCCACCTCCTGTGCGGCAATAAGATTGCCAGCCCATCAGTTCATGGGCCCCCCTGGCAAGCGGAACACCCATTGGACTCGCTACCTCTGTAGTTCCACCTCTGGCTTCTCCCTAGGCGGCTGCCAAGTTTGCCTAGTGGTAGTGCCAGCCCTGCCTGCAACTATGTGTAACTATGTGTAACTATGCATAGCAACAGTACTATTTTACTTAGGTGAGCAAAATTCACCTACTTTTGATGTAAAAGTCATGGGAAAATACCTTGGCAGATTTCACACAAAATTTTTTACAGATGCTTCAAAAATGTGCAGCTCAAGAACATAAACCCCACAACCATGTGCAAAGTTTGTGTTACTCTGTGCAGACATTAAAAAAAAGCACCAAAGATCCAAATTTGGCTTAAACATCTTCTTATGTTGAACTAATTTGCATATGTATTTATGAAAGTTACAGTTTGTACTTTTATGAAAAATGTAAAAGTTTAACTTGACTTTCAAAAATTAACATGTAAATTAATTCCATTTGCAATTGCACCACAACTATAGTCAGAGAACAAGATGTGATAATGAAGATTGAAGTAATATAAAATATATGAATAGAAATTCTAAATCTACTCCTACACACATTTTCTTATAATTATTATTTGGGGTGATTGCTTTTTACATGTCTATCAAATCTACACCTAAAATTAAAGGTGAGCTCATTACCGCCTACTTACACTTTTCTTTAATTGACAGTGACACATTGCTTGTAGGTTAATGATGTGAACATAAAGTTTAGTGAATTAGTCCTCGTACGTGGGCACGTAGTCACTAAACAGTCATTTGTATTGAATTTGTTACATTTAGGCCACAATCGACCCTTTTTTTTTTTTTTTAACCTCCCTCCAGTACACTGTCTGTGTGTAAAACCTTAACTTTCAAATCACCAACAATACCTTCTATCACAACATTTTATAAAAACTAGCGATGTAACTGAGTAAGGGAATTAAACTAATTCTGAAACGTCCTGCACAATATACAGAAAGTAGTGTTTTAACACTCACTGGAGATTATTAACTTAATAGAGATTTGTGGCAAATAGGAATGAGAATGACAAACTTCAGGTTGAAGTAACAAAAATGGAACCATAGCTGAATTGGAAAATTATTTGGCCCAAAATTGTAATTCCTATTTTAATTTTCCACAGTTCCCAGGTATCCTGCAGTGAGAGTTTGTAAAAAGCAACTTAACAAAAGTAAATCCGGGTAGGTTTACACATTTAACCTCTTCACTAAAAAGTTATTAAACAGAAAATTTATGTAAATATTGCTGTTTCGGGAATACTAAAATATAAAAATTAAGTAAATGTACTGCATTGTAATATTTTCTTCATTTGTTGACATAAGAAACACTAATAAAGTAAAGGCAGTGGCATACATACCGCAGTCGCAGGGGTCGCAGCTGCGACCGGGCCCGTCACTCCAGGATGCCCAGCCACCCTGCAACTGGGTGCCTGCCGCCATGTGTTGCGGCCCCGGCCTGCGCGGCAAACCTCAGGGGCAGCAAATTCAAGGGGGGCCCACCGGGTGGCCCATGCTGTTAGGGCCACCCAATAGAGATGTGACATCACAGCTGGGAGGAAGTGACTGCCCGTCATTCCTCCCAGCTTTTAGCGAGAGCCCGGGTGGGAGGAAGGAGAGGGAGCCAGCCTGAGCCACCACTGGACCCCAGGGAAAGTCACCCTCTTGCACCTAAAAGGTAGGAAACAGGAGGGTGACAAACATTTTGTATATGTGTGTTTTGTTTGTATGTGTGTATGTGTTTGTATGTCTTTCTGTGTCTGTCTGTCTGTTTGTATGTCTGCCTGTGTCTGTCTGTCTGTGTGTGTGTGTGTGTGTGTGTCTGTCTGTCTGTGTCATTGTGCCTGTCTGTGTCTGTCTGTATGTATGTATGTGTCTGTATGTCTGTCTCTGTGTATGTATCTGTCTGTATATGTGTATGTATGTATCAGTCTTTGTGTGTGTGTGTATGTGTGTCTGTATGTATGTGTCTGTGTATGTGTCTGTGTGTGTGTCTGTCGGGGGTAGGGCCATGGATCAGTTTCGCACTGGGGCCCCATGGATTGTGAGTACGCCACTGAGTAAAGGAATTCTAATTGTGCATGATTTGCATAAGGCTTTATAGAAGAACAAATGTGCAAACTCAACTAACAGTTAAAATGGACAGAAAAGATAGCTCTCACAATTACTTTAATTTGGGGGGTTCTTATGGCAGCGTCAAAGAAAAAGCTATCACTTTATTTGTGTAACAGAATGATTACATATGCATTTCACAAAAATTTCTTCAACTGATCTATATCAAATTTATTTTTCTGGTCGATAATCTGTTTGTTGGTGACTTTTTGGGCAGAAGAAAAAAAATGTATTTTTCTTCAGGTTCTTACTCTAGAAGAGCCACGAGCATAAGAACAACCCCACAATTATTATTTGCCCCGCAGTTACCAAGAGCAGGTAAAGGAAAAAACATGTATTCCTAACACTAGTCCTGGAGTGGTTGTTTAGTGGCTGTTTTCTACCACGCCGTGCCATTTTCACACAGCTGGCCCTGCCTGGCTCCACCTCCATGGCTGAGATCATCAGTTGTGATGATCTCAGCCAATATAATGCTTTCCCAGAGGAAAGCATTCTGAGGCTATTGTGCATGCATACAAAAGAAAAGGATCCCAGGGGAAAACAACACCACTGGAGTCACAAGGTAGGAGGTCCCTCAATGGTCCACATGTGTGTAAATAAAACATAACTTTTATTTGACCACTGTAAATTAAAATAACAAAAACAGACAATAGAACTAAAAAGAATGCAGACAGGAAAATAAATAATGAACAAATCACTAGTGTATAGGAGAGTTACCCTAGACTGTAATCACTAAGGGTGCCAATACCATCATGGGAGATAACTCATATCCTATATACTCGTACCATAGTGAGATATAGTAGGACAGACTAACGTGCATTGGGGGTACATAACCTTTTGAAAACTACAGCTACCCCAATACCTCCACTAGGATCCTAAGTCCTTAAATTATCAGAGGTCGTTGTGCCCTACTAAATGTGGTTAAAGTGAGTAGCTAAAAGTTACTAAACAAAAGTAGCAACCGATAGATACAAATGACAGAGGTTTTAATAATACACAAGAAACCCCTATGTCCTTATTGCGTATAGTAGTCATATGGAGATCATCTTGTCACTTCTCTAAATCACTTCAATAGTACAGTCCTGCACAGTCTAAAGAGAAGAACACATAATATATTACTAAAAAAAAGAAAATGAGAATCTAAGGTAATAGCTGTAGGGGGGAGTACTAATTCTACCAAGGGTCCGAGATAACGCCTGACCTTGTCTCTCTTCCCTCCCTTCAACCAAAATCCCCGTGAAAAACTACTACTAATCTCAACTTTTACAAAATAAATGGATATCGCCTGTCTGCTGTAGCTGCCTAACACGCGTTACGGCGCTGCTAAAGCGCCTTCATCTGAGGAAAAACAGTGGGGCATACCTGACAGAGTCGTATTTATGAGCAACCTGAAAACAGGGGGTGTGTACACACCTCTCCGCGCCAAAACTGGCGTTCGAATTAGCCACGCCCACATCGTTACGTGTCACTATGTGATTGGTGACCATTAAGTGAGTGAAACCATGTGGTGTTAACCCTGTGTGTGCGGTCACCAGAGCGGTCAGATGGGCATTCATTCACTACTAATCACTGATAATAAGTGTCACAAAAGGGCATATTGTTCTAATAAGATCGGATATTGGTGATACTAGGACCATTAAAGCTCATAAATGGTTAACCTTTTTAACAAGAAACTCCTACATCACATTATTTTATCCTCTTGTGTGGTCACTGGGTCTCAAACAACACTTCAATGAATGCACCATTCTTCATTTTCCATATTATTATTACCTTTGAGACCCTATGTTTCATACATAGAATAACCCATTATAATGCAGTGCACATACATTTGACACCTTCCCAAATAATCCTTTTCATGGCAAAATAGATCAAAAGAAATACAAATAAAAAAATTAGCAGAAATAGTGCAGCCCATTAAATGGTAAACAAAATGAACAAATTGGTGTAGGAGTCACTTTTCTTATATAACAGACTGACTAGTGAAATAGTACATGGCTTGGAAAATTGTCACGTTGGATAAAATTTAAAATTCTGCCATGTTATATTTTTTTATCAGCTCATCACTCTTGAACTAGCTTCAAACTAATTTAGAAGCAGGTGTGCTTTACACAAATGTGCTAATAATAGTTTTGAAAACAATATATATTTTATTCTAAATGCCAGTGCCTAGTTCCATTTTCTCTAATTGATCTGTAAGTCTGTAGCAACATTACAAACTTTCATAAGAATCACGTCCTATGCAACAGAGGTCAACTGGCTGAAGTTCGCATGAATAATGCATATTCAACGTATAAATAATCTAAGGAAAGATAAAATAGAACAGGTCCTAATTAGAAAGAGCCATTTATCAGGTTTGCAATAAGTTGTTGAGAGTGGTTCTACCTTGCACAAAGTCACCTATTCTTTTTAACAAATATAATCCTATGCACATGTCGTATGTGAATTCATGCATTCTATTGTTTTCTTGTGAGGAAGCAACTGTATAAGAGGAAAAACGGTCTCACATCTCATTGGTGAGCCATTAAATCTCTTTTTTGTTTCTGGGTAGGGAGATGTTGTGTAGTAGTGTTCAACTCCAGTCATTCCTTTACTTACTCTTCTGCTACATCAACTTTGGGTGTTCACACCATTTGGCAATTATCTTTTGAAATCACATATATGTTGCATGTTTCCCTTGGAAGCCCCTGTCCTTTCTGATTATCATATCTTTTTTTTTTTTTTTTTTAAATAAATAAAAGTATTCATTTGTTTTCCTGTTTGAAGTGTGAGCTTAAGAATGTGTCCTCCAAATAAAATATTGAGCTTTCTGTCCCTAGCTTACAGTTGTGGAATTGTGATATCTTGTTAATCAAGCATTCGCACATTTGTAGTAAGATAATAACACTAACATTTCCTAACAAGTACTCTCCCGCTAAAATTATCTTAAAGAGAGAGCAAATATTCCATGTAAATTAATTAATCTGCTGCATATTAGATTAGACACTGCTGGCTGAAACAAACTGGCAATTTTCATCCAGTTATTTGAAGTTCCAATTACTATTGGTGAAGGTAATGAACTAGATTTAATTAACAGACAAAGCTGCAGGTACCATCTTTTAAAGGATTAGTACGATAATAGAGTAAATTAATGTCCCTAATTATCAAAGCTAGAAAAGAACCCTTTAATATTCTTCATATTTATTTCTATTTTGCAGGCTGAAAAAATACCCATTCAGAACGATTTAATTAATGAATGCAACTCACTCTCTCTGTTTGTCAATTTGATGCTGGGAATAGGTTTTTCAGATTTTAAAATAATTTAAAACTGATAAGAATTCCTATTATGGTTTTTTTTACTTTAGCATCTAAAGAACCCATTCACCACTTCTACCATTGTAGAGCAGCACGGTAACGTGGTCCACCACAGCTATGGATGATGTAGTAAAAGCAGATTGAACCCATTGTGTAAAAGTGAAGTTGTCTTTCTGCTGTATGCCACTTTCATATTCCAAGCATTATAGAAAAACTTTTCAAATTCTGTTTTAGAAAGGCTATACAAATCTCCTTTCTCGATGGCAAGGACCCTTTTAATGCAAATGCTGAGCATCTCAAAAATGCAGTCTGACTTAACCTAAGACATTCAAATTGC
The DNA here is from genome assembly GCF_036172605.1 of Pelobates fuscus. Lineage (NCBI taxonomy): Eukaryota > Metazoa > Chordata > Amphibia > Anura > Pelobatidae > Pelobates > Pelobates fuscus. The sequence continues at coordinate 59,007,168 of NC_086320.1, read as the reverse complement.
AGAGGGTCTTAGATGATAAGCGGTGCTTCTGCTTAAAGAGGACGTAAGGATAAACATAGTCATGGAGTTTCTGTAACATAAAATTATTGTTGAAAATTTTGTTTTATTACTTTGTCCTTTCAGCTTGAAATGGTTTTCTGAATTTTGCGGTTCAGTTTTTAAATCATCACAATTCACTGTTTAGTGAAAACAAATCTTAAGATATGGCCGTTATTCTGTGAGTCTGCTTTGAATATTTGAAAACAAATTATTGTTATTAGTTATTACTAGATCTAGCAAACTATCTATTATAGTTTGTAACAAGGACAAACATAACAATCAAGCAGTCTACAAATGTATTCATTTTAAATTGGGATTTTTAGTAAGCATCAAACCAAAAATACCAAGTCCTGTGGATTACCACAATCAGATTTTGGGGTATACTATTAAATGCAATGGGGTTAGTTAGGTTAGCAAAAGAACAATTGTTGAAGAAGAAAAGGTATAAAGTGTTGCCGGCGTGATGGGTGGAAAAATCGAATGCAGTGGTCCGATTGTAAAAATATTCTTAATTAACACATAAAACAACAATAATGGATTATCCTCCTCACACACTCCCCCAGAGTGAAGTGATTGAGAGAGAAACTTAGAGTCATCATGTCACTGGTAGAACCATCAGTGACAGTCACCATGCCACTAGTAGGACCACCAGTGACACAACAACCACCACCTTTGCATTGACAACTAGCAGCACTTTCCCGTTACTCATTCAGATGTTATCGACAGCCAGTTCTAAGATCACCAGAACTACAAGTGATAGGAGGACAATTACTCTTACTTCTACATCAATCATTGCAGAATCCAAATCCAAAGCAGATACAAATATATAGTCCTATAGAATGTAAGTTCGTTTGAGCAGGGTCCTCTTCAACCTATTGTTCCTGTAAGTTTTCTTGTAATTTATTTATAGTTAAATACCCCTCTCATATTATTGTAAAGCGCTACAGAATCTGTTCGCGCTATATAAATGGCGATAATAATAATAAATGAAACAGCAGGAGCTGCTGTCCTGTCCAATTTCAGTCCCTTTGGTTAAGTCATCAAACAAAGCCAGCAGGAGGTTAAAGGGACACTATAGTCACCAGAACAACTACAGCTTATTGAATTTTTCCTGGTGAGTAAAATCATTACCTTCAGGCTTTTTGCTGTAAACACTGTCTTTTCAGAGAAAATGCAGTGTTTACATTACAGCCTAGTGATAACTTCACTGGCCACTCCTCAGATGGCTGTTAGAGATCCTTCCTGGGTCATGGCTGCTTAAAATGCATCCAAACATTCAGTGTCTCCACCCTCTGCATGCAGACACTGAACTTTCCTTATAGAGATGCATTGATTCAATTCATCTCTATGAGAAGATGCTGATTGGCCAGGGCTGTGTTTGAATTGTGCTGGCTCTGGCCCTGATCTGCCTCCTTGTCATTCTCAGCCAATCCTATGGGGAAGCACTGTGATTGGATCAGGCTACCAATTCTGCTGATGTCAGCAGGCAGTGGGCAGGTCTAAAGGAAACAGTGACAAAATAAGCAGCTCCAGACTTGAATACAAGTAAGATTTCTATAATTAGGGAGGCATGAGGGGAACAGGGTGGCTAGATGGAGGTTTTCACCCTATAGGGTCAGGAATACATGTTTCTGTTTCTGATCCTATAGTGCTCCTTTAAGCACTAGTAGCTCCATTAGTAGGAGTACTAGTCGTCAGCTTAGCCCACCACCCTCAATAATGAAAAGGAGTGAGGGAAACGGCAGGTTCTGGATTCCATCTTTTTGGCATCACGCAGAAGCAGCAGACCATCACTAGCAGGGCTGAAAGGCCCTCTGAAACCACAAAGCAGCCACCATCCAGTACTTGTTAGCTGTTTCAAAATAATCTCCCCAGAACCACCTGCACTACGGTCACTGCTACCTCCAATACCAGTCATTCCATTGTTGTGGCGATACCTACCATGTTTTATAGCAGCTGGGCAATTTCATCACAGCCTGCTTCTATTGCTACTTTTATTTAGGTAGCCAGAGAGAAAGATATTGGAGTTATTGGAGAAAAATAAAAATTAGAACCCACATGAATATTCTAGTAGTAGCCAGGAAAAAGAGGGAATTGAGCAGGTGAATCCAATTGCGGCTTAGCTACTGGTGATAGAGCTCTTATTCAAATATTTAACATTAGCCTTTAATTAAGATTGTGAGGAACTATGCTATTATGAGAGTAAATATCTCCCTGTTGAAGACAGTCCACCACTCTGTCCTCCTCAATCTCCACCACTGTTGTTTTCTCCTGAAACATCACCAATGCTACTGGCCTCTCCTGTTGTGTCTGAGAAGAGTGATTAATGTGATGTTGTTGAGTCTCACCACCAAGATTGTAAGTGCCATCACCATTGTTAGTCCACTAACTTCTACCATTTCAACTAAATTCAGCACTATTATTATTATTATTATTGGTATTTATAGAGCACCAACTAATTCCGCAGCGCTTTACAATATTATGAACGAGCGGGAGGATTTACAATAAATGGGACAATTACACTAGGCTTCATCCTGGTAGATCATAGACCACACCAATGAACACAGGTCAGAAGAGCAGTAAGGAAGCAGCTGAAGCAAGGCAGGTAGAAACCATAGAATGTATGTCACCCATGGTTAAAAGTGGCACCTGTCGTTCTAAAGTGTGGGACTGAAAAGAAAATTATGCAGTCAGTTTCTCAATTCCCAGAGTGAGAGCTACACATCCTACCTGCTCTTGTCATGGCGATCCCATCCCTGGATATGATGACGCGGCCGCAGGCTTACCAGGAGTCCCATGGCCATGGTTCCCTGGTACAAGTGCTGGCTGGTGCAGGGATGACTGAGGACCATCGGGCTGGAGCTGGAAAGTCACCAAGTGGACGGAAGACCAGGCGGTCAAGGCCTCTGTCGCGTTTGTCACCCAGCACTGTGTGCCAGAGTCAGTGAAGGAGCGAACAGAGGATGGACATCGGGAGCGATGGAGCCACGCTAGAAGCTGCAGGTAGGTTGGTGACCGAGAGACAGAGGCGATCCAGGAGGGCAACGCCGGAGCAGTCCCCAACTGTTTTCTAAAATGGCGAAAGTCGGCATGGCGGGAACCCGGCCGGAAGATGGTGCAGCCCGCGTGCATCTTTTCAGGAGCGAGCAGAAATGACCTCATTTCGCAATCGACGCACGCGAGTACGTGACGCCACCGCGCAGAAGCAGGCGTATGTCACAGGCCAGTGCAGGATGGCTCAGCAGGATTGGACAGCATGGATCGCGGGAGGGTTCACCTGGTGCCCGCAGGTCCCCAGCATCAAAGGAGAGGGAGTCCAGCCTGCCATCTAAGTCTTAGGAGGAAGAAGGTGTCTTGCCAGCATTGTCCAGCTTGTGTCCTGCTGCTTCCCCACTGAAACCAGTGTTGGGAGGAAGCTCAGGAGGCTGCTCAGATGGGAGCCCCGTGCCTGACATATTTATGGAACCTGGTTTCCGACATCTGAGGTGCTTGATCTAGGGGTCCTTGTTAGAGTTTATATGGAAGTCATATAGTGCGGTCTGTGGTCATTGATGGGCCCTGGGCAGGAACCAGGACTTTTCGTCGGATTTGTGTAGATTGTCAATTATGTTTTCTTAATTTGAGTCCTTGTGTGCTACAGGTAAGTCTGTTTCAATGGCCAAATGGTGCTTGTCTGCCCTCTCCTTTTTTTTGTTTTATAGTATGATCAGATGTGACTAAGGCGTTTTTAATTTCTTGAGTTATAAAAGGATGGAAGAAAGGTCGCTGCCCAAACAGGCGTCGGCCCATTTCTGGTGCTATGCATATCCAGCTGTTGGAATTTGTTTATTTCTCAGATTATGAGGTTTCACTGGTCCGAGTGGCGTTTTCTTTATGTTTTTTTTGTACCCTTCATATTGGGGAACTGGTAGCACCTAGGGATAGTTCTTCAGCAGCTCTGCTGCTTTCCGACGTCTCTGTATCCACACAGGGTGTCCTTTTGGTTATTCGTCGTTCAAACACTGTTCAGGTAGGTAGAGGAGCTCGGGTACGTATTGGCATTACTGGGGGTTCTTTCTGTCCAGGTCATTTGCTGGAGGAGTATTTGTTGGCTCGTGGTGGGTTCGGAAGGCTCTCTACTGGTTCATCAAAATGGTTCACCCTTGAGTCGATTTAAATTTTCCAGCGTTCTGAGAAAATGTTTTCTCGGGACGGGTCCATTTCGCACTTTGTCAGGATTCTTGGCGGCGTGGTTGTTAGGCACTTGGAGCTGGAAGGAGAGAACTCGAATGTTTTGCGACAGGATGGGGTCCATTTAACGCCAATTGGACTGGATATCTTTAATGTTGGGTTGCAGTCTGGCATCGAAGCTGCGCTGTGGTGGTGGTTTTCCCTGGACAGCACAGTTGAAGGAAGGAGTATGATGCAGTGTCACCTTGGGGAGACTACAGTCGGCACATGGCTGATGGCTAGTGACCGCTGTGTTGGGCTCTTGGAGAGTAAGATGGAGAACTGTCTGTTGTGCTCTCACCCAACAGCTGACAGGGTTTAAGAACATTATGTTATGGTTTAATAAAGCTGTGACAATTGCCCTTATCCACTTAAAAAAAGGTGTCCAGCAACGGTGGGTTGGTATATGGGTCAGCAGTCAAGTGGCACTTAATAAAATCCATAAACTATGGATAAAAATGTACTCTCACTGTAAATTTTAGTAGTCCTTACTTAATGCAATAAGACTAGCCTGTGTGTGTGAAGTGCAAGATGTGATTATATAGACCATGTGATTAAGAGTGCAATTATGAGCACATTGTCCATATACATAAGTTCAAATTATATACTGGTCTTGTGCATAAAGTACAAATATGAGCATAACAACCATTATGACCATATACATAGTAAGAAATATACACAGATTCACCACATGCGTGTGTTCAATATATGAGGAAATCATCTACTTCCATACCTAAAATAGTGCAAATTAAACCAGTGCAAATTATAAATCAATATACAAAAAAACTTGTGAAAAACCTAATGTATCTTCTAGGTAAAAAAAAAAAAAAAAAAGCTAATCAATGTAATAAAATTTCAGGATAATTATATTTTTAAGAACTATCATCTGAGCATAGAATTCAAAAACATCACCGCAGAGGGAACAAAACTATTCCGAAACCTATACATCCGACAATACAAACTCCTATAGCGTTTCGCCGAAGGACGAAGATTCATTCATCTATAATTAAGTGTTCTTGCATAGCAAGACCACTTAATGTTATCTCACATATATATTATTATTATTAAGTGTTCCTGCATAGCAAGACCACTTAATGTTATCTCACATATATATTATTATTCTTATTATAGCCAAATTTACCACCCTAACTCCTCCCACAGTTTTTACACTACATAGACAGTAATATACAGAAACGTGCGGATTGTTACCGATTGGATAGCTATTACTTTGTGGAACGTTTCGCCGAATGGTTCACGGAATATCGTCGAGCCGCACCAGCATAAGGCCCAACATCTGCCACTGCCTCACAAGATGGCGCAGGGGGATAACACCGCACCACACAAACATCCGAGGTGCCCGCTAAAGACCGGAGTCGGGTGAAACTCCATCCCGGGAAACCAGATACTGGGACCCGCGACCTATACTGGCACAGTATCACTACACCTGTATTGAATGTTCATATTGTGGACACCTTAATGCTTAGTCAGTTATTTAGTTATCCAGCTTCCTTAGCACAAAGGATAAGGAGGGTAGCCAACATTTCACTACTGACTCTCACTGCTATTTCTCAAACACACACTTACATCTAAGCAACCTCTATGTATAACTACAATCTGATGTACAATTAGTTGAGTTAAACGCAATTTTAACCTAACATATACCATAAAGCGACACCTATTAGCTTGTTATCATTATGTAATATCAAAAAAAAAGTGCATTGTCTTTCTACCCCCCACTGTAACTAATGTCTTGAAATCAGCATACGGAATGCCGTTGGGGTACCATATGTATACCTGTAACCACTATACGCACTGCAAAAATAAAGAATTAAAAAAAAAATGTCCACGGCTAAGTCATAGTCCTGATAGTTTTCACAATATGACCATTTGTTTGCAACTCACGCCGTCCATTGACATTCATTAAAACTACACTCTAGCCAGCTCAAGTTTGAAGGACAATTTCTAAACTGCGACTGAGCCTTCATTGTTAATATTTCACAGACATACTATGCATCAAAATGTAGGTCTGAGTCTTGTAAATCTCTAAATATAAAGCTCTTCACTGTAGGATGTATAGTTTTTAAAATACGACTGTTTGAAGATGGCAACTGCCCAAATATTCTGACCTGTGCCAGGCTGGAGCAGCAAGTGATGTCATAGACAGGGCCTTTTGTACACCTGCTAATGTTTTTATAAATGTATGTTTTTATGTAACTGTGAAGCACTTTGGGCAACAACGCTGCAATTAAATGTGCTATATAAATAAATAAAATTTGAAATGCATTTCTCACTCTATCAAGCTTGCCATGTGCACTTTTTAGATTTGATCAATCAATTGGTTAGTGTAATTTTTACTATCTTTATTCACTCCAAACACTCCACACAGTTACTCTGCCCACTCCATAAAGTTACTCTGCCCAGTCCAACCACACAACAGTTACTCAAGTCACTCCACCCAGTTACTCCGCCCACTCCAGTTGTAGACTACTGGTGGAGGCAAGAACACTTCACACAATTTCCCCAGAAATTGTAGCTTTTCTAGTTAAGTGTTCTTGCATAGCAAGACCACTTAATGTTATCTCACATATATATTATTATTATTATAGCCAAATTTGCCACCCTAACTCCTCCCACAGTTTTTACACTACATAGACAGTAATATACCGAAACGTGCGGATTGTTTACGATTGGTGTGCTATTACTTTGTGGAACGTTTCGCTGAATGGTTCACGGAATATCGTCGTTCTTGTGGCAAAATTGGTCCCATAGGAATGAATGGCAAAATGTTCAAAACTAGAGTGGGAGCTGGCAAAAGCTGAAAAATCAGGACATGATTTCTAAACTGCCACCACTCCCTCATTTTTAAGCCCACCTACACAAATCTTATATCAAAACGTTCAGCTATCCCTGCTGCCACTATAAATGTCCACGGCTAAGCCATAGTCCTGATCGTTTTCACAATATGACCATTTGTTTGCAACTCACGCTGTCCATTGACATGCATTGAAACTTCACTCTAGCCAGCTCAAACGTGAAGGGCAATTTCTAAACTGCGACTGTGCCTTTATTTTTAATACTTCAGAGACATACTATGCATCAATGTAGGTCTGGGTCTTGTGATTCTCACAATATAAAGCTCTTCACTGTAGGATTTATAGTTTTTTAAAATACGACCGTTTGAAGATGGCAACCGCCAAAATACTCTGACCTGTGCCAGGCTGGAGCAGCAAGTGATGTCATAGACAGGGCCTTTTGTACACCTGCTAATTTTTTTTTAAAATGTATGTTTTAATTTAACTGTGAAGCACTTTGGGCAACAACATTGCAATTAAATGTGCTATATAAATAAATAATAACAGTTACTCCGCCCACTCCAGTTGTAGACTACTGGTGGAGGCAAGAACACCACACAATTTCCCCAGAAATTGTAGCTTTTCTAGTTAGGATAAAATGTATCCACACAATCAAAAGATCATTTTAGTTAGTTATTTAAATTACTCTTACTACAAATGTACTAGTTTTCCTTTAATAAACACACATTCAACCAAACAAAATGAAACATAGATCATTAGAACTAACATCTATCAAAATTTCGTAGTTTCAAGCTGTTTTATATCTGAGTTTGAAATATTGTCCAGAAATAAACTAGGCTGCTAAACACTGGGGCAATTATGATGGAGACATATCGGAAGCATTGAGGATAACAGTATTACTTTCACTAAAAATGTGACATTGAAAACTATAAAAACAAAAAAAAAGCTGTAAATGTGTTTTTGTTCATGTTCGTTGTTCCTTTGAAGATGTTCCAAAAATATTAATTTTTGTAAGTGCTACATTTTGTTTTGCTTTCTTCCAGTTATCCTTGGGTGGTCATGACTTGCACCTGTGAAAAATAACCCCCTCCTTCTTATTCTGTTATTTTAGGAAACTGGAATTAAGTCTTTGTTCAAATTATTTTCCAGCCCATGGGCAGCCATCTGCTAGAGACTAAGAAATGAATAAGAAATGCTGTTATGGGCAAAAAACTGCTTATTTTATTATTTTCACAGCCACTATGTGGCCTTTAGAATGTAGACACCTTGAAGGCATGTTCTAACTGTAAATAACAATAAAAGAGAAAACTAAGTAGTTATGACACATGTAAACTTTATGACCTGGAAATAAAATACAAGAAAAGTAGGATATTCAAAAACACATACAGAGTTATATTGTCAGGCTTAAGAATGACTTACGGTAAGAATGATTTATTTACTGTAGAAAAGACAACCTAATTAGGAAAGACACCCACAAGGCAATTCAATATAGCCTACAGATAGTAAAGCAATTAATAATTAGAGTGCTTAACCTTTTTGGCATTAATGTTGTCCTTTTCAGCCAAAAAAATCACAATAATAAGTTATAACAGATTTGACAACCAACCATTAAAGTCAACTGTTCTAATTAATTACCGTATATACTCGAGTATAAGCCAAGTTTTTCAGCACATTTGTTGTGCTGAAAAAACCCAACTCGGCTTATACTCGAGTCACTGTCTGTATTATGGCAATTTACATTGCCATAATACAGACAATGGGGCTGTGTGCGGTTACTTACCTCTCCTGCAGCTCCTGTCAGCTCTGTCCTCCTCCGTGGTGGTCCATTCAGCACCTCTGTCAGCTCCCAGTGTAAGTCTCGCAAGAGCCGCGGGGTCATAGTGCGGCTCTCGCGAGACTTACAGTGTGAGCTGACAGAAGAGCTGCACGGACCGGCGCGGAGGAGAAGGGAGCTGACAGGAGCTGCAGGAGAGGTAAGTGCTCTCTGCCAGCCCCCCTCCCCCCCCACTGAACTGCCAATGCCACTGGACCACCAGGGAAGGAGAGCCCCCTCCCTGCCATGTATCAAGCAGGGAGGGGGGATGAAAAAAATAATAATAAAAATAATAATACAAATAAATAAATAATAATATAACGAAAAAAAATTCAAATAATAATAATAAAAAAAATATTTAAAATGCCCACCCTCCCACCAAGGCTCTGCATCACACTCTGCATCACACACACACACACTGCACTCATACACACACACACTGCATTCACACACACACACTGCACTCATACACACACTGCACTCATACACACACTGCACTCATACACACACTGCACTCATACACACACACACTGCACTCATACACACACACTGCATTCATACACACACACACTGCACTCATACATACACACTGCACACACGGCACTCATACACACACTGCACTCATACACACACACTGCACTCATACACACACACACTGCATTCATACACACACTGCACTCATACACACACTGCAGTCATACACTCACTGTACTCATACACACTGCACTCATACACACTGCACTCATACACACACTGCACTCATACACACACTGCACTCACTCATACACACTGCACTCATACACACTGCACTCATACACACACACTGCATTCATACTTACACACTGCACTCATACACACTGCACTCATACACACACACTGCATTCATACACACACACTGCACTCATACACACACACTGCAGTCATACACACACACTGCATTCATATACACACACACTGCATTCATTATATACACACACTGTTAATAAATATTCAATTAATATAATTTTTTTAGGATCTAATTTTATTTAGAAATTTACCAGTAGCTCCCACCCTAGTCTTATACTCGAGTCAATACGTTTTCCCAGTTTTTGGGGGTAAAATTAGGGGCCTCGGCTTATATTCGGGTCGGCTTATACTCGAGTATATACGGTATCTGCAGAAAACTTTTGCATATTCCAAAAATGCATGACGAATACTTAGAGGAGAGATTCCTGTCACCTATTCACATGAACTGTTTAAGTTATGTATATTTTTTTCTTTTACTCAGTAGAATCTGTAGTTGCTGTAGTGGTTCTGGTGTCAGCTGGTTACAGGTTTCCTCAAACCCATTTCTGTGACAGCCAGGGGCGGACTGACCGGTCGGGCACTTCGGACATGGTCCGAGGGCCCGGCCGGGAGGGGGGCCCGCCATCAGGGGGCCCGGCCGCCCCTTTAAATGCTGCAGCCGCCTGAGCGCTCTCTTAAGAGCGCTCAGGCGGCTGCAGCTTCTCACCTCCCCTCCCCGTAGCGTGGCCGAGCTGCTCTGCGTCCGCGGTGCCGGCCGGAGTGATAGGAAGGTGCACACACACTGAGTGTGCACCTTCCTGTCAGTCCGGCCGGGTACAGGAAACAGAAACTCCTGTTCCGCGCGGAACAGGAGTTTCTGTTTCCTGTACCCGGCCGGACTGACAGGAAGGTGCACACTCTGTGTGTGCACCTTCCTATCAATCCGGCCGGCACCGCGGACGCATAGCAGCTCGGCCACGCTACGGGGAGGGGGTAAAAAGAGAGGGGGGGGAGGGGGGGAGTTAAAAGAGAGAGGGAGGGGGGGTTAAAAGAGAGAGGGGGTTAAAAGAGAGAGGGAGGGGGGGGAGTTAAAAGAGAGAGAGAGGGGGGGCTAAAAGAGAGAGGGAGGGGGGTTAAAAGAGAGAGGGATGGGGGGTTAAAAGAGAGAGGGGGGGTTAAAAGAGAGGGAGGGGAGGTTAAAAGAGAGAGGGGGGTTAAAAGAGAGAGGGAGGGGAGGTTAAAAGAGAGAGGGGGGGTTAAAAGAGAGAGGGAGGGGGGTAAAAAGAGAGAGGGAGGGGGGTAAAAAGAGAGAGGGGAGTAGGGGGGTAAAAAGAGAGAGGGAGGGGGTAAGAGGAGGGAGGGGGTAAGAAGAGAGGGGGGTAAGAAGAGGGAGGGAGTAAGAAGAGGGAGGGGGTAAGAAGAGAGAGAGGGGGTAAGAAGGGAGGGGGGAGTAAGAAGGGGGTAAGAAGAGGGGGAGGGGGGAGTAAAAGAGGAAGGGGGGAGTAAGAAGAGGGGGAGGGGAGAGTAAGAAGAGGGGGTAAGAAGAGGGGAGAGTAAGAAGAGAGGGGGGGAGTAAAGGGGGTAAGAAGAGGGGAGGGGGGAGTAAAAAGAGGAAGGGGGAGTAAGAAGAGCGGGGAGGGGGTAAGAAGAGGGGGAGGGGGAGTAAGAGGAGGGCAATTGCTCCCTCCCCTGTCCGCAGGCACCGTGCGGGCAGCCGGCAGGGGAGGGAGGAAGAGAGGACCCGGGAGCTCAGCCTGCAGCTCCTCTGGGTCCTTCTTGCGCGAGCACAGATCGTTGCTGCGGTTACCACGGCAACGTTACGGCTCTTGCGAGAGTAAACTCTAGCCCTGGAGCTACGGGCTAGAGTTCACTCTCAACACTGTGACCACCAGGTATTCCTGGTGGTCGCAGTGGTGAGAGTGAACTTTAGCCCCATAAACACACTGCCCCCACACACACCATACACATTCACACACTGCCCCCCATACACACCATACACATTTACACACATTGCCTCACACACACACACATACACTGCCCACCCATACACACACAGCCCCCCATACTAACATTGCCACACACATACACAGCCCCCTCGTACACACATTGCCCCACACACCCTACACATTCACACACTACACCCCCTCACACACACTGCACCCCTTACACATTGCACCACTGCTCCTATACCCTACTACAGCCTCATATCCCAGCAGACCCCAGGTAAGTTGTCAAACTGTTCTTAAACGGTTTGACTACTTACTCTGGGAGGGGGGCCCGGCCCTCCTGGCACCATAACGACTACACAGAGTAGTAGTGGTTATTGTGCATGGATCATTTCTTTAAATAATCTACGAGTGCCCCAGTAGCCAGCAAGCCAGCCAACCCACAGGCCAGCCAGCCCACAGGCTGGCCAGTAGACAGCCAGCCAGCCTACAGGCCACCAGTTAGGCTTAAAGCCAGCAAACCCACAGCCTGCCAACCGCAGCCAGCAAGCCACAGCCTGCCAGCCGCAGCCAGCAAGCCCACAGCCTGCCAGCCGCAGCCAGCAAGCCCACAGCCTGCCAGCCGCAGCCAGCAAGCCCACAGCCTGCCGGCAGTAGCCAGCAAGCCCACAGCCTGCCAGCAAGCCCACAGCCTGCCAGCCGCAGCCAGTAAACCCACAGCCTTCCAGCAAGCCCACAGCCTGCCAGCCGCAGCCAGTAAGCCCACAGCCTGCCAGCCGCAGCCAGTAAGCCCACAGCCTTCCAGCAAGCCCACAGACTGCCAGCCAGCAACAGTAATTAAGGTAAGAGGAGCCAACTTGGCCTAGGTATCAGCTATGTTGTGTTGCTATATTGTGAATAGGAACCAGAGTGTTGGAGAGACCCCCCTCCAGGCCCCATTAGACTCCATTGTAGTCTCTAATGGGACCTGGAGGAAATTCTTTCTAACACACTCTCTAAAGGACACTGAGATAGCCTCTGCTAGAATGCTCCCCCCCTCCATGGCCCATTAGCCCTCAATTGTAGTCTCTACTGGGGCCTGGAGGCGACTGTTTCCAGCAGGGACACTGAGATGGCCTCTGTTAGAAAGACCCCCTTCCAAGCCTATTAGACTCTAATAGGGCCTGCAGGGGATTCTTTCTAACACACTCTCTAAAGGACACTGAGATAGCCTCTCCTAGAAAGACCCCCCTCCATGGCCCATTAGCCCTCAATTGTAGTCTCTACTGGGGCCTTGAAGGGATTATTGCACTTTTGTTCCTTGTGTCTAAAGATTGTGTAGGGTGTGGCTGGAGGCGGTGCATGGAGGCGGGACATGGGTGGCGCTTGCTGCGGAGTATGGGTGGGGCCTGTAAGGGGCCCCTTGATTTATTTTGCCCGGGGGCCCTGAGGGTTCTCAGTCCGCCCCTGGTGACAGCCACTCAGTAACATTCCCCCCAAGTGACCGAGTCCCGTTTGTTTAGATTGTAAGCTCGTTCGGGTAGTGTCTCTTCATCTACTCTTACTGTATGTCATATGTTTTGTTGGAGTTATGTGTTTGTTTTGTTTATCTATTGTATAGCTCTGCAGAATATGTTGGCGCTATATAAATAATTGCAATTGTTCCTCTATGCATGAGCAAAATAGCCACAGGTTCCTGGAGGACTCTCAATTTGTCATTTGAAAATGGTTTAACACAGGACTGGGGGATGGTGCCAGTAGCGTGGTGGCACCATAACCACTATGATTGACTGTAGTTTTCTGAAGCTCAGAGTGTCCCTTTAATCTGTTGTAGTATGTTTTCCATTTCCACAACTACTGGCCAGCTGAGCTATTCAGTAACTGGAGGCCCATGAAACAAATTGTATAGATTACTCAAGGATTTATTTGTATTTAGGAGTGTTTCAATGCACTATCTTACCTCTTCGTTATTCCAGCTGTGATCTAGTGAGGGGTTTGAGGGGTTAATATAATTAACTAGAGTCCATACATTTTGATACTAATTCCAAAATATAATACAGAAAAGATATTAACTCCTGCCCCTCCTGATGATATGATGCACTTTTTTAGATAATTTAGTACTAATAAGATTGAGGTGTGTATACCCCTCTGTCAGTGTTTTAAAACTATATGTTATTTCTGTTACTTGTGGTAGAATAAGTACCAAAAATGTTTTTGTTTAACAAAATGCATCACTACTTGGTTTTATTATACTTAAATTCTTCTCTAGGGCTGCAACGTTCCTGTGGAACTCCTTTCCTTTTTACGTTAGACGCTCATCCAGTCTCCACTGCCGCAAAAATCAATACAATCTCATTTTTTCACAAAGCGTATCAATTAAACTGTTAATAGCTCCCAATTGATTCCTCTCCTGCAACTGTCATTAAAAACACATAAAGTTGGGGGGGGCGGAGCCTGACTACGAGCCAAAGCGGTCGCAACACAGCACAGATCCCGACCGAAACCCGCAACAAAGCCTGACAAGAGGGGAATAAAACCCACAATTGACCCACTCCTGGGCACCATCCTGGGCACCATCTGTGCACAGCCCTGCAGCCTCTCATGCCGTTTGTGTGTCCGGCATGGGTAAACCGACGGAAGCGCAGACCCGCGGCCTACAAACCTGTAGCAGCCCTCGACTGGTCGGCGTTCCTGGACGGACTCGAACAGCCTGAGGATTCGGCAGTGGAAGACCCCCACATGGCACCCTTACCTAACCAGGCAGAAATGGGCCGTCGGTCCCAAAAACCCCTACCAGAGACGCCATCAGGGTCCAGGGACATAGGTACCATGCTGCAGCAACAACGGCCGCCAGCCAAAATGGCGGGAGCAGCGGAACATGACACCATGCAGGTTCCAAGGGATCCCATACCGCCTGACCAACCCCCAGAACAGGCACAAACACCCAAGGGAACCTCAGATGGGTCTGCCCCTGTCACCCAGCGGGACTTCCAACATTTAATTGGGGAAATAAAAAACCTCCTGGCGACCAGCATAGCAGCCATTAAGACTGACGTGCAGACTATCACTGACAGGGTGCAGTCCACGGAGAACGATGTCACTAACATCAAACAGGGACTAACAACCCTACAAGACACCTGGAGTGAGAATTCTTGGCTGGCTAATGTCAATTCCATGCATATGTGGCATCAGTGCTATGCATGGTGGTGAAAGACGACCAATGGCGGTACAGCTGCCCCTTCCTTGACGATAACATCCTCCCATCAGCCCATCTTCCGGTAAATCCTGCATCTTGCAGTGATTGGCAGTGATGTCACCGGAGTAAGATCTGGCTGCTGGAAGAACTTGGCCTCAGTGTGGGATCTAAGCCAAGTTTTAGATGTTTATCTTTATTTTATTTTTTCTTTTAAGGTGGAGGGGGCATGCCAGTAAAGATTACTCTATCAGAAAAAAAGTGTTCTATTAAAACACAATTTTACAGTTTAAGTAATCCTTTAAAAGTGTATCATCAGGTATAATGGATATATAATAAATTATCACACTGGGTAGTGGATATATAATCATGTCTCTCCCAAGTCTACAAAGATTATGTTAAATATAATGTTAAATATAACATTGAAAATCAGTATCACTAACCATAAATTTCTCTAACCTGTTCATGTAATGTTCAATTTTCTTTTAAATTTATATTAAATATTTACTTAATAAAATCACAATCCAGTCTAGTCAAGGCACAGCCAGGGCACACGTTGCAAATGAGAAGGAGAAATCGAAACATTGTTACATTCCACTGTATGCTTTCTCAATGCTGACCGCCAGGTGCATAGAAAATAATTTTTTAACAATGACTGACAGGGTCTCCTGATGCAGGATAAAAAAAGTATTAATTTCTACATATATTTTATCTTTCTCGTCTCGTAAATATATATCTATCGATGTGAGTGGACTTCATTAATTTCATCACAAATCGTATCATCGTGTAATCTTGTTTCAGTCAGTGTGATAGTGTCTTCTGGGACCTATAAACCTTACATACTTACACTTTGCACAAAATACACACAATGTTCAGCCACACTATCTACTAAAATAAATCTTTTCAGATATATGCTGAACCCCAATATAAGTCTCGGTCAGAAATAGACAAAGATTTTTTTTATTTTATTTTTATATATATTTGAAAGCTTTCTTCTTTTTAATTCTCAATTTCAATTATGTTTTTTTTTTCTTCAAGCTTGTTTCGAGTGCATCCGTTTAATTAATAGAATGCCATGAAGTGCATAATTGAGGAAATTGTTAATGATATAATTGCACTAACCTGTACAGAAGGAGGTATCGTCAAAACAGGATGTGCTTTTCCTTACTTTGATTGTTCTTAAAATAGCTTTAATGGTATTTATTATGATGAGGAGATTTACATAAGAATGAGATGCAATCGAATACATTATAAGGTGTTACGAAAGTAATTGTGTTGAGTTGATTATTCAATACTTGTATGTTGCCTTCAAATTAATGAATTACTTTCCATTCTAAAAGCCTCACTATCTGACCATAGTTTTAAAAGGAACACTCCAGTCTCATAAAGCACTTAAGCTTGCAGAGGTGCTTTATGTATAAAGAGTATGCCCTCTTTTTCAATTTGCAAATATTGCAGATTATTAAAAAAAAAATTGTCACTTTTATAAATTAATCTTGTTACACATTTCTGGTTGTCAATCAGACAATCGGGCCAGTTACTTCCTGCTTGATTAGCTCAGTGGAGCTAAACTCGAGGGGCAGACAATGGCTCAGAGTCCCTGCCTTGCAAAGATTTCTCATTGAGCTGCATTGGGAAGTCTGTGATTGGACAGTAACACTACATCTGGGTTGGGTTAGGGGAGGGGTGTACAAAGACTTCAGACAAAAGATCTGCAGCTTTTGAAAGCTATTTTAAAGGCACACTATAGTCACCAGAACAACTACAGCTTATTGAATTTGTTCTGGTGTGTAGAATCATTATCTTCAGGCGTTTTGCTGTAAACACTGTCTTTTCAGAGAAAATGCAGTGTTTACATTACAGCCTAGTGATAACTTCACTGGCCACTCCTCAGATGGCTGTTAGAGATCCTTCCTGGGTCGTGGCTGCCTAAAATACATCCAAACATTCAGTGCCTCCTGCATGCAGACACTGAACTTTCCTCATAGAGATTCATTGATTCAGTTCATCTCTATGAGGAGATTCTGATTGGCCAGGGCTGTGTTTGAATTGTGCTGGCTCTGCCCCTGATCTGCCTCCTTGTCAGTCTCAGCCAATCCCATGGGGAAGCATTATGATTGGATCAGGCTACCACTTCTGATGATGTCAGCAGGCAGTGGGCAGGTCTAAAGGAAACAGGGACAAAGCCTGCAGCTTCAGGCTTGAATACAAGTAAGATTTTACTATTTTTAGGGAGGCAGGAGGGGACCAGGGTGGATAGTTGGTGGTTTTAACCGTATAGGGTCAGGAAAACACGTTTGTGTTCCTGACCCTATAGTGCTACTTTAAGATTTAGTCTAAATTAAAAAAAATGCATAATTAAATACATGCATGTTTTGTGTTGAGTATATATACCAAACATGATTTTATTTTTTTATTGTTTTGTATTTAGTCAGTGGAATGTCCCATTAAGATGTCCTATATTAATGTATTTGTATTACTCAAAAGTCTTTTTCTTTTTGTTCAATTAGCGCTTCTTTTTCCTTCCTTGCTCCTTTTGTTTTTTAAAACATTGCCCCCTGTTTATTGGTGCTGCCTGCAATAATAAAAAAAAAAATATCCACCTGGCAATTTGAACATTACTATCTTAGAAACATATTAGACAAGATACAAGGAAAATGATAACTTGTACTAAATAAAATATAGTTTTTATGTAATATGCCAATATACAAAAACATAACAAATCAGGTACTATGATTATCTTGAACAGCAATGGTAAACAACAGACACCTGAATTGTATTGTAATGTGTTTCGGTGTGCATGTGTGTACTATGTGTACTCATCTTGGTTTTATATCTAACATAAGACACTAAACTTTAAAATAAGTTTTAGTAATTTTTTTTTTTTTTACTCTACAATATTTCTCTACAAGATACATCAACCATGTCCAGGAAATAATTTAATGAAGCCATTTCTCTAATTTCTTCATAAAAAATATTTTTTCAAAGTTCACCTTTGCTTTTAATGTCTTGTTGAGACAGTGTTCGGAATACTCATCAAATAAGTACCTCTACATAAAGACATTTCTCTTTGTTGCAAACTCATTTGTAAGCGGGTACGTTTTCTGTTACGATATCTCTTTAATCTATTAGGTCAGTGGCTACAAGTTTTGTAGCTTCAATAGTAGAGTCAGGATCTTAACATTTTATCTGTTTTTACTTAGAAGTGTTATAATAAAGATAAAATAATCAATTTAACGGTCATAAGTCAGAAAGTGTTAAACTTGAAGACTGATTATAATTATTGCCAGTGACCTGATGATCTACAAAGTTGTAACATAGCACACATCTGAAAAAGACAAAGCATAATTAGGTATATAAAGTTGTGATATCACACAATGTAAGATTTGCTTCATTACATAGTTACATAGTTGAAAAAAGACTTGCGTCCATCAAGTTCAGCCTTCCTCACATATGTTTTTGCTGTTGTTCCAAAAGAAGGCAAAAAACCCAGTCTGAAGCGCTTCCAATTTTGAAACTAACTAGGAAAAAATTCCTTCTTGACCCCAAAATAGCAGTCAGATGTCTCCTTGGATCAAGCAGCTATTACCCCACTAATTAGAAATTATATCCCTGTATGTATATGTTTTTGTATGTATCACTGATACATGGCTTTCAATGCCTATTTCAAGATCATTTATAAATATGTTAAATAGAAGCGGTCCCAAAACAGAACCCTGAGGGACACCACTTACCACTTTTGTCCAGCCTGAAAATTTACCATTAATGTCTTTATGCTTAAGCCAAGGTTCTACCCAAGAACAAGAATATTCATCTAGACCAATTTATTTTAGTTTGAAGACTAACCTATTGTGAGGAACCGTATCAAATGCCTTGGCAAAATCCAAGTAGATCACATCCATTGCAACACCCTGATCTATACTTCTTCTTACTTCTTTGTAGAATGCAAATATGTTAGTTTGACATGACCTATGTTTAATAAAACCATGCTGATTATTGCTAATAACAAAGTTCTTCCCAATGAATTCCTGAATATTATCACTTAATAGCCCTTCAAATATTTTCCCAGTCACAGAAGTTAAGCTCACATGTCTATAATTTCCAGGCAAGGATTTTGAACCCTTTTAAAATATAGGAACAAAATCTGCCTTCCTCCAATCCTCGGGTACAATACCTGAAACAAAAGAATCTTGAAAAATTAAATACAGAGGTTCACTTA
Organism: Pelobates fuscus; assembly: GCF_036172605.1. Lineage (NCBI taxonomy): Eukaryota > Metazoa > Chordata > Amphibia > Anura > Pelobatidae > Pelobates > Pelobates fuscus. Next base: position 58,988,192 of record NC_086320.1, on the reverse strand, counting down.
TTTCCCCACTTAGCTCCTTAAGTACTCGTTAGTGAATACCGTCAGGCCCCAGAGCTTTATTTACATTAATTTTATTTAATAGCTGTAGCACCTTGTCTCGAGTTATCCAATCACAAGTTATCTGCAAGTTTTTTGCAGCAATCATTTGCAAATCTCTTGCCATTGGATCCTCATTAATATATACTGAAGAAAAATAGTTATTTAAAATTTCTGCTTTTTCCTGGTCTTCATTAGCTAACAAACCCATCTCTGTTTCCAGTGTACCTACCCTTTCATTTTTTGTCTTTTTAGAATGATGTACTTGAAAATAATTTGGGGGTTGGTTTTGCATTCTTTGGCTATCAATTTCTCATTTTCTAGTTTAGCCACTTTAATTGCTTTTTTTGCAAGCATTATTGGCTTCCTTATATCTTATATAGGATGCCTCTGGTTTGTCCAATTTAAATGCCCTTTTCTTATTTTTAATCTCTTGTTTTACTTCTCTAATAAGCCACATTGGTTTTAATTTGTTTATATTATAGAGAGCAACATGTTTATTCTTGCAAAATAGTGATATAATGAAATTCTAAATTAGATTTTATGGTATTTTAAGGGAATGGAATCTTTAAAGAGTTTCTCTAAGCACTATGACCACTTCAGTGATTTCAAGTAGTTATGGTGCCTGGAATCTGTGTGTGCAGCATTTCCACTATAAAACACTGGTTATACAGAGTTTAACCACTTTGTTGCCTGAGCTCTAACTACACAACCAGCAGCATCATTGGGGCATCATTAGCCAGAGTTGTGGGTTGGCTAATGTGAATTCAGTGCAAATTGAACGTCTGGTATCAGCATGTAAAGCATTCAGACGTCCAATTGTGGCATTCATTCTCCCCCTCACCCCCCCTCCCCTCCCCCCCCAGTGCCAGCCAAGTCCTTCCCTTTGCCCGTCTTACCCCCATATCGCTCCTAATGCAACAAGGGGGAATGACATCATTGGGGTAGATCGAGCTGAGGGAAAAACTTGGCCTCCGTGCTGAAACAGACCTACATAGGAAGGTTTACTCTAGCAAAACAGTGTTATGTTCTTTATATACCAATTGTTAAAATAAATAAAAAAATCTATTTTAAAGATGATTTGAAAAAAATCTTCTCCATCACCCACAAGTCACTGCGGCAAATTGAAGACTGCTAAAGAGCATACTGTGACTTTAAATTTACTGTATAAATCATCATCACATACAACATTTCCCTGATATAAATCCTACATTATTTCATGGGAGGTAAGCAGCCTAGATCGTTGGAATGAGTATATGTCCTCATTACACATTTGCAATGGGGTTTCTCAGAATCTGATTCTTGCCAGACAAAAACAATAACTTGCTTTATTTAATAACTATAATAACTGTTTTTAGAAAAATTACTGGGGCGGAGCTCGAACATCGAGCTGAGAGGTCACATATTTTAGGGTAATTCCCCCATCTCCAGCCTGAATCCGGGCACCCACACTCATCACCCTACTTGGGGACAAGTTGCAGATCACATCGCTATAATACTCAAGCACCCGAGACGCAGGGGGCCTGCAGAGGCAAATTGCGGCCTACAAGCCACCGGGTGTCGGGAAGGGCAGCCAACTTCACCGCTCTCCTAGATACTGACAAGCATTACCTCAGACCTCCCCCCCCCCCCCCCCCAGACCGGTGGGGGTTATCCTAGTCCCCAGTGGACTAGCCAAGACAAACCATGTGGTCAATGAGAGTAACTTACTTGCATACAATGGGACCCTCCAAAATGGCGGGCAAGCATCCTCCAACAGAGCTGACTCTACTACCGACCAGCAGTGGCCTCAGCTTCTCTGTTGGCACCGCGCAGCAGGAGCGGGCCCCCTCCGGACAAGAAAGGTGAGCAAATTCCCATTGGCAAGCCTTCATATTCACCTGGGCCAAAAGCCTGCCAGGGCTGCACGCCGCCAAACAAGCGACGATCCGCTGTTCAGACATGCAAGGCAAGCGAAATGGAGGCACTGACCCCCATTGGCAGCTCCCACCGCCGGAAGAACATTTAAACAAGAGCCTGCAGCTTACACGAGAGCACAGTAATGTTTACCCATCGGGATCTGGGAGACCGGGAAAGGTGCCGATATTAGCATTAACCCTAGCTGGGCCTAGTAATCCAGGGGTAATATCTCACTTGATCCCTCAAGATGGCAGATACCGCTCCAGAAGGGAACCAAGGCAGTCGACTGCAAGCTTCACATCGAAGCTCCCACACTACTCATACCCACCCCTGTGGACATTCCTTCTGAGAACCCAGCGGTCCCCTTGCAGGTTGGGAATTGGTTGGCACACATACGGTGGACTTGTTGCATATTTTATTGTACTCCTGGTGTTTATGCTTACCCTGGTGCCTTATCCTGTGCTCTGACTGTGACCCACCAAAGCCTGGTGGACCCTCTACCTGGAAAAAGCATTCATACCTAGTGCATTCACACTCTTCTTTAACACGCTATATCATTAGAATCCCCCTCATACTGATAGTGGTTAACCTGTCTTACAATGTTTTCTAGCTTCAATACGATACATTTCCTACCAATAGGCCTATATTTGACAATGGGGGATGAATAGTAAGCTTGGCAGTAACCAGGGGTACCCTAGGTCTATTATGTCTAGTAGGTTACGATAGCGATATGTTTTCACTCTTATTATTTACACGCTCTTCAAAACGTCTACTCTTCGTTATCTACACGCTTAGTCTAAGTCTGTTGTTGAGACATGTATTCCTAGCCTGATTATATTTTCCAAAAACTGTGCAGAATATTCACGATGCCTCACCATGTTTATGCTATGTTATTTGATATACTTGCATTTACCGTTGGGGCTCTGCAAGCATGTTTGTATTTCTGAGCACAACAAAAATAAAGAATTATAAAAAATAAAAAGACTTAATTTTTTAATACAGTCATAGTTCAGTCTACCCCTTAGATCACCTTACATGTTACTGCAGGTTACTTGGTTTTGACATTACTTGGTGTTTTGCTGCATTAAACGCCTCACAAACAGTGTTTTCTTGCTTAGCGATAAAATATATATATAAATTCTATTTTTTAAACAGCAATAATCCCATGTTTTTTTTTTATTCACTTATTTAATAGTTTCCAGATGCGTGTTCTTTGGACAGTCTTTTTTCTCCAGTTTTTTTTTGTTGTTGTTAATTTTGTATTCCAGGGTATAGAGTCAACCTACACTTAGATCACAGATGTGATATCCTTTTTTTTTTCTCTCCGCACATCTGGGCTTTGATATGATCCTGTCACTGCAACGTGGCAGAATTGCAAAAATACACACTATAAGTCAGATAATACGCACAGAATGTGTACAAGAAATGGAATACAAAAAAACACTTCAAAGGAAGATTTTTTAAAAAGACAAAAAGGCAAGTTACAAAATAATGGTTCAATAGTGATGTTGCGAACATAAAATTTTCCATTTGCCGCAAATGTTCGCAAACGGGCGAACCGGGCGAACCGCCATAGACTTCAATAGGCAGGCGAATATTAAAACCCACAGGGACTCTTTCTGGCCACAATAGTGATGGAAAAGTTGTTTCAAGGGGACTAACACCTGGACTGTGGCATGCCGGAGGGGGATCCATGGCAAAACTCCCATGGAAAATTACATAGTTGATGCAGAGTCTGGTTTTAATCCATAAAGGGCATAAATCACCTAACATTCCTAAATTGTTTGGAATAACGTGCTTTAAAACATCAGGTGTGATGTTGTATCGATCAGGTAGTGTAAGGGTTACGCCCGTTTCACAGTGACAGACCAAACTCCCCGTTTAACGCACCGCAAACAACCGCAAACAGTCCATTTGCACAACCGCAAACTCCCCATTTGCACAAGGTTGGATAACAAGCTAGCCATGTCCCGTTCCTTGTCCTCACTGATGTCATTGAAGGTCTCTTCCTCCACCCAGCCACGTACAACACCAAGGGTCCCCGAAAGGTGACAACAAGCCCCCTGTATTTTTTTCTTAAATGTACACTACTGTTACACCAGATATGAGTTGCACTGGTGTGACACTGTGCCCTGGCAGGCCCTGAAACGCACACGTGTGAAGGAAACTGACTGCTATTATTTCACAGTCAAATTTCTAGTTTTTTTTTTTTAATGTACACTACTGTTACACCAGATATGAGTTGCACTGGTGTGACACTGTGCCCTGGCAGGCCCTGAAACGCACACGTGTGAAGGAAACTGACTGCTATTATATTACAGTCCAAAAAGTTTTTTGTTTTTTTTAAATGCAAGCTATTGTGACACCAGATATGAGTGGTGGCACTGGGCAAGTGGGCACAGTATACGCTGTGAGCCTGACACACACACTGGCAGGCAGGCAACTGCAATTAGATTACACAGAAAAAAAAAAAAAAGCAGACTGATGTTCTAGCCCTAAAACGGGCTTTTTGGGGTGCTGTCCTTACAGCAGAGATCAGATGAGTCCTTCAGGACTGTAGTGGACACTGAATACACTAGCCTAGCTATCGATTTCCCTATTAAATCAGCAGCAGCTACACTGTCCCTCCTCTCACTAAGAATGCAGCTTCCGGGGGGGCCTGGCCTAGCTGTCATGGAGGAAAGACGCACTTTGTGTGAGCTCCCTTAATATCTCACTTTAAGCAGCTATCAACAAGCGAATTTCACCCCAGAAGGGGATGACCCAGCAATGTTGCTCCTACCTGATCAACCCGACATGCCTAACCTCCCTGGCGGTATGATTATGTCAGGAATTTTGTACCAAAAGCGGTACCATTTTTTTGCATGGAAATTTGGTGTTATGTATTGTAGGCCAGTAATTACTTTCTTAAACCTGACCAAAAGTACTCTCAGATGTGATAAAGTTCGAAACATAAAATCATGAATTATAATCTAATAAATAATATAATTTTATTCAATAATGTAATAAATAATGAAATTTGTCAAACAAAGAAAATTCAGTAAACATCCTGGGTGTGGTAAATTTTGAAACATGGGACTGCACATAGACCGACATCACAATCAGGGCAATGGAATCTGGTTTCCCTTCAGATTTTTTTTCCATTGCTATCTCGCTTTGAGCAGCAAACTACGCACATCCTTGTAGGTGCTGCCTTTTTTGCGGTTGGCGGGATGTAATCCATAAAGTGACGACCAGTCAGGCGTTCTGGGTTGACAACGTCAACAGCACGACGTCCAGATCTGTTCACGGCCACTGATGCCGTTTGGTAGTTCACAAAAATCCGCTCCGCCACCTTCCAGATGAAGTCAGAATGAACAAGAGGCATGTCACTCTTTCCTCTGTGCAGTATATAGGCATTCCAGAGGCATTGTTCCAGTAGATGCCTGAAGATGTTTTTGTAATATTTTTTTTGTTGTTTCCGCATAGCCGGATAAAATGTCATCGCCTGATCAGCTCTATCGACTCCTCCCATGGTGTTGTTGTAGTCAATCACAAGTTGTGGCTTCATGCCATCTTTCCCACCTCTTGTGTGGACCATGGCAGTGGAGGTGTTATGCACTGTACTCATTAGGCATACGTCTTTTTTGTCACGCCAACGCATTGCCATCATCTTTCCTTTCTGCCAGGCAACCATTTCTCCTGTTTTCAGTTTTTTCTTGGCAAACATAGATGGCAGGTCACGTCGGTTGGCCCTAACGGTTCCATATCCATCAGTCTTGTGTTTTATCAGAAACTCGTACAGCTCAGGCGATGTTTAAAAGTTGTCCGTTGTCACACAATACCCCTGATTCAGCAATGGCTCAAGCAGTGTAAGGACTGTACGCTGTACCTGGGGTTGAATTGTGTTCCTTTACCGGTGTATATGACGGAATTCCATATATAGCCAGTGGCAGACTCGCAGAGCATATAGGATTTTATTCCAAACCGTGCTCTCTTGGATGCGATGTATTGAATCCAGCTGAGGCGTCCCTTGTAAGCCATCAGACTTTCATCAATGCTGATGTCTCTATCTGGCACATAGGCCTGCTGGAAATTTTTTAGAATCATTTGGTATACTTCCCAGATCTTCTTGAGTTTTGGCGCTGGATGTGTGGCTTCGTCAAATTCCTCGTTGTTGGTGAAGTGCAAATTCTTCATTATGAGGGAAAATCGGTACTCGGACATGATGGTGCCAAAAAATGGGGTTGCCAGCCATTTATTGGTAGTCCAGTACCATTTCTGCTGGGGTTTCCCCACCACCCCCTGAAGAAGTATTAGCCCCAGAAACTTCCAGATGTCCTCTTTAGTCACCGGTTTCCATTTTCTGTTCCTGGAAAACTTGCTATGCAGAGTAGCTGATTGCTGCTCGTTGTAGCGATTTGTCTCCGTGACAATCTTTTCAATGACGTCATCAGTGAGAAATAATTTTAGGTATGCCAAAGGATCATTGTGCTCAACGTCTACCTTCATCCCAGGTGATCCAGTAAACGGAAATCTTGGCAGCGGTACCTCATCCATACCGCAATCAATAAGGCACCAAGTGCGCACATCACTGAGCTCGGGTGCAGAATCGTCGCTGTCGCCACTTCTCTGGTCACTGTCAGAGTCGGATGACGAATCTTGCCACGAATCGCTATCGCAGTCGCTCAATTCTGCGAGGGGCTCTGTGTCGCTGCCGCTGTCACTCATCTGATCCAAACCCGCTTTGGAGATACTAAAGTGACGCTTTGATGCCATGGTAAAAAATTTATTTTATGGGCAGAAATTACAGCAAAAAGGGCAGGCAGGGCAGTGTAGGATGATCTGAGGTTATACTGTGTCAAATCTGAGGTGATACAATGTAATCTGACAGGATTTCACTGTATCACCTAACTTTGTGTGTGTGTCACTTTTATACTTTTATGCATTTGAATTACCCGCCCAGTTCCGCCCCCATGAGCCTCTGCGGCTCACAGAGACGGATCCAGGAGGGCAGATGGAGGCATCCGCCGGGGCTCTCACCGGCAATCACAGCGGGGACATCGCTGGATCGCAAGGAGAAGGTAAGGAGACTTGGAGTTATCTACCCCGAGCGTGACTCGGGGTTACCGCTTCTGGCAGCAAAAATTAACCCCGAGTCACGCTCGGGAATACCGCTAGGGAGGCTAATAGCGGTCCGCAACTTGACAGAGTCTTACTTACCTCCGCGTGGCAAGTGTGGCCTGGTGCTCACCGGGTGGGAGAGGCGGCCGATCTCCCGATCCTGGGATGCCCAGAAGCAGCTACTTCCCGGCAGGAGCTCCGTTACCCCCCCATGGACCGGTGGGGGTTATCCCGGTCCACCCCTGAGAGGCTGTCTCACAGCCACTCAGGGCACAGTCGCCCAGGCTGACATACTCATCTGCGACTCTCCCAATATGGCGGCAGCCGCGTGTCCTCCTGGTACCAGCAAAGCATGACAGGATATTGAGTCTAAGCTGGACAGACTCTTTAATCAATTTTGGAAGCAAATAACAAGCAGGAAGCCCCAACAAGCTCCACCACAGCCCCAACAAGCTCCACCACAGCTAAGCGAAGCAGTCCCCATTAAAATCCACCAACGCAAAAGGTGTCGAAGACGGGACCGGAGGCACAAACAGAAATGCAGAGCCTACCCCACGTCAAGCACTCGCCTCCACCTTAAGCCACCACAATCCCGCACCGGACGTGAAGCACCACCGGGACAGATCCGACCACCCGACAAAACAAGCTTCCACCACCTCAAGCCGCGAACCCGGCACTCAGCCAGAGACTTGCCTTTGTTGTTCCAGGTGTCAGGGACTCCCAGGGTCTGCACCTGGCGCCCAGAAGGGATCGGATGAGCACAAGCAGTAAACAGCAGCCTGCCAAGCATGTCTCACTATAGCCGATCCTCCACACCATGCCTTTGATCACATGAACTGCTCTCTGCACATTAACTAATCGTAAAGTAGCAAGCGTTTAAACATGTCATTATTTCACCTCTTAAAGAGTTTATTGTCGTAGTTCCTTACATGCCTTTACCTTAACCGTATTATGTTATTCACTAGTCTCATCTCATGGGGCGACTCACACTTGATTTAAAACTAGTGGTGGAGCTGCTGATATAAATACACAGTTGATAACGTGCAAGCTACACCCTAAACATGACAGCCATCTTTCACAACAATGTACTGCTCATACCCTCAGTGCAACTAGCCATGATATACGCACGTTCAGCCTAGCATGCTCAAATATAACACACTTATGTCTAAAAAAAAAAAAAGAATGAAAAAAAAAAAAGAATGCAGCTTCAGAATTATTCTAAATTGTATGCTGTCTATGAGGTGGGAGGATCGGGGAGGGTCTGCTGCTGATTGGCTGGAATGTGTCTGCTGACTGTGAGGTACAGGGTCAAAGTTTGTTCGCCAGGAACTATTCGCCAGCGAACCGTTCGGGACATCACTACGGTTCAAGAGTACAAACTGAAACTAAAAGAGAAAAATAATAAAAAGTGGAGCAAATCACAAAGCCCAGCACACTACATATGTTATATAGGTTCAGGTGTTTTACAATATCTAAGCATTATACAGGTAACAGTATTCAGAACTGTCGAAAAGCAGTGAATATTTGTTTTGTCTTGCTAAAGGGTTACTCTGGTGTTCATGACCACTTTTGCTTTTAGGAATGGTCATGAAGGAAGGAATCTGGATGTGCATTTTTTTTTTCTTTTGTGCCGCGTGCTAGTCACACCCCTGGCACACATGACTTTCGCATCATGTAACTCTGTTCTAGACTGCCAAATGTCAATTTTGTGCACATTTTAAATATGCTGTCAGTACTGAGGACAAAAATTATCTGCTTGCAGGCTCAATTGGATACTTGCGTCTCTCCTCCCCCCCTTCCTCCCTCCCTCACTGCAGCTATATCGTTTCCCAAACTCCTTCTTTAATTTTCATTTTTTAAGTTCGCTCCTCCCTGTCTCCTTCCCCATTACCTGTCCCCCTCACAAATTCAGACCACGCACATGCACTCTGAATCAGCTAACCAGTTCAATAAAAGTCTTCTCTATTAGAACCTTTGATTGGACCTTGCTGCAGCTCCCTTAAAATCAGGAGTGGAATGGTAAGAGCACTAGACCTTCGCCTGACATTGGATTACAGATTAGTACAACCTTATTTTATTATTTATTTTAAAACATCTGAAGAAGGGACCTAAAGAATCATTCCCAATGGGGCATTATTAGTTGGGGTTTTTTTTAAACATAGTTAAGAAAGTTTAGAGTAACCCTTTAACCTGTCGAATGCTTGGTCATATTTGCACCCCTGATTCAAGGTCATTTTTGTACAATTTCACAATTGGCTTGTTTAACTGAATTTTCATCTTTTTTATTTTGGAGTCTGTCCGCAAAGGCTGTCAAGAATACCTATGATATTCATTTGGGACTGAGGTTACTAAGGTTCATCCTCTCCGGTAAAATAACTACCTTAGAGGGGGAAAAAAAGCCTACAACTCAGCCAGTCATAAATGGTTAGTCAAATTGTTTTTAAAATACTATTAATAATAAATATTTAATTAAAAACAGTGGGAGTGATGATTCAGTAAATCGTTTCCGGAAGTCTTGATTTTGAAATGTTAGACGATACTGACTGCTAGTGTCATTTTATCTGCTGACTTGGGACCAGCAAAGGAAGTTACTATGTTTTCAGTAATTTTCCGGGAAGTCAGCATTTTGACTTTCCATGCAATACAACCAAAACAAGTCTTTCATGCGTTACTCAAATATGAGCAAAAACAAAGTTGGTTTTTAAGCTATGGTATGTATTCAATAGTCCGTGGGTTTTGGTGAGTTAACTGTTCTCCTGTGAATAATATCTATATATGTCCTGCCTTCTGAATGTCATTATAATTTAGTGCAAAATTTAATTTAAACCACAGAGTCCTGATTTCCTCCAGGACTGGATTTCACCCTGCAGGGAACATATTTCTCTCTTAGGGCAACTATTCTATACAGGGAGTGCAGAATTATTAGGCAAGTTGTATTTTTGAGGATTAATTTTATTATTGAACAACAACCATGTTCTCAATGAACCCAAAAAACTCATTAATATCAAAGCTGAATATTTTTGGAAGTAGTTTTTAGTTTGTTTTTAGTTTGAGCTATTTTAGGGGGATATCTGTGTGTGCAGGTGACTATTACTGTGCATAATTATTAGGCAACTTAACAAAAAACAAATATATACCCATTTCAATTATTTATTTTTACCAGTGAAACCAATATAACATCTCAACATTCACAAATATACATTTCTGACATTCAAAAACAAAACAAAAACAAATCAGTGACCAATATAGCCACCTTTCTTTGCAAGGACACTCAAAAGCCTGCCATCCATGGATTCTGTCAGTGTTTTGATCTGTTCACCATCAACATTGCGTCCAGAAGCAACCACAGCCTCCCAGACACTGTTCAGAGAGGTGTACTGTTTTCGCTCCTTGTAAATCTCACATTTGATGATGGACCACAGGTTCTCAATGGGGTTCAGATCAGGTGAACACTGCTTGAAGAAGGTGTCTTCCGGAAACTGGCAGTAGGACTGGGAGTTGAGCTTGACTCCATCCTCAACCCGAAAAGGCCCCACAAGCTCATCTTTGATGATACCAGCCCAAACCAGTACTCCACCTCCACTTTGCTGGCGTCTGAGTCGGACTGGAGCTCTCTGCCCTTTACCAATCCAGCCACGGGCCCATCCATCTGGCCCATCAAGACTCACTCTCATTTCATCAGTCCATAAAACCTTAGAAAAATCAGCCTTGAGATATTTCTTGGCCCAGTCTTGACGTTTCAGTTTGTGTGTCTTGTTCAGTGGTGGTCGTCTTTCAGCCTCTTACCTTGGCCATGTCTCTGAGTATTGCACACCTTGTGCTTTTGGGCACTCCAGTGATGTTGCAGCTCTGAAATATGGCCAAACTGGTGGCAAGTGGCATCTTGGCAGCTGCACGCTTGACTTTTCTCAGTTCATGGGCAGTTATTTTGCGCCTTGGTTTTTCCACACGCTTCTTGCGACCCTGTTGACTATTTTGAATGAAACGCTTGATTGTTCGATGATCACGCTTCAGAAGCTTTGCAATTTTAAGAGTGCTGCATCCCTCTGCAAGATATCTCACTATTTTTGACTTTTCTGAGCCTGTCAAGTCCTTCTTTTGACCCATTTTGCCAAAGGAAAGGAAGTTGCCTAATAATTATGCACACCTGATATAGGGTGTTGATGTCATTAGACCACACCCCTTCTCATTACAGAGATGCACATCACCTAATATGCTTAATTGGTAGTAGGCTTTGGAGCCTATACAGCTTGGAGTAAGACAACATGCATAAAGAGGATGATGTGGTCAAAATACTCATTTGCCTAATAATTCTGCACTCCCTGTAAAAGGCACCCCACTACCTTTTCCTATATTCTACATCTTTTAAAGGTCATATGTATACGCATTGAACACAAGACAGAGAACAATCATAAATTTACACCAACTTAATGCACAAGTCACAGAAAAAAAAAAGGTAAGTCCAATAGCTATCTATAACATGGGCGAGTGGGAGAAAAATATGGATAAATGAATATTGATAAATCCCCTTCCCAGAAATGCAAAGTTGGGGTTGGTATTGATCGTGAACATTATCATCATGGGAAAGAAGGAAGGATATTAACCATCATGTGCCAGAGTTGTCAAATATAGGAATGTATATAGTGATTGACAGGTGGAGTTGTTTCCTGTATAAGATAGGGTCTTGTCACAATTCTAGCGAAGTACCATTTGGTGTGCAAGAAAGAGATACACAGTCTGGATTGAATCTCTTGAGGAAGATATTAAATGAAGGAGGGCCATTTATCAAAACATTTTTCGTAAACGTATATTTGTGGAGTAGTGTTTCTGAGGGGTCTAGTAGGTTATGTTTTGTAAACTGATAAACTTTTGAGTAAAGGAGCAGGGATGGGAGATCCCCTGATGTAGAGTAGCTTTTCTACCAACAACATCCTGTGAATGTAACAAGAACTGAGAACCTACCACGGGTTTCCAACTTTCTCCTCTCTAAAATGGCCCGAAAGCAGCAGCCCAAATCTTGGGTGGTAAAGTTATGGACCATGGAAAAACAAAAAGTGTAAGCTCTTAGTGAATATGTCCCAAAACAATGTTTATGTGTAATAAATATAAAAACGTTGTCCAAAAGATCTGGTATCAGGTGTCAGGGGGGAATGATAAACTGTAGTGCTCCACTTGCAATAGTATCCAGCTCTTCATCGGTGTGATCACCTCTGTATCCAATTCACAATATTGTATCCACCTTAAAAATAATAGAGAGATGGAAACATAGCGTGATACAGTTTATTTATTTCAAAAAAACTAAATCCCCTATATGAAAACTCTTACAAATATTGTGGTGCTCGTCTCCAAGTATCACTAATAAAACATGATGTACGGTACAATATGCAGGACACAGTTCAGGGTTACCGCTTGGTGGAATCACTCAATCACTGCTACGATACACTTAGTGCACTTGAGCCAGGTGAGATGACTTGTCCCTCTGAAGAACGCCAAACCCTGCTCCCGCTGAAATGAAGTCCATACTCCTCGAGAAAGCAGGCTAAAATGCCGCCAGAACCATCTATGTGTTTCGCCCTAATAAATTAGGTTTTCTCAAGAACTTAAAAAAAGTTATGGACCATACTCTACATGGTCAATAGAGACAAGATGGCAGAGCGTGACTATAAATAATGTCCTTTTACGTTGAAGAGTGACAGTAAAATTCTCCAAGGAATGTAGCTGCTGGGAGAAGTTAATTAATTCTTACAGCATCCACTACAAGCTACAGGGGGTGACGATACGAGAAATTTGTGAACCAATTTATTAAATCTGTAACCTCTGGTCCAGTATGGGCAAATACTAATGTATAGTAGACATCAGAGTCATTCTTGCTAAGGGTGGGTGACTATTTCCTTGTTTTAGGGCTTGAAGAGCTGTAGTTATTATGTTTGTAGTTCAATGTAATGCAGTGGTTGAAGAACGTGTCACTACGCTTCTCTTAGAAACAGAGTTTAAGTGTAATGGGGTCCAAAACATGGGACACATTGGACTTTTCTATATGGTTAACAGGGCCGGACTGGGGATACAAAGCAGCCCTGGATAAAAAATGTATGCCAGACCCATAAGTCACTGCACCATATATTGTCGTGTGTAACATGCAAGGCTATGTCTTGCCATGACAGATGATTGAGTGATATATATATGATTTATCCCTACAGGCTTTTCAACGTAAACACTGACTTTTCAGAGAAAAGGCAGTGTTTACATTGCTTCAAAGTGACAACGCTAGTGACAGTCACTCAGACGGTCACTAGAGGCGCTTCCTGTGTCAGTGCACCTACATTCAGGGCCTCCACACTCTGTAGGTGCTGAAAGTTCCCCATAGAGATACATTGATTCAATGCATCTCTATGAGGAGAGGCTGATTGGTGTAACATTTTGCAGCCAATCCAATGGCAAAGCTTGATGATCTCAGCCATAGAGGCAAGGCCAGTTGAGGGGAGACCAGCTCGCTGCGTGGGGAAAAAAAAAAGGTGAGCAAAAACACTATTTTTAAACACACATATACACCATGACAGACACAGAAACACACATATACCATAACAGATACACACCCCATGACAGACCATGACACAGACAGACCATGACGCAGACAGACACACACACCATGACACAGACAGACACACACATATACCATGACACACACACCATGACACAGACAGACACACACCCCATGACAGAGACACACACACCATGACGGACAGACACACCATAACACAGACATACACACACACACACAATACAGACAGACACACACACACCATACAGACACCATGACACAGACATACACACATATACTATGACACACACACCATGACACAGACATACACACACACCATGACAGACACACACACACACACACCATGACAGACACACACACACACACACACCATACAGACAGACACCATGACACAGACAGACACACACACCATGACACAGACACACCATGACACAGACAGACACACACACACACACACACACACACCATGACACAGACAGACACACACACACCATACAGACAGACACCATAACACAGACAGACAGACACACACCATACAGACACACACCATGACACAGACAGATACACACACACCATACAGACAGACACCATGACACAGACAGACAGACACACACCATAGAGACACACACACACCATACAGACACACACCATGACACAGACAGACACACACACCATACAGACAGACACCATAACACAGACAGACAGACACACCATACAGACACACACCATGACACAGACAGACACACACACACCATACAGACAGACAGACAGACAGACACCATACAGACAGACACCATAACACAGACAGACAGACACACACACACACCATGACACAGACAGACACACACACACACCATACAGACAGACACCATGACACAGACAGACAGACACACACACACACCATACAGACACACACCATGACACAGACAGACACACACACACACACACCATATAGACACACACCATGACACAGACAGAAAGACACACACACACCATACAGACACACACCATGACACAGACAGACACACACACCATAGAGACACACACCATGACACAGACAGACACACACACCATACAGACACACATTACTCTTACCTGCCAGGGGGTCGTGCAGTGCAGGAGGCTGCTGGGGCAGGGGCACCTGTGCTGGCAGCTGCTGGGAGAGGTCTGCTGGTGGCCGCTGGGGGAGGTCTGCTGGCGGCCACTGGGAGAGGTCTACTGGCGGCCACTGGGAGAGGTCTGCTGGCGGCCGCTGGGGGAGGTCTGCTGGCGGCCGCTGGTGGAGCTGCGCTGGCTCTCCCGCCCTCGCGCGCTGCTGAATGAGATCGGTGCCGGAATATGACGTCATATTCCGGCCCCGGTCTCATTCAGCTGCACGCTGGGGGAGCAGAGCCAGCGCAGCTCCCCCAGCGGCCACCAGCAGACCTCCCCCAGTGGCCGCCAGCAGACCTCCCCCAGCGGCCGCCAGCAGACCTCCCCCAGCGGCCGCCAGCAGACCTCCCCCAGCAGACCCAGGTGTCTGCCTGGCCCCAGGTGCCGACGGCCCACCGGGAATATTCCTGGTATCCCGGTGGGCCAGTCCGGCCCTGATGGTTAACCTAGTGAAAAGACTTTTGTGAGTGTTCAATTTTAGAAAAAAGGATTCCAGGAGTATGAGGAATTAGGAGGTCACTGCCCTCTATGTAGGGGTCTCTCCAACCACACCCACATTATTAGTAAACAGTTGACATTCGAAAGATCACCGAAAAATCAAGAGTAGGATCTATTTCACCCACTTTGCAGCAAGGGAGAGGTTATTTCTCTAGTGATGTCTCTTACACCATCTGTAAATATAAAAGATGGTTTACAAATAAGCCAATGTTTCACGGTTTCCTTGCTAAAATATATGTGTGCACCACTGCCTATGTGCTTGCTATAAATATAGTGCCAAGGAGTGACTATTATTAATAGGGTACCAGGATGTTATACAAAACCCTGATACAAAAATTGCCAGAATTGGGATGTTATTTATTTTTATTTTTTTTAAATAAGGATTTTCCAGATGCCGACACACCTTTAGCTAGAACATAAATCTGTACATACTTTCTATGCGGACAGTAAGGAGAAGTTGACCTTTTAATATAAATTAAGGGTTTCTTACTGTGTGACACAAAGCTAACACAAAGGGTCACATCAGGTATTTGCAGAGAGCTGAAGAGGCATGTAACCTGTAGCATTGTAAATGAAATCTGTGACCTCCTAAACAGATGTCTTAATGAAATAGAAAAGTAAGATAGAACCTGCATAGGCGTGCACAGCCTATTACATTAGGGTGTGCACCCTAAAGCACAAACACACGCCGCATGTATATGTATATATATATATATATACACACACATATACATATACACACACATATACATACACTGCTGTGTGTGTGTGTGTGCTGTTAGTGTGCTGTGTGAGGGTGGTGTGTGTAAGGGTGCTGCTGTGTGTGTGTATGTGTGAGGGTGCTGGTAGTGTGCTATGTGGGTGAAGGTGTTTGTGTGTGTGTGTGTGTGAGGGTGCTGTTTGTGTGTGAGGGTGTTTGTGTGTGTGTGTGTTAGGGTCCTGTTAGTGTGCTGTGTGAGGGTGCTGTGTGTGTGAGGGTGCTGTGTGTGTGAGGGTGCTGTTTGTGTGATGTGTGTGGGTGTCGTGTATTTCTGAGGGTGCTGTTTGTGTGTGTGTGTGTTTGCGAGGGTGTTGTTAGTGTGCTGTGTGAGGGTGGTGTGTGTAAGGGTGCTGCTGTGTGTGTGTGTGTATGTGTGAGGGTGCTGGTAGAGTGCTATGTGGGTGAGGGTGTTTGTGTGTGTGTGTGAGGGTGCTGTTTGTGTGTGAGGGTGTTTGTGTGTGTGTGTGTTAGGGTCCTGTTAGTGTGCTGTGTGAGGGTGCTGTGTGTGTGAGGGTGCTGTTTGTGTGATGGTGCTGTGTGTGTGAGGGTGCTGTTTGTGTGATGTGTGTGGGTGTCGTGTATTTCTGAGGGTGCTGTTTGTGTGTGTGTGTGTGTGTGTGTGTTTGCGAGGGTGTTGTTAGTGTGCTGTGTGTGAGGGTGTTGTGTGTTTGTAAAGGTGCTGTGTGTGTTTGTGAGGGTGCGGTTAGTGTACTGTGTGTGTGAGGGTGCTGTATGTGTACTGTATGTGTGTGGGTGCTGTTTGGGTGCTGTGTGTGTGAGGGTGCTGTGTGTGTGCTGTTTGTGTGAGAGTGCTGTATGTCTGTAGGTGCTTTTTGTGTGTGGGTGCTGTATGTGTGTGTGTGTGCTGTATGTTTGGACAGATTGTGGAGGTGGGGGCAGATTAGTAAATATCCCCCCTCCCTTCTTACCTTATGTAGGGAGGGGGGATCCTTGCTGCCATGTGCCATCCCTGGTGGTCCAGTGGAGAGTGAACTCTAGCCTGCGGGGCTAGAGTTAACTCTCGTGAGATCTGAGCGTTGCCGCGGCAACGCTCAGATCTCGCGAGAGGAACCTGGCGGAGCTGCTGTCTAGAGCTCCCCGGGTCCTCTCCTGCCTCCCTTCATGCTGCTGTGGGCCGGTGAAGTAGATCTTTGATCTCCCCGCCGGCCCATGGAGGCTTAGAGCAGAGCCGACACTCAGCGCCGGTTCTGCGTGAGCCGACAGGGGAGAATAAAGTCCTGGGGAATAAAGTGTGGGAACCAAGATTCCCACCCCCCAAAAAAAATAATATACACTCCAGTGTGTGTATGTATATGTGTGTGTGTATATATATATATATATATATATATATAATCAGAGAAAAAAATCAGAGCACTCCAAAAGGACTTCTTTTTCAGTGTTTACTGTGACAAACGGTTACATCAAATCATCAAATCGACGTTTCGACCCCTTAGGGTCTTTTTCAAGATCAGTTTTCACTGATCTTGAAAAAGACCCTAAGGGGTCAAAACGTCGATTTGATGATTTGATGTAACCATTTGTCACAGTAAACACTGAAAAAGAAGTCCTTTTGGAGTGCTCTGATTTTTTTCTCTGATTATATACCTTGGACGCCGGTAGCACCAAAGGCTGGAATTTGCTATAGTCCTTTAAGGGTGAGTGCCCAATTCATATCTTTTCTATATATATATATATACATACATATACACACACACACACACACACACACTCATACATTCATAGACACACACATTCACAGACACACTCATACATTCACAGACACACATACACACATACACTCACACATTCACAGACACACACATATTCACATACACACATTCAAAGACACACAAACACACACATTTACACACACACAAATTATAATTTTTTTAATTAAAAAAATGTCCACCCAGCCTCCTTACCTGGAGTGCTGGCGTGGACTTGTCCCTGGGGTCCAGTGGGTCGGGCGGCTCTCTCCATATCAGCCGCGGCGAGGGAGCTGTGTGCTGTCTGCTCCCTCTCGCCGCGCGGGCTGTCTGTTGTAGCTGAGAGACGGAATATGACGTCATATTCCAGCTCCCAGCATCAGCAAGCGGCGCGCGGCGAGAGGGAGCAGAGAGCACACAGCTCCCTCGCCGCGGCTGATATGGAGAGAGCCGCCCGACCGGGGGGGGGGGTTCCATCCCCTCTTGCCCCCCCCCCTCCCATCCATGACAGGGGGGACATGGGGGGAGATTGGGGGGCGCTGAGTGCCTGCAGGAACGGCGTTCCTGCACAAAAAAAGTGCAGCAACTCCGTTCCTGCAGGACTCAATACATAGGCGTGCCGCGGGGATTAGGGTGTGCCCAGGCACACCCCGTGCGCACGCCTATGAGAACCTGTGTCCTCCTAAGCAGCAGGTTTGTGAAAAGTCTACAGTGTAATAGAGCCCACATTGCACATAGATTATGCTGTTTACTAAATGGAGGAATGTAAACCATTACAATAGTATAATCATCACCGTTTGGTGACCTCTTTAACTCCTTAAGGACCAAACTTCTGGAATAAAAGGAAATCATGACATGTCCCACATGTCATGTGTCCTTAAGGGGTAAACAATATATATCTTACCCTGTATAAGGAAGATTTAGGACAGCTTCAATTTTATTTGCTAAAATCTTATTGTTACTGCTTTAGCATACCTATCCGTAGATACTATGGGGTACCACGTACAATACACCCGAGATTTATTTTTTTTCCATATCCACGCCAGCCACCCCCCTTTAGCAGTGTGTCAGTATTTTAACCACTAATTTAAAATATATTACGCCACAACTTCACTCATCTCATGTCACCAAATGAGAAGTTGTGTACCCTATCCTAAAATTAAACAAATTAGCAAGTACAATTATATTTTCTAGACATACAATATCCAACGTAGATAGTCAATGTCAAAGTACTGTAATTGTTTTTCCCTCGTTTTCCATTTTCCACTCTTTCATTTCTTTCTCATTCTTTTCGTGATACAAATACCTTTCTTTTCATTTCAAGCTCAATGATTTTTTTTACACATTGGCTAAAAAAAACAAGAGGTAAAATATATTACATGTAATTTAAGTAGTGGTTGGTGTTAATTGCTAATTCTCACCCATACAAGGTATGACAGTTCTTGTCTTTGAGTTGCATTTATATAATTCTTAGCACTCAATAATAAGCTCTCAAGGTCCTAAGATACCTTACAATATTTTCATTTTTTATCTCTGTCTTTCAGAATCCTGGAGATCTGATAAGTCCTTCGTACATTTGAAATTCATGATGTGAAGAAGTTTAAAGGTTCTGTTGATATAAAAAAATACATTTTTTTTATATATTAAATACTTTGCAGGGAAATATAATCTCCCAAAAGCCACTTTACTTATCTTCATATTCAGCACTTTATTAACTTTCAAAGATAAGATTCTTGAGATACGGTGATATATTACAAAAATTGTCTACTTGTCAACTCTTTTTTGCATTTTCCTTCATCGAACTGTTCATACGCAAAATGTTTTGCTTAATCACTGTTTATAATGTACTGTGTGTTGGTTTTTGGCCTTTTTAATCTATGCAACTATAGCTCTCTCAGGTATGATGGACATTTACCGGCAGATATCAGGCTTTGGTCATTTGCTTGAGGTTAAAGCTACCATTGTAAGTTTATCATAATAACTGTTTTAGTTTGATGACCTGTGATTAAAGAGTTAGTAAAACAACCGGAGACCCACAGCGCATTGCATCATTATTGTGGAATAAATTAGACAATGACAACAATAACAAAAAATATATATGGGTATTGAGTGTATGAAGAAAACGGAATACAAAATAGCAAGTAAATAATCTTACAAACATAAATAATGTGAGAAATGGCAAACAGATGAAGTGTGTGTGGAATGAATGAATGTATGAGTGAATTACCGTTTCTAGCTATATTTTATCAGATTATATAATATGTATCATCCCCTAAGAAGGTTAAAACAGATGTCCATCAATAGCTTGTTCCCTGTTCAACATTTGTTTACTATTTAATATGTACTGTTTATTTACGTGCAGCTCCAAAACAGACTGTTTAGATTATCCCTTGCAATATTTAGCCTCACATCACAATTTGATACAACTCTACGCTGTCTGTTATTCCCTGGAATTCAATCTATTCTTTGTAGAAGTATGAGAGCATTTATATTGCATTTCTAACCATACATGTTTTATGCAATTAGTAAAAAAAAAAAAAAAGCAACAGTATTTGTCACTAACTTATTTTTTTCCAGAGCCACTAAACTTTTGAAGCTTATCTCAGCTTAATGAATCACAAGTAAATATATTTTATAAAAATAAAAAAAATATGAAACAAAGCTCAATTAGCATTCAAATTTAATTATGACACAGTGGAAAGCAGCAAAAGATTTACAAGGTCAAAATTAAAGTCTTTGTTTGGAATTTTAATGCGAATTTTGTTTATCAAAAAAGCTTTTAAAACCGTCGGCTTTGAAACAGGTTGAATAGACTCACATGAGCATAGTACGCACATACTGGATTTGCATCATATGTTTTTGAAAGGGTACTGGCAATACATCAAACATATAGCAGCCAGCAATAAATGAAATTCGTGAAAATAGTTCTCTCTCCCACTTGCCCCAATACGCAGCAGATTACGTAATTGCAAAATCAATGTT
The DNA here is from genome assembly GCF_036172605.1 of Pelobates fuscus. Taxonomy (NCBI): domain Eukaryota; kingdom Metazoa; phylum Chordata; class Amphibia; order Anura; family Pelobatidae; genus Pelobates; species Pelobates fuscus. Next base: position 58,967,497 of record NC_086320.1, on the reverse strand, counting down.
GTTCCTCTGGACCCCATGAATAACAAGATACAATTTTGAGATTAAGTTACGTCTTCCAACCGAGCAATCAATGGCCCTTACTCATTATTTTACCCAGTGTGGGTTGGGAATAAAGAATTAGCAGTTAGGGTCCTGATGAACATATTGCCCCTTCCTTACTTCTCTGGTCTCTAGGATCAAGAATAATATATAAAGGTAAACTGCAGGTATCCAAAATCCCTTGGTCCAAATACCACTATAGCCAGCGCTATAGCCAAGTCTTCATACAATTACCCTCCCTTAACTCAATAAAAATCATAGAGGTTCCAAGCCCTTGGTCACCTATCCTTTCACTCCTACAAGGTTTGACCAGAGACATATTTAGCATTGTGAGGAGCGTTACCCAAACATGTGCTGTGCTCAACTGGCTATGAAAGCTTGTTGAAATCAGATTGCAGAGGAAAATCATCTCATTGGGAGGGATATATAACTGTAAGTTACCCTTTTCTAGATCTCGCAGTCTAATAGATTTTATTGTCAAAGCTGGGAACAGTAATTTATTTTTTTAATTTGCTGATCTATTTTATGCAAAGAAAAACTCTAATAGAGATGTTGGTTAGACAGTTTAATCTATTACATTTTTACATATTTATGTTTTTTGTTTTTTTACATTTCATTTGCTTAGTCACCTCTCCTACTTAACACTTATTAGGGAAGAGGGTAGGAAAAAAAATATTTATAGGAAAGGGTATGGATGGAGGACATGGAGAACAAAAAACAAGAAAACACTGAGAATGGATCAAATAGTTTCCCTTCGGTGGGTCCACGCTCAGTTCTCAAGCTAGTTTTAGCTCATTGTGTGCCATTATTACAGAGAGAACCTAAACCATGGACAAATGGGTATAGGTGTCAGTAAGGGTTGATAACTCAGCACCCAGAGCTCGAACCAACATTAATCTACTTACATATGATAGGTTAAATAGTGTATTACCAGTCTTTAGAGGTGACTGGACTTAACTCACAAAATACACGAGTAGTCAGAATTAGCCAAGGTCAAAGAAAAGAGATAAACACAGTAATGATAGACAGCGCTTGGTCAAAAGGAGAAAGAGATCAGAATAGTTAGAGATATACTATAGACACCCAGACCAGTTCATCTCATTGAAGTGGTCTGGGTGCACTGTCCCTGTCCCCCTTAGTCCTGCAATGTAAAACATTGCAGTTCTAGACTGTCTACCAGACAGTCATTAGATGCTCTTCCGGGAGTTAACCGGTCTCTAGAGGAGGTTGAGCACTGACCAAGTGCTGAGAGACATCAGCACTGGAATTGTGTGAGTAACCCTTTATGTTCTATGGGGGCATATGAGGCAGGGGGGACCTGAGGGCACTATAGTGTTAGGAATACAGTTTTGTATTCCTAACTGTGACAAACACCCTGTACCATGGACGTTTGACCCAAACTCCTGGAGGAGTGTGGAAGCTGGCCTCCTGCCCACCTACTATGGTCCAGGTCGGAGACCCCGTTCGGGAGTTAAACTCCTCAGCAGCCTGTGACAAACTCACAATTTCCCTTATTCTAAGGACAGATCCTTCTTTTTTCGTTTTATGTTTCCCTGAACCCAAATACTTTTCCTCAGTTCAGTAGTTTCAATCTAACACCGACCATCCCACTGGATCGTTAACTACGAACTAACCACAAACTTAAGTGCTCTCATCTTGTCTCACGAACGCAGGCAGCGGCACTTGAGCATATGGAACTCAAAGTCGGATACATCCATGTGCGAACCTCTGTGATTTTGTGTTGACTCCTGCTTCCATTACCGACAAGACAGGAGAGCACTGTTCGGTAGGAATGTTCGCACGAACCAAGCACTGTTCGGTAGGAATGTTCGCATGAACCAAGCGAGCATTCGCTACCTATGAGCCAGGGGAAAATGTTTGTTTAATTTCGCATAGGAACACCTGAAAGGTGACCGGCCAAAGTACCAAATACTCTGGAACTGTTTTGGGCATGGGACCACGCGTGCAGTCAGAACTTTACCCAGGGGGCAATTCAGCTAAACTCCATGGATCTGAGCGCTATTTGGACAGCTTGGGCGCTCAGACCCAGGCTATCCGGGGATATAATTCTTGTAGTATGTGTATTTTGGGGTGTTTTAGTATAGCATGTTGTACCTTAAGTGCCAGGGATATAATTAGTTTAAGGAAAAGCAAGCTCTCTTGGAGTCTGGGCAGGCTTACTTTCAAATGAATGGACACCCCATGCTGGGGATCTGTGTATATAAGCAGGCCACTGGGCCATAATAAAACATTCTCCTTGTACCCTTCATCAAGTCTTGGCTGATGTTTGTACCAGAGCTCATTGCTTCACTTAGGTACCTGGGAGACTTACAACAGAGATACTCAGTTGGAGTATAGGGGATCTATTACATTAACACTATAGAATCTCTTTAAAACAGGCTGAGTCAGGGGCAGAACTACCAGCTAAATTAAGCAGACATATTGCAAAAAATGTGTTTTAGCCTACTAAAAAGCTCTATTTTTACACCGAAAGCAAAAAAAAAAGGCATTCACCACTATGGGGAAGAAGACCAGATGCCAGGGACCAATAAAGTTTCCATGTAGCCAGGATATAGGGGAACTTTTGCACTGATCTGCAAAGGCCCCTGACACCTTCCTGCCTAAAGAAAATGGTGATTCATCATCGGCCTCCTCCTAGAAACAAGCCCTAGACGAACTAGATGAGACTACAGAGGGACTGCATCACCCATCCTTCGATGAGGACAATGAGCTGACCTCAACTAAAGGGGACAACAAAGCGGTGGAGGAGGATATATTCAAGACCTTACCGCATGTAACACCATAATGGAGGCCACAACAACAAAGCTTCTCAGAGCTCAAAAATAGCTTGAGAAACGTCTAGATGACATGGAAGACAGACACAGGCACCATCATGTGAAAATTAGGGGCATTCTTGAGAGCGTCATCCCTGCAGAGCTGCCATACTACATCAGGCAAATGCTGACCACCATACTTAACTCTCAGTAAGCCAAACAGAAAGTGGTAGACAAAGTATTTTGGATCCCTAAAATGACAAGTGCACCAGCTGGTTCCCCAAGGAATGTTGTGCTCTAGTTCCAGACAAGATTTGTACATATTGCCTTCATGACAGCAGTGAGAGAACTGCCTTCCTGCCCATTTGAATCTGCTACCCTGACCTTCTTTCAAGATTTATCCAGACCAGCTCAAATCTGGAGGAGCCTGTTCAAACCCCTGACCACCACTCTCCATCAACACGCTAAACCATATAGATGGGACTTCCTTTGGAGCCAAATAATCCCACATGATGGGAAAATGATCTGTATTACTGATGTCTCGGAAGTGGACTCTGTGCTGTCAACTCTGGGACTGCTATTAAATGTTAGACCAGAGGTCTCTTTGCCAACAGCTAAGATTGTAGCCTTTAAGCCATCCAAGCCTCCAAATGCAGGCCTGAGTCCCTCATCAGCCCTGTCAACCTCTTCTAGACCATGGAGCATAGGCAGTCTCCCCAGGCCCCTGAAGAACTGTGACTTCCGGGTATGCACTTGGCTGAAGGGTTTTCATTATATAAATAACTATATTTAAGTGTTCTTGCATAGCAAGACCACTTAATGTTATCTCACATATATATTATTATTAAGTGTTCTTGCATAGCAAGACCACTTAATGTTATCTCACATATATATTATTATTATTATTCTTATTATTCTTATTATAGCCAAATTTGCCACCCTAACTCCTCCCACAGTTTTTACACTACATAGACAAAAATATACCAAAACGTGCAGATTGTTCCCGATCGGATTGCTATTACTTTGTGGAACGTTTCGCCGAATGGTTCACGGAATATCGTCGTTCTTGTGGCGAAATTTGTCCCATAGGAATGAATGGCAAAGCTAGAGTGGGAGCTGGCAAAAGCTGAAAAATCAGGACATGATTTCTAAACTGCCACCACTCCCTCATTTTCAGGCCCACCTACACAAATCTTATATCAAAATGTTCAGCTATCCCTGCTGCCACTAGAAATGTCCACGGCTAAGCCATAGTCCTGATAGTTTTCACAATATGACCATTTGTTTGCAACTCACGCCTTCCATTGACATTCATTGAAACTCCACTCTGCAAAGCTCACATTTGAAGGGCAATTTCGAAACTGCGACTGTGCCTTCATTGTTAATATCTCAGAGACATACTATACGTCAAAATGTAGGTCCGGGTCTTGTGATTCTCACAATATAAAGCTCTTCACTGTAGGATTTATAGTTTTTAAAATACGACCGTTTGAATATGGCAACCGCCAAAATACTCTGACCTGTGCAAGGCTGCAGCAGCAAGTGATGTCATAGACAAAGCCTTTTACACCTGCTAATTTTTTATAACTGTATGTTTTAATGTAACTGTGAAGCACTTTGGGCAACAACATTGCAATTAAATGTGCTATATAAATAAATACTAACAGTTACTCCGCCCACTCTAGTTGTAGACTACTGATGGAGGCAAGAACACTTCACACAATTTCCCCAGAAATTGTAGCTTTTCTAGTTATTAAGTGTTCTTGCATAGCAAGACCACTTAATGTTATCTCACATATATATTATTATTATTATTCTTATTATTCTTATTATAGCCAAATTTGCCACCCTAACTCCTCCCACAGTTTTTACACTACATAGACAAAAATATACCAAAACGTGCAGATTGTTCCCGATCGGATTGCTATTACTTTGTGGAACGTTTCGCCGAATGGTTCACGGAATATCGTCGTTCTTGTGGCGAAATTTGTCCCATAGGAATGAATGGCAAAGCTAGAGTGGGAGCTGGCAAAAGCTGAAAAATCAGGACATGATTTCTAAACTGCCACCACTCCCTCATTTTCAGGCCCACCTACACAAATCTTATATCAAAACGTTCAGCTATCCCTGCTGCCACTAGAAATGTCCACGGCTAAGCCATAGTCCTGATAGTTTTCACAATATGACCATTTGTTTGCAACTCACGCCTTCCATTGACATTCATTGAAACTCCACTCTGCAAAGCTCACATTTGAAGGGCAATTTCGAAACTGCGACTGTGCCTTCATTGTTAATATCTCAGAGACATACTATACATCAAAATGTAGGTCTGGGTCTTGTGATTCTCACAATATAAAGCTCTTCACTGTAGGATTTATAGTTTTTAAAATACGACCGTTTGAATATGGCAACCGCCAAAATACTCTGACCTGTGCAAGGCTGCAGCAGCAAGTGATGTCATAGACAAAGCCTTTTACACCTGCTAATTTTTTATAACTGTATGTTTTAATGTAACTGTGAAGCACTTTGGGCAACAACATTGCAATTAAATGTGCTATATAAATAAATACTAACAGTTACTACGCCCACTCTAGTTGTAGACTACTGATGGAGGCAAGAACACTTCACACAATTTCCCCAGAAATTGTAGCTTTTCTAGTTATTATTATTATTCTTATTATAGCCAAATTTGCCACCCTAACTCCTCCCACAGTTTTTATACTACATAGACAAAAATATACCAAAACGTGCAGATTGTTCCCGATCGGATTGCTATTACTTTGTGGAACGTTTCACAGAATGGTTCTCGGAATATCGTCGTTCTTCTGGCGAAATTTGTCCCATAGGAATGAATGGCAAAGCTAGAGTGGGAGCTGGCAAAAGCTGAAAAATCAGGACATGATTTCTAAACTGCCACCACTCCCTCATTTTCATGCCCACCTACACAAATCTTATATCAAAACGTTCAGCTATCCCTGCTGCCACTAGAAATGTCCACGGCTAAGCCATAGTCCTGATAGTTTTCACAATATGACCATTTGTTTGCAACTCACGCCTTCCATTGACATTCATTGAAACTCCACTCTGCAAAGCTCACATTTGAAGGGCAATTTCTAAACTGCGACTGTGCCTTCATTGTTAATATCTCAGATACATACTATGCATCAAAATGTAGGTCTGGGTCTTGTGATTCTCACAATATAAAGCTCTTCACTGTAGGATTTATAGTTTTTAAAATACGACCGTTTGAATATGGCAACCGCCAAAATACTCTGACCTGTGCAAGGCTGCAGCAGCAAGTGATGTCATAGACAAAGCCTTTTACACCTGCTAATTTTTTATAACTGTATGTTTTAATGTAACTGTGAAGCACTTTGGGCAACAACATTGCAATTAAATGTGCTATATAAATAAATACTAACAGTTACTCCGCCCACTCTAGTTGTAGACTACTGATGGAGGCAAGAACACTTCACACAATTTCCCCAGAAATTGTAGCTTTTCTAGTTATTAAGTGTTCTTGCATAGCAAGACCACTTAATGTTATCTCACATATATATTATTATTATTATTATTATTATTCTTATTATAGCCAAATTTGCCACCCTAACTCCTCCCACAGTTTTTACACTACATAGACAAAAATATACCAAAACGTGCAGATTGTTCCCGATCGGATTGCTATTACTTTGTGGAACGTTTCGCCGAATGGTTCACGGAATATCGTCGTTCTTGTGGCGAAATTTGTCCCATAGGAATGAATGGCAAAGCTAGAGTGGGAGCTGGCAAAAGCTGAAAAATCAGGACATGATTTCTAAACTGCCACCACTCCCTCATTTTCAGGCCCACCTACACAAATCTTATATCAAAACGTTCAGCTATCCCTGCTGCCACTAGAAATGTCCACGGCTAAGCCATAGTCCTGATAGTTTTCACAATATGACCATTTGTTTGCAACTCACGCCTTCCATTGACATTCATTGAAACTCCACTCTGCAAAGCTCACATTTGAAGGGCAATTTCGAAACTGCGACTGTGCCTTCATTGTTAATATCTCAGAGACATACTATACGTCAAAATGTAGGTCCGGGTCTTGTGATTCTCACAATATAAAGCTCTTCACTGTAGGATTTATAGTTTTTAAAATACGACCGTTTGAATATGGCAACCGCCAAAATACTCTGACCTGTGCAAGGCTGCAGCAGCAAGTGATGTCATAGACAAAGCCTTTTACACCTGCTAATTTTTTATAACTGTATGTTTTAATGTAACTGTGAAGCACTTTGGGCAACAACATTGCAATTAAATGTGCTATATAAATAAATACTAACAGTTACTCCGCCCACTCTAGTTGTAGACTACTGATGGAGGCAAGAACACTTCACACAATTTCCCCAGAAATTGTAGCTTTTCTAGTTATTAAGTGTTCTTGCATAGCAAGACCACTTAATGTTATCTCACATATATATTATTATTATTATTATTATTATTATTCTTATTATAGCCAAATTTGCCACCCTAACTCCTCCCACAGTTTTTACACTACATAGACAAAAATATACCAAAACGTGCAGATTGTTCCCGATCGGATTGCTATTACTTTGTGGAACGTTTCACAGAATGGTTCACGGAATATCGTCGTTCTTGTGGCGAAATTTGTCCCATAGGAATGAATGGCAAAGCTAGAGTGGGAGCTGGCAAAAGCTGAAAAATCAGGACATGATTTCTAAACTGCCACCACTCCCTCATTTTCAGGCCCACCTACACAAATCTTATATCAAAACGTTCAGCTATCCCTGCTGCCACTAGAAATGTCCACGGCTAAGCCATAGTCCTGATAGTTTTCACAATATGACCATTTGTTTGCAACTCACGCCTTCCATTGACATTCATTGAAACTCCACTCTGCAAAGCTCACATTTGAAGGGCAATTTCGAAACTGCGACTGTGCCTTCATTGTTAATATCTCAGAGACATACTATACGTCAAAATGTAGGTCCGGGTCTTGTGATTCTCACAATATAAAGCTCTTCACTGTAGGATTTATAGTTTTTAAAATACGACCGTTTGAATATGGCAACCGCCAAAATACTCTGACCTGTGCAAGGCTGCAGCAGCAAGTGATGTCATAGACAAAGCCTTTTACACCTGCTAATTTTTTATAACTGTATGTTTTAATGTAACTGTGAAGCACTTTGGGCAACAACATTGCAATTAAATGTGCTATATAAATAAATACTAACAGTTACTCCGCCCACTCTAGTTGTAGACTACTGATGGAGGCAAGAACACTTCACACAATTTCCCCAGAAATTGTAGCTTTTCTAGTTATTAAGTGTTCTTGCATAGCAAGACCACTTAATGTTATCTCACATATATATTATTATTATTAAGTGTTCTTGCATAGCAAGACCACTTAATGTTATCTCACATATATATTATTATTATTATTCTTATTATTCTTATTATAGCCAAATTTGCCACCCTAACTCCTCCCACAGTTTTTACACTACATAGACAAAAATATACCAAAACGTGCAGATTGTTCCCGATCGGATTGCTATTACTTTGTGGAACGTTTCGCCGAATGGTTCACGGAATATCGTCGTTCTTGTGGCGAAATTTGTCCCATAGGAATGCATGGCAAAGCTAGAGTGGGAGCTGGCAAAAGCTGAAAAATCAGGACATGATTTCTAAACTGCCACCACTCCCTCATTTTCAGGCCCACCTACACAAATCTTATATCAAAACGTTCAGCTATCCCTGCTGCCACTAGAAATGTCCACGGCTAAGCCATAGTCCTGATAGTTTTCACAATATGACCATTTGTTTGCAACTCACGCCTTCCATTGACATTCATTGAAACTCCACTCTGCAAAGCTCACATTTGAAGGGCAATTTCTAAACTGCGACTGTGCCTTCATTGTTAATATCTCAGATACATACTATGCATCAAAATGTAGGTCTGGGTCTTGTGATTCTCACAATATAAAGCTCTTCACTGTAGGATTTATAGTTTTTAAAATACGACCGTTTGAATATGGCAACCGCCAAAATACTCTGACCTGTGCAAGGCTGCAGCAGCAAGTGATGTCATAGACAAAGCCTTTTACACCTGCTAATTTTTTATAACTGTATGTTTTAATGTAACTGTGAAGCACTTTGGGCAACAACATTGCAATTAAATGTGCTATATAAATAAATACTAACAGTTACTACGCCCACTCTAGTTGTAGACTACTGATGGAGGCAAGAACACTTCACACAATTTCCCCAGAAATTGTAGCTTTTCTAGTTATTATTATTATTCTTATTATAGCCAAATTTGCCACCCTAACTCCTCCCACAGTTTTTACACTACATAGACAAAAATATACCAAAACGTGCAGATTGTTCCCGATCGGATTGCTATTACTTTGTGGAACGTTTCACAGAATGGTTCTCGGAATATCGTCGTTCTTCTGGCGAAATTTGTCCCATAGGAATGAATGGCAAAGCTAGAGTGGGAGCTGGCAAAAGCTGAAAAATCAGGACATGATTTCTAAACTGCCACCACTCCCTCATTTTCATGCCCACCTACACAAATCTTATATCAAAACGTTCAGCTATCCCTGCTGCCACTAGAAATGTCCACGGCTAAGCCATAGTCCTGATAGTTTTCACAATATGACCATTTGTTTGCAACTCACGCCTTCCATTGACATTCATTGAAACTCCACTCTGCAAAGCTCACATTTGAAGGGCAATTTCTAAACTGCGACTGTGCCTTCATTGTTAATATCTCAGATACATACTATGCATCAAAATGTAGGTCTGGGTCTTGTGATTCTCACAATATAAAGCTCTTCACTGTAGGATTTATAGTTTTTAAAATACGACCGTTTGAATATGGCAACCGCCAAAATACTCTGACCTGTGCAAGGCTGCAGCAGCAAGTGATGTCATAGACAAAGCCTTTTACACCTGCTAATTTTTTATAACTGTATGTTTTAATGTAACTGTGAAGCACTTTGGGCAACAACATTGCAATTAAATGTGCTATATAAATAAATACTAACAGTTACTCCGCCCACTCTAGTTGTAGACTACTGATGGAGGCAAGAACACTTCACACAATTTCCCCAGAAATTGTAGCTTTTCTAGTTATTAAGTGTTCTTGCATAGCAAGACCACTTAATGTTATCTCACATATATATTATTATTATTATTATTATTATTCTTATTATAGCCAAATTTGCCACCCTAACTCCTCCCACAGTTTTTACACTACATAGACAAAAATATACCAAAACGTGCAGATTGTTCCCGATCGGATTGCTATTACTTTGTGGAACGTTTCACAGAATGGTTCTCGGAATATCGTCGTTCTTCTGGCGAAATTTGTCCCATAGGAATGAATGGCAAAGCTAGAGTGGGAGCTGGCAAAAGCTGAAAAATCAGGACATGATTTCTAAACTGCCACCACTCCCTCATTTTCATGCCCACCTACACAAATCTTATATCAAAACGTTCAGCTATCCCTGCTGCCACTAGAAATGTCCACGGCTAAGCCATAGTCCTGATAGTTTTCACAATATGACCATTTGTTTGCAACTCACGCCTTCCATTGACATTCATTGAAACTCCACTCTGCAAAGCTCACATTTGAAGGGCAATTTCTAAACTGCGACTGTGCCTTCATTGTTAATATCTCAGATACATACTATGCATCAAAATGTAGGTCTGGGTCTTGTGATTCTCACAATATAAAGCTCTTCACTGTAGAATTTATAGTTTTTAAAATACGACCGTTTGAATATGGCAACCGCCAAAATACTCTGACCTGTGCAAGGCTGCAGCAGCAAGTGATGTCATAGACAAAGCCTTTTACACCTGCTAATTTTTTATAACTGTATGTTTTAATGTAACTGTGAAGCACTTTGGGCAACAACATTGCAATTAAATGTGCTATATAAATAAATACTAACAGTTACTCCGCCCACTCTAGTTGTAGACTACTGATGGAGGCAAGAACACTTCACACAATTTCCCCAGAAATTGTAGCTTTTCTAGTTATTAAGTGTTCTTGCATAGCAAGACCACTTAATGTTATCTCACATATATATTATTATTATTATTATTATTATTCTTATTATAGCCAAATTTGCCACCCTAACTCCTCCCACAGTTTTTACACTACATAGACAAAAATATACCAAAACGTGCAGATTGTTCCCGATCGGATTGCTATTACTTTGTGGAACGTTTCGCCGAATGGTTCACGGAATATCGTCGTTCTTGTGGCGAAATTTGTCCCATAGGAATGAATGGCAAAGCTAGAGTGGGAGCTGGCAAAAGCTGAAAAATCAGGACATGATTTCTAAACTGCCACCACTCCCTCATTTTCAGGCCCACCTACACAAATCTTATATCAAAACGTTCAGCTATCCCTGCTGCCACTAGAAATGTCCACGGCTAAGCCATAGTCCTGATAGTTTTCACAATATGACCATTTGTTTGCAACTCACGCCTTCCATTGACATTCATTGAAACTCCACTCTGCAAAGCTCACATTTGAAGGGCAATTTCGAAACTGCGACTGTGCCTTCATTGTTAATATCTCAGAGACATACTATACGTCAAAATGTAGGTCCGGGTCTTGTGATTCTCACAATATAAAGCTCTTCACTGTAGGATTTATAGTTTTTAAAATACGACCGTTTGAATATGGCAACCGCCAAAATACTCTGACCTGTGCAAGGCTGCAGCAGCAAGTGATGTCATAGACAAAGCCTTTTACACCTGCTAATTTTTTATAACTGTATGTTTTAATGTAACTGTGAAGCACTTTGGGCAACAACATTGCAATTAAATGTGCTATATAAATAAATACTAACAGTTACTCCGCCCACTCTAGTTGTAGACTACTGATGGAGGCAAGAACACTTCACACAATTTCCCCAGAAATTGTAGCTTTTCTAGTTATTAAGTGTTCTTGCATAGCAAGACCACTTAATGTTATCTCACATATATATTATTATTATTATTATTATTATTATTCTTATTATAGCCAAATTTGCCACCCTAACTCCTCCCACAGTTTTTACACTACATAGACAAAAATATACCAAAACGTGCAGATTGTTCCCGATCGGATTGCTATTACTTTGTGGAACGTTTCACAGAATGGTTCACGGAATATCGTCGTTCTTGTGGCGAAATTTGTCCCATAGGAATGAATGGCAAAGCTAGAGTGGGAGCTGGCAAAAGCTGAAAAATCAGGACATGATTTCTAAACTGCCACCACTCCCTCATTTTCAGGCCCACCTACACAAATCTTATATCAAAACGTTCAGCTATCCCTGCTGCCACTAGAAATGTCCACGGCTAAGCCATAGTCCTGATAGTTTTCACAATATGACCATTTGTTTGCAACTCACGCCTTCCATTGACATTCATTGAAACTCCACTCTGCAAAGCTCACATTTGAAGGGCAATTTCGAAACTGCGACTGTGCCTTCATTGTTAATATCTCAGAGACATACTATACGTCAAAATGTAGGTCCGGGTCTTGTGATTCTCACAATATAAAGCTCTTCACTGTAGGATTTATAGTTTTTAAAATACGACCGTTTGAATATGGCAACCGCCAAAATACTCTGACCTGTGCAAGGCTGCAGCAGCAAGTGATGTCATAGACAAAGCCTTTTACACCTGCTAATTTTTTATAACTGTATGTTTTAATGTAACTGTGAAGCACTTTGGGCAACAACATTGCAATTAAATGTGCTATATAAATAAATACTAACAGTTACTCCGCCCACTCTAGTTGTAGACTACTGATGGAGGCAAGAACACTTCACACAATTTCCCCAGAAATTGTAGCTTTTCTAGTTATTAAGTGTTCTTGCATAGCAAGACCACTTAATGTTATCTCACATATATATTATTATTATTAAGTGTTCTTGCATAGCAAGACCACTTAATGTTATCTCACATATATATTATTATTATTATTCTTATTATTCTTATTATAGCCAAATTTGCCACCCTAACTCCTCCCACAGTTTTTACACTACATAGACAAAAATATACCAAAACGTGCAGATTGTTCCCGATCGGATTGCTATTACTTTGTGGAACGTTTCGCCGAATGGTTCACGGAATATCGTCGTTCTTGTGGCGAAATTTGTCCCATAGGAATGCATGGCAAAGCTAGAGTGGGAGCTGGCAAAAGCTGAAAAATCAGGACATGATTTCTAAACTGCCACCACTCCCTCATTTTCAGGCCCACCTACACAAATCTTATATCAAAACGTTCAGCTATCCCTGCTGCCACTAGAAATGTCCACGGCTAAGCCATAGTCCTGATAGTTTTCACAATATGACCATTTGTTTGCAACTCACGCCTTCCATTGACATTCATTGAAACTCCACTCTGCAAAGCTCACATTTGAAGGGCAATTTCTAAACTGCGACTGTGCCTTCATTGTTAATATCTCAGATACATACTATGCATCAAAATGTAGGTCTGGGTCTTGTGATTCTCACAATATAAAGCTCTTCACTGTAGGATTTATAGTTTTTAAAATACGACCGTTTGAATATGGCAACCGCCAAAATACTCTGACCTGTGCAAGGCTGCAGCAGCAAGTGATGTCATAGACAAAGCCTTTTACACCTGCTAATTTTTTATAACTGTATGTTTTAATGTAACTGTGAAGCACTTTGGGCAACAACATTGCAATTAAATGTGCTATATAAATAAATACTAACAGTTACTACGCCCACTCTAGTTGTAGACTACTGATGGAGGCAAGAACACTTCACACAATTTCCCCAGAAATTGTAGCTTTTCTAGTTATTATTATTATTCTTATTATAGCCAAATTTGCCACCCTAACTCCTCCCACAGTTTTTACACTACATAGACAAAAATATACCAAAACGTGCAGATTGTTCCCGATCGGATTGCTATTACTTTGTGGAACGTTTCACAGAATGGTTCTCGGAATATCGTCGTTCTTCTGGCGAAATTTGTCCCATAGGAATGAATGGCAAAGCTAGAGTGGGAGCTGGCAAAAGCTGAAAAATCAGGACATGATTTCTAAACTGCCACCACTCCCTCATTTTCATGCCCACCTACACAAATCTTATATCAAAACGTTCAGCTATCCCTGCTGCCACTAGAAATGTCCACGGCTAAGCCATAGTCCTGATAGTTTTCACAATATGACCATTTGTTTGCAACTCACGCCTTCCATTGACATTCATTGAAACTCCACTCTGCAAAGCTCACATTTGAAGGGCAATTTCTAAACTGCGACTGTGCCTTCATTGTTAATATCTCAGATACATACTATGCATCAAAATGTAGGTCTGGGTCTTGTGATTCTCACAATATAAAGCTCTTCACTGTAGGATTTATAGTTTTTAAAATACGACCGTTTGAATATGGCAACCGCCAAAATACTCTGACCTGTGCAAGGCTGCAGCAGCAAGTGATGTCATAGACAAAGCCTTTTACACCTGCTAATTTTTTATAACTGTATGTTTTAATGTAACTGTGAAGCACTTTGGGCAACAACATTGCAATTAAATGTGCTATATAAATAAATACTAACAGTTACTCCGCCCACTCTAGTTGTAGACTACTGATGGAGGCAAGAACACTTCACACAATTTCCCCAGAAATTGTAGCTTTTCTAGTTATTAAGTGTTCTTGCATAGCAAGACCACTTAATGTTATCTCACATATATATTATTATTATTATTATTATTATTCTTATTATAGCCAAATTTGCCACCCTAACTCCTCCCACAGTTTTTACACTACATAGACAAAAATATACCAAAACGTGCAGATTGTTCCCGATCGGATTGCTATTACTTTGTGGAACGTTTCACAGAATGGTTCTCGGAATATCGTCGTTCTTCTGGCGAAATTTGTCCCATAGGAATGAATGGCAAAGCTAGAGTGGGAGCTGGCAAAAGCTGAAAAATCAGGACATGATTTCTAAACTGCCACCACTCCCTCATTTTCATGCCCACCTACACAAATCTTATATCAAAACGTTCAGCTATCCCTGCTGCCACTAGAAATGTCCACGGCTAAGCCATAGTCCTGATAGTTTTCACAATATGACCATTTGTTTGCAACTCACGCCTTCCATTGACATTCATTGAAACTCCACTCTGCAAAGCTCACATTTGAAGGGCAATTTCTAAACTGCGACTGTGCCTTCATTGTTAATATCTCAGATACATACTATGCATCAAAATGTAGGTCTGGGTCTTGTGATTCTCACAATATAAAGCTCTTCACTGTAGGATTTATAGTTTTTAAAATACGACCGTTTGAATATGGCAACCGCCAAAATACTCTGACCTGTGCAAGGCTGCAGCAGCAAGTGATGTCATAGACAAAGCCTTTTACACCTGCTAATTTTTTATAACTGTATGTTTTAATGTAACTGTGAAGCACTTTGGGCAACAACATTGCAATTAAATGTGCTATATAAATAAATACTAACAGTTACTCCGCCCACTCTAGTTGTAGACTACTGATGGAGGCAAGAACACTTCACACAATTTCCCCAGAAATTGTAGCTTTTCTAGTTATTAAGTGTTCTTGCATAGCAAGACCACTTAATGTTATCTCACATATATATTATTATTATTATTATTATTATTCTTATTATAGCCAAATTTGCCACCCTAACTCCTCCCACAGTTTTTACACTACATAGACAAAAATATACCAAAACGTGCAGATTGTTCCCGATCGGATTGCTATTACTTTGTGGAACGTTTCGCCGAATGGTTCTCGGAATATCGTCGTTCTTCTGGCGAAATTTGTCCCATAGGAATGAATGGCAAAGCTAGAGTGGGAGCTGGCAAAAGCTGAAAAATCAGGACATGATTTCTAAACTGCCACCACTCCCTCATTTTCATGCCCACCTACACAAATCTTATATCAAAACGTTCAGCTATCCCTGCTGCCACTAGAAATGTCCACGGCTAAGCCATAGTCCTGATAGTTTTCACAATATGACCATTTGTTTGCAACTCACGCCTTCCATTGACATTCATTGAAACTCCACTCTGCAAAGCTCACATTTGAAGGGCAATTTCTAAACTGCGACTGTGCCTTCATTGTTAATATCTCAGATACATACTATGCATCAAAATGTAGGTCTGGGTCTTGTGATTCTCACAATATAAAGCTCTTCACTGTAGGATTTATAGTTTTTAAAATACGACCGTTTGAAGATGGCAACCGCCAAAATACTCTGACCTGTGCAAGGCTGCATCAGCAAGTGATGTCATAGACAAAGCCTTTTACACCTGCTAATTTTTTATAACTGTATGTTTTAATGTAACTGTGAAGCACTTTGGGCAACAACATTGCAATTAAATGTGCTATATAAATAAATACTAACAGTTACTCCGCCCACTCTAGTTGTAGACTACTGATGGAGGCAAGAACACTTCACACAATTTCCCCAGAAATTGTAGCTTTTCTAGTTATTATTATTCTTATTATAGCCAAATTTGCCACCCTAACTCCTCCCACAGTTTTTACACTACATAGACAAAAATATACCAAAACGTGCAGATTGTTCCCGATCGGATTGCTATTACTTTGTGGAACGTTTCGCCGAATGGTTCTCGGAATATCGTCGTTCTTGTGGCAAGATTGTTCCCATAGGAATGAATGGCAAAGCTAGAGTGGGAGCTGGCAAAAGCTGAAAAATCAGGACATGATTTCTAAACTGCCACCACTCCCTCATTTTCAGGCCCACCTACACAAATCTTATATCAAAACGTTCAGCTATCCCTGCTGCCACTAAAAATGTCCACAGCTAAGCCATAGTCCTTATAGTTTTCACAATATGACCATTTGTTTGCAACTCACGCAGTCCATTGACATTCATTGAAACTCCACTCTGCAAAGCTCACATTTGAAGGGCAATTTCTAAATTGCGACTGTGCCTTCATTGTTAATATTTCAGAGACATACTATGCATCGAAATGTAGGTCTGGGCCTTGTGGTTCTCACAATATAAAGCTCTTCGCTGTAGGATTTATAGTGTTTAAAATACGACCGTTTGAAGATGGCAACCGCAAAAATACTCTGACCTGTGCAAGGCTGCAGCAGCAAGTGATGTCATAGACAGGGCCTTTTGCACCTGCTAATGGTTTGTATAACTGTATGTTTTTAATGTAACTGTGAAGCACTTTGGGCAACAACGTTGCAATTAAATGTGCTATATAAATGATAACAGTTACTCCGCCCACTCCAGTTGTAGACTACTGGTGGAGGCAAGAACACTTCACACAATTTCCCCAGAAATTGTAGCTTTTCTAGTTATTATTATTCTTATTATTCTTATTATAGCCAAATTTGCCACCCTAACTCCTCCCACAGTTTTTACACTACATAGACAAAAATATACCAAAACGTGCAGATTGTTCCCGATCGGATTGCTATTACTTTGTGGAACGTTTCGCCGAATGGTTCACGGAATATCGTCGTTCTTCTGGCGAAATTTGTCCCATAGGAATGAATGGCAAAGCTAGAGTGGGAGCTGTCAAAAGCTGAAAAATCAGGACATGATTTCTAAACTGCCACCACTCCCTCATTTTCAGGCCCACCTACACAAATCTTATATCAAAACGTTCAGCTATCCCTGCTGCCACTAGAAATGGCCACAGCTAAGCCATAGTCCTGATAGTTTTCACAATATGACCATTTGTTTGCAACTCACGCCTTCCATTGACATTCATTGAAACTCCACTCTGCAAAGCTCACATTTGAAGGGCAATTTCTAAACTGCGACTGTGCCTTCATTGTTAATATCTCAGAGACATACTATACATCAAAATGTAGGTCTGGGTCTTGTGATTCTCACAATGTAAAGCTCTTCACTATAGGATTTATAGTTTTTAAAATACGACCGTTTAAAGATGGCAACCGCCAAAATACTCTGACCTGTGCAAGGCTGCAGCAGCAAGTGATGTCATAGACAAAGCCTTTTACACCTGCTAATTTTTTATAACTGTATGTTTTAATGTAACTGTGAAGCACTTTGGGCAACAACATTGCAATTAAATGTGCTATATAAATAAATACTAACAGTTACTCCGCCCACTATAGTTCTAGACTACTGATGGAGGCAAGAACACTTCACACAATTTCCCCAGAAATTGTAGCTTTTCTAGTTATTAAGTGTTCTTGCATAGCAAGACCACTTAATGTTATCTCACATATATATTATTATTATTATTATTATTCTTATTATAGCCAAATTTGCCACCCTAACTCCTCCCACAGTTTTTACACTACATAGACAAAAATTTACCAAAACGTGCAGATTGTTCCCGATCGCGTTGCTATTACTTTGTGGAACATTTCGCTGAATGGTTCTCGGAATATCGTCGTTCTTGGCGAAATTTGTCCCATAGGAATGAATGGCAAAGCTAGAGTGGGAGCTGTCAAAAGCTGAAAAATCAGGACATGATTTCTAAACTGCCACCACTCCCTCATTTTCAGGCCCACCTACACAAATCTTATATCAAAACGTTCAGCTATCCCTGCTGCCACTAGAAATGGCCACAGCTAAGCCATAGTCCTGATAGTTTTCACAATATGACCATTTGTTTGCAACTCACGCCTTCCATTGACATTCATTGAAACTCCACTCTGCAAAGCTCACATTTAAAGGGCAATTTCTAAACTGCGACTGTGCCTTCATTGTTAATATCTCAGAGACATACTATACATCAAAATGTAGGTCTGGGTCTTGTGATTCTCACAATGTAAAGCTCTTCACTATAGGATTTATAGTTTTTAAAATACGACCGTTTAAAGATGGCAACCGCCAAAATACTCTGACCTGTGCAAGGCTGCAGCAGCAAGTGATGTCATAGACAAAGCCTTTTACACCTGCTAATTTTTTATAACTGTATGTTTTAATGTAACTGTGAAGCACTTTGGGCAACAACATTGCAATTAAATGTGCTATATAAATAAATACTAACAGTTACTCCGCCCACTATAGTTCTAGACTACTGATGGAGGCAAGAACACTTCACACAATTTCCCCAGAAATTGTAGCTTTTCTAGTTATTAAGTGTTCTTGCATAGCAAGACCACTTAATGTTATCTCACATATATATTATTATTATTATTATTATTATTATTCTTATTATAGCCAAATTTGCCACCCTAACTCCTCCCACAGTTTTTACACTACATAGACAAAAATATACCAAAACGTGCAGATTGTTCCCGATCGGATTGCTATTACTTTGTGGAACGTTTCACAGAATGGTTCACGGAATATCGTCGTTCTTGTGGCGAAATTTGTCCCATAGGAATGAATGGCAAAGCTAGAGTGGGAGCTGGCAAAAGCTGAAAAATCAGGACATGATTTCTAAACTGCCACCACTCCCTCATTTTCAGGCCCACCTACACAAATCTTATATCAAAACGTTCAGCTATCCCTGCTGCCACTAGAAATGTCCACGGCTAAGCCATAGTCCTGATAGTTTTCACAATATGACCATTTGTTTGCAACTCACGCCTTCCATTGACATTCATTGAAACTCCACTCTGCAAAGCTCACATTTGAAGGGCAATTTCGAAACTGCGACTGTGCCTTCATTGTTAATATCTCAGAGACATACTATACGTCAAAATGTAGGTCCGGGTCTTGTGATTCTCACAATATAAAGCTCTTCACTGTAGGATTTATAGTTTTTAAAATACGACCGTTTGAATATGGCAACCGCCAAAATACTCTGACCTGTGCAAGGCTGCAGCAGCAAGTGATGTCATAGACAAAGCCTTTTACACCTGCTAATTTTTTATAACTGTATGTTTTAATGTAACTGTGAAGCACTTTGGGCAACAACATTGCAATTAAATGTGCTATATAAATAAATACTAACAGTTACTCCGCCCACTCTAGTTGTAGACTACTGATGGAGGCAAGAACACTTCACACAATTTCCCCAGAAATTGTAGCTTTTCTAGTTATTAAGTGTTCTTGCATAGCAAGACCACTTAATGTTATCTCACATATATATTATTATTATTAAGTGTTCTTGCATAGCAAGACCACTTAATGTTATCTCACATATATATTATTATTATTATTCTTATTATTCTTATTATAGCCAAATTTGCCACCCTAACTCCTCCCACAGTTTTTACACTACATAGACAAAAATATACCAAAACGTGCAGATTGTTCCCGATCGGATTGCTATTACTTTGTGGAACGTTTCGCCGAATGGTTCACGGAATATCGTCGTTCTTGTGGCGAAATTTGTCCCATAGGAATGCATGGCAAAGCTAGAGTGGGAGCTGGCAAAAGCTGAAAAATCAGGACATGATTTCTAAACTGCCACCACTCCCTCATTTTCAGGCCCACCTACACAAATCTTATATCAAAACGTTCAGCTATCCCTGCTGCCACTAGAAATGTCCACGGCTAAGCCATAGTCCTGATAGTTTTCACAATATGACCATTTGTTTGCAACTCACGCCTTCCATTGACATTCATTGAAACTCCACTCTGCAAAGCTCACATTTGAAGGGCAATTTCTAAACTGCGACTGTGCCTTCATTGTTAATATCTCAGATACATACTATGCATCAAAATGTAGGTCTGGGTCTTGTGATTCTCACAATATAAAGCTCTTCACTGTAGGATTTATAGTTTTTAAAATACGACCGTTTGAATATGGCAACCGCCAAAATACTCTGACCTGTGCAAGGCTGCAGCAGCAAGTGATGTCATAGACAAAGCCTTTTACACCTGCTAATTTTTTATAACTGTATGTTTTAATGTAACTGTGAAGCACTTTGGGCAACAACATTGCAATTAAATGTGCTATATAAATAAATACTAACAGTTACTACGCCCACTCTAGTTGTAGACTACTGATGGAGGCAAGAACACTTCACACAATTTCCCCAGAAATTGTAGCTTTTCTAGTTATTATTATTATTCTTATTATAGCCAAATTTGCCACCCTAACTCCTCCCACAGTTTTTACACTACATAGACAAAAATATACCAAAACGTGCAGATTGTTCCCGATCGGATTGCTATTACTTTGTGGAACGTTTCACAGAATGGTTCTCGGAATATCGTCGTTCTTCTGGCGAAATTTGTCCCATAGGAATGAATGGCAAAGCTAGAGTGGGAGCTGGCAAAAGCTGAAAAATCAGGACATGATTTCTAAACTGCCACCACTCCCTCATTTTCATGCCCACCTACACAAATCTTATATCAAAACGTTCAGCTATCCCTGCTGCCACTAGAAATGTCCACGGCTAAGCCATAGTCCTGATAGTTTTCACAATATGACCATTTGTTTGCAACTCACGCCTTCCATTGACATTCATTGAAACTCCACTCTGCAAAGCTCACATTTGAAGGGCAATTTCTAAACTGCGACTGTGCCTTCATTGTTAATATCTCAGATACATACTATGCATCAAAATGTAGGTCTGGGTCTTGTGATTCTCACAATATAAAGCTCTTCACTGTAGGATTTATAGTTTTTAAAATACGACCGTTTGAATATGGCAACCGCCAAAATACTCTGACCTGTGCAAGGCTGCAGCAGCAAGTGATGTCATAGACAAAGCCTTTTACACCTGCTAATTTTTTATAACTGTATGTTTTAATGTAACTGTGAAGCACTTTGGGCAACAACATTGCAATTAAATGTGCTATATAAATAAATACTAACAGTTACTCCGCCCACTCTAGTTGTAGACTACTGATGGAGGCAAGAACACTTCACACAATTTCCCCAGAAATTGTAGCTTTTCTAGTTATTAAGTGTTCTTGCATAGCAAGACCACTTAATGTTATCTCACATATATATTATTATTATTATTATTATTATTCTTATTATAGCCAAATTTGCCACCCTAACTCCTCCCACAGTTTTTACACTACATAGACAAAAATATACCAAAACGTGCAGATTGTTCCCGATCGGATTGCTATTACTTTGTGGAACGTTTCACAGAATGGTTCTCGGAATATCGTCGTTCTTCTGGCGAAATTTGTCCCATAGGAATGAATGGCAAAGCTAGAGTGGGAGCTGGCAAAAGCTGAAAAATCAGGACATGATTTCTAAACTGCCACCACTCCCTCATTTTCATGCCCACCTACACAAATCTTATATCAAAACGTTCAGCTATCCCTGCTGCCACTAGAAATGTCCACGGCTAAGCCATAGTCCTGATAGTTTTCACAATATGACCATTTGTTTGCAACTCACGCCTTCCATTGACATTCATTGAAACTCCACTCTGCAAAGCTCACATTTGAAGGGCAATTTCTAAACTGCGACTGTGCCTTCATTGTTAATATCTCAGATACATACTATGCATCAAAATGTAGGTCTGGGTCTTGTGATTCTCACAATATAAAGCTCTTCACTGTAGGATTTATAGTTTTTAAAATACGACCGTTTGAATATGGCAACCGCCAAAATACTCTGACCTGTGCAAGGCTGCAGCAGCAAGTGATGTCATAGACAAAGCCTTTTACACCTGCTAATTTTTTATAACTGTATGTTTTAATGTAACTGTGAAGCACTTTGGGCAACAACATTGCAATTAAATGTGCTATATAAATAAATACTAACAGTTACTCCGCCCACTCTAGTTGTAGACTACTGATGGAGGCAAGAACACTTCACACAATTTCCCCAGAAATTGTAGCTTTTCTAGTTATTAAGTGTTCTTGCATAGCAAGACCACTTAATGTTATCTCACATATATATTATTATTATTATTATTATTATTCTTATTATAGCCAAATTTGCCACCCTAACTCCTCCCACAGTTTTTACACTACATAGACAAAAATATACCAAAACGTGCAGATTGTTCCCGATCGGATTGCTATTACTTTGTGGAACGTTTCGCCGAATGGTTCACGGAATATCGTCGTTCTTGTGGCGAAATTTGTCCCATAGGAATGAATGGCAAAGCTAGAGTGGGAGCTGGCAAAAGCTGAAAAATCAGGACATGATTTCTAAACTGCCACCACTCCCTCATTTTCAGGCCCACCTACACAAATCTTATATCAAAACGTTCAGCTATCCCTGCTGCCACTAGAAATGTCCACGGCTAAGCCATAGTCCTGATAGTTTTCACAATATGACCATTTGTTTGCAACTCACGCCTTCCATTGACATTCATTGAAACTCCACTCTGCAAAGCTCACATTTGAAGGGCAATTTCGAAACTGCGACTGTGCCTTCATTGTTAATATCTCAGAGACATACTATACGTCAAAATGTAGGTCCGGGTCTTGTGATTCTCACAATATAAAGCTCTTCACTGTAGGATTTATAGTTTTTAAAATACGACCGTTTGAATATGGCAACCGCCAAAATACTCTGACCTGTGCAAGGCTGCAGCAGCAAGTGATGTCATAGACAAAGCCTTTTACACCTGCTAATTTTTTATAACTGTATGTTTTAATGTAACTGTGAAGCACTTTGGGCAACAACATTGCAATTAAATGTGCTATATAAATAAATACTAACAGTTACTCCGCCCACTCTAGTTGTAGACTACTGATGGAGGCAAGAACACTTCACACAATTTCCCCAGAAATTGTAGCTTTTCTAGTTATTAAGTGTTCTTGCATAGCAAGACCACTTAATGTTATCTCACATATATATTATTATTATTATTATTATTATTATTCTTATTATAGCCAAATTTGCCACCCTAACTCCTCCCACAGTTTTTACACTACATAGACAAAAATATACCAAAACGTGCAGATTGTTCCCGATCGGATTGCTATTACTTTGTGGAACGTTTCACAGAATGGTTCACGGAATATCGTCGTTCTTGTGGCTAAATTTGTCCCATAGGAATGAATGGCAAAGCTAGAGTGGGAGCTGGCAAAAGCTGAAAAATCAGGACATGATTTCTAAACTGCCACCACTCCCTCATTTTCAGGCCCACCTACACAAATCTTATATCAAAACGTTCAGCTATCCCTGCTGCCACTAGAAATGTCCACGGCTAAGCCATAGTCCTGATAGTTTTCACAATATGACCATTTGTTTGCAACTCACGCCTTCCATTGACATTCATTGAAACTCCACTCTGCAAAGCTCACATTTGAAGGGCAATTTCGAAACTGCGACTGTGCCTTCATTGTTAATATCTCAGAGACATACTATACGTCAAAATGTAGGTCCGGGTCTTGTGATTCTCACAATATAAAGCTCTTCACTGTAGGATTTATAGTTTTTAAAATACGACCGTTTGAATATGGCAACCGCCAAAATACTCTGACCTGTGCAAGGCTGCAGCAGCAAGTGATGTCATAGACAAAGCCTTTTACACCTGCTAATTTTTTATAACTGTATGTTTTAATGTAACTGTGAAGCACTTTGGGCAACAACATTGCAATTAAATGTGCTATATAAATAAATACTAACAGTTACTCCGCCCACTCTAGTTGTAGACTACTGATGGAGGCAAGAACACTTCACACAATTTCCCCAGAAATTGTAGCTTTTCTAGTTATTAAGTGTTCTTGCATAGCAAGACCACTTAATGTTATCTCACATATATATTATTATTATTAAGTGTTCTTGCATAGCAAGACCACTTAATGTTATCTCACATATATATTATTATTATTATTCTTATTATTCTTATTATAGCCAAATTTGCCACCCTAACTCCTCCCACAGTTTTTACACTACATAGACAAAAATATACCAAAACGTGCAGATTGTTCCCGATCGGATTGCTATTACTTTGTGGAACGTTTCGCCGAATGGTTCACGGAATATCGTCGTTCTTGTGGCGAAATTTGTCCCATAGGAATGCATGGCAAAGCTAGAGTGGGAGCTGGCAAAAGCTGAAAAATCAGGACATGATTTCTAAACTGCCACCACTCCCTCATTTTCAGGCCCACCTACACAAATCTTATATCAAAACGTTCAGCTATCCCTGCTGCCACTAGAAATGTCCACGGCTAAGCCATAGTCCTGATAGTTTTCACAATATGACCATTTGTTTGCAACTCACGCCTTCCATTGACATTCATTGAAACTCCACTCTGCAAAGCTCACATTTGAAGGGCAATTTCTAAACTGCGACTGTGCCTTCATTGTTAATATCTCAGATACATACTATGCATCAAAATGTAGGTCTGGGTCTTGTGATTCTCACAATATAAAGCTCTTCACTGTAGGATTTATAGTTTTTAAAATACGACCGTTTGAATATGGCAACCGCCAAAATACTCTGACCTGTGCAAGGCTGCAGCAGCAAGTGATGTCATAGACAAAGCCTTTTACACCTGCTAATTTTTTATAACTGTATGTTTTAATGTAACTGTGAAGCACTTTGGGCAACAACATTGCAATTAAATGTGCTATATAAATAAATACTAACAGTTACTACGCCCACTCTAGTTGTAGACTACTGATGGAGGCAAGAACACTTCACACAATTTCCCCAGAAATTGTAGCTTTTCTAGTTATTATTATTATTCTTATTATAGCCAAATTTGCCACCCTAACTCCTCCCACAGTTTTTACACTACATAGACAAAAATATACCAAAACGTGCAGATTGTTCCCGATCGGATTGCTATTACTTTGTGGAACGTTTCACAGAATGGTTCTCGGAATATCGTCGTTCTTCTGGCGAAATTTGTCCCATAGGAATGAATGGCAAAGCTAGAGTGGGAGCTGGCAAAAGCTGAAAAATCAGGACATGATTTCTAAACTGCCACCACTCCCTCATTTTCATGCCCACCTACACAAATCTTATATCAAAACGTTCAGCTATCCCTGCTGCCACTAGAAATGTCCACGGCTAAGCCATAGTCCTGATAGTTTTCACAATATGACCATTTGTTTGCAACTCACGCCTTCCATTGACATTCATTGAAACTCCACTCTGCAAAGCTCACATTTGAAGGGCAATTTCTAAACTGCGACTGTGCCTTCATTGTTAATATCTCAGATACATACTATGCATCAAAATGTAGGTCTGGGTCTTGTGATTCTCACAATATAAAGCTCTTCACTGTAGGATTTATAGTTTTTAAAATACGACCGTTTGAATATGGCAACCGCCAAAATACTCTGACCTGTGCAAGGCTGCAGCAGCAAGTGATGTCATAGACAAAGCCTTTTACACCTGCTAATTTTTTATAACTGTATGTTTTAATGTAACTGTGAAGCACTTTGGGCAACAACATTGCAATTAAATGTGCTATATAAATAAATACTAACAGTTACTCCGCCCACTCTAGTTGTAGACTACTGATGGAGGCAAGAACACTTCACACAATTTCCCCAGAAATTGTAGCTTTTCTAGTTATTAAGTGTTCTTGCATAGCAAGACCACTTAATGTTATCTCACATATATATTATTATTATTATTATTATTATTCTTATTATAGCCAAATTTGCCACCCTAACTCCTCCCACAGTTTTTACACTACATAGACAAAAATATACCAAAACGTGCAGATTGTTCCCGATCGGATTGCTATTACTTTGTGGAACGTTTCACAGAATGGTTCTCGGAATATCGTCGTTCTTCTGGCGAAATTTGTCCCATAGGAATGAATGGCAAAGCTAGAGTGGGAGCTGGCAAAAGCTGAAAAATCAGGACATGATTTCTAAACTGCCACCACTCCCTCATTTTCATGCCCACCTACACAAATCTTATATCAAAACGTTCAGCTATCCCTGCTGCCACTAGAAATGTCCACGGCTAAGCCATAGTCCTGATAGTTTTCACAATATGACCATTTGTTTGCAACTCACGCCTTCCATTGACATTCATTGAAACTCCACTCTGCAAAGCTCACATTTGAAGGGCAATTTCTAAACTGCGACTGTGCCTTCATTGTTAATATCTCAGATACATACTATGCATCAAAATGTAGGTCTGGGTCTTGTGATTCTCACAATATAAAGCTCTTCACTGTAGGATTTATAGTTTTTAAAATACGACCGTTTGAATATGGCAACCGCCAAAATACTCTGACCTGTGCAAGGCTGCAGCAGCAAGTGATGTCATAGACAAAGCCTTTTACACCTGCTAATTTTTTATAACTGTATGTTTTAATGTAACTGTGAAGCACTTTGGGCAACAACATTGCAATTAAATGTGCTATATAAATAAATACTAACAGTTACTCCGCCCACTCTAGTTGTAGACTACTGATGGAGGCAAGAACACTTCACACAATTTCCCCAGAAATTGTAGCTTTTCTAGTTATTAAGTGTTCTTGCATAGCAAGACCACTTAATGTTATCTCACATATATATTATTATTATTATTATTATTATTCTTATTATAGCCAAATTTGCCACCCTAACTCCTCCCACAGTTTTTACACTACATAGACAAAAATATACCAAAACGTGCAGATTGTTCCCGATCGGATTGCTATTACTTTGTGGAACGTTTCGCCGAATGGTTCTCGGAATATCGTCGTTCTTCTGGCGAAATTTGTCCCATAGGAATGAATGGCAAAGCTAGAGTGGGAGCTGGCAAAAGCTGAAAAATCAGGACATGATTTCTAAACTGCCACCACTCCCTCATTTTCATGCCCACCTACACAAATCTTATATCAAAACGTTCAGCTATCCCTGCTGCCACTAGAAATGTCCACGGCTAAGCCATAGTCCTGATAGTTTTCACAATATGACCATTTGTTTGCAACTCACGCCTTCCATTGACATTCATTGAAACTCCACTCTGCAAAGCTCACATTTGAAGGGCAATTTCTAAACTGCGACTGTGCCTTCATTGTTAATATCTCAGATACATACTATGCATCAAAATGTAGGTCTGGGTCTTGTGATTCTCACAATATAAAGCTCTTCACTGTAGGATTTATAGTTTTTAAAATACGACCGTTTGAAGATGGCAACCGCCAAAATACTCTGACCTGTGCAAGGCTGCATCAGCAAGTGATGTCATAGACAAAGCCTTTTACACCTGCTAATTTTTTATAACTGTATGTTTTAATGTAACTGTGAAGCACTTTGGGCAACAACATTGCAATTAAATGTGCTATATAAATAAATACTAACAGTTACTCCGCCCACTCTAGTTGTAGACTACTGATGGAGGCAAGAACACTTCACACAATTTCCCCAGAAATTGTAGCTTTTCTAGTTATTATTATTCTTATTATAGCCAAATTTGCCACCCTAACTCCTCCCACAGTTTTTACACTACATAGACAAAAATATACCAAAACGTGCAGATTGTTCCCGATCGGATTGCTATTACTTTGTGGAACGTTTCGCCGAATGGTTCTCGGAATATCGTCGTTCTTGTGGCAAGATTGTTCCCATAGGAATGAATGGCAAAGCTAGAGTGGGAGCTGGCAAAAGCTGAAAAATCAGGACATGATTTCTAAACTGCCACCACTCCCTCATTTTCAGGCCCACCTACACAAATCTTATATCAAAACGTTCAGCTATCCCTGCTGCCACTAAAAATGTCCACAGCTAAGCCATAGTCCTTATAGTTTTCACAATATGACCATTTGTTTGCAACTCACGCAGTCCATTGACATTCATTGAAACTCCACTCTGCAAAGCTCACATTTGAAGGGCAATTTCTAAATTGCGACTGTGCCTTCATTGTTAATATTTCAGAGACATACTATGCATCGAAATGTAGGTCTGGGCCTTGTGGTTCTCACAATATAAAGCTCTTCGCTGTAGGATTTATAGTGTTTAAAATACGACCGTTTGAAGATGGCAACCGCAAAAATACTCTGACCTGTGCAAGGCTGCAGCAGCAAGTGATGTCATAGACAGGGCCTTTTGCACCTGCTAATGGTTTGTATAACTGTATGTTTTTAATGTAACTGTGAAGCACTTTGGGCAACAACGTTGCAATTAAATGTGCTATATAAATGATAACAGTTACTCCGCCCACTCCAGTTGTAGACTACTGGTGGAGGCAAGAACACTTCACACAATTTCCCCAGAAATTGTAGCTTTTCTAGTTATTATTATTCTTATTATTCTTATTATAGCCAAATTTGCCACCCTAACTCCTCCCACAGTTTTTACACTACATAGACAAAAATATACCAAAACGTGCAGATTGTTCCCGATCGGATTGCTATTACTTTGTGGAACGTTTCGCCGAATGGTTCACGGAATATCGTCGTTCTTCTGGCGAAATTTGTCCCATAGGAATGAATGGCAAAGCTAGAGTGGGAGCTGTCAAAAGCTGAAAAATCAGGACATGATTTCTAAACTGCCACCACTCCCTCATTTTCAGGCCCACCTACACAAATCTTATATCAAAACGTTCA
Organism: Pelobates fuscus; assembly: GCF_036172605.1. Classification (NCBI taxonomy): domain Eukaryota; kingdom Metazoa; phylum Chordata; class Amphibia; order Anura; family Pelobatidae; genus Pelobates; species Pelobates fuscus. The sequence continues at coordinate 58,938,327 of NC_086320.1, read as the reverse complement.
GCTATCCCTGCTGCCACTAGAAATGGCCACAGCTAAGCCATAGTCCTGATAGTTTTCACAATATGACCATTTGTTTGCAACTCACGCCTTCCATTGACATTCATTGAAACTCCACTCTGCAAAGCTCACATTTGAAGGGCAATTTCTAAACTGCGACTGTGCCTTCATTGTTAATATCTCAGAGACATACTATACATCAAAATGTAGGTCTGGGTCTTGTGATTCTCACAATGTAAAGCTCTTCACTATAGGATTTATAGTTTTTAAAATACGACCGTTTAAAGATGGCAACCGCCAAAATACTCTGACCTGTGCAAGGCTGCAGCAGCAAGTGATGTCATAGACAAAGCCTTTTACACCTGCTAATTTTTTATAACTGTATGTTTTAATGTAACTGTGAAGCACTTTGGGCAACAACATTGCAATTAAATGTGCTATATAAATAAATACTAACAGTTACTCCGCCCACTATAGTTCTAGACTACTGATGGAGGCAAGAACACTTCACACAATTTCCCCAGAAATTGTAGCTTTTCTAGTTATTAAGTGTTCTTGCATAGCAAGACCACTTAATGTTATCTCACATATATATTATTATTATTATTATTATTCTTATTATAGCCAAATTTGCCACCCTAACTCCTCCCACAGTTTTTACACTACATAGACAAAAATTTACCAAAACGTGCAGATTGTTCCCGATCGCGTTGCTATTACTTTGTGGAACATTTCGCTGAATGGTTCTCGGAATATCGTCGTTCTTGGCGAAATTTGTCCCATAGGAATGAATGGCAAAGCTAGAGTGGGAGCTGTCAAAAGCTGAAAAATCAGGACATGATTTCTAAACTGCCACCACTCCCTCATTTTCAGGCCCACCTACACAAATCTTATATCAAAACGTTCAGCTATCCCTGCTGCCACTAGAAATGGCCACAGCTAAGCCATAGTCCTGATAGTTTTCACAATATGACCATTTGTTTGCAACTCACGCCTTCCATTGACATTCATTGAAACTCCACTCTGCAAAGCTCACATTTAAAGGGCAATTTCTAAACTGCGACTGTGCCTTCATTGTTAATATCTCAGAGACATACTATACATCAAAATGTAGGTCTGGGTCTTGTGATTCTCACAATGTAAAGCTCTTCACTATAGGATTTATAGTTTTTAAAATACGACCGTTTAAAGATGGCAACCGCCAAAATACTCTGACCTGTGCAAGGCTGCAGCAGCAAGTGATGTCATAGACAAAGCCTTTTACACCTGCTAATTTTTTATAACTGTATGTTTTAATGTAACTGTGAAGCACTTTGGGCAACAACATTGCAATTAAATGTGCTATATAAATAAATACTAACAGTTACTCCGCCCACTATAGTTCTAGACTACTGATGGAGGCAAGAACACTTCACACAATTTCCCCAGAAATTGTAGCTTTTCTAGTTCTTATTATTCTTATTATAGCCAAATTTGCCACCCTAACTCCTCCCACAGTTTTTACACTACATAGACAAAAATATACCAAAACGTGCAGATTGTTCCCGATCGGATTGCTATTACTTTGTGGAACGTTTCGGCGAATGGTTCTCGGAATATCGTCGTTCTTGTGGCGAAATTTGTCCCATAGGAATGAATGGCAAAGCTAGAGTGGGAGCTGGCAAAAGCTGAAAAATCAGGACATGATTTCTAAACTGCCACCACTCACTCATTTTCAAGCCCACCTACACAAATCTTATATCAAAATGTCCAGCTATCCCTGCTGCCACTAAAAATGTCCACAGCTAAGCCATAGTCCTGATAGTTTTCACAATATGACCATTTGTTTGCAACTCACGCAGTCCATTGACATTCATTGAAACTCCACTCTGCAAAGCTCACATTTGAAGGGCAATTTCTAAACTGCGACTGTGCCTTCATTGTTAATATCTCAGAGACATACTATACATCAAAATGTAGGTCTGGGTCTTGTGATTCTCACAATATAATGCTCTTCACTGTAGGATTTATAGTTTTTAAAATACGACCAGGGCCGGTGCAAGGATTTTTGCCGCCCTAGGCAAAAAAAAATTTGCCGCCCCCCCATATGTCCAGCCCACCATGTGACATCACAATGCCCCGCCCATATGCTCTGCCATATGGGCCAACGCCAGTCTTCACAAAGTGTCTTATCTGAAAAGACAGTGTGTTTACATTAAAAAGCCTACAGGCACAGGCTATAGACACCAGAACCACTACATTATGCTGTAGTGCTTCTGGTGACTATAGTATCCATTTAATGTGAGGTAAATTAGAGATTAGTGCCACTAATAATATATTGGATTGCCTACTTACCACCAGATGAGGACAAGAGGCTGATGATGGGCTCAGTCTGGCTCCACAGGTCTGGTGTAGAAGAGGCTCTCTGGAGACTGTTTTTAACAGTGCTCACAACAATTAACGAACAGGAAGCAGCTCCATTTTTTAGGGTCCCTTACACAGCTCAAGGTCTGGGCCCCCAGGGGGCATACGCCTACAATGCCCACCCATAAATCCACCTACATGGCCCATCCATGAGTTGGGGATGTTTTATGTGTGCAATTTGTGTAAGGGATGTAGTGTGTTTATAGGGGATGTAGTGTGTGTTTGCGTGTAAGGAATGCATTGTATGTTTCTGGGTGTGTGTGTGTGTGAGTAGGAATGCATTGTATGTAATTGAATGCAGTGTGTGTCTGTAAGGGGTGCATTAATTATGTAAGAGAACGTAAGGGATGCATTGTGTGTTTCGGGTGTGTCTGTGTGTGAGTAGGAATGCATTGTATGTTTCTGTGTGGGTTGGGTGCATTGTGTATGTGTGTAGTGTAAAAGAGAGGGTTTGTGGGGTAGGATAGAGACTGGGAGGGGAACAGCTCTTTCTTTTTTTTAAAAAAATCATAGTGCTCTCCCCTCAATTATTGATTTCCCCTTCCCTTCTGTCCCTCCGTGTTCTCCCCTTCTGTCACTTAGTGCTCTCCCTTGGCCCCCTGTCCCTCTGCAGTCCCCCTTGGTGGTCTTCTCACTCCCCCCTCCTTAGTGGTCCTCCCTCTCCCAAACCCCTTAGTGGTCCTCCCTCTCCCAAACCCCTTAGTAGACCTTCCCCTACTCCCCCCACCCCCTTAGTGGTAATCACCCTCCTCCCCTCTCCTTAGTAGTCCACCCTCCTTACCCCCCTTTGGTGGTCCTTCCCCCCCTTAGTGGTCCTTATCCCCCTCCCCTACTGGTCCTTATCCCCCTCCCCTAGTGGTCCTTATCCCCCCTCCCCTAGTGGTCCTTATCCCCCCCAACCTTCCATAGTGGTCCTTATCCCCCCTCCCTCCCTCCCCTAGTGGTCCTTATCCCCCCTTCCCTCCCATAGGGGTCCTTATCCCCCCCTCCCTCCCATAGTGGTCCTTATCCCCCCCTCCCCTAGTGGTCCTTATCCCCACCAACCTCCCATAGTGGTCCTTATCCCCCCTCCCTCACTTCCCTAGTGGTCCTTATCCCCCCTCCCCTAGTGGTCCTTACCCCCCCTCCCTCCCATAGTGGTCCTTATCCCCCCTCCCTCCCATAGTGGTCCTTATTCCCCCCCCCCCTCCCTCCCATAGTGGTCCTTATCCCCCCCCTCCCTCCCATAGTGGTCCTTATCCCCCCCTCCCTCCCATAGTGGTCCTTATCCCCCCTCCCTCCCATAGTGGTCCTTATCCCCCCCTCCCTCCCATAGTGGTCCTTATCCCCCCCCTCCCTCCCATAGTGGTCCTTATCCCCCCCTCCCTCCCATAGTGGTCCTTATCCCCCCTCCCTCCCATAGTGGTCCTTATCCCCCCTCCCTCCCATAGTGGTCCTTATCCCCCCCTCCCTCCCATAGTGGTCCTTATCCCCCCCTCCCTCCCATAGTGGTCCTTATCCCCCCTCCCTCCCATAGTGGTCCTTATCCCCCCTCCCTCCCCTAGTGGTCCTTATCCCCCCTTCCCTCCCATAGGGGTCCTTATCCCCCCCCTCCCTCCCATAGTGGTCCTTATCCCCCCTCCCCTAGTGGTCCTTATCCCCCCCAACCTCCCATAGTGGTCCTTATCCCCCCTCCCTCACTTCCCTAGTGGTCCTTATCCCCCCTCCCCTAGTGGTCCTTACCCCCCTCCCTCCCATAGTGGTCCTTATCCCCCCTCCCATAGTGGTCCTTATCCCCCCCTCCCTCCCATAGTGGTCCTTATCCCCCCTCCCTCCCATAGTGGTCCTTACCCCCCCTTCCCTCCCATAGTGGTCCTTATCCCCCCTTCCCTCCCATAGTGGTCCTTATCCCCCCCCTCCCTCCCATAGTGGTCCTTATCCCCCTTCCCTCCCATAGTGGTCCTTATCCCCCCCTCCCTCCCATAGTGGTCCTTATCCCCCTCCCTCCCATAGTGGTCCTTATCCCCCCTCCCTCCCATAGTGGTCCTTATCCCCCCTCCCTCCCATAGTGGTCCTTATCCCCCCCTCCCTCCCATAGTGGTCCTTATCCCCCCCTCCCTCCCATAGTGGTCCTTATCCCCCCTCCCTCCCATAGTGGTCCTTATCCCCCCCTCCCTCCCATAGTGGTCCTAATCCCCCCTCCCTCCCATAGTGGTCCTTATCCCCCCCTCCCTCCCATAGTGGTCCTTATCCCCCCCCTCCCATAGTGGTCCTTATCCCCCCCTCCCTCCCATAGTGGTCCTTATCCCCCCCTCCCTCCCATAGTGGTCCTTATCCCCCCCTCCCTCCCATAGTGGTCCTTATCCCCCCTCCCTCCCATAGTGGTCCTTATCCCCCCCTCCCTCCCCTAGTGGTCCTTATCCCCCCCCAACCTCCCATAGTGGTCCTTATCCCCCGTCCCTCACTTCCCTAGTGGTCCTTATCCCCCCTCCCCTAGTGGTCCTTACCCCCCCTCCCTCCCATAGTGGTCCTTATCCCCCCCTCCCTCCCATAGTGGTCCTTATCCCCCCCTCCCTCCCATAGTGGTCCTTATCCCCCCCCTCCCTCCCATAGTGGTCCTTATCCCCCCCCCCTCCCTCCCATAGTGGTCCTTAACCCCCCCTTCCCTCCCATAGTGGTCCTTATCCCCCCCTCCCTCCCATAGTGGTCCTTATCCCCCCCCTCCCTCCCATAGTGGTCCTTATCCCCCCCTCCCTCCCATAGTGGTCCTTATCCCCCTCCCTCCCATAGTGGTCCTTATCCCCCCCTCCCTCCCATAGTGGTCCTTATCCCCCCTCCCTCCCATAGTGGTCCTTATCCCCCCTCCCTCCCATAGTGGTCCTTATCCCCCTCCCTCCCATAGTGGTCCTTATCCCCCCCCTCCCTCCCATAGTGGTCCTTACCCCCCCTCCCTCCCATAGTGGTCCTTATCCCCCCCCTCCCTCCCATAGTGGTCCTTATCCCCCCCTCCCTCCCATAGTGGTCCTTATCCCCCCTCCCTCCCATAGTGGTCCTTATCCCCCCCTCCCATAGTGGTCCTTATCCCCCCCCTCCCTCCCATAGTGGTCCTTATCCCCCCCTCCCTCCCATAGTGGTCCTTATCCCCCCCCTCCCATAGTGGTCCTTATCCCCCCCTCCCTCCCATAGTGGTCCTTATCCCCCCCTCCCTCCCATAGTGGTCCTTATCCCCCCCCCTCCCTCCCATAGTGGTCCTTATCCCCCCTCCCTCTTATAGTGGTCCTTATCCCCCCTCCCTCCCATAGTGGTCCTTATCCCCCCTCCCTCCCTCCCTCCCTCCCATAGTGGTCCTTATCCCCCCCTCCCTCCCATAGTGGTCCTTATCCCCCCCTCCCTCCCATAGTGGTCCTTATCCCCCCTCCCTCCCATAGTGGTCCTTATCCCCCCCATCACTCCCCTAGTGGTCCTTATACCCCCCCCCTCCCTTAGTGGTCCTTACACCCCCCCTCCCTTAGTGGTCCTTATACCCCACCTCCCCCTTAGTGGTCCTTATACCCCCTCCCCCTTATTGGTCCTTATACCCCCCCACTTAGTGGTCCTTACAACCCCCCCCCCTTCTTAGTGGTCCTTACAACCCCCCCCCCTTCTTAGTGGTCCTTACAACCCCCCCCCCCTTAGTGGTCCTTACAACCCCCCCCCTTAGTGGTCCTTACAAACCCCCCCCCCCCTTAGTGGTCCTTACAACCCCCCCCCCCCCCTTAGTGGTCCTTACCCTCCCCTCCTGCCCATGTAGCGTGGCCGGGCGGCGCGGAACGCGGGACAGGAACCTCTGTTTCCTGTACCCGGCCGCCGGCGGAATGACCGGAAATGCTCACTCAGTGAGCACTTCCTGTCATTCCGCCGGCGGCGGGTACAGGAAACAAAGGTTCCTGTCCCGCGTTCCGCGCCGCCCGGCCACGCTACATGGAGAGACCGGCAGGAGGGAGCGCTCTGCGCTTCCCTCCTGCCGGTCACTCAAACCCGGCCGCCCTCCGTGCAGCAGTGCTGCGCCGCCTGGGGCTTGTTAAAGCGCTCAGGCGGCGCAGCATTAGGGCGCCCTAGGTCGCCTTACAGGTGGCGCCGGCCCTGAATACGACCGTTTGAAGATGGCAACCGCAAAAATACTCTGACCTGTGCAAGGCTGCAGCAGCAAGTGATGTCATAGACAGGGCCTTTTGCACCTGCTAATGGTTTGTATAACTTAATGTTTTAATGTAACTGTGAAGCACTTTGGGCAACAACGTTGCAATTAAATGTGCTATATAAATAAATAATAACAGTTACTCTGCCCACTCCAATTGTAGAGTACTGGTGGAGGCAAGAACACTTCACACAATTTCCCCAGAAATTGTAGCTTTTCTAGTTATTATTATTATTATTATTATTATTATTATGTTGGATTAGGTTGGGTCCTTTATTTCCTTTCTTTTTATTTTATTTCTATATTTATTTATTATTTATTTTTTATATATTTTTATATATTTTTAATTTAATTTTATTTTTTTTACTGCCCAGCTATATCCACACACTATTACAAGTACATCACTTGATCACACTCAGGTAGCACCTCCCCTAGCTGCAGTAGAGTATAAAATGCCCCCACTGCCGTGTATCAATACATATAGGGATTGGTGGCCTAGAGTGCCCATCACACACCAAGCGCATCTTGGCCACACATCTCACACATCTCTACTTATATTATGTTACCCTACTTACCCTCATGTACGTATATCCCACAAAGAGTCATTATTCTTTCTTTTTTTTTTTTTTAAATCCCCAACCTCTCTGCAATGGGTGGCTTGTGAAAGCTGCTCTGTTTAATTTTGGGGCCCCATAAATTTGTTGTAATATTTTTTTCAAAAAAAAAGGGAAAATTATGACTGTTTTTTAAGCTCTGCTAGGTAATTTAATATTATGTACTAAATATTATGATGTTTTTATCTTTGACTCTCGCTAACCTTGAACTTACAATAGGAAAAAAAAACATAGATTGGAAGAACTGAGTGATGATTAGAGGTCAGCCCTCTAGACAAACTAATGAGTAGCATGGATCTTACACCTGTCTTTGGAGCATAGCTCGGTCACTGACTTATACTATCTTCTGGGCTAGCCAGTAAATAGATCTCCAATGTACCATTACTGTATTCTTTTCAACTCGTATCTATCTATTCAACACGGCTGAATATATTGGCGCTTTGTAAATGCCAGTAATGAATACAATTTTGTGGCCGAACGCCTCATCTACTGCATACTTCCAAGCTTCAAGGTTGCGGTATGATGTTTTGTTTTTTTTATCATGTGATGAATGTAACCATAACACGTTGAACTTGGCTTCCTCCTCATCCTTAATGTGTCTTCTAATATTTTATATGAGTACATTTATTTTAATCTAATTGAAGTGCAGTCAGGTACTGTCATGAAATAAACTCTTGCTAAGCATGGCAGTTCACCGTAAATACGTCTGGCAAACCTGTAAAAAAAAAAACATTTGAGACACATTTAAAACTAAATCCATTTTTGTTAACAAAACAAAATATGCTGTTTTGCAAAGCAGTTGTTATTGCATGCGGAACTCTTGTCTCGGAGTAAGTACACAGCATACCTAATGTGAAAACATGAAATATTTGTTAAATGCAAAGCTTTAAAACTCCAAAGTAATGGCTCGGGATCAGAACTTGTTTTAATCCCTGCGTCTTGTGAAAGTGGGACTGGTGCCTGCAATATATATATTTCACAAGGTTCATTTAGCTTTTCTAAAGCACCCGAAAGACAGCCTAGTGAAGCATGCCCCGAAACGAGAATAATGAGCTGTCAAAAACTGCAGATTAGAAGCAGTGCTGTAGCTCTCCAAAACACTCAGCTATTCTCTTATCAAGCCAGTTGATACCAATAGGCTTTTCACAGAATCCATGTATAACCCTAACAGTAATGCAGGCAGGCACACGGAGTGGCCAGCATAATCCAATACCATTATAAATATACTGTTCCAGACATTTTGGAAATAAAAGCATATTTTATAAGCTTCTGAAAAATCGTACGTTTCTCTACTTATTCCAGAACAAACTTTTCTCTTCCAAAATTCAATGTATTTTTTTTGGCATGACAAACAGAAAAGCCTGCTTTAACAGAGAAATAAAATGATATATAAAGGTATCTTACAGTGTATATATATATATTTTTCTAATTTTTTTTGTATCTTAGTGGATAGCATATTTTATATTTTCAGTGCAAGAAAATGATGGATTTTTTTGTTGTAATTTTTGCAGTAGGTTATATAATTGATAGTTCAGTTAATGTGCCTTGTACTAATCATCAAGTTCTTCCATTTTTAAAGGGCATTTTAATTATCATTTATAAAGACATACAGATCATAAATCCCTTTACAACGTTGTCTAATATACTCAGACCGTATTGAAATGTTGGATGAATTTGTGTCTAAATGCGAAATGCCAGATACAAATGTTATTCGTACATTCCATTTTAACTTTTAGCAGTGATAGGTAACATTGGCACTGCAGATACGGGATAACTACCGATCCCATGATGCTCAGAAAGTGCTGAGGCTTTAGTCATTCAAGGGCTGGCAAAGCATTTTGTGAAATGCAATTTACAAAAAGCTGCAGTGACAAGGCTCACCATCCCTTTCCAACATCCTCCTCAATGTGCAGAACATCTTGAAGACTTCTAATCTGTCTAAGTATAAATATTGACGGATGTTTATTTCCAAGCATCTGTTTGTCCTATGTGTTGTCTTCTGTTGCGATGCAGGAGCACTGACACCATAATGATATTAACGGTTTCAGGAAGAAAAATAATTTTGCAAGAGACAAATACAAACACTACAGTGGAAACTGAGGTGTGTTTAGCATGGTATTGAAGTTTTACGTCTGTAAATGATACTGTTATTTAATCCTGATTTAAAAAAACTCGCACTTTACACATTGACGCTCAAGATGGATATTGGTGGCATACTTAATATTCTGAAATCTTATCAAAACATTTTGAAAGGCACTCATAAACCACCTTTTTTTGACAACTGTTTTTCATTAATCTCAGATCTTAATTTAACCAATTTCCCTTCACAATTAATTATAGTGATCACCCCCAAGGTATTTAATTTGGAAATTAAATTACACTGGAGGTTTGTGTGGGTGGATACAATGTACACAAGGTGCAACCATATTTGGAAGCATAATTAGCTCTATCAAAGACAAAGCTATGGATGTAGTATCTTAGCTACTAATGAAGTTGCGTCATTTGAGGTTGGATTTGAGCTCCAAAGAGGGTTGTTGAGTTTAATTAACAATGTGTGATACAGTGGCTGATTTTCTCATTAGACTTGCTTGAAGGCATGAAAAAAGCAACAATAATTAGCTACCAATGCATGCATGTATAGGGATTTTATTATAGTATCTAAGACGTAACATACATTAACCTGGTATACACCTAGATTTATCAAGCATAGATAACTGTTAAGCTTCAATGCCTGTTCCAGAAAAGACGTGATAGGTATGGTAACAGGAGACTGAAATGTACAGGAATCTTTGAGGGTGTCCATGGCACATAGCAAGTTTCCCATATCTGGTACTTAATGTCAGCTTCATCAAATACTATGTGGGCCCACCAATCTCAGGTTGGCCAAAATATAAATCCCTATCTGTCATGCAACTCCAATAATGCTTTAACAGCTGGGGCTCTACCATTTCCCCATGCTTGCATGCAGTACCGGCCTTAGGCCTTTAGGCGCCCTGTGCAAAAAATCTTCACAGCGCCCCCCCCCCCCCCCCTTGCCATCCATGTATAGTGTGTGTATAGGAGTGTAGTTAGGGAATTTATTAAATTAATAATGATTCAAAAGCAAATATTCATTCCTCATTTCCTGTTGTTACCTGGTTGGGAGAGGGGCATGCTGATCTGAACCTGGTCTGCCCCTCCACTGGGTACAGACCATGCATAACTGTCTCGCAAGCTCAGGGACTTGCAGAGTCCTGTGGTAATCTGCGGCAGCGCTCTGATTATCCCAAGCAAGGAAGGCAGCTACTTATGATCTGCATGCAACAGAAGTGCAGGCCAGAAGTGCCAGACTGCCTCCCCTACATTACCGAGATGCAGACTAAGTATGACACATAATACTGTAAGTGGTTTTGCTTTGGAGCTCTGGATTATACTTATTTACCTTGACCTCTTTGGAATAAAAATTTGTAGTAATGCGCTGCTTCTCTATTTATCACAGAGCTCCACAACAATAAAACTCCCAGTAATGTGGAGCTCTGTGACAAGATCAAACACTATACAACAATACAACTCTAAGTAATGTGTCTATTAGTGTATCACCGAGCTCCCTAACTATACAACACAGATTAATGTCCATTTTATATACCAGAGCTCCACTGTAATACATCTCACTATAATATGATGTAATGTTTGTGTTGTCTGTGTATGTGATAGGTGGGATTACTGGGTTGTGATGTGTATGCTATGTGTTGGCTGTGTGTGATATTTGTAATGGGTGTATTAACTGTGTGTGATATGCGTGTATTGGTTGTATGTGATATTTGTGCTGGGTTTATTGGCTGTGTGATGGGTATTTAATTTAGATAAAAATATGCATTTAAGCCTATGTGCACACAGACCCACAGTCAGATGCACACAGTTATACATATACACTGTCAAATCCACCACATGCACACAGTCGCAGGCAGATAGTCACATACACAGGATCAGGCAGAAACACACAGGTACAGGCAGTCACACACATACCCAGTTACAGGCAGATAAACACACTCACACACAATTACAGGCAGACAGTCACACACACAGGTACAGAAAGGCAGTAACATACATACAGCCACACATTCAGTCTTACACACACACACACACTTACATGCAGACAGTCACACACACACAGGCAGACAGCCACATACATACACACAGGCAGACAGCCACACACACAGACAGCCACACACATACACACACATAGGTAGACAGCCACACACACACACAGGCACACAGCCACACACACACACGCACACACAGGCAGACATTCAAACACACACAGAGACAGCCACACACACAGGTACAGACAGGCCACACACACAGGTACAGACAGGCAGTAACATACATACAACCACACATTCAGTCTTACACACACACACACACACACACACACTTACATGCAGACAGCCACACACACACACAGGCAGACAGCCACATACATACACACAGGCAGACAGCCACACACACAGACAGCCACACACATACACACACATAGGCAGACAGCCACACATACACACAGGCAGACAGCCACACACACACACACACACAGGCAGTCACACACAGGCAGACATTCAAACACACAGACATCTACACACACACACACAGGCAGACAATCACACATAGTTACCTCTGTGGAGGCAGTGCAGCTCTTGGAGACTTGGAGACAAACACACCTGGCACTTTTAGCTCCGCCCCCACCATCGGTTTAGCCCCACCACACGTAAGCCCTGCCCCCGCCGCACGGTAAGCTCCGTTCGCGCCACAATAGTTTTTATTTATTTTATTTTTTTTATAATCTGTGGGGATATTTATGGGATGATAATAGTAAACAGTCGAGAATTGCCCACTATTTCAATTCTCTAGATCCCAAAGATCGTTATCATGTAAGTGAAATGTATTCCATATAAATAAAATCACAATTTGTTATAAAAACAGATACAATTTACTGTGACAATTTAAATAATACTAATATGTAACACGCGTGATAATAATCAATGAATATTTAGTATAACATAGTATGCAATACAATGGCAATACACATTCCAATGTTTACAGCATCAACTGTCACTTAGTAAGATTAATGAGGGTGCTTTAGAGACAAAGAAAGTTTCCTTTCACACAGCACAGCAAAAGGCCATACAACTTTGGCTAGCAGTTAACTAATAACCCTTTCAATGCTGACTAGATCCTCCTAGGCATATAATAACTATTCTCGTGTAATTTTAATTAAAATAACATTTAAACCAGCTCATTAATCATTTCCTGGAACCATCCAATAAGAGTAATCTACCAGATTCTATAAGCAAAATTTTAATTTGCCTAAAAATATATCTTATTTTAGAGCAAATCAATACACCTGGATAAAACCAATGGTATGCTAATATGTGATAATATCACCTAATATATATATAATTATTCTTAATTCCACCTGCAGAATGTAATGTCTATAACTATATATTCTTTAGTTAACTAAGATTTCTAAATATCAAAATCTGACCGTGATTTATCCAGTCATATATCATGCTATTAGAAAATGTTTAATTAATTTAGATTAATTAAATAAAACCAGCATATTTACCAGTTAAGTAGATATTCTCATCAGATGCTTTTAGATAGTCCCAGGAACTTGAATGCGTGTATGATTGATTGCATGGAAGTATGTAAGTAATAGTGAAAAGAGTGTTGCTTATAAAGTAAGAGTAAAATTCTAAGTGTTTCTTGAGTTGGGTCCAAGAATGTTAGTTAGTCCCAGAGTGAGTATCTGTCATAGATTTCTCTGCATGTCCGAATCTGAAAGCCCAACTTTCTCTTTCAACTCCGACTGATTCTTCTCTCACTCACTTGCTTTCTCACTTAGCCTGCGATCCTGACTTTTAAAGGGCCAGGCTTTCTGTACGTCATTAGGTGATAAAGCCAATAGGAAATTGAAGGTCTGGTTAACCTGCAGATTGCAATTTAGGTATTTGGTCCATAGAGGGCAGTATCGCCTCACTAAACCTTCCTATCCAGGAAACAGTTAACTTTTCCTGATGACGATTTTGATGTAATTTGGCTTATCTAAAATGACCACCACAATTTAAGTTTACTTGTCAGTTCAAAGCATTTGCCTCAGTCTCTGTGTCGGCAATTTCTGTCGTAATTTCTAAAACTGACAGTTTAAACTTAATTTCAACTTTTACTTTACAATAAGACCTTGTGAAATTTAGAAAGTAAAATTAATTACTGAGTCTTATCTGGTCACTGGTGTCTGGCTTTCTTGTGTGAAGCTAACATTAAGAAGAGTATTCCATCCCCCTTCTCTGTTAGAGTCATTGCCTTGTTTATATAATGCATTCCTTAGTTCAGGCTAGTGTTTAGTTACAAAAAGGCAATTATGTGTCTCTTTGTTAGCTTGAAGATAGCAAAATGGAGTCTGCTCTGTTCTGAGTTACTCTGGCGATATACACTTTTAATTTTTATCATAGCACAAAATGTCTGCCAATATAAATATCCTGACAAATCCCAGCCAGCCATGTGTGAGCCGAGTCTGCCGCATGGCGCCCCCTGCTCCCATGGTGTCCTGCACAGCTCGCACACCCCTAAGGCCGGCCCTGCTTGCATGGTTCTATGTAGTACTAAGCCGTGTTTGTGTGTTTGAATGCAAGCATGTTTTTGTATGGATTATGCTTGTGTGAATGGGTTGTGTTTGTATGTTGCGTTGGAGTTTGAATTCAAGCATGCATTTATGTTTAGTGTTGGTTTTTGAATGCTGTGGTGTGTTTATATATACTTTTGGTGTTTAACACAGAGGTGTGTTTGTATGTTTGTATGTAGTGTTGACGTTTGTATTCAGTGTTGGTGTTGAATGCTGAGATATATGCACATATACACATACACTACTACACACACACTGTAAAGCACATATACACATTGAAACACATGTAGATATACAGACACATATACACACACCAAGACACATGCAGACACAGACACATAGACTGACATAGATACAGGCACATCGGTGCACATACAGACAAACAGATACACAACCTGACACACATGCGGATGCTCAGATGAACACATTGACACACATACAGATACACAGACACATATACTGTCAGACATGCTGGCACAGACACTGACAGAAATACCAACACAGATATAAATACATACACTGACACACACGCAGGCACATATACTGACAGACATACTGTCACACACACGGACACATACACTGACAGACATACTGACACACACAGATACATACAATGATATACATACTGAAACACACAGGCAGACATATTGACACATACACAGACATACTGACACACACACACACAGACATACTGACAAACACAATGATAGATATACTGACCTACACAGATCCTGAGGTGCTAGGGTAGAGGCACCATGCTATCCTAGACACCCTGGGTTACATATTGTTGATGAATCTTCTGTCACTCCATCACCTTAGATCCTTAGGTGCTAGGATTGAGATACCAGGTTACCCTAGATATATGGGGTTACGAATTGCTGAAGTATTATCATATATTTAATATTCAATCACTTTATTTGATGTTTCAACACCTTATAGTCAATTTTTATTATCATATTAATAAAAGTTAAATTTTAATCTTAATTATTTTCTTAAGGGCACTCAAGTCTCCTCTCTTGCCTGTCACTACTTTGGTAGTTTATATGGGTCAACCCCATTTTTTGAGTGTTTTCCTTGAGCTTCCAGTCTCTTTCTGTTCTCACCATCCCACACAGCTTCTCTCTCTGTGGGAGGAAGTGACTTGCGGCTGTCACTTCCCTTTAGCTGGCTGCCGAAAAGCCTGGTAGTGCTTTTAAAGGGCCACAGCACCCAACCAGGCCCCTGCTAAAACAAGTCAACTGGGTGACCCTAAGGGCATGGGCCACCTGTTGGGCCACCTAAGTGTGTGGGTCGCTGGCTGTATTGGCGGGCCCTTGGGGGTGGAGGGGGAATAAATAGATAAGGGCAGTAAGGGCCCATGAGGCAGCTACCTTGGGCCCTCAGAAGTAATTGGGCCCTGGGCAGCTGCCCCGTTTGCCCCACCTTAAAGACGGCCTTGGCAGTTCTATTTAATCTCAGCTTTATTAAATTACAAAAAAAGCTAACCTTAAAGTGCCATCGTCACTGTCAGGAGACTTGCCAAATCTGCAAAAGTCCCTTGATGGTGACATCACTGCTGATGTTCTAGTGGCCACGTGATATGCATAAAACACAATGCTATATTTATATGTCTATAGGTAGACTCCCGGTTCCAAATGGAAACCAGAAGTCCAAAAAAGGAAGTCACCGGGTTGTACTGATGAACAGGGGGTAACCCTTAATTAGTAAGCACAGAAAAAAAGAAAAAAATATACTAGTTCACTGACACATATGCCCAGACGGGTACTGTGCCAGGAAAAAGTTGTGCAACCCTGTAGAAGTATGCTAAGCAGTTAAAAGAAAAATATTTATTGAAACTAAAATCACTTAGTCTCCTGCCAAAATAGATACAAAAGTAGGGTAGGCATCAGCCAATAGCAAAGCTGCAGGTAACAGTCCAAGGTAGAGAGGACTAATATATGTATACTGCAAGCAAACAGTCTATATACACTATATAGTCTGGGGATCACCCAAGAATCTCTCTGTCTGTTACTCCATACTAACAACTAAAAAGCTGCCTAAGAAGGAACTCTGTTACCTCAGCATAGCATAATGCTAATGCCTACTATTACTACCAGATCTAATGAGGGACTAAGATAAATATCTAAGTGCTACTACCCACAACCCCAGTTCATAGTGAAAAAAAGAATCAAAGTAAATAAAATAAAATAAAGAAAAAAGCCCAACGCGCGTTTCAGCGTATCAAGACGCCGTCGTCAGGGGCAAATACAAAAAACTAGCTACATCTCCTGCTCCTTAAATAGCCGGTATGTGATCAAACATACCGGCAACAGCTGATTGCCCGTAACGGGTACTTGCCTTTCATTGGTTCAGAGGAACAAACGGTCCACCTATCCAGCGACCGGGACCTGTGCCAGCCAATCCCCTCCATGCGTCCCACGTGGTGGCTACGTCATCGCCAAGTCACGTGGGTGGGGAGGGAAGGGGGCGGCAAGTGTCGGCTGTACCTCCTCCAGCAAAAAACGCCGATACTCTATGAGTCAGGCGGACGTCACCGAGTGGGCGGAAAACTCCTCCCCCAGTGTTGACGATACCCAGTGAACCACTGGGACGTCACTGAATATGGGGAGTATCCATGCTCGATAATTAGTGACGAGGAGGTTAAAAAGGAGGTTTCCCATTAATGCACGGCAAAATGAAAATAAAGGTCCCCCTCAAGTCAAGAGGGGAATTAAAGAACCGCTCTATTATCAGCCCCTACAGTATAAAGGGGATAATATATCCTATCCAATAAATTTGCCCCAACCTTATACAGTGGAACCTCGAAACTCAAACGGTCCCTTACCCGAACAATTCGGTAGTCGAACAAAAACATTTAGAAAAAAATGTCTTGGTGCACAAACAATCCTCGTTAACGAACAAATCATGCCACAAACATGTTCAATTATAAAGCTATGTCTTACTTTAGACACATTTTCAATGCCAGAAGAACTGTTACCTATCCCCATCCAAACAATAATATCTCTTCTCCTTTCCACTTACGCCATCAACTCTCATCATTACAGGTAATCTGAAGTTACATTTTTATTTAATTTACTGTACATTGTGTTTATTTTTTTTTCTATATGATTTTATGCATGTAAGGTATTGTTAAACTGTAAAATGTTTGTTAAAATGCTGTAATTTTTGGGGGGGTCTGGAACGAATTAATAAAATTCACATTAATTCTTATGGGAAATGTTGATTCGGTTCTCTAACAAATCGGAACTTGAACAGCCTTCTGGAACGTATTAAGTTTGAGTTCCGAGGTTCCACTGTACCAATGCCCAATTCTTTTTTATGTATATAATAACATACAAAAGAAGATCTTAATAAAATAAAATGTTTGGTTTTGTTTGCAACCTCTCTGCATCTTGCTAAGATAAAAGTTGTAGACCAACCACAGCTATAACAATTATCTGGGCCAGCATTTTAGTTCTGGACTATCATTTAGGGTAGAATAAGTGCAGACCTCAACAAAAATAGAACCTTAACCCAAACAATTAGAAAGAAAGAAATACTCCCTTAATCTTAAATAACAAATAGAATGTGGCTGAAAAGGGAGGCAAGGCCTGCTCCTTCCAAAATAATCTATTACTGTTAAATGTCAGCTCATCCCAACCATAGGCATTATAAGTTGGGGGGTAGTGGGCTTGATGCTCCAGATGTAGAATTCCTTAGCCCTGGTTAGCTCTACATTTGGTGGAGGGGGCTGGAGAATATTAGTTCTTGTTTTTTTACATTTCTAATTTTACATCGAGCAACTGCTTCACAAAGCAGCCATCTATTCTAAGAAGAAACATCTGCAGAGATGGTTCTTTGACCCATTTATATATGAACTGTCAGGATTAACCACTCCTCGTTCCCTAGATTGTTCCTACTTCCTCATAAGGTGTGGCCAGGCCTCCACATTGCGTGAACAACGTTCATTCTGTTAAAAGAAAGCATGGTGCAACAGTGCATCGCTCAATTATTTTGTTTCAATCGATCGACAAAGAGTTGCTTCCTGAGCTCATCTTGCTTGTCATATCGTGTTGATGCCTTCTCCTCTCCAGACCACAGACCGGCTTTGACACTGCGAGATTGCCTCCTGATTTTGGTACCAGGAAAAGTGGACTCTATGCTCCCCATCGTTTTTTGTGGAGACATCACATGACTGTACATAAAGAGTAAAGACTGAGCAATCCAAAATGAAACTATTAGCATACTGCCTCCTCTATCTCACTCATGTCTAAAATATTTCCTTCTTATTAATCAGTGCACCAGTCTTCAGTCCCCTTTGTGTCCCTTCCTCCTTATCTGTAGTGTCCAATACTTGAGTTATGTAATGACAGCAATCTTTTCTTTTCTTACATAGGTAGAAAGATGATAACTGAAGTCTCAGAAACCCCTTCTCTGAACAGAACTGAGACTGTGCAACTCAGCTCTCCCTTACACACTGAGCCTTGTAGTACTTTGTTTAACAAATCCAACAGTTCAGTCTGCATAGGCCAGAATGTGAGGCTCCTGATTGGCCCAGCTGCTTCCTAGAGTGACAAAAAAAAAGAGCTGATGTAATGTATAAGAAGTTAAGAAGTAGTAGGGAAAAAAAAGTATATTTTATTATTTTGAATTTTATGTTTTTACATGCATATATTTTAATGCACTATGCGTTCATTAAAAAGGAGTGCCTGTTTAAAGGGACACTATAGTCACCTGAACAACTTTAGCTTAATGAAGCTGTTTTGGTGTATAGAACATGCCCCTGCAGCCTCACTGCTCAATCCTCTGCCATTTAGGAGTTAAATCCCTTTGTTTATGAACCCTAGTCACACCTCCCTGCATGTGACTTGCACAGCCTTCCATAAACACTTCCTGTAAAGAGAGCCCTATTTAGGCTTTCTTTATTGCAAGTTCTGTTTAATTAAGATTTTCTTATCCCCTGCTATGTTAATAGCTTGCTAGACCCTGCAAGAGCCTCCTGTATGTGATTAAAGTTCAATTTAGAGATTGAGATACAATTATTTAAGGTAAATTACATCTGTTTGAAAGTGAAACCAGTTTTTTTTCATGCAGGCTCTGTCAATCATAGCCAGGGGAGGTGTGGCTAGGGCTGCATAAATAGAAACAAAGTGATTTAACTCCTAAATGACAGTGAATTGAGAAGTGAAATTGCAGGGGAATGATCTATACACTAAAACTGCTTTATTTAGCTAAAGTAATTTAGGTGACTATAGTGTTCCTTTAAGGAAGATTATGGTAAACATTTATTAATGAGAAAAGAGTATATTTCTAGAGGCAATTTCTCTGACTGCCATACGTGCATTCCTCTGCCTTTTTTCAGATTAGTTTTTCTAACAGACATGATAGCCTAGGGATTATAGAAGAATGTGTAGCATGACCCCTTAAGAATCAAGGCTATTTTGAGATGCGACACGTTTGTGATCAAGGCCTTTTTGACACTTTTGTCATGGGATTATACTACCACAACTTCACCCTTTCTAATTAAGTACACCAATACATATTATATATAATTTTTGTAAAGGGAAAATATGGCATTCGTTTGATACCCTAAATGTATAAATAACACACACGTTAAATATGAATGACATCATTTAAAACAAAATATTATATTTTTCAGTTTACATTTATTAATTTCAATATAGCAAATGCAATTAAAGAAAAATAACTCAAAATAGATTCACTTATTAGCTCTGTTTGTTGAAAAGCCCAATATGCCTAAGATTTCAATTTTTTTTTCGAAGTTATAAAACAAATATTGCAAGGAGTGAAATGCAGTTTTAAAGCTAAAACTTTGCAAAATTTGTCATGCTGATATCGCAGCTAATAGTAGTAACAGTATCCAAAACCGCTACGCAAAAGTATATTTGTAGAAATTACATCTTCCAGGCTACCATATTTATTCGAATCTAATAAAGTTTCCAAAATTTGAAAGCGCATTAGATTCGACGGCTTATTACATTCAGGGCAAAATTCGACATTTTACAACTAATTGCATTCTGGCAAATTTGCATTCCTGTGAATTTACACAGTAGAGGTAAAACTGGTGAATTCAAACAGACGATTACAGACGAATTCAAACAGACGAATTCAAACAGACAAATTCACACATCAATGTTACTACGGTATATGGCAATACAAATTTTCATTGTAGCATGTTGTATAGTAGTATCTTCTTGTGTAAATGCGCATTATATTCAACGGAAAACACATTTTTCAGCTTCAAGTTTTCAAAAATTGAGCTGCCCATTAGATTCGATGGCGTATTAGATTTGAATAAGTACGGTATTTAACTAAGAGCATTTTGCACTTTTCAGTTAACAATTTTATCACAATCCTTAGTCAAATCTTTTATTTCTAATTTTGTTTTGTACACATTTTGTGGAAATGCACAGACCGTATGTTGGGTCCCACTACTGTAATGATCCCATATTTATATTCTGCTACTGTTCTCGATTACAATGATACCCCATATATACCATTGCCCCTAATCCTCCCTTGTACTTCACCCCTAGTTATCTAATGAAACAGTCCCTGTTGGTAAAATATCTCATGATGAAATAATTACGTCATGCGTCCTTAACCCCTTAAGGACACATGACATGTGTGACATGTCATGATTCCCTTTTATTCCAGAAGTTTGGTCCTTAAGGGGTTAAGGAGCTAGCCTAAGCAATTCCCTGCATGCTAAGTAATAAATAATTATAGGTTTTAACACTTTCAGTGCCAGGGGTGTGCCATTAACATTTCTTCGCAATATGCTGATCACATATCTGTCAATCAGATGCTTAAAACAATGACATCATATTTTTACGTGCTTTGAAAGCTATTTTAATAAATCATGTGAGTCTAATATATCAGGTGGTTTCCAGACAGAGGAGTGTGGAGTCAAATCCTGTGGGTGGTGTCTGGCGTTCAACGGTCAACGGTCACCGCTGACTATGGAATTGCAAAACGTATTTATTCTTTATAGAATATTTACAAGGAAAAGGCAATTTGCTTAATAAAAACGGAATTAAAAAACAAACAAACAAACAAACAAACACATATACACAAGCAAACAAGAAACTGATGTAGTAGCGTGCTCATTGTGATTTTATTCAGGGATCCTTGGCTCTGCGATAGTTTTGGCATCACAACTGCTCTCCTTTTTACACCGTATAGCTGTTTATTTGTTCTTTTGCACAGAACATTGCCTTTGCTGGCTGTTTGAAGAGCTTCTTGGGATTTCTAAGTAGAGAGTGTGTCCTCTAATGCTCTGTATGCAGTTGCTCTCAGCAGAGTGGCTCATCCAGATTGCTGGGGAAAAAAAATAGCTTTCACGCACCAGTAATCTTTGGATGTTGTGTGAAGTTTCTGAACACAGTCTTTTGCATCATGCTATTAAAATCACTTGCTGATTTATAGCAAACAAAAAGGAAGATCAAGCTGAACTGGCATTTCACCTGTAAACAAGAGAATACAAAGTGGTTTAAAGAAAGGTTACTGATGAATAGCTAGCTGCTTATCTGTAAAACCTACATCCGAAATATAGCCATCAGTATAAAGGACGATAAAAATGTATCCTACAGAATGACCTCGGAACCATCAAAGCAGAGTCATTAAAATTTGGAACACAGAATGGGAAGAGGAGACATACAAAGTACAAAAGCTTTAAATGTAACATTCAGTTTGCCTATAATATTTTTATACAAGGGATAGCATCTTTGCAGCTGATTGCTAGTAATTGATGCTGGCATATATATGCAGGGCTTCAGAACACCGTTTTTTATATTTGTATTCCCCTTTGAACAAATATGATAATGTTTTTGTATGATGACAGAATTCAAACAAAAAAACAAACATGAATACAATAACTATAAAAGAAATGTTAGAGGTCCAAATACACGGAAAATCAGTCAACAGGCTGAGACAGTAGCTTTTTTTTTTTTCTGTTTTTTTCTCTTATTTTTCAGACCATGCCTGCCATTTTATCGTTTCGAATATTTCATCATTTATGGCTTGGTATATTAGTCATCATAAATATTTACTGGCCCATCCCTATCTCCTCTATTTTGTTTATTAATTAAAATTTCCTTACTTATTTAAACTTTATAGATTCATTTATTCTCTTTCTTATTGGTATTCCTTAAGGGGTATCACCTTACCCTAGAGACAAAGTGGGAGGAGGGGGAAACCAGCAAATCTTCAAAACAGAAAGAAAAAAAAGAAAAATTAACACATTCATACCTTCATTCACACCATATCTTCCAACAAAGTCAGTCGTTTTTATTGTTTATTGTGAGGAGTAATGTCTATTTCGTTCTTATCTCTCTAGGGCTTATTAAGTCACTATTAATAGTTCCCTCTCTAGTTGCTCCAATTTTTTTTAGCCAATTTACCCATTTATCATAGTCCTTATTTTGATTTTATTCAACCCTGTTTCCATTTGAATCTGGTATTTCAATTGTTGAATGAGCTGTAACTCATTGAACGGCTGTGCATTTTTCAATTCCTGGCAATAATAATCTTTGCCGCTACCAGGCAGTTTGTTGTCAGAACTTGATTCGTTTTGCTAAGGAAAGGCCATCTCAAGTGCAACAACATAATTTCTGGTGTCGCTTTTATTTTTATATCATTTAAACTACACAGTAATGATTTAGCCATAAGCCAAAAGGGTATTACCTTTTTGCAGCTCCACCATATGTGGAGATAATCCCCCTTAGTTTCTCCACATCTCCAACATAGATCGTTATTATTTTGTAACACTCTTGACATTTTTGAAGGTACCAAATACCCTTTATTGATCACTTTGTAAAATGTTTCCATTAAAGAGAGACTGTGCACATATTTATTTATTTTAATTATTGCTTCATACCATTATTTTAATTCTATGGGGCAGTTCAGAGCTTTTTCCCAACTTTTTATTGCCGTTGGAAAGTTCTCTGTTTTTGTAATATCAAGTATTTTGTACATTTCGCGAAAAGATTCTTTGAATCTTTCCTATTAAAGATTGTTTTTAATATATGGTATGATTCTCCATTATTCATAATTGATTTGTTCTTCAAATAGTTTTTAACTCTTAAGTATGGAAAATCCTCTCGATTTGGAAGGGACATTGTCCTAACTAATATATCAAAGGTCTTTAATTCGTTATTCACCATTAGATCCCCAACCTTTCTAATATTTACAACTTTCCAGTCTTTTAGCTATATATTCATTATATCCATTTCAAGACATTCTATATCTTGGAAACCCAAGATCCTATTCTTGATATCTATTTTCTTTTTTACTTTTTCCCATATGGGAATTATTTGATTCAACACAAATGATAATGAATAATCGCATACCTTATTATTCCATATAATATTAGACAGATTTTTTGTTTGACATAGATCTGTTTCAATCCTCCACCATACTTCTTTTGGATAAATCTCTTTTTGCAACATTGCCATATGATACATTATCCCAGCTTCATAATATCTTTCAATATTCGGGAAGCCTAGTCCCCCTTTATTTATATTGCAGCTCATAGTATTCATTTTTATTCTAGGCTTTTTCCCCCTCCAGACGAAATTGGCAAAAGAAGATTTAATCATTTTTAGCCATGGTATAGGAATAATTAATGGCACCATCCTAAACAAATAAATCCACTTAGGCAGAACGTAAGATCTCAAAGTGTTAACTCTACCCCACCATGATATTTCTAAATGGCGCCATTCTTTTAAGTCTTTGTTTGTATTTTTCAAAAGATGCATACATTTTGTTTCCATTATTCCTTCTAGCTTTTTATTTATTCTAATTCCTAGGTAGACAAATTCTTCTGATTGAGAAAAGTTGAATCTATTTTGTAGTTTTTCTGTTATATCTTGTGCTATATTCTTATACATTGCAATAGATTTGGATAAGTTCAATTTATAGTTGGATACCTTACTGTATTGTTCAATTTCTGCTATCACATATGGTAAAGAATTTTCTGGATCATCGACATATAAGAGAGTGTCATCTGCATATAATGAGATCTTTACATCTCCTTTAGAAATAGGCAGACCCTTAATTAGCGTGTTTTGTCTCATTTTCTAAGCAAATATTTCAACATTAATGATATACAAAATTGGCGACAAAGGACAGCCTTGTCTCGTACCGTTTTCCAAGCCAAACCAATTTGAACATATATTTTGACCTATGGACCTAGCTGCCGGTTTCTTATACAGGGTGCCTATCGCATCTAACACCCATCCTGAGATATTAAAGGCCTTTAAAGCCTTAAACATGAATCCCCAGCTGACCCTGTCAAACGCTTTCTCTGCGTCTAATGACAGGATCAGCAGGGGACTCCCTTTCTTATCTGCTAAATCAATTGAATCTATTAACCTTCTGATATTGTTTCCTGCGTTTCTCCCAGGGACAAATCCAACCTGGTCTGGTTTAATAATTTCAGGTAAGACTGTTTTTAATCTCTTTGCAATAATTGAAGTGAAAATCTTGACATCTACATTTATTAAAGAGATCGGTCTATAACTTTTTACATCTGTTGATATTTTGCCTGTCTTCAAAATTGGCAGAATATTGGCCCTCAACATCTCCTGTGGAAATGATCCTCTGTTTACAGCCTCATTGAAAGTTCTAGTTAACGGTTCCACAATCATGTTTTTCATTACCTTGAAGAACTTATTACTAAGCCATCTGGTCCAGGAGTTTTAAAATTGGCTAATTTATTTATTGCTTCTGTTACTTCTTCTTTAGTGATGACCTTGTTTAATAATTCGGGATTATTCTAGCTCCTAGTGACCGAATAATCTAAATTTTATTAAAGACAGGAGGCGAATATTTGCTTATCTTTCTTTACTGAAACTCCCAGCAGCAAAGAAACAGTTAACAGCAGTGTAAAAAAGTTTAACCAATCAGAGTGCATCACAGCAATATAAACTGTCATCAGGCTCCTCCCAATTCCTCTTTCTTGATGTAGCCGATCAGTTGTAGAGTCAACCATGTAAAAGTAGTCATTAAAACGATGAACAGGTAACGGTGAAGGTATCTTTAAGGATGAAGGTAGTGATCAACCCGCAGGTAGAGTCAAGGCAGAAGGCAAGCGATCTTCACACTAGGAGGAAGGAGAAACATCGTGAAAGTATGGTCTCTTTGGCAAAAGAAAAACCAAATAAATGCAGTGAACTGACTTCCAATTTAGTGCAAGCTCTAACTATGGTAATAACAGAGTGGTATAACAGTAAATGACCATCTAGAATTTAATGAACTAAATATAATATAAAAAACGGGTTATAATAATAACGACCTAATGAGTCTAGGTTAGCGAAAGAGAGGATGTAAGTCATAGTTAGAAATTGGAGGTAGTACAGGATACTTACCTTGAAGGGTGGGAAGAGAAAACTAGGGTGGGAAAATATTCGCCTCCTGTCTTTAATAAAATTTAGATTATTCGGTCACTAGGAGCTAGAATAATCCCGAATTTTATGGCAAGACAGGAGGCTTCATATTTGCTATTTTAACGCACAGATAGCAAGGACAGAGAAACGTGAGGAGAGTGTCTAAAATAAAAGGTACGGAAGGTGGATTCTCTAGACCAATCAGCGGAGGATAGAATTTCCGCTAAGGAACCTCCAGCTAAGAGTGCTGAAGAGGCGGCTGCGCCTCTAACCGAGTGAGCCCCGAAAGATGCATCAATGCCAGCCAGGGCTAGGAGCCATTTAATCCAGCGTGCAATGGTAGGGCACGAAACTGGTTTGTGAGGCCGTACATAGGATACCAGGAGGGGCCCGGTAGGTGCTCTGAGAAGGGTAGTGCGAGCGATATAGTGTCTTATGCACTGGGCTACGCTTAGGAGTGGTCTCTCCGAGAGGTAAGGGTAGCTCACGGTAGATGAGTTGGTCTTAGTGCGTCTAGTGATGTGAAAGTGTACCCCCTCTGGTGTGAAATCGAGGGCGTGAAAGTCGAAAGCCCTGATGTCGGAAACTCTTCGGAAGGAGACCAAGCAGAGGAGGAGAGCTAATTTGGCTGATAATTGGCGTAGGGAAAGCGCTTCGTTGTTGAGCATGACGGCAACGTCCCAGAATTGATTATATTTGGGATTCGGGGGTCTAGCGATGCGGATGCCCCGCAAGAGTCTGCAGACAGACGGGTGTTTGCCCACCGAAGAGCCTTCTATAGGAACGTGCGCTGCAGAAATAGCAGACCGAAACACGTTAATGGTCCGGTAGGATTTACCCTGGTCGAATAGAGACGACAGGAAGTTAATAATATTAATTATAGGTGTTGAAAAGGGATCAAGGTTCCTTTCCAAGCACCAGCAACTCCATAGGCGCCATGCAGAGATGTAAGAGCGTCTGGTTCCTGGGGCCCATGAGTCCCAAAGGAGTCCCTGAGCAGTTGTCGAAAGGCCTGAGACATTCCACGATCCCCTGAAATGGTCCAAGCCACTAGTTGGAGATGGTCTTGGATCGCCAATGGGTGAAAGTTGCCTATCGAGTCTCTGAGGAGGTCGTGGGTGCAGGGTAGCAGCAGGGGAAAGTCCACTGACATTTCCAGTAGGTAAGGGTACCATGGTTGGGCCCGCCATAGCGGGGTCACTAGAGTTATCTTGACACCTTGAGTTCTGAGAAGTTGTAGCGTGCGTGGAATCATGGAGAATGGAGGGAACGCATATGCCCCTGACATCGGCCATTTCTGTAGGAAGGCATCGACTGCAAGGCACGCTGGGTCCGGTAACCAGCTGTAAAAAGCGTCCGTCTGCCTGTTGAGGCGAGATGCAAAGAGGTCCAGGTTGAATGGTCCCCGGCAAATCTGGAGATGCTGAAATATTTGTGGATTCAGTTGCCAATCGCTGGAGTCCCTCCAGTGGCGGGAGAACCAGTCTGCGACGAGGTTGTCTGTTCCCGGCAGATATTCCGCTCGCAGGGAGATATTCCTGTCTAGGCAGAACTGATATAATTCCTTGGTCAGGTCTGAGAGCATCTTTGATTTGGAACCTCCTAGATGATTCACGTAGCGGACTGCGGACACGTTGTCCATCTTCAGCACAACTGAACAGTTGTAGACATCTTTGGCGAAGCTGCGGATTGCAAATGAGCCTGCAATCAGTTCGAGGCAGTTGATGTGAAGTGCGCGTTCTGAGTGGGACCAGAGTCCTCCTGTAGAGGTTTCCGAGCAGGTTGCGCCCCATCCGAGCAAACTTGCATCTGATTCCAGGATGAAGTCTGGTTGGGATCCGAAAATGGCTCTTCCATTCCAGGCATCCATATGTTGTAGCCACCAATGGAGCTCGAGCCGGACCTCGTCTGTGAGTGTGATCTGTTGGTCGTAAGACGTCGACTGGTGTAGGTATTGGGTCTTTAATCGTTGCAGTGCCCAGTAGTGCAGTGGGGCAGGGAATATAGCCTGTATTGAGGCGGAGAGCAAGCCGATGGTGCGGGCTAGATCCCGTAGGCGAAGGTGTGGTGATATCAGTAACTTCCGAATGTCTCTTTTTATGGATTTTATTCTGGGTGCCGGAAGTTGAAGGACTGCTTGAACGGAGTCTATCTGGAATCCCAGGAATTGTATCGTCTGGGACGGTGTTAGAGATGATTTCTGGTGATTGATCACGAAGCCAAGATTCTGCAATAGGGCGGAGGTCATGTGTGTATGATGGAGGAGGGTTTCCTGGTCCTGTGCCATGAGAAGGATATCGTCCAGATAGATTATGGAGCGGATTCCTTGGGACCGCAGTAAGGCCATCACTGGTTTCATTAGTTTGGTAAAGCACCAGGGTGCGGAAGATAGGCCGAAGGGGAGGCAGGTGAACTGCCATAGTGTCTGTTCCCAACGAAACTGAAGGAGGCAGCGGTGTGCTGGTGTTACCGGCACCGTGAGGTATGCATCCTTTAGGTCGAAGCGAGAGAACCAATCTCCCTCGGAGAGTAGGTCTCTCAATAAATGGATCCCTTCCATTTTGAAGTGACGGTATACGATGAAATTGTTCAGATCTTTCAGGTTGATGACTGGTCGTAGACCCCCTGATTTTTTCTTTACCAGAAACATGTTGCTTACGAAGACCTGTGGGCCCACAACTCGTTCGATCGCACCTTTGGTGCATAGATCGTTGAGTTCGCTCCGTAGAGTCGACTCGTCTAGCAAAGACATTTTTATTGGGGTAGGAAGGGAATTTTGAATTGGTTCGACTGAAAAATCCAGGTGGAACCCGGACACCGTTTGAAGGATCCAAGGATCCTGAGTTAGTCGAGACCACTGTTGGGAAAAAAGGGTTAACCGGCCTGCAATAGGAATAAGAGAATAAGGAAGGTCCATTACCTGTAGCAGAGCGACTGCGTAGGGAAGCGGATCCACGTCCTCGGATTGCTCCGCGAGAGGGAAAAAATTGTCTGTGTTGGAATCGGGTATTGCCCGAATTCCAGGTGTCTGAAGGTCGAGGCCTGTAGCCTGTGAAGGCGGCTCTGCCAGTCGCTCGGCCTCTATAGCGACCAGCTCTTCCAGAAAAACGCTGAGAGCGAAATACCTTGCGAATAGAGGATTGTGCCTTTGTCAGTGTTGTAAAAACAGAGACGTGTTTACTTAGTTCTTTTATGAACTTGTCTCCAAATAACATGCCTTGAGCCTCTGGACCAAGTTCTTTGGTGCCTAGTTCGGCAAGTTTAGCATCAATTTTATAAAGGACGGCTTTCCGCCGCTCTGTTGATATTGCCACATTGGCATTGCCTAAAAGGCATAAGGCCCTTTGTGCCCACTCTCGCACCATATGTGCGTCAAATGTGCCACCTGATAAAGCCTCGTCTGCAATAATGAAGATTTGTGTGAGCGGGCCCGCCACATCCATCAACTTGTCTTGAGCAGTTTTAAGACCCTGTTCTAGACCTTTACGGGGGTCTTTTCCTGACTTGGTTAAAAAGGTCACAAGGAAGGGGTCGAATTCTGGTGTATTGGCCACCTTGTCTGGGATGGTGGGGCGTGGGCATTCAGCCCTTAATTTGGCTCTCACCTCTTTTTCTAAAGGCCGACGGAGCCACATTCTACAATATTTGGCAATGTGGTCTGGGGGTGTCCATTCGGCCGATCTAGGGTGCTTAATGCACCTGGGGTCAAATAGAGGGCGTCCAGAGGTGTCAAATAAGGTATCTATGGGGTCAGACTCCGATTTGAGTTCCTCTAGAGGTATGAGGGGTTCATTAGTTGCAGAATCGGATGGATAAAGGTCTCGGAATGTCTTATGAGGCGGAGCCTCAGTATCAGAGTGTTCTGCGTAGTATTCGTCTAATACTTGGAGGTTAAAATCAGAGGTAGAACCCTCAAATGCGTCAAATTTATCATGTTTGGGTTTTGAATAGGGCACTTTAGGGTGTTTAGCGGGCGCTTTGCCTTTACCGGCGGTGGCGCTATCGCCCTTCCAAGGGCGTTTGCGAGGGGCTCCTTCATGTTCCGAAGTGTGAGAATCTTCGGAATCTGAGAGTTGGGTAATGGCCGCCGTAGGGGCTGGTATTGTCTGCTCGCTGA
Source organism: Pelobates fuscus (assembly GCF_036172605.1). Lineage (NCBI taxonomy): Eukaryota > Metazoa > Chordata > Amphibia > Anura > Pelobatidae > Pelobates > Pelobates fuscus. The sequence continues at coordinate 58,909,001 of NC_086320.1, read as the reverse complement.
AAGCCGCTAAAGCTTTAGGAATAGATTCAGTGATGGCATTGAATAGCCAAGCCTTAAGTTCGGCAGAAACTGCTGGTTCTGGCACATCAGACATAATGTCAATAACAGTGGGGTCACCACAAAGAGAATAATATAATATACAATATATATATATATAGTTTAAAATTTTAATTTTTTTTTAATTTTTATTATTTTTAATTATTTTTAATTTTGGTATGCAGACAAACTAATTACAATGAGGCGGTGGACTTATACAGAAAGTAATTTTTGTAACAGTGGGGTTCATCCACAATATATCAATGGGGTTCACCCAGAGAGGAAGGACAATGAAATGTCCAAAATCAAATAACAGGTATGTGCCTGTGTTATGAAATAGGGATTACCCTGTATAGAGGCAGAAAAAAGGGGGGTCACCCTTGAAGGAAGGCTAGAGGGGGTCACCCTCTGAATAAAGGCTTGAGGGAGTCACCCTCAGTATCAAGCAAGGATTTTTTAAGTTGAAAAAACCTGTCAAGAAAAAGGGAAATTTTGAGTATGTATCTTTAATGATTTAAAATAAAAAGGTCTGGGGCTTTAAGGGATAAAAGTACTTACCGAACAGCTGGGTCGTGTTCTGCAGTGGGAGCTGAAATGCGAGTGAACCGCCGCGCATAAAATTTCCGCAAGATGGCGCTGAGAGGAAGCCCGGGAAAAGGTAAATAGAAATGGCCGCGGAAAGAAAAGGGCGGGAAACGTCTCTATGGAGACGCAATGCAACACACGAAGTGTGTGAGGGAAAAAACTGAGCGGAGCGGACCGGCAAAATGCCGGGCGCTGCGGGGAAAAGTGTGTCAGTTAAACAGACAGTATAAGAATACAAGTATGGTAGAAAAATAAGAGAGGCAATTGTGTTTATAGGTTGACTGGGGAGTCAGCCCATGTCACCTAAGCAGAGAGTAAAAGCACAGAAAATGCTGAGAAAAATACTAGAATAAGTAAATGAATAAATATATATAATATTAAAGCAATATACTCATATAAATATATATAAAAATCGAGCATAAATAGGAGTATAATTAGAATAGACTCACCTGGGAGGCTAAGCAGCAAAGAAAGAGGAATTGGGAGGAGCCTGATGACAGTTTATATTGCTGTGATGCACTCTGATTGGTTAAACTTTTTTACACTGCTGTTAACTGTTTCTTTGCTGCTGGGAGTTTCAGTAAAGAAAGATAAGCAAATATGAAGCCTCCTGTCTTGCCATAAAATTCTAATTGATCTGGGGATATTTTTGGTACTTCAAGATCTTTTATATAATTATCTATTGATTCATCCGTAGGTATATTGGGCAAGTTGTAAAGAGACTTATAAAATTGATTAAAGGTCTCCCCTATTTCATTCGGAGCTCTATATGTTTTACCTTCATGTATAATTTTATCTATACGATTATCTGCTAATTTCTTTTTCAGTTGGTTTGATAACATTTTATCTGCTTTATTTTGTCGATAATAATATCTAATTTTTAGTTTAATTATTTTCTTTTCTATGTTTTCTGATATTTTTTTCTTAATATTCTGTTTAATATTAGCTATTTTTATTTGCCCTTCTTTATCTGGATTTAATTTGTATTCTTTAGAAACTTTAAATAATTGAATATATAATTCTGATAGTCCTTTTCCTTCTTTTTTTTTGGCTCTCTTTTTAATATTTATACAGTGTCCTCTTATAGTCGCTTTATATGTACACCAGGTAATTAAATCTGAAGTATCTTCCGGTCTATTTTCCTCAAAAAAATACCGTGACAGTTCTTTCAGTAACTCCTGGTTTTCAATGCTAAATAATATTGAGTCATCTAGTTTCCAGGTAGTTCTAGGATAAATATATTTTCCATCTTTTAAATCCATTAAAATAATGTTAGGGTCTGACCGCATCATTATTTTGATCTCTATTTTTGTCACTTTTGGGTCTCCTAGGAAGAAATCAATTCTTGAATGTGAATTGTGCGGCCAAGAGTAAAACGTGTATTCTTTAGCTACAGGGTTCCAAACCCTCCAAATGTCCGAGGTTATTTTTTTTAATTATGTTATGGAAAATACTTGCATTTATTACGCCATTTTTATCCGAAGTTGTCTTATTATTATTAAATTTGTCTAATACAGTATCCAAAACACAATTAAAATCCCCTCCTATCACATACCTTATCACATACCCCATATAAACTTTTTCAACTCGTTCTAGAATATGGGAGAACAGTCTCATCGGATTACTATTAGGTAAATATACATTCACAATTGTGTACAGATCCCCATCAATTTCACAAATCAGTATTATAAATCTACCTTCTGTATCAATGTCCTCATGTTTTATTTCTACTTGTAGTAATTTAGAAAAACAAATAGCCACTCCAGCTTTCTTTTCATCTTTCCTTGAGGAAATCGATAATAATGGAATTTTTTTGCCAAGCCACCTGGTACTATCTCCTAAGGTCCAGTGAGTCTCTTGTAATTTTGAATTTTTTCTGCTACTAAATAATCGTTAAAGGCCCATCTTTTATGTGGGAGATTTAGACCTTGGATATTGATTGATGCAAATTTAACCATACCCTTTTCTTATCTCTCTAGAGTTTGACAATTCCCCACAAATAACCGCATAGTCTGTATATGCTAACACAACTGTACTATTCATACTCATCCTCCATTTATACACATTCATACTATCATCTTTATATTGGTCTCTAATTTCAGGAGACCTTCTTTCATACATAATTTGATGCCTCATCAAGGCAATCACTAAGTTCTACTTAGAACTTATGGGCGGGGTACATTGATCAATTGTGGCGGCGGGAAAAGGAAGCACCTAACTTATATAGAATTTCAATTTCATTTCTCTATTATTACAATAGAATTCTTGATTGATTATTGCTTGATATCTCTGGTAACCCCTTCATTATTTTGCGATGTTCTAATCATAGGATTTTTCAAAAAAAAAAAAGTATCTTAAGTGCCTAAGTGTTTACGTTTGTTCCATTATAATGTACTTTACTGTATGTGAATGTACACTTGTGCTGGTGAGTATCTTCCTCTTGTTGGCTAATTATATTTAAAGGAATATCTTATATATTATATATTGCTTGTAAAATGTATTTATATATATATATATATATATATATATATATATATATCTACGTAATATTGTTCAGCTTCTAACTAATTCCATATACTTAAGCTATGTGCATCTTTTAATCGTGTTTAGAACTATTCTCAACTTTACTCGTGTTAAATTTCTTACCTAAAATCTTTGTGTGCCCTATTACATCTTACTTATTACTCTACGAATATACATTTAGTGTACATGTCTTATTTTGCTAAATAATTTCTTTAACACTACTGTTAGAACAAATAAAACCAAATAAAGTGTGGGGGAAGCAAAGGTAGAAGACATGTAATGTAGCGCTCACCCACAGCTAAACAAAAACACACATCATCGTACGGTTCTCCTGTGTGAATATTGTCGCCAGATGAATGGTAATATAGGAATGGAACCACCAATATCTGTCCATTCAGATACTGCTACACTTGCAATGAAGCAACTTTATAGTGATGAACTTAAAGTGACTATTCCATGTTACAATTAGTGTAGGACCCACCTATATTGGGAACTGTGAAGTAGTGGCGGGCTTAACACAATATGGTCGTATGGCTAACTGGATTCACATATTTGTTTGCTAAGATAGGGGATTTTAGGGGGGGCGCAGCCTAACCTTTAATCAGACCAGATGCGTGGCTCACAAGCTCCTGATAATTAGGCCAGTTCAGGGGTGCTATTCCTGGCCCATCAGTTGTGATTACCATTCCACAGGTGTAAGGGTTTCCCAGACCTTCACATTAAGCCTTCACGCGAGTCTCAGAGCCCTCAAAAACCCGAACACCTTTGCTGCGGCCTGCATGGGGCTGACCTGGGGAGAGGCGGACGATCTCTCCACTCGACTGATCCCAGTACAGATCTGCTGCATACTTACCACCCCCCTCTGGACCGGCGGGGGATATCCCTGTCTCCACTGAAATCGACCTAGTACCTGCTACTGCACTTACCTCTGCTCCAGAGTTGTACTCCAGCCACAACACGATCACTAGGCCTCACCAGGATGGCGGCTGTGTCTAATCCAGCCTCACAAGACTTTAGTCTAAACCAGATTCCCCACAGCACACATATGGAAACTATCCTTCAACGCTTGGATTCTATCTTACAGAGCTTCTGACTCAAGTTGTCTGAGTGCCTGTCTGCCTCAGAGACCACTCAGCATGATGAGTGTCACTCACCCAGTGCACCAGAGATGGGTGTAACCACTCCAGGCACCTCGGCCTCCCATAAAGCACGCCATTCTGGGCTCAGGGCCCCAAGAGGCTATGCCTCCATGCATCAATCACACAGGCTGAAGATCAACTGCAGCCAGCAACACTTGCCATCAGGATCTTACGACCACCCCCGTGGGACTCCATGTTCGTGGTTTGAGGATGCCCGCTCTCCCTCAGGCCTGGGGGGGAGCGGAACCCCATCTTGGTGCAGCTCTTTGGATCCTCACAAGATCTCTCGCAGATGTGCCTTACTATTGCCTCCTCTGGGGATTGGCTGAAAACAACCTTGAGCCCGCGGCCTGAGCCGCACTAATGCCCTCTGTTGGCAAATAGCTTAGTTAGTTTTGTTAGATAAACAATACATGGCATTCTCACTATTGTTTATTTTTAACTCATTGTTTCCTCTTTTATTGCTATGTAAGCCAGCGTGGTGAGCTAGCATCATACGATATTTCAATGGTAAACACACATATTTCTTTCTCCCATCTAAAATGTTATTGCGTTAGCTTAGCACGTGATATCATCTTGATTTACTATTCTAAAAATTGTGCAGTGTTCTTCCATGACATTTTAAACTACACCTATGTAATTTAATCATATTTCTACAAAAATGTCTTTCTTGCTCTACATATATAATAAAATGTGCAGGATCCTCAAAACGCTGACCAACTGTTATGCTATGATTTTTTTTCTATTTGTTTTTTTTTTGTACTTGCATGTGCTGTTGGGTCATTGCAAGCTCAGTTATGTTATTTTCATGCACATAAAAAATAAAGAAATAAAACATTAAAAAAAATAGGTGATTTTAAATAGCCCAATAAAATTTAAAAGTGTATTTTTTTTCCAATCAATTTTTAATTCAATTGAATTAATTTTTATTAATCAAGATAGTATTACAGGAAAAATTTGATTTTTTTTGTGTGTCTGTTTTTCCCTAATCTGTATTTTGTATATATTTGTTTTTTATGTCAGCACCACTATTTAGAAATGCATGTTTTTGGTGTGCCCCCAATTCCATTTTTTTTTTTTTTTGTGTGTAGATTTCGAAATCCAGATGTCGCCTACTTTAATTTTTATATATATCTTTTAGTTAGGTATATTAGCGCTGATCCTTTTTTATGCTTTTGAATCCTCATATTTGTTTGCTAAACTTGGTGATTTTAAATAGCCTTATAAAATGTTTAATTATATTTTGTTCTGTGTGAGCGGTTTCCTAATCTATATTTTAACTTCAGAGACACATATGACAAGTACGAGTGTTGTTTTTAATGCAATCATAGTTAAAAAAAATACCTAAACTGTTTTTTTTGCCTGTAATACTTTCCAAAGGTAGAAATCATTATTAACTTAGAACTGGGCTTAACTTTTGTGATCATTACTTACATGATCTTAAAATCGTTGCACTGAGATCACAAGGTTAATGACTAACAAAATGGTGATTTCGCTCTCTATATTGCGATTACATCACAGGTTAAATTTTATCAACACCTATTCCAATAAGATGGCATCACGTGCACCTTGGGAACAGTGGTTAGCACTATAAAAAAAATGAAAAATAACACTTACACAAAGCCATAATAGATACATAGTGTAGTGTTTGATCAATTTTCTTTTTTTGTAGTCCTATCTTTTTCAAAACAACGGTTACCTCAGACCTGTGCCTTAACATGCTTCAAGAAAATGTTCTACCACAATTGCAGTTGTAGTATTAAAATAAAGACTTCTATTTTAAGCAAGGTGGAGCCTCATCTTGCTAATCTGTGGAGATGAGTATTTTTCTTGGCAAAACAATTATCCAACAGGTAGATAGGTAGACAAGGCCCGGTTGAATGGCCACCACTGTCACCAGACCTTACCCCGATGGACTTTTGCTATTGGGCAGTTATCAAAGATACGGTATATTAAAAAAAAAAAAAACAACACACACATTTGTTTTATGATGCGACTCATAAAAAAAGCATGCTAAAAAAAATAAATGCCAATAAGGAACTTTGTGCCAAAGTGTGTAAAAACAAGATTACAGCAATGTGTAAATAGTGAAAGCATATAAGAGATTGTACTTAATTGTTTTGTTATTCAATAAAATATTAAACTGTACACCTATTATTATTATTATTATTATTATATTTAGCTTTTATTTAACCCCTTAAGGACCGGACTTTTTTTGCGATGTTGTACATTTGCGACCAGGCATCTTTTTGACACTTTTGTGGTGTTTGTGTTTAGCTGTAATTTTCCGCTCTCTCATTTACTGTTCCCATACAAATTATATATTGTTTTTTTCAGGACAAAAGGGGCTTTCTTTACATACCATTATTTATATAATCTCATGTAATTTAATTTAAAAAAAATGAAAAAATATGATAAAAAATTGAAAAAAATACACGTTTTTTGAATTTTATGTGAAAAATCTTTTACTCATCTACAAAAGCGAATGAAAAAAACTGCTAAATAGATTCAAAATGTTGTCCTGAGTTCAAAAATACCCAGTGTTTACATGCTTTTTGCTATTTTTTGCATGTTATAGGGCTATAAGTACAAGTAGGATATTGCGGTTTCAAAACATACATTTTTAAAATGTATCAATAGTGACATTGTAACACTATTATCTGTCATAAATTGCTAAATAACACCCCACATGTACATATTTTTTTAAAAGTAGACAACCCAGGGTATTCAATATGGGGTATGTCCAGACTTTTTTAGTAGCCACTTAGTCGCAAACACTGGCCAAAGTTAGCATTCATATTTGTTTGTGTGTGAAAAAAGTAAAAAACTAAATTGAACGCTAATTTTGGCCAGTGTTTGTGACTAAGTGGTTACTAAAAAAGACTGGACATACCCCATTTGCAATACCTTGGGTTGTCATCTTTTGCAAATGGTATGCCATCATGGGGGTAATTCTCATTCCTGGGCTACCATACGCTCTCAATGGCAACGTAACCAACCTGGCCATTTTCAATGTAAAAATATTTGACCCATATACTTGACCCTGTAACTTTCAAAAACGCTATAAAACCTGTACATGGGGGGTCCTGTTCTACTCAGGAGACTTTGCTGAACACAAATATTAGTGTTTCAAAACTGGAAAATGTATCACAACAATTATATCATCAGTAAAAGTGCTGTTTGTGTGTGAAAAATGCAAAAAAAGTCACTTTCACTGACAATATCATCGCTGTGATATGTTTTACTGTTTTGAATCACTAATATTTGTGTTCAGCGAAGTCTCCCGAGTAAAACAGTACCCCCCATGTACAGATTTTAGGGTGTCGTAGAACGTTACAGGGTAAAATACAGTGATAGCAAATTAAATTCTCTGGACTTTCGGCCTGGGTTGGCAGGCAGGTCCCTTAAATTGCAATCAATAAAATAACTTAATTATGTAAAAATATTACATAAATAAGCACGTAGAATTTAAATATATATGCATATTTATATATTTGAAGTCTACGTGTATATTTATATAATTATTTATGTAATTTTGTATATGGACATATGAATAGTTCGCATTCTTTTTATTTATTTATATATACATAGATATATATACAATATCATTCTAAGTGTATTTTGATATAAATATATATATATTAATATCAAAATACAGTTAGAATAAAATTTCGTATAGATATATCATTTATTTTTAATTTTTATTATTATTTTTAATTTTTTTAATTTAATTTAAATTATTTATTATTCGTATTTTATAATACTATATATATACAATATATATAGTTATTATATATATTATATATATACGTGTGTAAATTAATTATAAGTGTATTTTTATATTAATATATGTACATATTAATATAAAAATACACTTAGCATGACATTATATATATGATATATAGACATATATTATATAGGTAGAATGTATGTCTATATATCATATATATACACATATATAATAATATTTTTTTTTATTAACTTTCACTTTAAATTTTTTTTTTATTTTACACTAGCAGTGAGACTGCCTGTCAGCACAGACAGTCCCCCTGCAGGCAGAGACTAGGACACCTATTGTGACCATGTGGTCGCCCTGTTGGGCGATCACATGGCCACAGGGGTCCTAAACCGCCATGGGGAGACTGTCTGGGCTGCAGGCAGTCTCCCCACACCGGGAGCACCGCCGATCGCCGCCAGGGGAACAACGGCGATCGGGTAAGTACATTGGACGGTTAGGACGGTTCAGGACCGTCACCGGTCGGCAACGCAAAAATGCCGATGACGGTCCTGAACTGTCCTCCGTCCTTAAGGGGTTAAAGTGTATCCCTACTTCTGCACACCTATATATATATATATAAAGTATCCAATGCTTGCACTCCAATTTTAAAGTATGAAAAACAGCAAAATTATAACAGTCTATGAAAAGATAGCACTCCAAGGACTTTGTAATATGATGAAAAATACTTAGCTTTTATTCAGCAACTGCCACAGTTTGATCCACAGTTTGATCCACTGTGGCAGTTGCTGAAGCTAAGTTTCTTTTCTTCATATTACAAAGTCCTTGGAGTGCTATCTTTTCATAGACTGTTTTATATATATATATATATATATATATATATATATATATATATATATACACAGCAAAAAGAACCGCACTCCCGGGACTTCGTAGACATTTTCAAATAAAGCTTAACTTTTATTTAAGCCATATAAAAGTGTCAACGTTTCAGCTCCCACATGAAGCTTTCATCAGGATAGCCCTTGCTATAATATATTTCTAAATGTGTTTATGTATTTTATAACATAAGTGATTGGATTATTTATTTTGGGGATCTGCCTCACAATCCTTGCAGTCAATCTGTCAATCATGTCGATCCAAGTCATGTGATCGCAGTGTCATTGAGATCATATGAGTGGGATTGGTGGGATTGGCTGCAGGAGGCAGGTGCCTCATTTGTTGTCAGGCAGATCCTCCTGATCGGATTCGGCAAGGAGGGTAAGTCTCTAAACTGGAAAGGGGGACCCAATTATAAAGGTTTTTCTATAAAGCGCTACCAGCATTTACACCCTATTTTGTAGGGCGGTATAGCACACCCTAACGTCGGGAACGGGTTAAACTAGTCCTGAAAATAAATTGATAAACTGGCCTGCTGACTGCACAAGCAGCTAGCTGATTTAGAGTTAAAAGAGGGACTTAGTAATCTTAGAAAAACTATATTCCTTCACGCATGTTTCTAAGCATTACATTTCTGTGCATTGAATTTATTTGATTTTCTTTCATGTCATTCCCTGTTGCTGTACATCTTGCTTTTACATTTTCTTCGACTTTCTGTTCTTTTATTTTTTGTTAGTGTAGCTGCTATACATTGTGTGTCGCAGAAAAGCTCAGTTAATCTCTGCCAATATCTTTGACAGTTTATCAGCTAATACGCTATGATTTAGGATGGCAGGTTTCCATTCTGCCATGCACTTACTATTTGGGTAAATTACTGCAATAGACCAACTTCCTATCAAGATAAATGATAGACTTATCTCAGAAACGTATATTTTTTTCTTTGACAGCACACTTATCAGGATAGATCATAAATCACATTTGCTGTAGAAGCATATCAATCAGAGAAAGCCTTTATGCTAGCACATTTACTGATGACCCAATGGCACGAACATGTTCTTTCCTTTGATCCCTATGTTACCATTAAAGTGATAGCATTTGTAACAATCTCACAGATGACAGACTGATAGCATATCCTGTAACTGAGCCATACGACATTTTAATATTAGTCAGGGGATACATCACAGCAAGTGTTTAATGCAAGCAGCTGGAGCTATGATTTTACATAACTGTCCACAAGATGGGCATTCATTATTATTTCCTTTCCATGTGTGGTGTGCCATTATGCTGTATGATTCATTAATACATCATCGTAGCTCAGCAGTATCTGTGTTTATGTAGTTGATGCAGTGTAGTGGGTGTAGTGCCTGTGTAGTAAGTGCAGTGTCTGTGTTTGTTTGGTGGATGCAGTGTAGTGGGTGCCGTGTCTGTGTAGTAGGTGCAGTGTCTGTGTTTGTTTACTGGATGCAGTGTAGTGGGTGCCGTGTCTGTGTAGTGGGTGCAGTGTCTATGTTTATGTAGTGGATGCAGTGTAGTGGATGCAATGTAGTGGGTGCAGTGCCTGTGTGGTGGGTGCAGTGTCTATGTTTATGTAGTGGATGCAATGTAGTGGGTACAGTGTCTGTGTGGTGGTTGCAGTGCCTGTGTAGTGGATGTAGTGTGTGTGTAGTGGATGCAGAGTATGTTTGGATGTAGTGTGTGTAGTGAATGCAGTGTCTGTGTGTAGTGCATGTAGTATGTGCAGTGTGTGTAGTGGGGCTGTGAAGGGTGAGCATACACTAGTATCCCTGGTGGTCCAGTGTCACATTATGCTGTGTCCTGTGTAGAGGGGACCCAGAACTCTGATCTTCTCCTTCTGCAGCTCCATGTCTTCTCTTCTCGCAAACCACGTAAGCACTGCCACAGGTTGCTATGGCAATGGTCCGCGCGACACGTAATGCAGGCCGGAGTGTTACCACGGCAACCCACGGAAACGCTCTCATAGTTTGCGAGAGAAGCAAATATGAAGGTGAAGGAGGGAAAATCAGACTTCTGGGTCCCCTCTCTACAGGACAAGATAGCGAGGCACAGAACTGTGTGTGTGTGTATATATATATATATATATATATATATATATATATATATATATATAGCGGTAATTGTTTATGTAGTTGATCTGGTAGTTTTCTGGTGTCCACTGCCTCTCCCTGCATGCTAAACACATGCTTTTTAGAGAAAAGGCAGTGTTTACATTACTGCCTAGGAACACCTCTAGTGGGAGTCACTCAGATGGCCACTAGAGCAGCTTCATGGGTCAGTGCTGCACAATGTGCAAGACTAACATTCAGCATCTCCACGCTCTACATGGAGGGGCTGAACATTCCCCATAGAGATGCATTGATTCAATGCATCTCTATGAGGAGACGTTGATTAGGAAATTATCGGATTGGCTGAGTTCATGAAGTTTGATGATCTCAACTAAGGAGGTAGAGTGGGGGCCGAACGACCCATGATTAGACACGAGTAGCTCAGGAAAAAGTTAAGTTTCAACCCTTTTTAACCAGAGCCATTGGGTGCTGGCCACCTTCAAAGCTTGTATTCCTGGCACTATAGTATTCCTTTAACCCATTTTACATTCTTGTGTGTCTCTTAAATCACTGTTATTTCTCATGTGTCTCTTAATCCACTTTTACTTCTTGTGTGCCTTTTGATACTGCATCCTCTTAACCTCTGTAGCAGTACTTACCCTCTCCAGGGGCCAGCCGGGGTCCTCTCTTCTCGGCGCGCGCGGTCCTGCTCCTGCACGAGCCGCGCGGGGCTCATCCAACGACGAGATCAGTCAGGCGGGCAGTGACCGCGAGAAGCGGTCACGTGTCCCGCCTGACACTAAGAGCGCGCCGCGCGTCTCGGGCGCGCTCTTAAAGGGACAGTGGGAGACAAAATTAGAATCAGTCTCCCATTGGCCCCTGTCATGCCACGTTCCCCATACACTCACGCTTTGGGGGCGTGGATATGACAGGGGCCAATCAAAGTGAACATTAGGGTATTTATACTCACCTGTTTCCTTTACACCTTGCCCTATCGTGGTTTCTGTTCAGTTCCCTTTAGTGCTTGTATCGTTCAGTTGATTTTTGGTGCTTGACCTTGGCTTTGTTCCTGACTCCGCTCTCTCTTTATCCTTGCTTGTTTATCCGCCGGTTTGTCTTCCTGTGTACCAGTCCTCGGCTTGTTCTACTTTTCGCTGTCTCTCCGTCCCCTTGACCTCGGCTTGTTCTGGACTCTGTCTTTTCTTGTACTCGTCTAAGTCCGGCCATTCTAAGGTCCGGTAAGACGAATCCTGGTTTCTTGTCTCTTGACTATCTGGACTATTCCTGCGTGTTGGGGTATATTACCGTGACAACCTCTTAACATGTTTTCCAGAGCAGATCTCTCAACATATAAATAAAGACAGGTATAAATAGAGCCATGCAGGTCTCAAATCAAGTATAGTCAAGTATTTAGCATAACAATAGATTGTGTGAAATATTTATCTCATGCATGTTATATTTTCCTTCTTATTAAAAACTACATTGTGCACAGTGTTAAGGTCGAAATAAGACTGTAAGGGCCCGAGGCAGCTAGGTGTAGTGCACAATACGCTGTCATCCTAACTCTAGATTTACATAGAATTATACTTATTTTGTCTTCTTTGGAAGCATCCTTCTTTCCCCCATCCTTCCCCGTCTTAAGTTATGGGAGAGGGATTGTTATCTAATTTCAAAAGACTACAAGTTTAAAAGTCTGCAGATTTAATGGTGAGGATCCAGTGAGTCTGGAAATTCAAATACATCTGAGATTGCCTGTGGTGGAGCGGAGCTCCTCAATGCGTTGGAACCAGAGTGTTAGAAGGAGGGGGGGTATTTTTTTTTCCAAAACAGAGGTATCAGGCTTTTAGCCACATTTAGAATTTGTATGGTCATGGACTTTTTATAAATAAAAGAGAGAATTTTGGTGTGGTGTAGCAAGAGAGGAGCCAAGCAGAAGGAGAGCGGAATATCTGAAAATTTCTGTATAATCTTGTAGATTGTGTTCCAATGTTTTGCTATTATGGTGATGTGAACCTCTCTCCCAGACTCTCCTCCCATTTTCCCATGAATCTCTGGGGGAAAGACCCCTTTTATTTGGTAGCATGGAGTAGAAGGTCCATACATATGAGCTGAAATGGAGAGAGGTCCTTTAGTAGGAGAAGTCTTTGTGGGATGGAGTTACCAACTGTTGCATAAAAGTCATGTTGTCACTACTCACCCTTCTAGTCAGGGCTTGAACCCTCCCCTCTTGAAGCAAATGTCTGATTTTAGGGGACAGGTCCACCAGCAACCACTCAAAGACAGCCATTTCCGTCCTTGGGGGGAACGTTTGAGTTGCAAACTATTGGATGGAGGGGGAAGGGAAGGAGGAAATCTTGGGAGCTGTGAGTGCCATATTTTGGGAGCCTGCGAGGTCCATATTCTTAGCATTTCACATATCAGGAACCACCAATCGTGATCCATGTAGAGGGCCAACCAGTCTCCTCATGTGAACTGTATCCACCTCTTGCCACCATTTGAAAACGTCCTGCTTGGACCATTCGTAAATCCAGTGGAGATGGGTTGTTCTATAATAATAAATAGACTTACACAGCCTGAAAGAAAAAAAATGGTTTCATTTTTAATCACATATAAAAAAAAATTATATTCTTTATTTTTGCAGTGCATAGTTTAACATTACATGTTTGCGTAGACATTTAGACATTTCACAGGATTGTATATGTTAACAAAAGAAAACAGGGGTATCGGGAAACGTCAAGAGATAACTGCACTTTTTTTAATATAGGAGAAGTCTCAGATGCAAGGACTGGTGTAAAGAAACACGAGAAGTCTAGCCTACATCTTGCCTTATGAGATGTGTCGTAAAGAAATATTAGCACATTGTTTAGTGATAACAAAGCAGGTTAACCATGTAACATATAACTTACTGGGAGGCAGAAGTTTAAACAATTTAGCTGCATAAAAGGACAGTGGGATGTCAATGTGTGATATGGAGTACTATTATAAGTTTGTTTATGTAACGAAATGGATTTAGTACCACTAGACCCAAATCACTCCAAAAGAGCGTATGACAGGGAGCGTAATTGCCTGCCATATAGACAGGGGTATAACTGTAAGAAGTCAGTTCACCCAATGCCACAGGTAGGTTGCTGGATGCAGTCATTCCTTATGTTGAGGGAAGTATCGTCGATGTTGAGGGAAGTATCATCCCGCAGTTCGGGAGATTGGTCATCTCTCCCGACCACAGAGAATATTAGGCCTCACAGGCTCCCCTGGAGTGCCCTGAAGTACCCAGCTCAGTTGAGCACGAAATAGGCTGGATCAGAGTGATGGGAGTGAGTAAACAAGGTTTATTGTCCAGGCTGTAGCAGGAACTCTCCCACAACACGTCCGTCCACCATGCGGTTCAGGCCCCGTCCCTTTAAAAGTTTTTTATCTCCTGTTCAGTAAATTGAACTTCAGTTACATACAAGAGGCTCCTGTAAGGTCTAGCAAGCTATTAAGACAGCAGGAGATAATACAATCTAAATTAAACAAAAAATTATAATTTACAATAATGGAAGTATAAACATTAGATGACTCTTTACAGGAAGTGTTCATGTAGAATGTGCAAGTCACATGCAGGTAGGTGTGACTAGGGCTGCATAAACAAAATGATTTAACTCCTAAATGGCAGATAATTGAGCAGTGAGACTGCAGAGGCATGATCTATACACCAAGATTGCTTCAATAAGCTAAAGTAGTTTTGCTGACTATAGTGTCCCTTTAAAAGTTACAGATTCTAGGCATGGGATAGGATTACATATATGTTTAAAATTAGGAATTCTAAGGCTGTAAACATGGGGTTTAGTAATGTTAGGGTTAGGGATTGGGATAGCAGAATAAGGTTTTCCATTAAGAATAACAACCAATGTCCTAATATTTAACCCTGAAATGGATGCAGCAATGATAGACTGATTGCCCTACATATTTCCACTGTGAATTTAATAAAAGTTAATTTATAAATTATACTATAAAATGAAGGAATAATAAAGGAAATAATACAAGTATAAAAAAAAATAGATACATTTTCTAACCATACAAGAAAAGGTGACAAAATTGACATTTTGGAAGGGAACTGCCTATCTAATCTATGAATATACTGTATTATCAACACGGAAATACCAAGCAGTCTATTGGAAAGAAGATTTGTGATTTTTGCTTTTTGTTTTACATGGTGGTTCTCTTTAAATGTAATGCGATTCAGACAGTACAATTGGTGTGATACCTTCACTATAGCTCTGTATGTATACCTTGTGTAGCATTAAAAGCAAATAAATGTAATAAAAGGTTTTTTTTTGTTTTTGAACTCTTAACCAATTAAGTACAATTAGAGAAGAATTTGCTTGGACAAATTAACACCTAACCAAATCTGTCAGTCTTTGCCTTGTCAGGATGACAAACTCTAATTGTGCATAAGTGATACATCATTATGATGTCACCAGTGATGGCAAGGTATAATGTAATGCCTAGTAAAGGCAGACAGTCAGCGGCACATGTCTTCAAGAACATGGTACGCTGTATACAAACTACAAGCAAAATGGCTAAAATGACAATGTATTCCAAACCAGGTAAACTGACACTTCAAGAATCTCCATTTATTTATATAGATAAAAAGCAAGGACTGGTTTTAGAAAGTATTTAGCCATTGTCGCATAGTTTAGAGATCAAGTATATGTTATATTGCTATCTCTTTTTTTACGTTTTCGTAGAAGACAACTTTTTTTTCATAATATTTTTATTGAGGAAAAAGCACAGGACATCTACAATAAAAATCAAGCAGTACATTGTACCAATTATAAGCATATAGCAGATCAATCCATTTAACACTCTGATTGAATTGCCATCCTCACACTATGTGCCATTAACCAAATCTATGTGGCTAATAAGCATAACTTGTAGTAAATTTCTACTAGTAGTACTTTAAGGTCGATTTCATTTCTCCTAGAATCTTCTGTGCCTTGTATGAATAATGACCCAGAACTTAAGCAATGATCATTCTTGAAATCCTAATGCAATTTAAGTACCCACTGGAATTGGGCTTGATAGACATAGGCCACAAAGAGTATTTGATCACATTGCACAGGTGATAAGCATGTACTTCTACTTGCAACCACATCACCATTGCCCACATATATTTTTTTATAATTTCTTAATAATGATGCAATATTTTGATCTGTTTTTCACAGGTTCCTCCTGGAAATTAATGGAGCCACCTAATCTTCTGTCACCTTTGGTCAAGATTATAGAAAGCCCATCCCTTCAAACAAGAGGAGGTGTTAAAATTAAGAACATATACACCTGTAAAAAAGCAAGATGTCTAAAAGATAAATCTGGGAAATGTGATTCCTGGAGTAAAGAAAGTGAGACTTTTTGTGTAGAAGCTACAACATCTCAAAGAAGTTCCAAGTCAACTCGTCGTTTGTCATTTTTGGTCAAGATTGAAGAAAGCCAGTCAGCTCATACTGGTGATGTTAAAAGGGCGAGCATATCTACTTGTACAAATACAGAGAGACTGTCTCCTAAAATGGGGGATGGAGATTCTCAGGGTATAGTATGCAGGGGTCATGCACTTAAACTTTCTGGATTTCCAAACACAAATGTTTGCAAGTTGATTCAAGTATTGCTTGGAGCACAGCTTCGATTTTGCCATTGTGGAATACAGGAAGATGCTTGCATGGATTTTGAGGACCATTTCAAATCTGACGTGCAAAATAAAATGGCAGCGTGCCTTATGCAATATGAAGACATGGCAGAGAAGATAGGTTCTAACTTTAGCTTCCCTGACCAACTCCAAATTCCTCAAACCTCCCCTGAAAGAATGAAGATGATAAAGGTCATGCCTCAACCATCAGTGGCTACAAAACAAAAAATAGGATTTTCCATGGTGAAACACATGATACCCTTGTTTCTTGCAATGGTTTTCTGCTACATGATCACACTGGGCAAAGCAATATAATGTTTCACCTACTCGTAAAGGTGGAATGAACTGATCCATCAAATTCTCATTTGAATAAAATGATTTGTTCCAACTCATGTAAAAGTACTTATTGTAGTTAATCAGACTTAAAAGGTTACTATTATGCAAACGCACAATTGTGTTTGAATACATTTGTTCGGGACTAGGAATTTAGTTTGACTTACCTGAAAAGCATTTGTACCCAAGTCTAGTTTCTACATTCACTGTTGCATTACACAAAGGGGAAACTGTCACTTCCCAGATTTTTTTGATAAATAACTTACCCCTAAATGTAGAAATCTACACCTCTCTAGCCTGCAGCTAGGTGCCTCGCTCTTAGCCTCCAGTCAATTATTGTAATAAGGTCTGACATTTGCACCTGGTAGTCAGCATAGAGAAAACATCATATAGAGAAAAGGAAAAATGAAATGGATTCGATAGTGCCAGGACAACAAAGCCGTTTTCCTGGCACTATAGGTTTCTACAGTGCCCCCCTCCCACGGCGCTTAAGGGTGGTAAAACTCCTTCAGTCACTTAAAAAGTCCTGCAAATGGTCTAATCAAGAATAAGATGTCTTTACAAACCCTCCACAGTTCTTTGATCTCTACACCCCTGTATTTTATTAGATTTAATCAATATGCAGAAATGGAAAACACCTATACAAGCACTTCTCTCTTCTCCTAGGAAGTACCCATCTTTGGTAGAAAATTTGCACTTGTCAATAGAGATGGAAAGGTAGTAACTAAAATTGGATATTTGTAGACTTCAAAGTGTCAAATCTTATAAATGGCGCTGCAGTCCATAGTCAATCTAGTCGTATTCATACATACAACTCCTACCTTATTACACAGTCACCCATCTAATTACAAACCCCTGCCTAGTCACTTTTAGGAAACTAATTCCATATCACAACATAGGCCTCAATTTAAAAATTTTGGATAAGCTGCTCAAAATAATTAAATATTTTTGGATGAACGTTTTAGAAAAAAAAGTTTCAATATATAAAATTATCAAAAAATATATATCATGTATAGAAAATATAACAAATAAATTTAAATATTTTTCAAAAAAACTTAAATCATTTGAAAAGCTTATACATAAATATTAAAATCGAGGTAATAATTACCATCAACCACCCACACACACAGTCCCATACTCTCTCGCCATGGGAGGGACTGTTCTGAGAAATTTTAAGTGACTTACAAATAACAATTTATGCAACAAAAATGTAATTTAGAACAAGAACAATGTATCTTATATACTGTTCTTAAACAGTTTGACAAATTACTCTGGCAGGGTGTGAGAGTACTCCTGGCACTATAAATCCCTAAAGCAGGTTTTAGTAGTTACGATGCTTAGAGTGTTCATTTAAAACAGAAAGCTGGGTGCTTCATGTATTCATAACAGAGTCCTTTAAAACACACATACACCCCCTACCTCCCCCCTCCCCCTTCACCCTCACACGGCATATAGAAGGTTTAAAAAACTCTTTAAACTCTTGCCAATTTCAATGCCGAAATCCCTAAGCACTAGATCAGTGTCCTACTTCCTCATAGCAAAGCATAGTCTCAATGCTTTATATACAATATGGACATGTGTTCAGTGTTTAAATATATATATATATATACATATATATATATT
Source organism: Pelobates fuscus (assembly GCF_036172605.1). NCBI lineage: Eukaryota > Metazoa > Chordata > Amphibia > Anura > Pelobatidae > Pelobates > Pelobates fuscus. Next base: position 58,890,422 of record NC_086320.1, on the reverse strand, counting down.
TACTCATATGACTACTTGTGAATATTTTTTATTAAAAAAATAATGAGCAAAAGTGTCAGTTCATGCATACTCTGTTGTATGAATCTGTAGAGATTTGTACAGTGATTACAATGAATCCAATGGGAGGATAAGGATAGGTTGACACATTGCAGCTATTTTCTAATAACTGAGACAGTACTCTAAGTAACTTGCAGCACCTTGGTTGAACACAGTTTATTTCACCATTTTTATTTTGTAAAATAAATCGAGGACAGGTTTGTTTGGATAACGCAGGAGTAAAGCAATGCTTCTTATCATCGCACAGCAGAGGGACCAGATTTGGTGTCAGGAAAGCCCCACTATTTTTGATCCATACAGGATTATTTACTAAACTGAGAATTGTTAGGGATTCAAAGTGAATTAAATATAATTATCAAATGTAAGGTGAAAGTAATCAAAGTGGAAGCATAGCTGACTAGGAGATTTTTTTTTCCAGTTCGCGTGTATCAGCCTTAAATTTTAAATTTATTTTGAATCGCCAACAATTCGCAGTTTATTGAATAACCTTGTGAATAATATGGTTTGACTAAAAATACATGAGCGAATGCACCCAAATATGTATTGTGCTGTAGCGGAGCAGAAGTATAAACTGCAATATCTCCGCTGGTAGATGTAATCAGCATTCAAATAAAGGGTAGCATAGTAATTCCAATCCCATTCCCAACAACTGGACGAAACACAGTTTTGGGAGTCAACTGAACTTTTATTGAACCACAGCCGGCTTTATACAAATCCCCATGCAAGGGGATTCCTTAATGACATTCCAGGGTTTTTTCCCTGGTGGACCTTGTGGAAGACTGGGAACAAAGTTACATTTCCCATGATCCTTTTCTGTACTGGGAAGGTAATTGCGTAAGAAAATTTATTTAATTAAATTATCTCCCAGTACAGAACATTAAACAATATTTTAAAAACATAACTCTTATAATATTTATCAGAACTCCACTTCACTGAATAGCTGGGATCTGAGCGCTCAATCTGTCGAATTACCACTCAGATCCATTCGGTAGAACAGAAAATTGATTCGAGAGAAGTTTTGGAAAGTCAGCCAAGAGGTGAAGTACAAAATTAGTTCCAGGCAATTGGAGGCTTTGACCGGTCTCCTTTCGGGAGTTCATACGAATAAAACTGACGAATGCACATATCCATAAACGGGGTAGTCGTGTGTCTGGAGGTCGCTGGTTTCATTTAGTCTAACCTCATTCTGTTTGGACGAACAGAAGTACACAAACTAATGGGATGGAAGTCCAGCGCTGTACGCGAGGTCGAGTGTCCGATTTTAGTTCCATGCACTAGACGACCAAACACCGTTGGGCGTTCGTGCGCTAAAATGGCCACCGCCATGTGTTCGTTAATACGAAAGGCGACCACCGATCCAACCCTTATGATCTTGCGGTTTCCACATGTTGCAAATTGTTGATTAGAGACACATGACTTCACTGTGTGGTCTCACATTCTGTATTTTGTTCGACTTCATGAACAATATGTCCATGTTCTGTCCGGGAAGTTAAAATAGACTAACCAACTTAGTATTAGTCCAACACAAGAAGTGGATAGTTTTGCCACGTGTACCATAACCACAACAAAAACGTTCTAATGGTAATGGTGCTTTGAATGTGCCTTTAATGTGTCTTTACTATATAATTTGAATTGTCTCGTTTATTGTTAAATCTCCCCCTCAAATAATATCATAAAGCGCTACGGAATATGCTGGCGCTATATAAATACCGGTAATAATAATAATTGAATACTTAGCTCTATATAAATAGTAAACATCACCATGCATCCCACTGATGCAACAATTCTTCTCTGTATATATCAGAGGAACAGGCACACAGCTAGATGTTTGTCCTTCTCTTTCCATTAATTAAAAAGTTTCAGATTCTAAAGAAAAGCCAAATGGCTCTGAGTTGTCTGGCAGAACTCGTCTGTCCATAAACCTCACTTGTGTCCAATTAAACTGATCTGGAAATTCAGTAAAACGGTAAATGTGCAGTGGGGCTGATTTATCAATGACCTGCTGTCCAGCACAATCTAATTCACTGTCACGCTTTAATGGTTATATGTTGCCTGAGTCAGACCTGTGAAGTGAACCTTTAGACACTGAGAACATCGGTTCTGCAGCTCTTAAATACAACTATCTCTGCTTACTCAGAGCTCCACTCTCTGAACTTTTTATCGTAACATTCCATGTAGTTGAAGCATCACCAAGGACCAAGAACATGGGCATCATTTGATTGAAACACACCAAAGCTTATTCAATTATCTCAGGCACTTAATGTCTCCAGTGCAGTTCTGCGATGTGTGGGTGTTGCGGATTTAAATTATTTTCATAGGTTGCTGAAGTGTTTCCTGTTTACAGAAATCTTGAGAGATGTAACATATAATGTATTTATCTGCACATAAAAAATTACTACGGGAACACACGGCGTCTGTGACATTGGATAAAGAACAAGTACTGTACTTCAGCATTTATTTGTATGAATCGGATGCAAATATGCAGTTTTTAAGGGGTTAAACATCCCACTAGCCAATGTAGACAGAAAGCCAAGGCACATTTTAGAGGATAGATGTTCAGCTTATGCTTATATTGTAAAAAATAATGGACCCAAAAGTCTGAAATACTTGGTTCTACTATTTTTGTTTTATTATTATTATTATTATTATTATTATTATTATTATTAAAAAAAAATTTTTTAACTCTGCAACAGTTTAGCAAAACACCAATACATACCTGCCATCTGTCCCTATTTAAGAGGGACAGTCCCTATTCTAAGCCCAAATCCCTCTCTTTCTCTTTTCCATCCTAATGACCCTCTTTTCTAGGAGTTGCATATTGTTAATGCTCTTTATAGCTGTACAAATTGTGAGCTTTTGCTACAGCACTTTATTTCACTTATTGTTAAGGATATATTGCACTATTTTTTTTGTTTTTTTTTTCCTTTTGTTTTTCTTTCTCTGAGATACCTGGCATTGTGTAATGAAAAAAGACTCTATTGACATATATACGTATATATATATATATATATATATATATATATATATATATATATATATATATATATATTATTTTATTTTTTTATGTGTTATCTCACTTATGGGTTACCATTTTTCTTAGGCGCGGTCGTCTATTGTTTGTTTGTTTTTGACCATATTGTTAGTGTGCCTGGCTGTCTAACAGTGCTCCCCAGCAATAATGCTCACAGTAATGAGTAATGTGTCTTTAAACTACAACAAATGTATTTAGAAATCAGTCTGGGTAAATAAAATACATTGTTCTTGCTCTAAATTGCAATTTAGTTGCATAAATTGTTATTAGTAAGTCACTGGAAATTACTCCGAACAGAATCTGCCTCTGGCCACAACCCCACTAACACCCCTAAAATTTAATGTTGGAAGGTATGCCAGTATTGCTTATATTCTTTACATCTGGACAGAAATCATAAAACCCTGATAATACAACTGAGAATTACATGATTTTGCTATTTCATGACGAAAAGTAATGATTTTATGAAAGACACGGAGGCGAGTATTGCTTAACCCTTTCTTTACTGTCCACCAATAGCAGCAAAGAATACAACAGTAAGAAAAAAATGGTAACCATAGTGATAGGCCACACCCATACCAAGTCCCAGTATAATAGTCAGCACATCCCCACACATTTCCTTTTTCAATCACTGGAGAAAAAGCGTGAGGCAAAGGTCGAAAGTAAAACTCGCGAAAAGTGGATTCGTGGGACCAGTCGGCCATTCTCATCAGGTCTTCCAGACGTGCACCTGAATTCACCATGGACGTGGCCGATGCCCCTCGGGCTAAATGGGCACCAAAGATGGACGTATCCACGCCGGCCAGAGACATCACCCATTTCACCCAGCGAGCCAATGTAGTACTGGACACAGGGGAGAAGGGGCGACGAAGCGAGAGAAACAGCTGGGGAGATGACGTAGCTCGAAGTTCATATTCCCGTAGGCAGGCCACCAGACATAGGGCTGGAGTACCAGGGAAGCTTGGATAAGAAACCGTTCGAATAGTGGTCTTGGTGCTTCTGAAGATGTTAAACGTCACCCCGTTCGCAGAGAAAGACCTAGCATCATTGTCCAGGGCACGAACATCCGATACCCGTTTGCATGAAATCATGAAATGAGACAGAACAGGGAGACCAACTTGGCCGACAGCTGTCGCAGGGAGAGCTCTGCATTAGGCGGCCAGGAGGAGAACAGCGACAAAACGCAGGAGACGTCCCATGTAGATGAGTAACGAGGTCTAGGTAGGCGCGACAGGCGTGAGCCCCTAAGTAATCGGCACACTAACGGATGTTGGCCTGCTGGGCAGCCGTCAAATCCTTGGTGAGCCAAGGAGATGGCCGATCTGTATGAATTAATCGTGCGATATGCCCGACCAGCCTCGAACAGCGAAGTCAGGAATAGAAGGATCGCAGTCACAGGTGCAGAAATGGAATCCAAGTTCTGAGCCAGGCACAAGCCAGTCCAAGCTCTCCAAGCGGTCCCATATGCTCGTCTAGTCCCGGAAGCCCATGCGTCAGCCAGGAGGCGTCGAGTTGCGTCCGAAACCCCTTGGATTTCCCAGGGACTGCCGAAATCCTCCACGCGAGCAGTATTAACGACCCGTCCGCCAGGAGGGGATGCTGGAGGCCCGATGGGTCCAGGAGGAGGTTCGGTAGAGATGGCAGCACCAGTTCCAGGAGTTGCGGGAACCAGGATTGGGTCCCCAGAATGGGGTTAGTAGGATCAGGTCGGCCATTTGGCGGCGAACTTGGAGCAGGACCCAAGGTATCATGGCAAATGGGGGGAAGGCATAGAGGAGTGAGCCAGTCCAGTCTTGCAGGAAGGCATCCACTGCCTCCGAGGTTGGGTCCGGGCGCCAGCTGTAGAACCGGGGTAGTTGGGTATTGAGTCTGGACGCGAAGAGGTCGATGGCAAAAGGACTCCATATGGATGATATAGCAGAGAATACTCCCACATCCAATCTCCAATCGCTGTTGTCCGACAGATAGCGTGAACTCCAGTCCGCGTGAGTGTTGTGGAGCCCAGGGAGGTATTCTGCCTGGATCACCAGGTTCCTGTCCAAGCAATAAGCTCAGAATTCCTTGGCCAAGTGGGCCAGGATTGCAGACTGAGTGCCACCCATGTGGTTGAGATAGCGGACCGCTGAGATGTTGTCCATGCGCAGGCGGATGCAAGCTGGCAGTCCCGTTTGCAAAACTCCGGATCGCAAATGAACCCACTAGGAGTTCCAGAGCATTGATGTGGAGGTGGGATTCGTCTGCCAACCAGCGACCCCCGGTAGTCACCCCGTTGCAATGGGCACCCCAGCCGTGGAGACTGGCGTCTGAGTCCACCGTGAACTCTGGTTGGGAGCCGAAGATGGCCTTGCCATTCCAAGCCGAGAGGTTGTGGATCCACCAGGTCAATTCGTCTCGAGTCTCCGAGTCCAGGGAAATCATGTCCGCATAGGACGCCCCCCCGCGAAGGTGTGCAATCTTCAAGCGCTGGAGGGCACGGTAATGGAGTGGGGCTGGGAACACCGCTTGGATTGACGCTGCCAGAAGGCCAATGATCCGTGCCAGGTGGCGTAGAGATAGCTGGGTGCGTGTTAAAGCGCGGCGCAGCTCCTTGCGGATAGTCTGTATCTTGGAGGTAGGGAGGCTCAGTGACTCCGCTTCGGAATCTACCGTGAAGCCTAGGAACTCCATGCGATGTGAAGGAGACAGGCAGGATTTTTCCCAGTAGAGGAGGTCCATTGTCCATTGAAGGTGTTTCTGAAGGATTGAACGATCCTGTGCCATGAAGAGGATGTCGTCCAAATAGACGATTAGCCGGACTCCCTGACTGCGCAGCCAAGCCATGGCGGGGCGCATCAGTTTCGTGAAGCATCAAGGTGCTGACGATAGTCCGAAGGGGAGGCACGTGAAGCGCCAGGTGTCTCCTTTCCAGAGGAAACGTAACAGGTCCCTTGGAAGACTCGGCCACTGGGACCGTCAGGTAGGCATCCTTTAAGTCCAACTTTGCCATCCAGTCTCCCTGAAGGAGTAAGTCTCGCCAGGAGGTGGATACCCTCCATTTTGAAGTGACGATAGCACACCAGGGTGTTTAGGGCACGGGGGTTGATAACAGGGCGCATTTGTCCGCCTTTCTTTTCTACTAGGAAAATATTGCTGATCACCCCTGTGGAGGACACCGGGACTAGCTCTATTGCCCCTTTTGCGTGGGGGGCTGTTAGTTCTGCGTCTATCAAGGCGCGGTCGGTTGTAGAAAGCAAAATAGGGCGAGGCAGGGGTACGTGACATGGATTGTCGACCAGTTTGATGTGAAACCCTTAAACTGTGGTCAGAACCCAGACATCTGAGGTGATGGTTGACCAGGTGTGGAAAAAATGACGGAGTCTGCCCCCTACACACATATTGGAAGAAACATGAGGTAGATGTAAGCTTACCTTAAGGGCGTCTGGAACCGGGGTTTCTGAAGCCTCTGGAACGCCACGGTCTTCCACGAGAGGGGAAGAAAGGAGACTGCTGTCTCGTCTCCTGGTAGGGTGTTCTTTGAGTGTAGGAGCCTCGTCCTGATCCACGGGCATGGTAATTGGAGCGGCCGGACAGACGACCTCTGAATCTGCCGGCCCTGGTAGAGACCCGGCCCTGAAACACCCTCTTCATGGAGGATTGGGCCTTATCTAGGGCTGTGAATGCACCCACGAAGCACCCCAGGTCCTTAATAAAAGAGTCCCCAAATAAGAGGCCCTGGGCGTCCTTGCCTGCCTCTGTGAGGGCGAGGTTGGCCAGTTTGGGTTCAATTTTGAACAGAATGGCTTTACGCCTTTCAATGGACAGGGAGGTGTTTACACTGCCCGCATTGCAGATAGCCCTCTGCACCCTTGGCTCTGGCGATTTCAGCCAGATCAAACAGTTTGGCCAAAGGGCCGAATATGTCAAGGTGTTTATCTTGGCACAATTTAAGTGCTGAATCTCGACCCTTGCGGGGATTCCAACCCATTTTAGAGAGGAATTGGGTCATCTTAGGGTCCACTACAGGGGTCTCACAGACTTTGCTAGGCACCAATGGTCTAGGGCATTCCGCCCTAAGTTTATTACGCGCCACCTTACTGAGGGGGCGTCGTACACAGTTTTCCAGGTACCGTGCCACATGGTCCACCGGGAGCCATTCCGCCAACATCGGATGATGGAGAGCATCCGGGTCAAACATGGGTTCCCCAGACAGATCCATGAGGGTGGAGCCCGCAGTAGCGGGGGAGTCGCTCCTAGGGCCACTCGCAACCACCGCAGAGTGAGCAGGGCCAAAAGGGTCAGATTTCTGCCCACAAAATTTGTCATAAGAGTCATCCAGAGACTCAGCGTCAGCCTCCTCACTAGACCCGATTTCTGAGTCGGAGTCGCTCTCTTTTTGTGCTCTAGCACATTTCCACTGCCGCGCCCGTTCTGCCTGATTTGATTGCACAACATGTCCAAAAAGCATCGGATCGGTTCATTAGAACAAAAGTTATGTTCAAATAAAGTTTTTACTGACTGGCCACGAGGGGATAGCCCAAAACAGTTCCAGAAGATTGGGCAGAATGGCCGGTCGACTTTCGGGGTTCCTGTGCGAACACCGATGAACGCTCCCCCTGGCTGCTATGGAGCGAAAACTCCCCTTGTTCAGTAGATCATATGACCCGAATGTAGTTCGTCTAGATAGTCGGGAAGTTGAAGGGCAGCGGTACGAACTCCGTCCGGGTTCGCAAAAACACAAGACCAAAAATCGTTCCAGGCGTTCAACAACCAGGTACCACTGCCTGCGCTTGGGTGACAAAATGGCCATGCACTGTAACACGTGCGTTCAATTACATGAATGGCGGCCACCCAGGGAAAGCACTCAAGCAAAGGTGTCAAGCTGTTAATTTGTGGCTAACAGCCAGGGGAGGTCGGTGTTCGCTGGAGCATAATACGGGGACCACACACCAGTCATTCGGGAGACGAACAAGGGAGTACGGACAACCGAACATAAGGGAATGGAGTCTGCTACACTTACAATATTACAATTCTGTTCAATTCACTGATGGAGAGATATTAAGTGAGAACACATTATAAAAAGATCAAAATGTCACTAATTCATGAACTGATGGGTTCTGCTGTAAACACTGAATTGTGCTCTCCAGCTTATTCCCTTTCATTATATTCCGAAAAATCTTTTCAGGGGCATTTATAACAGTAAAGTAGCATTATTTTAGGTGGAAAGGGCACTCAGCAATTCACATTGCTACAATGGGGAGTACATTGCTGGCCGCACTGACTCCAGTGGCAGAATCTGAAATGTGTGATAGAGTAAACTTCGGTACTTGAGTCTTTTTTCAACCTATGTTACTAGTAACAATGACTAAAGCTGACTAAAAAAATAAAAAAAAAAAAAAAAAAAAATAATAACAAAATAATAACAAAAATATATAAAATGTATATCTGTTTAGGGCGAAATTGTCTGACGAGGCTGGAGCATAGGGGACAAGGGGCACAGCAGTTTGATAGCCCGGTCTGTACTGTTTGCCTAGTTACACTTTGCTTCTCTCTTAAAAAACAAAAAAGAAAAATGTATATGTGTTTATGATACAATTGTGTGCTGAAACTGGAGCAAAGGGGACAATATGTGGAGCAGTTTAATAGTTTAGTAGTTCTATATCTGCTGTTCGCCAAGTTATAATCTACCCCTCATCACAAAACTGTATATCTGTTTCTGATAAAATTGTATGTTGACACCGGAGCATGGGGGACAGGGACCAGGACAGTTTTTAGAACCTGAAGTAAGCTGTTAGCTTAGTAATATTTTGCTTATCCTCATAATATAAAAAACAAAACGACAAAAAAAAAAAAAATATATATATAAAAAGTATATATGTTATATGATAAAGTTATACGATAACACTGGAGCAGAGGGGACGAAATGCTGAGTAGTCTCAATAGCTTGATGTATGCCGCTCGCCAAGTTACATTTCACTTCCTGTCACAAAATGTATATATGCTTATGGCAAAATTGTGGGATGCAGCCGGAGCACAGAGGACGTAGAGCAATGTAGGTTGATGGCCTGATGCGTGCTCTTTGCCTGGCTGCATTTTGCTTCACTACGGAAAAATATAAAAAAAAAAAAAAAAAACGAAAAACAGCAAAATATAAAAAACAACAATGTATATATGTTAAGGGTAAAATTGTATGATGAAACTGGGGCAATGGGGACAAAGTGCGAAGTAGTTTGAGGGCCTGATGCATGCTGGTAGCCAAGTCGCATTTATCCTGTCAAAATCCAAAACAAACAGGGGGAGAGAATCTGATCAACCAATGTTCAAAACCTAATGTGGATACTATAGACGCGACATACTCTGAAACCGTTTCTGGACCTAAATCCCGTTATGCTCACTGTTAGGTAGGCTTTGAGCTTATTTTTGTTGAGGGGAGGGGGTGGGCACGGAAATGGAGGGTCCGAGGGATGGTTGGGTCCCCTTGCGGGGTGCATCAGGCTTGCTCCTATTTTTTCCCCTAGGTAGTTTTATGGACGGGGCCCAGTAATATACTCCCTACAGACACCCGCGTAACGCGGGGTTAACTATCACTTAGTCGATACAGGTGCCAGAGGAGGGTGTACATATCTTTCGCTATCCCTTTTATATATTATTCTCTAACATTTGCCTTATTAAAAAAAAAAAAAACTACGAAATGGAGAACCTATTAAAATTACTCCTAAATCACGCTTTGGAGATACCAGTACGCAACTGTTCACCGGGCAACCGAACAGCTGAGGGTACGACCTATCTCATATTGTAACATTATGCGATGCGGGTGGTCACCGTCGCACCCTTGGGGGACATACAGGTAGATTTATTGTGCTGAGACTAGGGGCCATAAGCCGCGTGTCCACCCATCTGACTTTAATTGAATGTAATTTAGGGGACCCTCAGAGTAATACTGGCCCGTCCAGGCAACATGGGCGGGGGTTATGTCTCCAAGGTTAGGGATAATGTTGATTTTGTCGCCAGAATTTTATTATACTGTATGATAGTTTGAGTTTTTTCCTGCTCAGGTACTACTGCAGGGAAGGAGGGATTAGCCTAGGGTTGTTGGAATGGTAGTGGCGGCTTAACCGGAGGCAGGGAGCAGCGGCCCCTCATTAGCTGCTGTGTATTTTCAGGGATGAGGGTCTAAATGGCGGTTGGGGTAAGTCCGATAAGGGGGTTACCGTAATTTAATTCCGCAGGGTGGGATCCGGGATGGTTAGGGGGTGGGATAACCACTATGCCGGTAAGGTCTCTATAGAATACTTGGGGCGCGGGTGGGCAAGGCTTTAGGGATCCTCAGTATCCTCCGCGCGTTGATCGTGCAGGGAACGAGGGCTCTCGCTACCCAATATGTTCTGGCGAGTTGTAAGACCAGAATTTTCACTGCATCGGATTTTAGCCGGTTGCCTTTCTTTCTGTCATTTCCTTTCTTCTGTCTTTCTCTTTTCTTTTCCCATCCTGACCCTTCCCACCCTTTTTCGCTCCTGGGGGGGGCGGACGAGTGGACCATCCCGACGCGGATCCCTGTTGCTCGAGGGATCCTCCCTAATACAAACAGTGGCAGCAGAGCGTTAGCGGTGAGTAATCTATCACAAGATGGCGATTAAGATTACCACTTTAAACGTCAAGGGTCTAAACGCCCCTAAAAAGAGACGTCTAATGTTTAGGGCCCTGAAAAGGATGAACTCAGATGTTGTTTACCTTCAGGAAACTCACCTACCTAAACAGGCTACTTTTCAATTACGTGACCATGTCTACACGGGCTCCTTTGAAGCCAGGTCGCATCGCAAACGGAACGGAGTCGCTATAGTTATCAAACGCTCTTGCCCCTTCCAGCTGTCTGCCCAGGATGCGGATCCGGGGGGACGATACATTATAGTTACCGGAACTCTCCATTCCCACGTCGTGCACCTGATCAACATTTACGCCCCGAATCAGCCAGATGCTGGGTTTTGGTCTACACTGCGTGATAAGGTCACCGCGCTGCCACACGGCATGGTCCTTATGGGGGGAGATTTTAATGCTACACCCTGTCCGGCGATGGATAGGAGCTCCAGGGCTGGAGGTCCGAGATCGCAGGGACGCGGGGGACAGGACCGCCAGCTTAAGACCTTTATTGCGGAAACAGGACTGGTGGATGCTTGGAGGGCGCAACATCCTATGGACAGAGATTATACTTTTTACTCTGCTCCCCATGGAACCTATTCTAGAATAGACCTATTTTTAATAAATGCAGCAAGCCTTTCCAGGCTCTCGAGCTCAGAGGTGGGGAATATATCCTGGTCTGACCATGCTGACGCATCTATAGTCTTAGGTAATCTTTGCATGGCGAGCCCATGGTCCTGGAGACTGAATTCATCGCTGCTGAGAGATGAGTCGATACTAGACAGCATTCGGAAGGCTATTACGGATTACTTTCAGGTCAACACCACACCGGACGTAAGCAACAGCACGATTTGGGCTGCACACAAGGCGGTCATAAGAGGGGAATTGATTAAACTGGCCACAAGGAAGAAACGACTGAAACACCTTCACCTGGAAACCCTGCTTAAACGATTGAGGAACCTTGAGCAGCAACACCAAGCTACCCCGGACGCTGAAATACACGGTAGACTGGAGGCAGTCAGACGGGACATACGCACACTTCTGCTGGATGATACGGCTAGGGCCATGACATGGTCCAGACGGACCTATTTCGATAAAGCCAATAAAATGGATACGCTATTGGCCAGGACGCTTCGGCCCAGGCAACAACGGCCTCACATCACGGCCATCAGACACCCGGATGGTACGACAAAAACGAAACCGACAGACATCGCAAAGGTATTCGAAGAATATTATAAACAATTGTATAATCACTCCCTGAATGACCACTTGATGGGAGGCCAGGAGGACGGAAGCATAACACGATTTCTCGATGGACTAGACTTGTCCAAATTGTCAAGGGACGCTGCCGGGAACCTAGCGGCGGAAATCAGTATTGAGGAGGTAGGCAAGGCCATATCGAGCCTTAAGGGGAACAAGGCACCTGGCCCTGATGGATATGATGGATCATATTACAAGGCCTTTAGGGAGGAGCTAGCGCCTCACCTGGCGACGCTGTTTAACTCCTTAAGACAGGGAGGAAGATTGGGCCCCGACATGTCATTAGCTACGATCGTATTACTACCCAAACCGGATAAGGATGCACACCTACCTGAAAACTACAGGCCTATATCGTTGATTAATCACGATGTGAAGATCTTGGCCAAAATACAGGCGGACAGACTGAACCCACTTCTGACTACTCTTATACATGCCGATCAGGTAGGGTTCATACAAGGCCGACAATTGTTCGAAAATACAAGGCGAACGGTTGATTTGATCTGGAAACAAGTGGCGACGAATACGCCCTCCCTGGTAATTTCTATCGATGCCGAGAAGGCCTTCGACAGGGTCAAATGGAATTTCCTATTTGCTGTGTTGTCACACCTGGGATTTCCGGAAGAGTTCATGCAAGTCACGAGGGCAATGTACCATGATGTAAGGGCAGAGATACAGATTTCAGGGGCCCCGCTTACTCCGTTTCCCCTGCATAATGGAACCAGGCAGGGGTGTCCTCTCTCTCCCCTCCTCTTTGTGCTGGCCCTCGAGCCTCTTCTACAGGCGATCCGCAGGCATCCGAACATTCATGGAGTAGAAGTCGGGGGGGTAGAATTCACCGTATCTGCCTACGCAGATGATGTTCTCCTCACTGTTACGAACCCGCTCGAGTCGATGACCGCATTACAGAGTGTTATAGGAGAATACGGGGACCTATCCGGATACAAAGCAAACATTCCGAAATCCAGCGCGATGCCAATCGGCATGACGGCTGAAGATGTGGCTCAGATACAGAACACTCACCACCTACGAATGGAACCGCACTCCCTCAAATACCTGGGAGTTCACTTGACGGCAGACCCGAACCGACTGTACTCTAGCAATTACGAACCCATGTTGCGGACTTTAATGAATGACATGGACAAATGGACCGATAAATCTATCTCTTGGCTGGGTCGTATTCACTCCGCCAAGATGAACATCCTCCCTCGTATTCTATTCCTGTTTCAAGCCCTCCCCATCCGCATCACGAAATCTCAATTACAGCCGCTACAAAGGGCGATTTGTAACTTCGTGTGGCGTAATAAGCGGCATAGAATAGCCAGACAAGTCTTGTATAGGCGTAAAGATAGAGGGGGATTGGGGCTTCCAAATTTGTACTATTACTATTTGGCGGCCCAGTTGTCCCAGGTGATTATGTGGCATTCCCCTGTGGGAGAAAGGAGATGGGTGGAAATAGAATCTTTGATGGTCGGTCTTGATGTTCCCCAATTCACTATGTGGGTCCCGAGAGAACATAGGCCCATGATCAGAGCAACCTGCCCGGCCATCCTTAATTCTCTACGATTATGGGATGTGAACTGCACCAAGTTCAGACTCACCTCATCTCACTCCCCTATGACTCCGATACTTAGGAATCGAGCATTTCCACCTGGTATGGCCCCGAGGAATTTTCGCAATATAGAAAAAAACGGGGTACAACGGTATTACCAACTCTATCGAGAGGGGACTGTGATCCCTTTTCAAGACCTCCAACAAAACACCCACCTGACTCCAACAGATTATTTTCGATACCTTCAGGTAAGGGACTTTGCTAGGAGACCAGATATTATAGCGGCGGCCAAGGGACAGTTTACCTTCTACGAGAGACTTTGTAGAGATGCGTCTGCCCCCAAGGGGATGATCACCCTCATATACGCTCACCTTAGTACAGAAACTAAAGAATGGGGTAGACTGGCGTACATTGACAGATGGGAACAGGACTTAGGGGAAGTACTTGAAGGTATCGAATGGCAGGAAATCTGGGAAGCCACCAAGAGCGCCTCTATATGCGTCACACAACAAGAACAGGCATGGAAAACCATGCTCAGATGGTATACTACCCCGGCCATTTTGCACAAAATGCACAAACTAGACTCCGACGATTGTTGGAGGAGCTGCGGTTTCCGAGGTACGTATCTTCATATGTGGTGGGAATGCCCGGCGCTCCAAGGTTTCTGGAAGGCTGTTGAAAACCTACTGAGACAGACATTTGGCAGACCCCTCCCCCTAGACCCATGGATCTATCTTTTAAATAGAACTATAGAGGGATGGTCGAGGAAAGAACAGAGATTGGTGCGAACAATCACCTTGAGTGCGCGTAGAACTATAGCAGCGGCATGGTTAACACCTGAAGGACCGGAATTCGGGGGGGTGATCTCTAGAATAAGGGAAAGCAGGATCATGGAGGATCTTACTGCCAGGATACGAGGGACCGTAGCGGCCTTCCAAAAAGTTTGGGAACCGTGGGACAATAGCGCCCCGGGCACTGGGGATACTTAATGGGATGGGATCTCGATCACTACTTGGGGGGTCCCTAGCTCGTTCGCCCTCCCCCCCCCCTCTTTATTTCTTAATCCTTATTTCTATTCTTTCTTCTCTCTTCTTCTCTTCTTTTTATATTTCTACAAAACCCTTGATATATATAAGGGTTCTCTCTTATATTCTGTTATTCTTTTATTAGTATTGTCTCAGTTCACTTGGATATGGTTCCTTCCTAGCACAGACATGGGTCATGTTGGAGAGACGGGGATCCCTAGGGCTCATCCTACTTTGGGTGGTCTCCGGGCTATTGCTCGAGGTACAGGACCTGTCTAGTAGTACAATATACTTGCAGAGAGGCGGGTAGCCTGGAATTCCGGAGGTGGATTATCTATAGGACTGGTATATGATCCAATATGAGCTCTGGTAGGGGTTATCTAACAATGTATACTATTGCACAAGATTTACCTTAACGCTATTTCTCGCTATGCCTCTCCTGTATAATAGTAAGGAACTTAACTGATGTTGCTACAAAAAAAAAAAAACCCTCGACAGGGGGCAGGTATTACAGACTGCATACAGTGAATTGTTATGGGTGCCAAAGGTGATATATTTGTATTCGAATGTATGTTCCTGTATATTTTGGCTTCTGCGCAAGCTTCCAAGTCATATTACTCTTGCCTTTCCTGTCGTGTGCAAAAATAAAGAATTAAAAAAAAAAAATACACAAATAGACGTCATTAATGATCATTTCCTCTTACATAGCAGCATAACAGCTTCATAATAAATCAGCCCAACGGGGCTCTCTACTTGTTTTTGGCCTGTCTTCGGTAGCCCAATGTCTATTTAAAAACTTCCCCTATCCAACAGCACAGGAATAGAGAAGCAGTACATAATAAACAAGCATTAATACTACCTGTTCTGTATTCAGCCATGATGTGAAGAAGGATCTGATGTATATATAAAACGTTTGAATATTAACCAAAGAAAGTTGAGGAAATTCAGCTCTATCAACTCATCTGGATTTCAGTATTCTTCCTAATTGTCTAGGGGAAAAACAGGCAACATATTATATAGACAATGTAATTAAAAAAAAAGTGTGCTAAAAATTAAACTAAAATATTCTCTCCTTCATGATTCCTGGAGCTGAGGAGTTGCGAGAGGCTGTACAACATGGATGAAATGGACACAGCGTGGAGAAAGTAAATGCTCCTCCTTTGCTATGTCGGAGCCAGAGGCAATTCTAAGTAATTTTTAGCGGAAACCGTGGTCCTGCACGATCACTAGGTGAATTAGGCATCTGGCACCAGCCCCTGGGGCTCAATCGCCCGGTAACCAGCATGAGGGGTGCACACTGCACAGCTCTCCCCCTCATGCCAGTCACTACATGTAGCATGGCCAAGTCACATGTGGCTGTTGACCTCCCCTGTGTAGCATGGCCGAACAGACCGCGGTAGAGGATCTTCTGTATCCTCTACCCCAGGGCTGCCCAACAGGTAGATGCCCAGATGTTTTAAAACTACAACTCCCATGATGCTTTGTCATTCGAAAAGCATTCTAAAGGCATGCAAAGCATCATGGGAGTTGTAGTTCTACAACATCTGGGGATCTACTTGTTGGGCTGCCCTACTCTACCCAGTCTGACAGGAAGCTGCTCGTTGGGAGGAAAAAGATCCTCCACCACAGTCCGCTCGGCCATGCTACACAGGGGAGGTGAGCAGCTACAAAAGGGGTTGGGGGAGAGACTTCAAAAGGGGGAGGGAAGAGGTGCACAGAAGGGCAGGGGGGCACATGGAGATGCACATTTGGGCTGGGAGGCAAAGAGGTGCACATTATACTGAGGGCGGACAAAGAGGTGCACATAAGGGCTGTGGGACACAAAGAGACACACAGAACGGCTAGGGGCTGGGAGAACAAAGAGACACACAGAGGGGGATAAAGAGACACACATTGTGGCCTCGAGGGGGACAAAGAAGCACACAGAGGGGCTGGGGGACAAAATACACAGAGGGGCTCTGGGGAAAGATACTAACAGTGGGGCTGGGGGGGTCAAAGAGACAAACAGAGGGGTAGGGAGCTGAGAAATACAAAGAAATACACCAAAGGGCTGGGGGGACAAACAGACACACTAAGTGTCTAGGGAGAAAAACAGACCCATAAAGGTACTGGGGAAAAAGAAACACGCAAAGAATGAGCACAAGGTGGGCATTTTTTGGGGGGGGGGTTGGAATTGGGGGGGCAAGTAAATGATCTTGCCTAGGGCACAAAATAGTCTCACACCAACCCTGCACACAACAAACTTTGCAATTATGAAGTTATCATAGTGATTAGCATGCCGTAGTCCCCAGACCTAGGCAAGCCCAACTGTCAAACTGTTTAAGAACAGATTGTCGATTGCATGTCTCTGTCAGGCACAATTTAAAACTTGAGAATGAGGAAATGTTCAGTTGTGTGGATAATAAGAGGGAGAAAAGTGTTCCTCAAATTCATTGCATTTGGAAGTTTAGTGGTGAATAGTATGTGTCAGGTCAGATGATCCCCTTTGACTACTAGAGAGGTATGTCGCAAGGAGAGGGTTACCAGTCAATGTCCCTGTCATGTATCACAAGCTGTCTGTCCTGCACTGGATGCTCAAAGGTAATCACATTGGGGTCATACATTTGGGCAAAAAAAATTGTCTTAAATTATTCTTTAGCTGTAGTACTGTATATCCAGTCCGTTCAAAAAACGCATTCTATATATAATGCAGAAAAAAATATGCAAGAGATCAAATTTTAAATATAAATAAAGAAATTGAAGATACCTTTAAAGAAACAATAGTTAGCTAAGATAATTTACCAATCCGGAGCCTTTTATTCGATTCTATGGGGAGGGGAGGACGGGTGCATCCCATGAAGCCTTTTCCAGTAGAGCTAGAGACAATTGTAGTTCAATTTATTGGCAATCATTATTTCTTACTGGCTAGTATCCTGAATGTTACCATTTCTTTCTGTTAACGTTCTCGTTTCCACCAAAAGGAACCAAATTTTACCTTCAATTCAAACATAGTAACAGCGGGTACAACGTGCTATACAGAGGGACGGTCTGTCCGGAAAGTATGGGTAAAATGGTGAGGAGGAATTAGTCTTAGTACGTCTAGTAATCGTAAATTTGACACCGTCCGGTGCGAAGGTCACAGCATGAAAGTCAAAGGCCCGAACGTCCGAAACTCTGCGGAAGGACACCAGGCACAGGAGCAGGGCCAATTTCGCAGAGAGTTGGCGTAGGGATAGAGCCTCGTTAGACGGCCAGGAATCCAACAGCTGGAAAACTTTTGAAATATCCCAGAAGTTGGAGTATTTAGCCGCAGGTGGCCTCGTCAGTCGTATCCCCCGTAGCAGTCTGCATACGGATGGGTGTTTCCCAACTAGGGAATGATCAACAGTGTCGTGGGCCGCCGAAATGGCGGAACGAAAAATATTAATCGTCCGGTACGACTTACCCTGGTCGAAAAGGGATGATAAAAAATTCAAAATTGGTGAAAGAGGTGCTGAAACGGGATCGAGGTCCCTCTCCAGACACCAGCTGACCCAAACTCGCCATGCGGCGAGGTAAGTCCGTCTGGTTCCTGGAGCCCAGGAATCCCACAGGAGCGTCTGAGCAGTGCGTGAAAGTCCCGCGACATGCCAGGCTCCCCTGAAACTGTCCAAGCTACCAATTGGAGGTGGCCCTGTAGGGCGAGCGGGTGATAGTCGCCCCTTGGGTTCCTGAGAACCCGGGGAGAGCGAGGTAGTAGGATTGGATAATCTACCGATAGTTCCAGGAGGGTCGGGAACCAAGTCTGAGCCCTCCATAGTGGAGTGATAACTACTATTTTGGCCATTTGCGTCTTGACCCGGTTGTCAGGGTACCTGAGGCCTCTACCTCTAAGGGAGGTAGAGACTTGGTGGTGTATCCGTCCAGGCGAGCTGTTTCCTCCGTTCCTCGCGGTTCATCCAGTCACTTAAACACCGGCCGCGAGGAATCCACGTCCTTTTCTAGCAGGACGCTCAATACGTGACGTCTTGACGCTAGCACGAGCAATCTGTCACTCAAGTGTCCGATATCCAATCGGTACTTGTCAGAGGCGTGATTTCCATCCAGAGCCAGGGTATTTAAGCTTACTCCTTACTTCAGCTCATTGCCCTGTCGTGGTTCTAGCTTGTCTAGTCACTCAGTGCTCTGGTATTCTAGTTTGCTCTATTGGTTTTGACTCGGCTCGTTGTACTACCCTGTTTCTCTGTTTTCCCTTGACCCGGCTTGTCTCTCGCTTATCTGTCTTCTCGTTCCCTCGACCTCGGCTTGCCTCTGACTATTCTTTACTCTCGGTACGTTAGTCCGGCCATTCTAAGGCCCGGTATACGTACCTTTCCACTCTTTGTACTCTGCGTGTTGGATCCCTGTCCCGATCCTGACATTACGACAGGGCCAATGGATCCTGCAGGTACAAACAGTCAGCTTGGTTCTTCGGATCCCAGGTTTGACGCCATGGAACATAGGATGGATCAGATGGCTTTGGCACTACAGGCACTTTTGTCTCGTGCTAGTAATCCACCTGAGGAGACACGTACTCCTTCTATCTCTCCTGCAGTCTCAGGTCTAGAGGTAGCCACTGTAGGTGCTTCTTCCCGTATTACCCCACCAGTACGTTATGGCGGGTCACCGGAGAAGTGTCGTGGCTTTCTAAACCAGATTAGCATCCATTTCGAACTACAACCCCGCTCTTATCCTACAGATAGAGCAAAGGTTGGATTTATTATTACTCTGCTCATTGAAAAAGCTTTGAGATGGGCCAATCCTTTATGGGAGAATGATAATCCACTCGTCTATAATTATAATGCCTTTGTAGCTGCGTTTAGAAGAACTTTTGACCCTCCTGGCAGAAAGGTCAATGCAGCTAGATTAATGTTGCGCCTTAAACAGGACAATCGAACTCTTGTGGATTATGCACTAGAGTTCAGATCCTTGGCGGCAGAAGTTAAGTGGAACGAACAGGCTTATATAGATGTGTTTCTGAATGGCTTATCAGATGTAATTCTTGACGAGGTCGCTACTAGAGAACTCCCTGAAAATTTGGAGGATTTAATTTCTTTTATATCTCGTATTGATGAACGCTTAAGAGAGAGGCAGAACACTCGAGATAGGACCCGTAGACCCTCCTTTAAACTAGCGCCTACCTTTCAAATCTCTGAGTTCGAAGACTTACGTATTCCTGAACCTATGCAGATAGGCAGTACTCATCTCACTGAAAGGGAGAGACAGTACAGGAGAAGGGAGGGTTTATGTATGTATTGTGGAGTCAGGGGTCATTTACGCCTAAATTGTCCCAATCGTTCGGGAAACGCTCGCACCTAAGTTCCTCTAGAGGACAGGCCTTGGGTGTTTCTACTTTGTCCTCTATTCACAACTACAAGGAGCTCAGGCTTGTGTTACCCGTTTCTTTAAAGTGGGAGAAGGGAGTAGTTAAGACTATGGCACTAATCGATTCTGGAGCTGCTGAGAGCTTTATAGATCAGGGTTTTGCTGCCAAGCATGCTATTCCATCCCAGTTAAAAGAGACACCTCTGGCTGTTGAGGCCATCGATGGTAGACCGTTACTTGAGCCTGTTATTTTTCATGAGACCATACCGATTAACTTGACTGTTGGCATCCTGCATAAAGAGGATATATCCTTGATGCTCATTTCTTCTCCGTCTATTCCCATAGTTCTGGGGTACTCCTGGCTGAGGAGACACAACCCTATTATTAATTGGGAATCAGGGGAGATAGTTTCGTGGGGAGAGAATTGTCAAGAAAAATGTTTGCGGAAGGTCTTACCTCTTGGATTAACTAATACATCGAATACCTCTGACAATCCTACAGAGACACAAATTCCGCCTCAGTATCTAGATTTAAAGGCAGTATTTGACAAAAAGAAAGCCGATACCTTACCCCCACACAGGTCCTTTGATTGCAAAATTAACCTACTCCCTGGTACCATGCCTCCCAGAGGTCATGTATACCCATTATCTATAAAGGAGAACTCAGTCCTAGAGGAATATATTCACGAGAATTTAGACAAGGGATTCATCAGGAGGTCCTCCTCCCCTGCCGGGGCTGGATTTTTTTTTGTTAAAAAGAAAGATGGTTCTTTGAGACCTTGTATTGATTATCGAGGCTTGAATAAGATAACCATTAAAAATGCCTACCCGATTCCCTTGATCACCGAACTCTTCGATCGTTTGAAGGGCTCTACAATTTTCACCAAGTTAGACCTCAGAGGGGCATATAACTTGGTGAGAATCCAGCAGGGACATGAGTGGATGACGGCATTCAATACTCGATATGGCCACTATGAATATACTGTCATGCCTTTTGGGTTATGCAATGCGCCAGCAGTATTCCAAGATCTGATTAATGAGGTTCTTAGGGAATTTCAGCAAGAGTGCGTCATTGTATACCTAGATGATATACTCATTCATTCTAGTGACATTGAGAGTCATCACAAACAAGTCAGGAGGGTTTTGCACAAGCTTCTCCAGCATGGCTTGTACTGCAAGTTGGAGAAATGTAGCTTTGATCAAACCCAGGTAACCTTTCTCGGCTATGTGATCTCTGGGGAGGGATTTAAGATGGATCCGGATAAGCTCCAATCCATTCTAGAGTGGCCTTTACCCACAGGTCTTAAAGCCATACAGAGATTTATTGGTTTTTCCAATTATTATAGGCGCTTTATTAAGGGCTATTCTTCCATTATTGCACCTATCACTAACATGACCAAACAGGGGGCTGACACTAAGAATTGGACTACTGAAGCTCTCCTTGCGTTCAAGACTCTCAAGGAGCTTTTCGCTTCCGCTCCAATTTTAGTTCACCCTGACACTTCTCTGCCATTTTTGCTCGAGGTAGACGCATCAGAGACTGGTTTAGGTGCTGTTCTATCTCAAAGGTTGGGTGTTGATAAACCATTACATCCATGTGGATTTTTCTCTAAAAAATTGACCGGTACTGAAAGCAGGTATGACATTGGTGACAGAGAATTACTAGCGGTTATCAAGGCTTTGAAAGAATGGAGACATTTATTGGAAGGTACATTACATCCTGTTACCATCCTGACAGACCACAAAAACTTGTCCTATATCGGAGAGGCCAAGCGTCTGTCCTCCAGGCAGGCTCGTTGGTCGTTGTTTCTTACCCATTTCAATTACGTTCTGACTTACAGACCTGGGTCAAAGAATTCTAAAGCCGATGCGCTATCTCGCCAATATGAACCCTCTGCTTCAGTTGAACCACTTTTGTCTTCCATTGTACCCAAATGCAATATTATTGCTAATACCAGTCTCAAAATTCATTCCCCGCTACTTGACCAGATCTTGAAGTCACAACATCTAGCTCCCGGAAACACTCCTGAGGGAAGAAACTTTGTTCCTCCTGAACTTCAACTGGAGCTCTTACAATGTTTTCATGAAAGTAAAATAGCTGGTCATCCTGGTATTCGCAAGACGTACTCTCTGATATCCAAGGATTTCTGGTGGCCTTCACTTCGTAAGGATATTGAGGAGTTCGTCGCAGCTTGTGAGACTTGTGCCAAGACTAAACTATCTCATGCATCCCCATGTGGCCTGTTACACCCCTTGGACATTCCTGAGAAACCTTGGTCCTGTTTGTCCATTGACTTTATCGTTGATTTGCCTGCTTCCAAAAGACAGACTGTTATTCTCACGGTGGTGGATAGATTTACCAAGATGGCCCATTTCGTGCCATTACCTAAACTTCCGACTTCTCCTGAATTGGCGGAGATTTTTGCGAGAGAAGTTTTTCGCCTACATGGGATTCCTTCAGAGATTGTTTCTGATAGAGGTTCTCAATTTGTCTCACGTTTCTGGAGATCCTTTTGTTCTCAAATGGGCATCAAATTGAACTTTTCCTCTGCCTATCACCCTCAGTCTAACGGAGCTGCTGAACGTACTAATCAAAAAATCGAACAGTATCTGCGTTGCTTTGTTTCCGAACACCAGGACGATTGGGTCGGTCTGATTCCTTGGGCGGAGTTCGCACACAATAACCTTGTTTGCGATTCAACTCGCTCTAGCCCTTTCTTCATGAACTATGGCTTTCATCCTTCGATTTTTCCTTCGGTTTCCTCTTCTCAGGGGATACCGTCGGTTGATGATCATGTCGCCAACCTGAAGAAATTATGGGATCAGACTCGACAAATTCTATTACATAGTTCCTCGCTGTTCAAGAAACACGCTGACAAACATAGAAGAGCGGCTCCTGTTTTTGTTCCTGGGGATAGGGTATGGTTGAGTACTAAGAATATTCGCCTAAAAGTTCCGTCCATGAAATTTGCTCCTCGTTACATAGGCCCTTACAGGGTTCTCACTCGTATCAATCCGGTTGCGTATCGCCTTGCTCTGCCACCTGCCTTACGCATTCCTAACTCTTTTCATGTCTCCTTGTTGAAACCCCTCATTTGCAACAAATTCTCCTCTAAGGTCTCCTCGCCTCGTCCTGTTCAGGTGGAGGGTCGGGAGGAGTACGAGGTCAGCTCCATCATTGACTCCAGAATTTCAAGGGGAAAATTGCAATATCTGGTCAACTGGAGGGGATATGGTCCTGAGGAGAGGAGTTGGGTACCTCAGGAGGACGTCCATGCTTCTCGCCTTCGCAGAGCATTTCACCTTCGCTTCCCATCTCGCCCCGGTTCATTCCGCCCGGTGGGCGTATCTGAGAGGGGGGGTACTGTCAGGGTACCTGAGGCCTCTACCTCTAAGGGAGGTAGAGACTTGGTGGTGTATCCGTCCAGGCGAGCTGTTTCCTCCGTTCCTCGCGGTTCATCCAGTCACTTAAACACCGGCCGCGAGGAATCCACGTCCTTTTCTAGCAGGACGCTCAATACGTGACGTCTTGACGCTAGCACGAGCAATCTGTCACTCAAGTGTCCGATATCCAATCGGTACTTGTCAGAGGCGTGATTTCCATCCAGAGCCAGGGTATTTAAGCTTACTCCTTACTTCAGCTCATTGCCCTGTCGTGGTTCTAGCTTGTCTAGTCACTCAGTGCTCTGGTATTCTAGTTTGCTCTATTGGTTTTGACTCGGCTCGTTGTACTACCCTGTTTCTCTGTTTTCCCTTGACCCGGCTTGTCTCTCGCTTATCTGTCTTCTCGTTCCCTCGACCTCGGCTTGCCTCTGACTATTCTTTACTCTCGGTACGTTAGTCCGGCCATTCTAAGGCCCGGTATACGTACCTTTCCACTCTTTGTACTCTGCGTGTTGGATCCCTGTCCCGATCCTGACACCGGTGAAGGGTCCGCTGGATCATCGAGAAGGGAGGGAAAGCGTAGGCTCCTCTCCGTGGCCAAGGTTGTAGAAACGCGTCGACAGCCAGAGACAGAGGGTCTGGTAGCCAGCTGAAGAACTCGACTGTCTGACGGTTCAGACGGGATGCAAACAGATCGAGTGTGAGGGGTCCCCGTAATAGATGGATATGGTGGAACAGGGAAGTGTCTAATTGCCAATCGCTGGCATCTCTCCAGTGACGCGAAAACCAGTCTGCGACTAGGTTGTCGGGTCCTGGGAGATATTCCGCTCGGATGGACAGGTTCCTGTCCAGGCAAAATTGATATAGATCTTTGGTGAGATCGGACAATAGTTTGGATTTGGAGCCTCCGAGGCGGTTTACATACCGCACTGCAGAGACGTTGTCCATCCGAAGCACTAGGGAACAGTTGGACGCGTTCTTGGCAAAGCTGCGGATCGCGAAGGATCCAGCAATGAGCTCGAGACAATTTATATGGAGTGCTTGTTCCGAAGGGGCCCAGAGACCCCCTGTAGAGGTTCGGGCGCATGTGGCACCCCAACCCAGAAGGCTTGCATCGGATTCCAGGATAAAATCCGGTTGAGATCCGAAGATTGCTTTCCCATTCCAGGCTTCCATGTTGCGGAGCCACCATTGGAGTTCGATGAGAACTTCGTCCGTCAGGGATATGACTTGGTCGTAAGAGGTCGAGCGATGCAAGTAGAAGGTTTTCAACCGTTGCATTGCTCTGTAGTGTAAAGGCCCGGGAAATATAGCTTGAATTGATGCGGACAGGAGTCCAAGGATGTGAGCAAGGTCTCGGAGCCGAGGCCGTTGCGAAGAGATTAACTTCCGTATTTCTCTCTTTATGTTTTTGATTTTTTGGTAAGGCAGCTGCAAAGTTGCCTGAACCGAGTCTATTTGGAACCCCAGAAATTGGACCATTTGAGAGGGTTCCAGATCTGATTTCTGGAAATTTATGACAAAACCGAGGTTTTGAAGGAGAGCAGAGGTCATATCTGTGTGTTTGCGGAGCAAATGTCGGTCTTGGGCCATAATCAGGATATCGTCTAGATATATGATGGAGCGTACTCCTCGGGAACGGAGTAGAGCTATGACCGGTTTCATTAACTTGGTGAAACACCAAGGAGCTGAGCAAAGTCCGAAGGGAAGGCAGGTGAACTGCCAAATTTCGTCTTGCCAGAGAAATTGCAGAAAGGCACGATGACTCTGAGCGACAGGGACCGTGAGGTAAGCGTCCTTCAGGTCGAATCGGGAGAACCAATCTCCCACGCAGAGCAGGTCTCTGAGAAGATGGATACCCTCCATCTTGAAATGACGATATATGATAAATTGGTTCAATTGTTTTAGGTTGATAACAGGACGGTGTTCTCCCGTCTTTTTTTGTACTAGGAAAATATTGCTGATGAAAGTTTGTGGGAAGGGCGAAGGCTCGATCACCCGTTTTTCTTGAAGTTTGTGTAACTCCAAATTCAAAGTTTGTTTGTCTACTCTCGACATCTCGAGAGGTGTCGGATGACCGTATTGAATGGGGTGTGTAATGAAATCTAACTTGAAACCCCTGACTGTATGAAGGATCCATTGATCCTGAGAGAGCAGTTTCCACTGTTGGAAAAAAAGGGTTAGTCGACCAGCAATTGGTACATTTTTGAAACAAGTAAGGTCCATTACCTGAAGCAGTGCGTCCGCGCAGGGATGCAGAACCACGTCCTCGGAAGGAGCCTCTTGCATTGAAGAGCTGTCTGTGGTATGGTCGGGTGGGTCCTGAAGACCAATAGTCTGTGGGGCGGGGTCTGTAGCCTTGAAAGGCTGCCCTACTGGTTGCTCGACCCCGCCAGCGACCAGCTCTCCCATAAAAACGACTAGATTGGGACCTAAAAACCCTTCGTAATGAGGATTGGGCTTTATTGAGGGTTGTAAAAACCGAGACATGCTTAGAGAGGTCTCGCATAAATTTGTCGCCGAATAAAAGACCATCAGCTTCTGGCCCCAATTCTTTTGAGCTTAAATCCACCAACTTGGCATCAATCTTATAGAGTGCTGCTTTCCGTCTCTCTACCGACAATGCCACATTTGCGTTACCCAACAGGCATAGAGCTCGTTGAGCCCATTCCCTGACCGTGTGTGGGTCAAATTTCCCGCTAGTGAGTGCCTCATCTGCCAGAATAAAAATTTGAACTACAGGACCTGAAACGTCCAACAGTTTGTCTTGGGTTGTTTTTAACCCTTGCTCGATACCCTTACGAGGGTCCTTGCCAGACTTGTTTAGATAAGTGACCAGCATAGGGTCAAATTCAGGGGTAGAGGCGACTTTGCCTGGTATAGTGGGTCTTGGGCATTCTGCCCTTAATTTGTTCCTGATCTCTTTTTCAAGTGGCTTGCGGAGCCATATCTTGCAGAAATTTGCAATATGTTCTGGAGGGGCCCACTCTGCAGATCGTGGATGTCGAATTGTCCTTGGGTCAAACAAGGGGAGGCCTGAAGCATCCAGAAGGACGTCTGAGACAGGCTCTTTAGGTGAAGGAGCACCTTTCATATCTGGATTAAGGAAGGTTTCCTTAACGAACTCTGATGTTGAGCACTCCTGGGGCACATTCGCCATGGAGTCCTCATCAGAGTACGTTAGGTCATAATCATTTAAGATACGGCCAGCGAGTCGGGACGTAGAACCCTCAAGGGGGTCGGTAAGATCTCGCACGGTGTGAGGCCGAGAAGTTTTTAAAACTTTGGCGGGGGCCTTGCCTTTGCCCGCTGTAGCGCTATCCCCTTTCCAGGGTCTTTTGCGCGGGGCACTTTCCTGGTCAGAATAGTGGGAGTCCTCTGAGTCAGAGGGCAGGTGCGCAGAGGGATGAACCTCTGGGGCAGTCTGTTCTTGATAGGCTGCCAAGGCTTTGGGAATGGACTCCGCAATAGTGGAGAAAAGCCATTCCCGAAGTTCCGCAGAGATTGCAGGGTCTTGGCGGTCTGACATACTTATTATTATGAGAAGGGAACTGGCAGACAAAATGAAAAAATTGATAAATGTGAATTTATAGTATTCTTGTAAGGCAAGAAGATGAGGCAACTCAGCTAGGGTATATGAGGAAAAAGTGGGGGTCACCCACTACGTGGACTTAATCACTAATGTGGATAGTGATAAAATATATAGGTGTTACCCTTAATAGATAAAGTGGTATGCTGCCACTGATTTTAAGAAGCAGACTTAAATATATGCATATAATAGCAAATCAAAATGGGGGTCACCCACTATAATTGAGCAGCTGGTAAGATATATCACTCAGACAATAGTTAATATGGTGAGGAATAGTGGGGGTCACCCACAGAGACAAGGTGGGGGTCACCCACAAAGGAACAGCAGATAAAGTATATAAATATATATACAATGTAAAGTGGGGGTCACCCACAGTAATAAGGTGGTGTTAGCCACACAGTAAGGTTAAAATAATA
This sequence comes from Pelobates fuscus, assembly GCF_036172605.1. Taxonomy (NCBI): domain Eukaryota; kingdom Metazoa; phylum Chordata; class Amphibia; order Anura; family Pelobatidae; genus Pelobates; species Pelobates fuscus. Next base: position 58,863,182 of record NC_086320.1, on the reverse strand, counting down.
ATATAGAATATATATTAAGAATCAATATTTATTGAGGAACAGGGAGGGGGTCACCCCAGTTTGAGCAGGTTATCCTGATGCAAGGTACCTGCAATGTATGAAATAAAAGCGCAAATCAGACTTCTGATCGAAATGTGTACGAATGTAATCAGAGAAAAAAACCCTTAAGAAAGGGGTTATTTATATTAGGTTGTGACTTACCTTCTGAAATAGGCAAAATTTCTCTCAGAAGCCGCGGAGTCCGCCCGAAAAACGCGATACCGCGATCAAAGATGGCCGCCGCGTGTGAGGGGAAGGTGTTGCCGGCCGCAAGGGCGGGAGAAAAAAAGGGCGCGAAACTGTTGCGTCTGGTAACGGACTCCTGGGAAATGGAGTCCGTTACTGAAAATATTCCCCTTGACGAAAAGGGAAAGGAATAAACCGGCGGGCCGTTCTTGTAAGTGACAGAGAACGGCCCGGCGGCAATGAGAACCTGGTAGCTAATTAAAGGTACAAGAACATATTGGCTAAATCCATTCAAATAAAACAAAACACAACAGAATAACAATAATAATATAATTACTCTAGTGGAGCATGAAAAGCCCCATAGATACAAGGATTAATTAAAAAATATTTATAAAAAATACAATTCACTTAAAATTATAAATACAAATAATTACAATATAATAGAATACTGACTGAGAATAGGCAACGTAATTAGAATAGACTCACCTGGGAGGCAAGCAGCAAAGAAAGAGGAAGTGGGAGGAGTCTGATAGCTCTATATTGTTGTATGATATGTTATGATTGGTTGAATTTTACTTACATCTTGTTAACTATTTCTTTGCTGCTGGGAGTTTCAGTAAAGAAAGATAAGCAAATATGAAGCCTCCTGTCTTGCCATAAAATTTAAAACTTGAGAATGAGGAAATGTTCAGTTGTGTGGATAATAAGAGGGAGAAAAGTGTTCCTCAAATTCATTGCATTTGGAAGTTTAGTGGTGAATAGTATGTGTCAGGTCAGATGATCCCCTTTGACTACTAGAGAGGTATGTCGCAAGGAGAGGGTTACCAGTCAATGTCCCTGTCATGTATCACAAGCTGTCTGTCCTGCACTGGATGCTCAAAGGTAATCACATTGGGGTCATACATTTGGGCAAAAAAAATTGTCTTAAATTATTCTTTAGCTGTAGTACTGTATATCCAGTCCGTTCAAAAAACGCATTCTATATATAATGCAGAAAAAAATATGCAAGAGATCAAATTTTAAATATAAATAAAGAAATTGAAGATACCTTTAAAGAAACAATAGTTAGCTAAGATAATTTACCAATCCGGAGCCTTTTATTCGATTCTATGGGGAGGGGAGGACGGGTGCATCCCATGAAGCCTTTTCCAGTAGAGCTAGAGACAATTGTAGTTCAATTTATTGGCAATCATTATTTCTTACTGGCTAGTATCCTGAATGTTACCATTTCTTTCTGTTAACGTTCTCGTTTCCACCAAAAGGAACCAAATTTTACCTTCAATTCAAACATAGTTTCAAAGCAATTATTTGTGCATTCTTCCACTAAACAGGGAATTATGGAGAAGAAAAGAAAAGGAAATGGAGATTTTAGTATAAAATTACCACATTTGCAGTTTCCAGTTTGGCTAACCTGGGCTGAAATTTGCATTTTACCTGACTATTCCCCACAATCTAGGCTTGCTTGTTTTCTGGGCTATAAATATCACAATGTGTAATTGTTGCAGTGCACTCGACATGGTGAGATTACTTGGGACACAGCTTGTGCGGTCTTGCGGTCACAGAAAATATTCTCTTATAATGGGCTCAAAATTATCATCAGGCAGAGCAAGCGCAATAAGGGTCATTCATTCATGATCTATTATCATTACCATGAGTACAGTGCTAGGACAGGACAGACTGTGACTTGTCTGTAGTATAATATTTTATTTTTATTGTGTAGAAAGTGGTTTAAAAATGCTAAACTTTAATGTTAAAATCGCAATTAGCTGAAGGGGAATATTTATTGGTATTAAACGGTAGGAAAGTCTATTCCCTCAATAATCCAAATGCATATTTAACGGAAACCTCTATTAGCCTCCATTATTAGGCTGCGTTCCAAGTGTCATTTACTATTTGCATATCACAGTGTTTAATGAGCCTATTTTACTGTGTTTAATTTCCCAGGACCATTCCTAACATACATCAATACATCTCGTACAACACACAGGGAAGATCTGCTGTGAAGTTAAATGGCATGGAAATAACACTGACAGTAAGTCTTTAATAGTTAATCAATTATGAACTCAGAATACAGTGCTTGTTTAGGTATTCATCCCATACTGAACACTGAGGGGAGGGGACAGAGATGAAGTAATTACAATTAAAAGCAGTTAATAAAACCATAACTGGGATTGATGCTTGTCGTGAACTTTGACCCTCTACCTAAATTGCGTGTCCACACAAACATCCATTTAGCAAACATACAATGAAAACATCAATTCAAAAATGCACTTGATCATTTACATTGGACAGTTTGGCAATGCATTTTCATGTTCTATAAACCTCTGCAGATTGTCTTAGATTTGTCTTAATTTACAGATTTTATAAATATATATATATATATATACATATATACACACACACACGTGGGGACGATTTTACATCAGCTGCAAAAAAAATTTAATATGTACATTACTAAGATACTGAATAATGTACATTTGTTTGTAGTATAGTTTTCGTTACTTTTGTTCGTTGTTAGTGGCATGGGCCTCCTCGGTTAGTGTAAAATACTTTGATTCTTATTGCCAGAAGTGGAAAGGGCATTTCTATTTATACATATTTGTTGGCACAGATATGACAATTTGTACTGGGTATCAAGGGCTTTTATCACATCAGGCATACCTGTTCAAAAATGAACTATTTTAATAAAGCACTGTTGTTGTTCGGCGTAAGGCGATTCACCGCAAAATTCCATGCCTTTTCCATTTTCCATGGAAAATTATGTGTCTGCTCTAAGATGACCTTGATACCAGCTCCTGAATCTGTTCTGACTTAGAGAAGAAGAATATAGATCTAGGTGTATTATTGTAACTATGAACATATATGCATTCTTTGCATACACAATAGATGTTAAAGAACAAGGCTGTTCTGTGAGCTGTGTTAAGCTGCAAGGTCAATAGTAGCTGGTGCCAGTAATAGTTAATATCTACAATGCACGCACTAGCTTTTATAATAAAAAAATAAAAATTAAAAAAGTATCTTACCTATTGATTCCAATCCCTATGCCACTGCAACGCCAGATGTAAAAACATATCATATCAAACCTAGCTTTTCTCTGAGGATAAAAAGAATATGTCTAGCGTAGACGGCGAGGGTCAAAAACAAATGTTCTCTGTGCTTGTGAGGTCTTAACACCTCAAATATCAAAAGAGGCAAGTTAAAATCTGACTTATTATTATTAAATAAGAGTTTATTTCATTTGCAATATGTATAAGCTTTCAGTGCAGTGAAGAACACTTTTGATAGAAATAAATCATCACGTTGTGTATATTATTTTTTTAAAGTGTCTCTTATGGACATATCAGATTTTTAATGTCCCCCCCAGTGCTTTAAATCCTCACTGTCCCCAATTAGTATTTGCTCCCCATTGACCCCCCTATACCTTAAACTTTATTTAAATATTTAAAGATTTACGGTGCCGGCAACCCATTCCTGGCCCCGCCATCTCCTAATTGCTGGCTGCTTTCTCTTGCCCATAGTATGCGACGGTAGAGCACTTTGGACAGAGCGAGGCATTCTCCTAAGCCTGCGAGCAATGAAAATTAAACTGGGCCAGCGGTCAAAAAGATTGCAAAGGCAAGATACAGAAGTGAGTATTTTTGGAGAATTTAGACTCTATTTTGTCTTGTGCTTTAATGAGAAATAGAATGAAAAATGAAGAAAGAAAGAAAAAGAGTTTAAAATACGAAGAGAAAATAATAAAAGAAAGGAAAGTTTGTGGTGATGGTCAAAGATACACTCCAAGTACTATAACTATACCTAAGCTGGAGATTCCACCTCTCTGTAGGATGTAGTGAAGGCTGTGTCCCACATATATTATTATTTCATTATAGCCCCACCGTGGGGGCATGGGGGGACACTATGTCCCACCCATCTTATCATTTCATTATAGCCCCACCATGGGGGTATGGGGGGGGATACTGTGTCCCACCCGTCTTATCATTTCATTAAAGCCCCACCGTGAGGTATGGGGGGGATACTGTGTTCCACACGTCTTATTATTTCATTATAGCCCCACTGTGGGGGCATAGAGGAGGGTGGGACTGTGTTCCACATGTCTTTTTATTTTATTATAGCCCCACCGTAGGGGCGTAGGGGGGACACTCTGTGTGACGGTAGAGCACTTTGGACAGAACGAGGTATTCCCCTAAGCCTGCGAGCAATGAAAATTAAACTGGGCCAGCGCTCAAAAAGCTTGCAAAGGCAAGATACAGAAGTGAGTATTTTTGGAGAATTTAGTCCCTATTTTGTCTTATGCTTTAAAGAAAAATAGTATGAAAAATGAAGAAGAAAAAAAAAAAGTTTAAAATATGAAGAGAAAATAATAAAAGAAAGGAAAGTTTGTGGTGATGGTCAAAGATACACACCAAGTACTATAACTATACCTAAGCTAGAGATTCCACCTCTCTGTAGGATGTAGTGAAGACTGTGTCCCACACGTCTTATTATTTCATTATAGCTCCACCGTGGGGGCATGGGGTAAACTATGTATCCCCACTTTGTTTTTTTCATTAATTGCCTGGAGACCACTGTGGGGGCAGGGGGTTTGACAGTGATCTATCCACCCTTTGCTCTTTCAATTTGAGCCCCCATCCAATGTTAACAGGTAGGGACACGGAGGGGTGTACATTACTAATGACTGGGCAGCAATAGCTGTCCAATTGCAAGTCTTTTATAACAGTGAGCAGCCACTGGCTGTTTAGTAGAGTCAGATTCACTTCCCACATGTCATCCTCTGAAGGCTTCTTATAGAGAACATTCAATTGGAGGAGCGCAGCACTTCTGGCACATGCATGTCTTATCCCCAGTGCTGCTCCATGAGGAGCATTGAACTGGACAAGAAGACAAAAAAGAGGCGTCTGCTGCAACAGGAGTCTTGGAGCTGGAAAAAAGTTATTTTCCCTATTTATATTTAATTTAGGAGGACCCTCTAACTTAAACAGTGAGGAGAACATTATAGCATTACAAATATATGTTTTTATTCCTAACTTTATAGTTTCCTTGAACTATTTCTCTGTTGGCTGCTAGTGTCACTAGTGGGCAAATAGGTAACCATGAATCCTGTAGCAACAGGAACATCTCGACAGAATCGCTGATCGACCTAAATTCAGCAGAATCACGATTGCCGAAAGTGATTATCCAAGTCTAGGCAGAAGCTTGCTTCGGGTAAACAGCGTGGATGTAGTGAGTGTAGTAGAAAGGAGACCCGTCACACTACAACATGATGACTTCTAGAGGACTTTAGGCTGTTAGAGAAATAGAAGCATCGAGAGCATTTGTACAATGCACAAAGACAGCTTTACAAAAACTATTTTTAGCAAGCCAGTCCACACAAGATTTGTTCTCTGACACCACTGCTAAATACCCATACTCAGTGCCCTCTTCACAACATCATGATGGATCTTCATAAAAACCAAAAAACTAACCATGAACAGTTTAAGTTTTAGAAAGATCACAATTTTCACAAAACTAAACAATTGGACAAGTTAATTTAATGAGAAACAGTGAAGTCAGCTATAGTATGACAACACAAGGAGAAAAAGAGGATGGATAGATGGATGGATGGATAGATGGATGGATCACAGCATTTAGAATAGTTATGAATAAATGGGGGAAAAAAGAGTTTGTTATATTTCAGAATGATGGAACCCTTCAGGCCTTCAGATTACATCACCATTAAAACAACTAAAACAGGATGTTTTTGCAGTTAATCTTAAAAATGTGTAAATGAGACGTGATAAGTGCCCCTATAAATGTCAAAAACATAACAAAACAAAACAAAACTGATTTGAAAAGCATCAGATGTTGACTCAACCGTCACATTGCTGAGTGCTTCAAAAGAGCAGATCATATATGCAGGCTTAATGATACATTACAAAATTACATCATAATAACTAGCTATTCAGTTTTAACCTATTCCCTAAAATCTTCAAAACAACATCTAACATCAGAAGCCTGCTGCCCAACCCCATTTTCTTAAATTGCTATTTAGGCTTCACTTTAAAATGATATTTCTTAATAGTTCTTCACTGCACTTAAAGCTTTTAATCAAAAGTGTTCTGCTTCCCTCAGTAGCACAGCAGGATTAACAATGAGTGAACCTAAGGCGGCAGCACGTGGCTTAGGGGTTAATTAGGGGCCAGGATCTGAATTGTGGCCCTATTCTTCATAACATAACTTCCAAGTGCCCCTATTTAGAAGTCCTATGATGGGCCCAAATCCTTCTTGCTCTCTTTTTTACCCCAATTTCCCTCTTATCTAGGAGCTCTATATTGTTGGCCTGTCTAAGTGTATAATAGAGCCCCACAGCCATAATATTCCCCGTACTGTGTCTTTAAACTGCAATAAATATGGTTGGAAATCAGTCTGTGTACATTCTTGTTCTAAATTATATTTTAATTGCAGAAATTATTAGTAAGTCACCTAACGTCTTAGAACATTTCTGCCCCTGTCCACATCCCACTCACACTGCTAAAACTAAAGTGCTCTTCTTTATCCATTTGTAATGTTTATAGAAAGAGTGAAACTAACAACATGTGTAAGCCCCTCTTGCTCTTGCGTATTAACCAGGGAGGCAGTGGAGGTGGTCCACATCTGGTGAAAGGCGACAGGGTGTGCCCCTCTCACCAGGACCAGCACCTGCTTACATATATGAATATGTGTGCATGAGTTTGTGTATGTACATGAATGCGATCTGTTTGAGTCTGTGTGTATATGTGTGTATATGAATCTGTGTGCATATGTATAGGTATCCACGTGTGTGTGTGAGTCTGTGTGTATATATATCAATGTATGAATGTATGTGTGTGTTTTGGGGGGGGTGTGTATGTGTGTATATTAACATATGTATGTACATGATTGTACGTATGTGTGAATAAGAATATCAATGTCAATGGATGCTTTTTTTGCTCAGCTCTGTTCAGAGATAGATGAGAGATAATAGCATTGTCAAAACTAAAGCAGGAGTTACTTTTACCCACTTCTGGTAATGGAAGGGCAGGCACAAGAAGGTCTGTCACAGGCAATACAGACTTTTGATACAATCCTGTACATTCAGAAGTTTGCTTTCACATAGGCAATTGTATTTAATGTATGTGTTGATATTGACACATACTGACCAATTTTGCATAAAGTGCTAACAGTTTACAAACTGAATTCCGGAAGTAGTCTTGGTGTATATATCATGCCCCTGCAGTCTCATTGCTCAGTTCTTGCCATTTACTAGTTAAATGACTTTGTTTATGCAACCCTAGTAACACCTCCCTCCATGTGACTTGCACAGCCTTCCTAAACACTTCCTGTAAAGAGTCATCTAATGTTTACACTTCCTTTATTGAAAATTGTGTTTAATTTAAAACTCCTTATCTCCTGCTCTGTTAATAGAATGATAGACCCTGCAGGAGCCTCTTGCATGTGATTAAAGTTCAATTAACAGAGCAGGAGATACAAACTTTTAACCCCTTAAGGACCAAACTTCTGGAATAAAGGGGAATCATGACATGTCACACATGCCATGTGTCCTTAACCCCTTAAGGACCAAACTACTGGAATAAAAGGGACACATGACATGTCACACATGCCATGTGTCCTTAAGGGGTTAAGGGGTTAAAGTAAGTTAACATCTGATTAAAATGGAAACTATTTTTTTTTCATGCAGACTGTGTGAGTCACAGGCAGGGAACGTCTAGGGCTGCATAAACAGAAACAAAAGTGAATTAACTCCTAATGGCAGAGAATTGAGCAGTGAGACTTCAAAGGCACGATCTATACACGGAGCTGTTTCATTAAGCTAAAGCTTTTTGGTGACTATAGTTTCCATTTAACAAATGGCAGTGCAGGGTCGATCAAACCATCAGGCTACACCAAGCATATACTTACATTGCCAAGATAGTGACGCTCATCCTCTGAATGCTTAGTTTAAATACATTGATCCAAGTATCTTTTAATGGTAATGTATATTTTTTTCCTCTTGCGAAATTACTCCAACTGACAAGGAGAACCCCTATTTTTGTTTTGTTTTTACTTGTATTTCTATACATAAATATACACCCTGTGCTGTTTATTTTTCCTTCAACGTTCAGATTACATACAGTATAGGGATAATTAAAAAACAAATGTACTTTTTATTTTGTTTGTTTGTTTTCAAAAGTCTTATCTGAACGTCCTTTTATACATGTTTGTGAAACTTCTGAATGGAGTATCAGTTACTTCTCTATTAAATGGCACATGGGAAACCAAGAGCAGGATGTGGGTCGTGTATAAGGGCTGTTTATATGTTTACGCAGGTACCTTCTTGAATAACTCTTGGTTTCAAAATAAAGATTCCTTCACAAAATGATACAGTTTCCCATTGAAACCTCAAACCGTATAAAATCAATAAAGTAAATAGTGTACATTTTACGATCTACATTGCATGGCACATATTTTATTGATTTATTATTTTCTGTAAAATGTACACTATAAAGTAAATATCAGAATATTCTACATAATTTAGCCACACCCCCATTTTTCTATCTTATATAGCTATTGCAATGATATGTTTTTAAAAAATTATAAATTTATTGATAAAAATAAAAAAATAACAGATAAATTCATCCATAGTTGTTTTGTCCTAAACAAATATTCTGTGTTTAAAATGAAATATACTCATGACTTTCAAGGACAGAAATCCTAGATTCTGGTGGTCTTTTTAAGGTCTTATTAATAAAGATTACTTGAAAGAAAAGAGGATAAAGTGTTGTAGATTCACACACTTCTCATGTTCCGATTTAACTAAAGCCTGCCATATCTTTTATTAATATGAGAATGAAGGTGCTGGATACTTCGGGCTCAAAATGTCAGTTCTGACCTTCTTGCCCGAGTTTACATTATTAAATGCAAAAGTGACATATTTCTTGTAGCAACTTGGGACTTAGCATTTAGGTCTTTGCAGGGATGGGCAGAGCCAGATTACCTGTTAGGCGACATAGACGGGCACCTTGTGCCCAGGTTGAGTGGAAAATGTACTTGGTTGAGTGGGAGTTAGGTAGCTTGGTGGGTAGATGTATATGACAGGGAGGATTGGTTGAGGTATGAATGGGAGGTCATGGCACAGGGTGGCTGACTATAAATGAGTGGGAAGTGAGATGTATGTTAAAAGAAGGGTGTAAACGGGCAGTAGGTGAGGTTAAGGTATGTTACAGAATTTTATGAATGAGTGGGAGGTGTATGGTTGTCAATATTTGGTAGGTGAGGTGGGGCTATGAGATAGAGTGGGCATAGATGGATTTAGGTGACATTGGAGTGACTTGATAGTGCAAGTGTAAATGAGTGGTAGGTTAGATGACAGTATGAGGGTGCATGTAAATGGGGGTTGGCAAGGTGGAAGTATGAGGGTACATGTAAATGGGGGTTGGTGAGATTAAAGTCACGTGATACTGCAAGTGTAACTGGGTGGAAGGCGAGATGGGAGTATGACATTGTATGTAAATGGGGGGGGTGGGAGATAGGAGTATGAGGGTATATGTAAATGGGGGTTGGTGAGATTGGAGTATGAGGGTGCATAAAATGGAGGTAAGTGAGATTGGAGTCACGTGATACTGCAGGTGTAAATAGGTGGTAGGTGAGATGGGAGCATGAGGGTGTATGTAAATGGGAGGTGAGTGAGAAGGGAGTAAATGGTGGTAAATGGTGGGGTGTGATAGTAGTAGGAGGGTACATGTAAATGGGGGTTGGTGAGGTGGGCAGTATGTAACAGTGTAAGTGTAAATGGATGCTAGTTGATGTGGAGAAATGAGAAAGGGTGGTGTGTAAATGGGGTTAGGTGAGGTAGGGAGTTGTGTGTCAGTGTTTGTGTAAAATGGTTGGTAGAGGTGATAGAGGTATGTAACAAGTTTGGTGTAAATAAGTTGATGGCTGTGTTCAGGCCTGTAATTATTAAACTGCAGTCTCACTCTTAAGCCCAATGCAAAACTATATGAAAATATGTAATGTGAGGATGGCACGGAGGACAGCCAGACACTTCATATAAAGAATCTGGCTGTGCCGATACTCACGGCTTGCATGCCTTGCAGAGGACTCTGGGTCATGCCACATAACAGTGCTGTGCCGGGTGTTCACTTATAGGTTGGACATGAGTTGGACATGAGGCCTTAAATTTGAATTAATTCTCACTTCAGTACATTTTTTATATTTATATTTATAAAATATTTTACCAGGAAAGATACATTGAGATTTTTCTTGTTTCCAAGTATGTGCTGGGTCCACAACACATTGCATTGATACATTAGGGTACAATAAAATACAAAAACAATATTAATACACAATATATACAACATTTAACATAGAACAGGTAGGAAATATATAATCAACCATAACAGGTGCATTCTGTTTTGAGGTATGTAGAGAGGGATCTCTTAAAGGACTTTAGGCTTGGGGAAGATTTGAATTTGTGCGGGAGGTTGTTCCATAATTGCATAAAAACACCTGATAGACTGTTTTTGAAATGAAATGTTAACAATGTTGATGGTATGCCTTATCCAGGTAAGCGATGAGGAGTCAAGGCTCCACCTGCAGAGAATTTGGTGCACTCAGCTCGGCCCTCTTTTTTATCACTACAAATCTTTGAATAAAATAATAATGCTTGTCATACGAGGTGAATTTAACCAAGTTATTTTCAAAACACATTTCTCCTATGTTATATGTACATGGAGTAGATAAGGTTTCACCTACGCCAAGAAAATCCTTCCAAATGTAGACAGCAGCGATGGGCTGTGAAGTCATTGCCTTTCAAACATTTACAGAATGTCATAGATAATGTAAAAATGAATCTTCTGTGTAATATCAGCCGCAGCACAGGGGTTGTGCTTTGGATAGCTGGAGAACCCCAGTTTTGTCAAAGCAGATTGCACCCAAATAATCCATGCCTCAGGGCCACTACAATAAGCTGTGCTGCCTAGAGTATCCCTCTTATTTGAAGAAAGAATTAGCATCAGGATAAAAAAAACTGATAATATAGGTAGAGATGTAAATGAAACACCCACATTTGTCAGTGATTATAATAATTTATCTGCCGCTATTTTGCTTAGGCCATCTAATATATCAACGTTAATACACATAGACAAATGAATGGCCGCAATGCCAAGATGAGTCACTTATGCAAATATATGCTTTACAGATGAAATTATACAATTGTTTATCAATTACATTAATCAAATAGAGCAAAGATATACAAGTCGAAAATAGTCTATTTCCTTTCACTCAATTATATGTGACAGGCCATAAAAATGAGAAATTATGCCAATGAGCAGCATTGAAATGTGCATTTTTATGATAACGAAAATATTCTGAGTTCCTTGTAGGAATTAATTCTAATTTCATATTTGCACTGTCTGAGTAACATGTTACACCAAGCATTATTCGGGCAGGGAATAATAACTTGGCATGGTGTGAACTATTAAAATTTATTATATTTTATAATGGCATTTACCAACACAAGACATCTTATTACGGTATGCATTTCAGCCAAATGACTCCCAGCAGGACCCAATGTCAATGAAAAGTTTGTTCCACAAAGGTTCGGCTTGGAACTGACTTATTTAAAGTTTGGTGTAAGACATTATTGTGAAAACACCAAAAGTGAGTTACTGGCAACGTCACATACTATTTGTAGTTAACAAACAATAACCCGTCAGTTCAAGCCTAGTACAATTGAAAAGCTAAACATCTAGTTTGTGCCAGCTGAGTTATTTTCAGACTGTTCAGCCCTAGTAATACTCATCATATCCTAACCCAAAGAACCATGGATTGAAAAGGTTCACTGCCCTCAACATCATTCTCACATATATTTTTGCCATAGAAGGTGGAAGGCAATTTATTTAAATGTGAGGCACTTTTACCAGGGAGACTGGGCACTCGTGTGGTAGAGTGGAAATGGAGTATTGATTATTTAATACAAGAGGGGTAAGAATTCACAAGGGAACATGATTACAGGGTCTGTTTGGTCATTTCAAGGGGTTTAGCAACCTTATGCACTAACCGTAATAAATGACACATTAGGTCAGATGGGATGGGGGATATCACAGTTCCTGTGCACACAATCACCAAATAATTATCAAACCAAACCCCAATACACAGGAGTATGGTAATATGGCAGATCATGCCTGTAGTACCTCATGGTTAACAGGAGCTCAACCAGTCAATAAATCTTCATTTTTATATTTTAATAGAACTGTCTTGGTGCTGGTAAACAGAGATTACTGTACTGGGGTGTTTACATTATGTGTTTGTTTAATCTACATAAGCTAGTGCTTCCGTTAGAGGTCTTTTTTTATTTACCTTAATGACTAAGCACAAAGTAAAGTATAATTATTTCTATAAACAGAAGAAAAAAGATAACGCTGAATCCAGTTCATTTATTTTATGAACTAGGTTTAGCATTTACAAAAAATACAAAGAACGGCAAATGCCAAATGAACACATTCCTATTCTAAAATATGCAATTCAAACACTTACAAGAGAAAAGGTTGAGCTTCCCAATAAAAGTAAAAATACATAGTCATGGGCTGCCATCTGCAGTTTATAAATGGTATTTCAGTATTATAATTTTTTTAGCAATCTGTTTTCAACACATTGGTAACGAATGAGTGAAAAAGAACAAAAATTTAATTTTTAAAAATAATTTCCATTTACTTAATCACAAATCCTTCACATTATCAGCTGATGTAATACAAAAGTATTAATACAAAAGTAAAAATATGATAAACTGTATGCTTTCGAAGACACTTAATATTGGATACCCATGAATAGGGTATCTAGACTGTAAGCTCGTTTGAGCAGGGCCCTCATCTACCTATGGTTCCTGTGTCACTGTGTAATTGTCTCATTTATTGTAAATTTCCCACCTTTTCTTTAATGTAAAGTGCTGCGGAATTAGTTGGTGCTTTATAAATACCAATAATAATAATAATAATAATAATAATAATAATAATAGGGTGTGGTTGAATATTTTTAAATTCCATTTTTTGTTTTTTATACATATTTAGAAGCTTCTCCAACATCATCAGCTGATTCCACACCATAGCATGTGTCATCAGAATCACAGAAATGTTGTGTCAGTATGCGGGTCACACACTATTGACTACAATCTGATAGTAAGAGTGAAGGGTTTTTGCTTTCCCCTCACTGCTCCATCAAACCGCTACCCACCCACCCACCCTTTCTCCCCATTTGAAGTTTACTCAATTTGCTTGTTCAAACCTATCTCTGCAAACTTTGCCATTATTTACCACCCTCCTCCTATGGTTACCCTCTAATCTTCCTTGACCATAGTGCTGCAGGCTTCCCTATGTTGGGACTTCAACATTCCAATTAACCCTCAGTAGCTTCAAAATGTATTCCAATTAGTTCCTCCCTTGGCCTATCCCAGTGGGCTTAATCTCCCACATATGTAACTGGCAATACTCTAGGCCTCAACCTTAATTCCCTTGACTTTCAGCAACTGTCAGCTGATGTCCATTCTCAACTGTCACCCATCCCTACCTTCTCCTGTCCCTCTCTAGCTACCTCTTTGTACAAGACTACCCTCATCTCTGCTCTGGACATTGCAGCCTCACTCCAAAGTCGGACGCACCTCTAACTGTAGCATACTAAGTGACAAACTATCTACAAAGAGTACCCATTCAGCTGAATGCTGCTGGAGAAAGTCTCGCACCTTGTCAGACCTTCTCCATTACAAATCCATCTTGCACCCCTACAGCACAGTACTAACTCTTGCTTAAAAGTACATAGTATTAGTACATAGTCTCACAATCACAGGCAATACTTTCACGGCCCTGCCATGGCCACCCTCAAACTAACCTTTCAGCTGATAATTTTATTACATGTCAGGAGTCTTCATAATTTGCATTCTTTACTGCACCTCAAAATAGCAGCAAATCATAGTAACAGTTTAACCAATCAGAACATAGGAAAACGTGATACAAGTTCAGGCAGCTAGTAACACTTCTTGCACCTCTTTCTTTGCTGCTCACACCTCCAGATCAGGTCAGAGTATTGCTCTCCACGTTTAGTTACTATTACTTTATTTTATTACTTGTACATTATTAGGATATTTATATATTTATTATTACTTTGATTACTTTTGTTAGAATTTTGTTGGTCTCTCATTTAATTGTTATCCTATTTTAACCACATATATTTAATTTTAGTAATTCTGAGGTACCTTCCTTTTTTCTTGTAGGCTTTCCAGCTCTAACTCTAATTATGTGAGGGGTAAAGATAAGGTTCATTCTGATGTCACCTTACGCCTCAGGTCCAGTCTGTTGCCAACTCCTAGCAATTCCCCCTTTAAGAAGTCATCTGAATTCACTCCTTCCTTATGCAAGATTCTAATAAAGGAACTTGTTCACGCTCTTGTAAAACAATAAATAATACCCAAATAATGTAAAACACCAGTGGTAAAAATATATTATTTTTTTACCCTTATGATAGTTGGTAGTGAGAGGTAGTGGATCTTCAAAATACGAATGTAGATTAAAAATACAGCCTAAAAATAAAAAACAGAGAGGGACCACAAATGGTGCAGATAAAACAAACACTATAAAAAGCTGAAAGCTAAATTGCACTCACAAGTGTAGAATAAAATAGGCATTATAAACCAGGATCAGACTTCTTTTTCTTCTCCTTTCCCAAATCATATGCTTGTTAGGTGTGATGAAACCAACCTCGCCACTGGGCATTGGAGAAGCCTGTTTGCCCGCCTCCTACCTGCTGACTATGGCCCCTGGGTTATTTGGCCCTTCAAGTACAATATTTGGGCATAATAGACTTATATTCTACTGTGTGTGGCCCTTTAACTGTTTGGTACTTCGATACTGAACTTCGGATACAGTCGAAGTGCCGAAGCCATCGAAGTGCCGAAGTAGTCGAAGTGGCCGCCATTAGACCTTCGAACACGTGGCGACGGCCATTTTAATGCAGTCGAACATGGTCAGCGGTGACCTGTGCCTTCCCCTATCCTTCACCACCGCAGCTGGAGACTAAGTCCCGTTCGAACATTCGAACGCCCATTCGAATGGGACTTTGTCATCTTTTCATGGGAAATAGACCGCCACTCGACTAACGACCACCGCGGAAGTTTAACCGTGTTTTACTTTGACACTTCGACAGAAGTCGAAGTGCGTTCAACTATTCGAACGCCGCCTTTGGATGGGACTTTGCCGATTTTCAAGGCAGAAATAGACCGACTACACAGCCTGAATCTGTGGAACTGTCTTGGGCATACAAACAGGCATGTGGTCGGTCCAAAGAGACTTTTTCAATATCTCTGGAACCACTGAACCGATTTGTACGAATTTTTAATATGTTTGTCCCCAAGTTATGTGGTTCATGAAAATATAAGTTTTATTCCTGTGTGATACAAAATCATAAAGTTATAAAAATGTATAAAAATTTGTAAGTTTTAGCTGGGAGATAATTGAGTAGATACAGTAAGAAACTCAATTATCTCCCAAGCAGAGGGGAGGGAAACTGTGGGTTGTACTATTATGTTATTGGTTGTTTTATACCTCCCTGTGGGCGGTCCTGTATTGGTAAAGATTGTAATAAAAGCCAGACTGGGTGTGCTAGCACCTCAGATCATCTTGGACCTTCATGAAGTTTCGGCTCATGTTTGGGGGATTGGAGAACTACACTCTGGGGATTGCTATAATCACTATACTCCCCAGGGTATAATCACTAAGCTCTGCTAAGAGCTTGTTTTTGTTCCTGCTCTCTGGAATTCGGAGAGGTCCACCTACTGGAAGCTGGACCCTGGTCTTGGGCCCAGAGTGGGTGAAGATGGTGAGACCCCAACCAAGCTGCGGCGTTTCGTGGGGTCTGCAGTGGTTATGGTGTCGGGCAGAGTGCTTGGAGTCCTCGGAAAGCACTAGGAGCATCCGTCAGCGGAGGGTACCCGGTCGGGGTGCCAGCGGTTCCATTACATTAGGGAAAAAAGAAAAACAAATACATGGTGCAAAACTGTATAACACAAATTAACACTTTATTAAGTTGCACGGCATCTAGGATTCGCCACGTCATTTGGCTGCGCTGTGGTCGCGCCTTGCGTTCCACGGTGCGTACCGGAAATATAAAAGTCCGTTATTGCACTTGTCCCAAATTAATATCGTTATATATAATGATATACAAGAAAAATTAAAAAATATATTGTATAAGGATATAGTGTAATAATGGACTTTTATATTTCCGGAACACACCGTAGAACGCAAGGCGCAACCACGGCGCAGCCAGATGACTTGGCGAATCCTAGATGCTGATCGAGGCTTAGGACGCAAAGCGGAAGTGAACACAAAACAAGTGATCAGGAAGTAACCAGTCATTCCGATTGGAGGAAGCCCGTTTGGAGGACGTTTAAAAAGTATTTGGACGAAGACCAGCGATATCACTACCATATGCCCCTGAGGAAGTCCTTTTGAAGGACGAAACGCGTAGGGCCAGGAGAAAGACTTTGTGACTCTGCTTTTATTTTATATTTGTGTATTTTGTTTTGTTTAATTTTATGTATATGGATCTGAAGCTGCTATCCAGTTGCTGACCACAAAGGACTGTACCATATGATACCCTGGGTCTGAAAAACTACTAATGATATGCAAGTTTGAAGAATCCAGCTTGTAAGTGCAATTTAAATAAAAGGTGTTATACTTTTAAAAGAAATACACTATGTGTGTCTTTCTCCCTTTGTTTCCTATACGGTCTATGAATTAAGAAAAGTGATAGAAAGTCTACGTCCTAACAGAAACCTTTACGTGCCTGCTACCAGTTTATTTCCTGTGAGTAGGATTCACGCTGTTACAAGCTCTTTTTTCAATTATAGATTGTATATTTTTTATGTTTATGTAAAGAAGGTATGAGGAATATTCTTACAATCTAGACTACTATATAAGGGTAATTTGACCACTTATATTTTCACGTGTTTTTGGGTGTCATTGTATTTATTTTTTAGTTATATTTTGTATTTCTATATGGTCACTTCAAATCACTGAAGTGGTCATGACACTTGGAGTAACTCTGCAGAATTAAAGGGACTCTATAGGTACCTATACTACTTCTCAATAAAGTGGTCTGGGTGTCATTTTCCCATACCCCCTCCTCTCCTTCCCCCCCTCTCCCCCCACCCACCTTCCCCCCCTCTCCCCCCACCCACCTTCCCCATTGTAACCCTGAAGCTGAAAACATTGCCGGTATAGCAAATGCTACAAGAATAGCTAAGTTTTCCCTGCAGGGTTACTTGCCTCTAGAATACCTTCTGCAAAATAGTGGAATATAACCATCATATTGGCGTAGTGAGGTATTTTGCCGTGCATGAACACTAGCCTCCTAATGAGTTGATGATCTCAGCCAAAGAGGCAGAGGAGAAAGAATTAGACCTAGCTGAGCAGGATGGTTTATTGGTTCAAGAAAACCAATACAATGTCCTAGTTCGTAGGTTAGATATAAAATTCTGATAGAGCTAGCACCGATGTTAGTATAACATGACTAATGTACTAATATACGAAGAAATCAATTACAAATTTAAAAATATTTAAATAGGTAAGATTAATACACTAATTAAACCAAATTGAGTTAAACAGGCAAGGCTGGCAGTAGGTAACAATATAAGGCCTTGTGTCATAAATGGCTTATAATGCAAAAGGACAAACTGGAATCTGTAAACATAGTTTACAGAAAAAATAGTTCTGAAAAAAATAACTTAGGGTGGGAAGAGCAGAAGGGAGGGAAAATATTCACCTCCTGTCTTTAATAAAATTTAGCTTATTCGGTCACTATGCTAGAATAATCCCTGAAGGCTTCATATTTGCTGTTTTAAAGCTAAGAAATCATTGATAGAGAAGCATGGTCTGAAATAGAAGGTCAGGAAAGTAGCTTCTATAGACCAATCTGCAGAGAATAAGATGTCGGTCAGAGAGCAGCTGCACCTCTGACTGACTGGGCACCAAAAGAGGGGTCAATCCCTGCTAGAGTGAGTGCAAAAGTCGGGCAGGAGACTGGTTTGTGATGTCGGACATATGACACGAATAGAGGACCCATGGGGTGCTCTGAGTGGAGTCGTAAGAGAGATGTGGTGATGGCTGGAATCAGATGCTAACTGCTTTCTTGTCCTTTTAGCAAAAAAAACAGAATGCAGAATCTTTGTAAAAAGGTTTATTCCATAATATAAAAAAACAGCAGCAAAAAAATGAAGATCAGCAATCTTACTCTCCACACACTACACTGACGCGTTTCAGCCGAAGCTTTTTTCAAAGTGTAAATCCATTTAGTCCGTTCTCAGTTCTGTGATAGAGACTAAAAAGAGAAAACTGATGAGAGATCAGGAAGATTATCGAAGTGGAAATATAAGACCCAAAAAGAATAAATATTATGAACAAAAAACAGAAAACAAAGGGAGAACTAGACCACGAAAAATAGAATTTAGAGGTATGAAACATGACAAATATGTCTTACCACAACATAACATTTCAGAATATAGGGAAAGTCCTGTTAAATCAAGGGTGGAGAAAGAGACAGTTAATGACTGGACGGAAGTAAAAACTAGGAGACAAAAACAGCAATACAGAGAAGGTGGCAAAATAAGAAAGGAAACATTGACTATCCCACTATCAAATCGTTTTGATAGATTAAGAAATATAGAGGAGGAGGAGTCTTTTTTAGGGATGTCAATGTCAAGGCTCCCGGACAGAAGGAAGATAACACAAACTCCAAAAAGGACAAGAGAATTAGAAGAGGAGGTAGCAGAATACAAAAAAAACTAAACAAAAGGAGAAAAGAGGAAAGGACATTGAGGGGATAAAACCTGTAAATAATGAACAAAAAATTTGGATTTTTAATTTATCTGATAAGCCTCTAACACCCGCTCATGAGCAGGTTTTAAGTAAAGGTTTCAAATATGCCCCTGCCTGTGAAATAGACAAGTTTGAAACATTTTTAGATATCCACCGTTTTTTTAAGAAAATGATGTCTTAATTTGAGGAGAAAGAAAAAATGGAGAATCTTAATGAGAATCTTTTCAAACATACAGATTTTAAGAAGAAATCTAATTTTTATCTCAGCCATCTTAAATCAGACTCTATGAAGACTTTTGAAAAGATATGTCTTAAAGATTTAAGGGAAATAAAATCTAGAGAAAACAAACAAAAAAAACTGTCAAGAAAATAAATAATGGCCTTACAAGATATTAAGAAAGATAAAACAATAGTGGTAAAACCGGCCAATAAGGGGGTGGGGTTGTAATCTGGAAAAAGGAAGAGTATCTAAAAGAGATCCATAATCAATTGGGAGACTCTAATACCTATATTAAACTTTGTAATAACCCTTTGGAAAAAAATAAAAACACCTACAAGCATTTTTTAGATAAGGGTTTTAAAGAAGGTATTTTAACTAAAAAGGAATACGATTTTTTAGATGTTAAGTTTCCTAGAATCCCAGTTATTTATATTTTACCCAAGATACATAAAGATCCTATTAAACCACCAGGGAGACCCATTGTATCTGGGATCGGATCCCTTTTATCTCCCCTCTCGCAATACATTGATTATTTTTTACAAAATGTAGTCCCACAGTGCCTGGCATATCTTAAAGATACTATTAGTCTTTTACAATTTTTAAACAATTTAAAATGGGAAGATTATTTCCTAATGGCTACCTGTGATGTCAGTAGCCTCTATACCAATATTGAGCATAATAAAGGCTGTGAGGCAACGAGGCACTTTTTAACTAAATTCGGGAATTTTTCGGAATTACAAATAGATTTTATTGTTGAAGGGATTAATATAATTCTTAACAACAATTTTTTTTGGTTTGAAGATGATTTTTACCTTAGGAAAAGATTCTCCAGACTGGATATTGGGGCAAACCTGGTCCTTTACAAACGCTACATAGATGATATTTTTATTATATGGAGAGGCTGTTGCCAATCTTTATTGAATTTTATTGATTCTTTAAATGATAATTTATGGAATATGAAATTGACCCACGGTATCAGCCCCTCTAATATTAATTTTTTAGATCTTGAAATTTTTTTAATTAATAATTTTTAGATCTTGAAATTTTTATAGATAAAGGTTTAATTAAAAGTCGGACGTATTTTAAATCTGTAGATGTAAATAGCTTTATAGATTTTACCAGTTGTCACTTTAGGCCTTGGCTATCAAATATTCCAAAAGGACAATTTTTAAGGCTAAAAAGAAATTGCACAGATGAACTAGATTTTAATGACCAATCGAAAATTTTAGGGAAGCAATTTCTGGAGAAAGGATATGATAAAGATTTTGTAGAGAAAGCTTTTAAACAAGTGAAGAAAATAGGCTAGAAATATTAAAATATAAGAACAAGAAAATTAAAAAAGAAACAGAAGAAATTATTCCCCTGATCTTTAATTTCAATTCCAATAATCGGAGTTTGCGTAGAATCCTTAATAAAAACTGGCATGTTCTAAATTTAGATGATGAAATACGTCCACTAATAGGAGAAAAATCAAGACTTGTCTTTAGAGGTGCTAGGAATTTTAAACAAATTTTAACTTGTAGCTTCCAAGTGTAGCGGTACTTACCCTTTCCAGGTGCCGGCCGGGGTCCTCTGTTCAAGCCTCGCGCGGCTCATCCGACGGCTGGAACTGGAAGGTGGGCAGTGACCGCGAGAACCCGTCTGGTACCCGTCACGTGTCCCGCCTGACTCTAAGAGCGCGCCGCGAGTCTCGGGCGCGCTCTTAAAGGGACAGTGGAAGCCTAAATTAGAAAAGGCTTCCCATTGGTCCCTGTCATGCCACACTCCCCATACAATTACCTTTTGGGGGCGTGGATATGACAGGGACCAATCAAAATAGATGTTTAGTTCTATATACTTACCTCTTTCCCTTAGTTCCTTGCCCTATTGTGGTTTCTGTTACAGTTCCCTTTAGCGCTTGTTGTGTTCAGTTGAGTTCCTTCGTATTTGACCTTGGCTTTGTATTCTGACTTTGTTTACTCTTTATCCTTATCTGTTCTGTTTGCCGGCTTGCTGTTTACTGTGTACCAGACCACGGCTAGTCCTAGTTTACGCTGTCTCTTTGTGCCCTTGACCTCGGATAGTTCCTGACTCTGTACTTCTCCTATATACGTCAAGTCTGGCCACTCTAAGGATCGGTAGACGTATCTCCCCTCTGTGTTGTCTTCTGTATAGCTGGATCCTGCGTGTTGGGGTATATTCTCGTTACAGAGAAAGAAAAGAAAGATTGCCCAAATATTTTTTTAAAAGAACAAAAAAGATTTTTTTATTGTGGAAACTGTAGAGGATGTAGGATAAGAACTGGGAAGAATAGAAGAATTTTTTAATTTATTTCTTTTAACACTCAAAAAGAATATGAAATTAAGCATTTTATCACATGTAATACCATAGATGTTATATATATGTTAGTATGTCCCTGCGGTTTACAATATATAGGTGCCGCCCATTAAAGATATGAATTAGGGAACATATATATAACATTCAAAGGAAGTTCCCTAACCATTGCGTGTCCAAACACTTTATGGATCACCATAATGGAGATCCTAGTGGTTTGGATTTTCTTGCTATAGACCATATAAAAATCCATTGGAGAGGGGGAGATAAGGATAAATTCCTGAGCAAGAGTGAAATTAGATGGATTTTTAATTTAGACACACTTATACCAAGGGGACTTAATGCTGATTTTAAGATTAATACTTATATTTAATATCTCAATTTAACTTTTTGATCTATTTATTATTTTAGAGACCAAGTCAGTTAAGACTTTTATGAATAAATTTGGTCTAATCTGAGATATTTGGTTCATATATTTTTTATTACTAATATTTTTTTTTATTACTAACATTGTTTTTAAGAAATATTCTTAATATATTTTTTACTATTTCCCTAATTTTGTTTAAATTTATCAATTTGACAGCTAAATGTATTTTATTATAAGCATTTGTATTTTACAGAAACCTGTGTCTTTAAACGGATTAACTTTTCCCTTTTTTTCTTTTAATTTTAATTCTGTTTTTAGTATGTTTACTTTAGGAAAGAAAAGTTCTGATTTTCTATGTACTTGAAAAGTTAGTTTGTTATATATTTTTGTGTTTCATTTTATGTTAAAATGTATCAAGTATGTGGCAGTAGGAACTCCATGTCACAACATTAAGGATCGACAGATATAAGCGAAGAGACCCTCCCTAACGTCAGTTGTGACAAACACGGAAGTAAAACGAAGGTTACTAAGGACACCAGGATGCCTAACCTTTGTTTCGTCAAAATGGAAGGGGAGGAGCTTATCACCGAACGGAAAAAATGTGCGAAAAAGCGCCTATTTGAACTGAGAACGGACTAAATGGATTTACACTTTGAAAAAGCTTCGGCTGAAACGCGTCAGTGTAGTGTGTGGGGAGTAAGATTGCTGATCTTCATTTTTTGCTGCTGTTTTTTTATATTATGGAATAAACCTTTTTACAAAGATTCTGCATCCTGTTTTTTTTTGCTTAAAGGACGAGAAATCAGTTAGCATCTGATTCCAGCCATCACCACATTAATCCATTCAACGTTCGTAGTCTGAGCCAGCTTTTATTTTAAGTGGCTCAGGAATATGTGGGTTTATCTATTTATTTGCTCATTTATAAATTGTTTGTACGTTATTACCCTATGTCTGTTTGTCCTGATTTTATCTCTGCAGGATTATAACTGGACATAGGGGTAACTATTATCATTACACTGTATCTTGGGTGTGCTCTCACCACTTATACTGTTTTATTTATCTATTTATGGGAGGTGAGTGACCCACATTGGTGATTGTAGCACTCCATTTTATTATTTTTTAACCCAATATATTTACCTGTTTTTACTGTAAGAGAGATGTATTTACGAACACATCGAGCCAGCAGGGAGGGGAGGTCTGTCTGGAAAATAAGGGTAGAAAACCGATGACGAACTAACTTTAGTACGTCTCGTAATTGTTAAGTGTACCCCATCAGGGGCAAAGATAACTGCGTTGAAAACGAAATCTCAAATGTCTGAAACTTGATGAAAGGACTAAGCAGAGAAATCAGCGGAAATCTGGCGCAAGGTAGGCGCATTATTTGGGGGTCAAGCTTCCAAAACTATCTAGCCAGACGAATGCCTTGTGAAAGACTGCAAATAGATTGGTGTTTGCCCACAGGTAAATTATCAATTGGGGTATGAGCAGCAGAAATAACGGATCTGAAGACATTGATAGAGCAATAGGATTTGCCTTGATTATACAGAGATGATAGGAAATTCTAAATGTGTGTGAGAGATGCTGAATCGGGATCAGTGTTCCTTCCCACACACCAGGGAACCCAAATCTGCTAAGCAGAGATGAAGGCTAGTTGAGTCCTGGGGGCCCAGGAGTCCCATAAGAGTGATTGAGCCGTGTTCATAAGTCCTGCAACATGCCAGGGTCCATTTAAACGGTCCAGTCTTTGAGTCGTAGATGACCCAAAAGGGCGAGTGGATTAAATTTGCCTGCTGGATTCCGGAGTAGATCCTGATGACGAGGTAACAGCAGAGGGAGGTCCACTGGCATCTCCAGGGGGGTTGGGAACCCCGACTGTGCTTGCCATAATGGAGTTACTAGAACTATCTGAACACCTTGAACTCTTAGGAGGTGGAGAGTATGTGAAATTATGGAGAAGGGGGGAAAGCCATATGCCACCATTATCGGCCAGATTTGGAGAAATGCATCTACCGCCAGGAAGAGTGGATCTGGTAGCCAACTGAAGTAGGCATCCGTCTGACGATTCAGATGAGATGCGAAGAGATCCAGGCTGAGTAATAGATGAATGCTGTGGAAGATATGTGGATTCAGTTGCAAATCGCTGGCATTCCTCCAATGACGGGAGAACCTGTCCGCGACTAGATTGTCAGGACCTGGAAGATGATCTGCACGAATGGACAAATTTCCCGATAGGCAAAGGAGCCCGCGATAAGTTCCGAACAGTTGATATGGAGTGCTTGTTCCGCAGGGGACCAAAGTCCTCCAGATGAAATTTCAGAGCAGGTTGCTCCCCATCCCAGAAGACTGGTGTCTGACTCCAGAATAAAATCTGGTTGGGAGCCAAATATGGCCTTCCTGTTCCAGGCGTCCATGTTGTGGAGTCACCAACGAAGTTACAGCTGCAATTTGTTTGTTAATTAAATTAGTTGGTCGTATGAGGTAAAAAGTCTTCAAGCGTTAGATTGCTTGACAATGTAGTGGTCCTAGAAAGATGGCTTGTATGAAAGCCGACAGGAGACCAGTCATGTGTGCGAGATCTCGTAGGAAGATTTGTTGTGAGGACAATAGTTTCTGAATGTCCTATTTTATGGCTCTGATCTTGTATGAAGGTAGTTGAAGGATAGCTTGTATGGCGTCTATCTTAAATCCAAGAAATTGCATTGTTTGTGCGGGTTCCAGAGTGGATTTTTGATAATTTATGATAAAGCCTAGATTTTGGAGTAGTGCAGAGGTCATGTCCGCTTAGTGAAGAAGAGTCTGCGGATCTTGAGCCATGCTTAGAATGTCGTCCAAGTAAACGAGGGACCGAACTCCTTGCTATCGGAGCCAGAATATATATCCCTGGTTAGGGAGTTTAGAGTATACATAAACAGGGAGTCATCCAATTGTAAGGAAACAATAATGAAAATACAGGGGTCACCTGTGTAAATTGAATAATTAATCACTGTAATATGTGGTGGTCAGCCACAGAATTGTACAGTGTTCGTTTGGCAGAAATCTGCAATAAAAGAAAAAATATAGCACTAAGAATACATGGTAATGAATTGGAGAGAAAATACACTATTTAATCTGAAAGAAAAAAAAACAACTTACCTGATCGCTTTGACAAGGAGCAGGCAGAGCACGCAATCGTCCCGTAGTGTTCTGCACTTTCCAAAAGGCAGAAAGGCGGGAAAGTGCCGCGCGAGCATAAGATTGCCGCCGCGATATTGAAGGGCTAGAAAAAAAACTTGCATCTCAAAATGACGAGAACAAGTGGGCCAGTTGGACCTTTAATGGCCTAATATGTGATGGCTGAAGAGGTTAGATTGGAGATGCATGTAAGAATGCCGCCGCTGACGAGTGCAGCGGAGCTCCAGAAGGGGAGCAGGCACAATATGCAGCATGCCAGAGCACAGCAAAGGATAAGAGAGCAGTATAAAACTGCCAAACAGTAAAAGTGGATGGACAATAAGACAAGTAGGTAGTTAGTTGAAAAGGTGTACAAGGAAAAACAAATATAATGTTCTAATATATAAGATCACAAATATATAATATATGAATGAAAGTCAAAATGTAGGAGACTGTAATTGGAATAGACTCACCTGGGAGGCAAGCAGCAAAGAAAGAGGAGTTGGGAGGAGCCTGATTACAATACATACTACTGTCATGCTCTCTGATTGGTTGATTTTTATTTATCTATTGTTAACTGTTTCTTTGCTGCTGGAGGTTTCAGTAAAGAAAGATTAGCAAATATGAAGTATCCAGTCTTGCCATAAAATTCATATAATGGGCATTTGTTTTACATTACAGATGGCATATGTTATTTGTGAAAAGGAAACAATAAAAAAAAAATAATATTTGCTAAATAAAACATTTCTTAAAAAAAGGTCTTTGGAATAAATCTAATAATGGTTGGAAGATGTATACGCTATTTCCTCTCAATCCACATAATATGGAAAACTGGCCGTCTCGAGATCCAGTGAAAAAAATTGTATGGTTCCTAAACTTCTGCATTTGCTATTTCTCTGGTGTGGCTAATCAGATGGGTCTCTTATAGGTCCACTTCTTACCTGGTTATTCTCTGTTGACTCACCCAGTTATGTGAGCTTTTAAAATGCTGACTCAGTTATCACTTGTCATCTCATGCTAGTGACTTGTGTAGAAGAAGGGCACTAGCTCTGGTATGCAGATCCACAGCAACCATTTAAAGAAAGTGATAAAGTGAACAGTCACTTCGTGTCTTGGCTCTTGCACTCTCTAAACACCACCATGCCCATATTGATGCTATGCATAATAGTGGTATCTCTTTAGACACAGACTGCTCCATTCTGCACACATTATATACGCCCTGATTTTCATGTCATCTTTCCACACCACAACAGTCCGCAACAGTTAAATGACACTGAGCATGACCTTTTGGCATCACAATTGAAACAGATCTGGGTTATAGAAAGAGATCTGGATTTATTTAAGGTCACTCTGACCAGTCCTCTGTACCCTGTCGTCGTCTTTGTTACTCAAGAATATGTTCTTAATTGTGATGTCTGTATTCTGTTTTTAACTTTGCTTTTGGCTACTCTAACTTTACTTTGGCTTTGTTTAATCATTTTCTGATTATTCTGTATCCCTTGACCTCAGGTTGTACGTGTTTACTCTCTGTCTGTTATTTACAGACTGTATTCTGCATTATCAAAAGTTAAGTCAAGCCACCTCAGGTACCAGCAATACGTCTTCCTTTTTAATATAGGTACTCTTAGCTCTTGGTTTGCATGACAGAGGTGTTCCAGCCTTGACATTTTATCTATTTTTAACAAGATATTCAATAACCTATAATGGTTTATTGATGCTCATATAGTCAGTAATTCCAATCAGTCCCAGCAATTCCATTCAATTCAAAAGGGGATAAACCGCATAAAATATAGTTGGAGTCAAAATAATTTCCCATGTATGCTTGTTTATTGTATTAAGATATGATAAATCAAGTTCTCATGTGTATATAGATTGCTGATACATCTGTCTGTTTTTTTCAGTGGGCAGATCTTACTTTTAAATGCAGGATACTGCACTGATAGTGACGCCATCTATGTAATTTTTCACCGTAAGTGATATTCATTGATCAGTCATAACATTAAAACCACCTGCCAAATTTCGTGTAGGTCACCCTCATGTTGCAAATGTCAGGGCTTATCTTAGTTGGGAGCCGGTATGCAGAGATATACGCTCAACCTTGCAAATAAACATAGACCATGGTGACCAGATAAGGAACCTCCTGGCCTGTGAGTCTGTGCACGGGGGCTGTGCAGGATATTGCTCCAAGTCGCAGTACAGACAAGGACACAAGCAGGAGAATCGTAGAGGATAAGCCAAAAGTCAGAGGGTGCCAGAAGTCAGGATAAACTAGGGTAAGCCAAAGTCAGAGGATGCCAGAGGTGAGGACACACGATAAGAATAAGCCAAGGACTGGAACCGACTGGAGAACACTGGATCACGAACACAAGAACCAGAGTCAATGAACTGACACTGCCCTCAAGAAAAGGCAGTGTCTTATACCTGGCTAATTGGGAATCAGCTTCAGTTGGGCTGAGATTGATAGGAGCAGCCCCAGGTAAAATCTACCCCCCTAGTGCTGCAGACAAGGCAGGATAGGACATCAGGCAGAAACATGAACTGAATTGTCGGCTCAGAGAGAAGACAGCAGAACTAAGGCAAGAGTCCAGAGTTCAAATCCCCTTTTTGGCACCTGTGGGACGGCCACACCTGGCCGTCTGAATGGCACAATGCCAATCATGACAGCAAAAACAGATCTGGTGCATCTAGGCATGGACTCCACCAGACCTCTGAACATGTCCTGTGGTATTTGGCACCAAGACATTAGTAGCAGATCCTTGAAGACCCTGCAGGTTGCGAGGTGCGGCATCCATGGATCTAATTTGCTGTTCAAGGGCCTCCCATAAATGCTCAATCACATTGAGAGCTGGTGAATTTGGAGGCTAAGGCCTTGAAATCTTTGCCATGTTGCTTAACCCATTCCTGAACATTTTTTACAGTGTGGCATGTTACAGTATCCAGCTGAAAGAGGCAAATGCCAGCATGGAACACCATTGCCATAAAAGGGTGCACATCGTCTGCAACAATCTCTAGGTAGGTGGCATATTTCAAAGTAACATCCACATGCATCCCAAGGTTTCCCGTCAGAACATAGCTTGTTTGATAAGAGACAATGAATTACTGAAATTGACTCACTATCAGAGAAGTAACATTTTTATAGATGTTCAAAAGGTGTCATTTGGATCTATTCTATCCAGTATGGTAAGGATTCCAGAAAAGAACAAATATATCTGAAATGTGTTACTGTTAGAGGCATGTTTTTATTTACAGCCAGGGTCTCAGCAGCAAATGATTGACCTAGACAAGCAAAATCACTTATCGTAACCAAGTTGTATCTGCTTTACCAGGAGAAATTGTCTCCTGTCCCAATAATTTGGGGTTACCGATTATAGGGTGTGGCGAAACCAGCTTCACCACTGTGAACTGGAGAGGCCTGGTTGCTAGCCTCCTGCCCGCTGACTATGGCCCTGGACATATTGCACTTTAAAAACTATATTTGGGCATGTAATAATTTATATTGCTGCTACTGGCCCTTTAAAATCAGCGATGGACATTTTGGGACTACTGTCCCTTTAAGACTGTGAAGCATAGTCTAGTGTACTGCCTGTATATTGTATATGTATTCATGTGTTAAGTTTAACCTGGGTGATATGTATGCAGCATTCATCTGATTGTTCGGTAGAATCACTCCATTCATTATATTGAGTGAAACTACCGAACAACCAGACCACCCAGGAATAAGTGTGCCTCCAATTACCGTTTGCAACAATGTTGCAAACAGGTAATTGGCAATCCATGTACTGTATTCTTTGTCCTCTGGGTGGCCGCCATTCGGGAAACAAACCCGTGGCGGCGGCCATCTTAAACTACCGAACAGCGGTGTTTTGCCGTCGAGTGTCTGGAACTGAAATCGGACACTCGACTAGGCAAACACCGCTGAGACCTCCAGACTTCCAGGATTTCGTGGGGAAACTACCGAACGGCCCGCCGTTCGGTAGAAAGAAACGTACGAACTAGGGGATTCATGCGAATCCCCCTTAGTCTCTATAACACCAGTAATTCGTCTGTTTCATTCACTTGTTTGTGACCGACCGCAGGGCCAAAATGCATGGAACTGTTTTCGGATACTTTACCCATGCGGTCGGTCAAATCTTTGGAACCTCATATCTCCCGAACCATTCATCCGAATGACCTGATTCTTGAATATGTTGTCCCCCTGAATAAGGGCTATCAGGGGATACCTGTTTTGGAGGTGTAGCATATGTATTTGGGGTACATCCAGGAATTGGGGAAAAAGGTGTACGGTATAATTATGTTAAGTGTTAATCTAAGGGGAGGAAATGTGTGGGAGGTACATCCCTGTGATTGGTTAATTTCATCCTCCCCCTGGGAGTGTCCTGTATGTACTTGTTTGTAATAAAAGCCAGACTGGGTGTCCCAGTCCTGAGTTCTTGCTTAACCCTCAAAGCGATGTGTCGTCTCGGTCTTTGGGGGAATGGGATTGTATGCTGACTGCCAAGAGTGTAAGCCGATGTCTGCTTTTCTTGTTCAGCTGTTCCAGTGTTCGTGTGGTTCCAGTTGGGAGAATGGTGTTTGCAGTAGCTGCCTGTGCATCTGGAAAGGGGATTATCGCCTAAACTGGGTTTTATCCTCTTGTAAGTGAAACGGTCCGTTACATAGGGATCATTGCTGATTCACAGGTGGACAAGTTATCTCTATATGCACGTTTCTTCAAGACAGAATAGGTTTGTGCGGTGGAGGGAAGAAGGGAATGTTGTGCCTTTTTATTGAGGGTAATCCAGAGTAAGTTAAAATCTTGCAGAGGTTTAATATCAACCCAACAGTGTGTGCCAGGTGAGGAGTTGAATTTTAGAGCTAGAGCAAAATCTGCAGCTCTATAAAATTGGATAGAATTGGAAACTCCTAAGCCTTCTGAGTTTCTTTGATGGAGAACCAAAGCAGAGGATAGTCTGGCTCGCTTGCCTGCCCATAGTTATCTGAGCACGTCACATCTAAGCTTAAAGGACCACTATAGGCACCCAGACCACTTCAGCTCAATGGAGTGGTCTGGGTGCCAGGTCACCCTGATTTTAACCCAGTAGCTGAAAACATAACAGTTTCAAAGAAAACTATGTTTTCATTAAGGGTTAATCCAGCCTCTAGTGGCTGTCTACCTGACAGCCACTAGAGGCCGCTTCCACGATTCTCAGTGTGAAAATCACACTGAGATGATGCTGACGTCCATAGGAAAGCATTGAGTAATGCTTTTAATCCCTTCAGACCAGCGGGAATGGGGCCATGAGGGTGGGGGGAACCTAATAACCCTATAGTGCCAGGAAAACAAGTTTGTTTTACTGGCACTATAGTGGTCCTTTAATGAGATCTCTGAGAGGCAAGTCAATTGGAAGCGTTCTAAACAAATACAATATCTTTGAGTATCATATTTTTACGGGGATAGAGCGACCTATAGGAGAGATATTATAAGGTGTTGATTTCTTAATCAGAGAATCCAAATGGGACAACATTTGTGGATAGTTGGACTTATAGATCTTGAAGAATGAAGAAGCCAAGTTCACAACATTCTTATCAGGAATAGAGACATTGAAGCCTTCACATTTGGACTGGTTCAATTTATAATCAGGCATGCATGTCTTATCCATTGAGAATCGGGAAGTTCGCTGAGGACACTCGCATTTCCAAACTGTAGCAGAAGATCAAACAGTTGAATTGAGTGATTGAATTGCCAAAATAATTCTTCAAATTAATGGAGAACCACCCAGGCGCCTGTAGTTAAGTCCTATTTTAAGCATAAGTCGTACTTTTAAACTGACTGCATCACCATCAAACATCTCAGTGGCCTTGATTTAATATTGTTGGATAAGCTTTCTCCATGATTACATATGTTAAACTTTTAAAATAATTTAATATTATGAAACATATATTTTAATATTGTGAATATTTTGTTTTTATAGTGCTATATTTTTCTATACATTATATATTTTTTTCAACATATCTATATATGTTGAAAAAAATAAATTAAAAATGTTATCCAAACATTTTTAATCATTTGGAAAGCATAGGTGAAATAGAAAGTAAATCTTGTGGCTGTCCAGGTGACTGCCACTAGAGGTGTTACTAGGCAGCAATGTTAAAGGGACACTATAGTCACCCAGACCACTTAAGCTCAATGAAGTGATCTGGGTGCAATGTCCCTCAGGTTTTAACCCTTCAGATGCAAACATAGCAGTTTCAGAGAAACTGATATGTTTACATTTAGGGTTAAAGGGAAACTCCAGTGCCAGGAAAACAATCAGTTTTCCTGGCACTGGAGGGTCCCTCTCCCTCCCACCCCCCAATCCCCAGTTGCTGAAGGGGTGAAAACCCCTTCAGTCACTTACCAGGGGCAGCGACAGGTCCCACGTCGCTGCTTCCTCCTCCCCCGCCGCTCCTCCTTCTGGTTACGTCGGCC